>NC_056624.2:28126977-29326977 GCF_002870075.4 Lactuca sativa | reverse complement strand
TCACTTCAAGATTCTGGCAGTCACTACAAGGTTCCCTGGGAACTAAGCTAGACATGAGTACAGCCTACCACCCACAAACAGACGGGCAGAGTGAGAGAACGATACAGACTTTAGAAGATATGTTGAGAGCCTGTGTGATTGACTTTGGAAAGGCATGGGATATCCATTTACCCCTTGTCAAATTTTCATACAACAATAGTTATCATACAAGCATAAAGGCTGCTCCGTTCGAAGCCCTCTATGGTCGAAAGTGCAGATCCCCTCTGTGCTGGACTGAAGTTGGCGATACCTAGTTAGCTAAAGGAAGAGTTCCTGAAAGCACTCTCACCGGTCCGGAAATCATACGAGAAACAACAGAGAAGATCGTGCAGATTCGTGAACGATTGAAAGCCTCTAGAGACCGACAGAAAACCTACGCTGACCAAAGGAGGAAACCTTTGGAATTCCAGGTAGGAGACCACGTTTTATTAAAGGTCTCACCGTGGAAGGGTTAATACGCTTTGGAAAGCGGGGGAAACTAAATCCAAGATACATAGGGCCTTTCGAGATTCTTGCCAGAATCGGCCATGTGGCTTACAAGCTTAACCGACCGCGTGAACTTAGTAACATACATCCAACCTTCCACGTCTCAAACTTGAAAAAGTGTCTGTCCGATGAGACTCTTGTTATTCCACTCGACGAAATCGAGATCAACGAGAGCCTCAACTTTGTGGAAGAACCAGTAGAAATCATGGACCGTGAGGTCAAACAAACAAAACAAAGTCGCATACCCATCGTGAAGGTTCGCTGGAACGCCAAGCGAGGACCTGAATTCACATAAGAACGCGAAGATCAGATGAAACAAAAGTACCCTCATCTCTTTCATGTTCACTAGTATCCTTACTACTTTCAATTTTGGGATGAAATTCCCTCTAACTGGGGGATGATGTGACAACCCGATATTTCAACTCTTTGTAATGGCCTAATAGGTCAAGTATTCTAACCATTTTTGAGTTAATCAAAATAAACGTTGATAATAAAATGTCCAAAAAGTTTCTATGTAACTACCTACTATGTTTTATATCATTAAATCGGGATCGTACGTAAAAAGAATGCCTAAACCCGGCTTCGTTTATTGAAATTAAGATTTTCCAAATTTCGGCTTACCAACAGACAACTGAAAACTCGAATCGGAGATCGAGCGACTTTTGGCCGGAATGACCTAAACGAGAATCGAAGGTCTCGACAATGGTTATTCAGCGGTAAAAAGTCTAGCAAGAACCGACGTCAGATAAAGAAGTTATGAATTTTTAAAGAAATTCCTTAATCACGTCATTTTAATAAATAAATAATAAAAATAATTTCGGAATTTGCCGACGGAATCTAAACGAAAGTCGTAGAGCGTAGTCTCACCTTTGCGGGGATATAAAGAACGTCGAAAATGGAGTTCGTATCAAGGAGATATGAATTTTTGAAGTTTGATAATTGATTTATATATAATTTTTATTGAAAACTTCGGTATTATCCGAAGTCTGAGTCACGCAATTACGCCCCGCGTACACGAGTACGCCCAGCGTACTCAAGGCCACGGCCTCGGATCGTCGACGTCGCCCCTATGCAAGCCTACCCCCCGTCCCATCCGAAGTGCGAGGCAGTCGAGGACTCGGTCATGTGTGACGTACGCGTACGCCCCGCGTACGGAGGCGGTTCCAGGCTCCTATAAATAGGATGTGAGGGTTCCCGGAAATGTTGCTCATTCTCTCTCGCTTTTCTTACGTTTTACCTCGTTTTCCGTGCCCGGACTACCCCGAAGCCCTGGTCATTTTTGTGCAAGTCCCGAAGGTCGATTTTACTCCCGAGATTCCCGAGAATCCCGAGAATAATCCGTTTCCCAAGATGAAACTATGCCCGGTTTTCCATCTCGCTATCTTCAAACTTTCAAGTGAGTTCATACCCCTTAATTAACCCTTTTAATATTCTAAACGCTTTTATATGCTTTCCATGGGGGGGAAATACAAGTAAAACACACGACTACTATCGGGTGTTATATATAAAGATTATTATACACTTTTATTAAGTGAAAATCATGTGTGATTTATAAAATATTATAAGGAACTCCCGTATACAAAAATATATTACAATATCATTTTATCTTTAAGACTATAAATGGTTGTATTGCTTTCTTTACTATGTATTCACTTGTTACGCTACCACATGAAGTCATCCGCCCCCGAACGTTTCCGCCTTTCAGGTTTGGGGGTGTGACAACCGTTGACTAAACAGTGCTAGCATGTAGCTCATACAACAGGCATTCAAGGCATCCTCCTAGATCCTTAGCCCTAATCTAGCATGCAGTTCTTAGAATCATATATATCCGGCATACAAGGCATCCTCCTAGATCCTTAGCCATAATCTAGCATGCGGTTCTCACAATTATATATCATATAACATAACATAGCAAGTATGGGTATCTTGGGGAAAACTTACTTGAGCTCGACCGTTCGTACGCATTACACACCTTGTTCTTTCTCAAAATTCTTTGATCTTAAATTTCAGAAAACTGTTTTCTTTGTGAAAAATCTTTTAGTCCCGCGGTTTGAGTCCAGACACCTCCGATGGTGTATCCGAATCCCTCAAACCGGGGCTCTAATACCAACTTGTAACATCCCATATTTCGAGACCAAAAAATTTCATTTTTGATTTAGTAATTTATAAAACATTTTCCCAAAACATATTCAATATAGCAACAAGTTACAAAATCATAATGTTGTGTCCCAAATCATGACATCAAAAGTAATGAAAATCAGAGTACAATCCCAGAAACCCAATGCAGAAACCATGTGTGTGTGATGCGCTGCTACACTGCCGACTCGTTCCCCTTCGAAGAAGAGGTACCTGAAACCAAAACCAAAACTGCAAGTACAAAGCTTAGTGAGTTCCCCCATCATACCACATACCATATAATATTATCGGTATCTTTCAACCGGTAACTCCCATCGGTATCTTTCAACCGGTATCTGCCATCAATATCTTTCACATAAACATACGAAGATAATTATCACAAAGACAATTATCTACCAAATAACCCTGTTGGTGGGCCGACATTGTGGCCTTAGACCCACCCGTACTAGAAGGTAACTCACCTCGATGTCGTGTAGTGTCTGAACTATCCTCGGCATGCAAGTCGATTCCCCTCAACTCCTTGATCCCCACACGACAACCCTTCAAAGTTATTCATTTGAATGTGCAACCCTAATCGAGGTCAAACCAATTTAGTCAAAGTCAACATTGCTCAAAGTCAACTTCCAGTTGACCTGACTCGCCGAGTTGGTCTACCAACTCGTCGAGTCTATACTCTTCAACTCGATGCAATCCCCGCCTCCACTCGTCGAGTCTGGCAAAAACTTGACGGGTTCTCCTTCAATCTTACCCTCAAGGCCAACTTCATCTAACTCGCAGAGTTTACCTTGAACTCATCGCTTCCATCTCCCTCTTATGAACACGTCCAGTCTACGACTTGCCGAGATGTATGAACGACTTGTTGAGTCCTTCTTCAAAGTTGGGAGATTCCCTTGGACTCGTCGATCCTGCTCTAAACACTCGTCGAGTCCCATGACTCCCAGGCCCCCTAATGAGCCTGAACAACTGAGGGACCTTCCTTACTTTCATTTGGTCCTTCGACAAAAGGATTTGATGGTCATTACGCTCCGACTCTTCGAGTCCCAAGAACAACTCGCCGAGTCCACTCTTGACCACCACCATACAGTCGATCTAAAGGGGTCTTAACCCACCAAAACCATAAATATGGCCTCCTAATGTATGTTTTACATGTAAAGTCCCGAACTTGATGCACATGCAACGGGTTTTTGGCTCAAAAAGCCATAAGAGGTGACCTACAAGAGACATGGGGCTCACATGGCCATAAAGTTGGAACCTTTATGCCATGAGACCCCTCGTAAGGCCCAAATATGAAGTTAAACTCCATTCATCCCTTCATAATCCGAAAATGGCTTAGAAAGCCCCCAAAATCCCAACCCCAAAGATGAATATGCACATAGAAGACCAAGAAAAGAGATTTTTACCTTCAATGAGCTAGAAATGGAACAAATCTCCTGGATCTCTAAGCCCCAAATTGCACTCCCAAGCGCCTTTCCTCCTCTCAAGCTTCACAATCCACCAAAATACACCAAAATGGCCTTAGAGCACTCAAACAAGGATAGGGTTTCAATATGTTGTCTTTATGGGAGTGATAGGGACGATGGAGGCTGAGATAAAGTGTTTCAATAGGGTGTAAACCCTCAAATTTAGGGTTTCAATCAATCAGCACCTACTCGCTGAGTCAGTCCTCCGACTCGTCGAGTAGGTCACTTAAACTGTCTGCGAATCTCGACTCTACTCAACGAGTTGAGCCTCCAAATCGTCGAGTCCCAGAGAAAAAACACAAGAAATTCTTGAATTAAATGCGTACCAGGAATCGGGTGTTACAAGTACCCACCAGTTCGGGTGTAGCAGTAAGGATATGGAAGTCCGCGGATTGGTTTATAGATTTCCCCAGAGGGATTAGATCTGGTTAATCCATTGATAAGACTTTAGGAATGCCACTACAATTATGAGATGAAGGAAGCAGTGGACTGCTTAAGGTCATTTGAGATTTTAGGCTACCATTGGTCGGGTAGCAATCACTTTTAGCCTTGGATTAGGTGACGTCAGAATTTGACGCATGGACCCGATCGGTTGGGCCGAGAGGTTGTTAGAGCCACAATGGCATGATAACTAGTGGCAACTAGTTCCAGAGTAGGATTCCGTTCAGAAGTCGTGTGAGTCGACTAAGTAGTGAGTCCTTTGGCTCCGCATCCGGTCCGGAACCCAGTATTTCAGAGGATTGGTAAACGAATTGAGACTAGGGTGGTCTCGTTATATTTTGGAAAGCAACCATGTGCCAACATACTGCTTCAGGAAGTCCAGTGTTCGAGCAGTTTCAGCTTTAGGCAGTATTAGTATTTGTGTACTAGGTTGCAAGTTCGGACAGAATAACAGATTGCTTGGGTTATGCTAAATGCCCTAAAGGGATAATTGGGTCTGTGATTTCAGTTTTCTAGTGGGAACAACAGGTTATAAGAAGTTGAGTAGTCAGTTGAGGGATAAACATACTAGATTCAACGATAATGATTATGTATGAGTGGTATGTCAGGATTCAGACCATCTCATGACAACAAATTTTAGACTGAGTATATCTTGTTGTGAGGAATTAGTTCATCTGCGGATTATAGGGTTGTGCGAACATTAGCCACGGCTACCCTGGGAAGGCTAGGGTGTGCTTAGGATGGTGACCATGTTACCATAGTGGTGTGGCGCAAAAGAAATGGTAAGGAAAGATTTCGAGGACAAAATCTAATTTAAGTGGAGGAGAGTTGTAACACCCTACTTATTAAATAAATAAATAAATAAACGTATAGTAGCCCTAAAATCAATAATTATATATCAAGGGTTGGTCTTGATGAGCTAATTGTCACAATTTTAGAAGCCAGGGGTTAAAAGTGTGAGTTCCGGACTTAGTTTGTAAATATTTATGAAGACCTAAGTTGCACTGAAACGGATACGGTTACGGAAACGAGAAACGGCAAAACTCAAAAATTCAAGATATGGATACGGCACAGATACGACAATATAAAAAATATTTAAAAACGTATATATATATATATATATATATATATATATATATATATATATATATATTAAAGAAATTCCAAAATATGTAAAGTTTAAATTCCCAAAATAGTAAATATTTCAAAAGTAACTAATTATCAATAATTAAATCATTTTCAAAATCACGTTCATCTAGTGAGAGATCTGCAAACTCCAAAAACCCGACGTCTTCCATTGAATCAAAAGCATCTCCGCCCACATCCAACATCTTTACATCATCTTTCGGAGTCCTTGACAAAATTCGGAGATTATTGTGGATGTAAAGCAAGTCTTGAGCACGACTTGTAGTCAACTTGTTCCTTTTAAGCGAGTGAATAAATGCATAAGTACTCCAATTATGCTCAGCACAAGAAGAAGAACTAGGTTGTCCAAGTAATCTAAAAGCCAAAGTCTGGAGAAAAGGAGTTTGAGCACCAAAGTTAACCCACCAATTCTTGGGTTCCATAGTAGCCATCTTTGAAATGATTGTTAAATCTTCAAAAGGACCACTCTTCATTAAAAACATCGCATACTCATCAAGGACTCTACCATACTCATCATCATTAGGAAACAACCTTCGAAAGCATTTCATCCTTTCTTGTGAAATTTCTCCATCCCTATGTGGAGCACATCTTGTAGAATCATCCATTAACCATGCATCACTATAATATCTACAACATCCAAAAGTTAAAACATAAATATATAATTCAAATCAAGTTTATAATTTAAAATCTTATACCTTGGATGTAAAGAGTGAGCTAAATAATGTAGGGGAGTGTTATTCTTCACCCATCGATCCACTAAAATACGATGCACAACATCATAAAAACAACTTATTTGAGATGTTGGACGTTTTTCTTTCTTGTAGATCTCAATCTTCACTTTCTCAATCATAGAATCCCACATCTCATAGACCAAGTGTAAACATGGCTTGTCAGTGTCACAAGCTCTAATCATCTCATATATAGTTCGAGTGAAACTAAGAATATATGTTACTTTATCCCACCAATCATCATTCAAAATATATTCTTTCACAGAGTTTGCTTTCTCAATGTCATCTAATCTATAAGAAGACCATTCTTCACTTATGACCATAGCTTGAAGACCCCTTTTGATAAGTTTCAATCTCTTAAGCGTCACAATGATGGAGGCAAAGCGAGTGTCAGCAACAGAAAGCAACCTAAGAGGAGTAAACTTGGTGAAAATCGAGAGCCTCATGTTATGGTTCATGATGAAATTTTTTATTGCAAACGCCTCTTCATGAACTTCTTTTATCCAGCGGCACTGTTCATATGTTAGTTCATTTGTTTCCACATTCCTTGGTGAACAAATGTTCTTCAAAGCAAGATTAAGTGTATGAACAACACATGGTGTCCAATAGATGTGAGGAAACTGAATCTCTATAATCTCTCCAGCCGCCTTACAATTTGCTACATTATCGGTAATGATTTGCACAACATTTTCATGACCAATTTCATTGATGAATTTCTTAATCAATTCTGCAATAAAAAAATCTATCTTTCACTTCCCCAAAACAATTCATTGCCTTTAGAAACAAAGGACCATTGCCTGAGGTAGCCATGAAGTTGATTAGAGGTTTTCTTGTAGGATCACTCTAGCCATCACTCACAATAGTCACACCTTTTTCTTTCCATGTAGACCTAAGTGGCTCCAATAGCTTGTGAACATTATCTTTTTCTTTTTATAGTAATGTTGTTCTTAGCTTATTATAACTAGGAGGTACATAACCATCAATTTTGTTGTTAGCAACAAACTGAAAAGCCCTGACATAGTGTGGATTTCTTGCAAGATTAAAAGGTAAACCTCCAGTATAAAATATTCTAGCTATTTCTTGATCCAGTTGGTCCCTAATTTCAACACCAAAAGCTCTTTCAATAGGTGTTGAAATACCTTTTCTTTTCTTAAATCCAACACCAGCTTCACGTGGCAACTGGAATTATTTTGCTTGTGACTCGGTTTTCTTCTTTTCATACTCATCTTCTAATTGTGTCATGTTAAGTTTGTCAACTGTTGTTGCTTTCTCGCAAATAGAAATCCCAGTACCTATATTAAACAACATAAAAACATTGACATTCTCAATTACACAACATGAAAAAAAAATAAGATCATCTTAACATTATAAATTCAATTACATTACATTAATCAAAACAAGAAAGTGAATCAAAAACCTCTTATTTCTTTACCATTGTTCATGAATAAATAAATAAATAGTTCTATTGAATAACATGAATCAAAAGTGCAACAAATACATGAATCAAAACAAAAATCACAACCTCTTATTTCATTACAATTGTTAATGAATCAATAGTTCAATACTTCAATACAATAACATGAATAAAAAATTGCAAAAAATACATGAATCAAAATAAAAATCGCAGCCTCTAATTTTATTTATTTACAATTTTTCATGAATCAATACAATAAGTCAATAACATAAATCAAAAATTGAAAATTACATAGACACACACACACTAATTTGAATAATAGATTACCTTTTATGCCAAGCAAAAGTGCTCTAACTCTAGAATATGATCCTTGTCGGGTTTCACTGCAAAGATTACACTTGAACTCCCAACATCCTCCTGCTCCAGCAAGTTTATCGAGCTTAGTCACAAAGTCCCACAATGGAGGTTGATCAACTGATGTAGATGATCCTTGTGTTTCTTGTTCTTGAGAAGAAGCCATATAATCGAATTAGAGAATCGAGAGTGGTGAACGTGTGAATGAGTTTTGATTCTTTTGAATTTATTTTTTCCTATTCTTGTCTTCTTGATCGATGACAAAAGACTGAAAGAGGCAGTAAATTAAACTAAAAAAATCGATCAGCAAGGAAAAGTTGGAAAACCCAACAGCGATCGGCAAAGCAATCTGCAATTACCCTTGTAAACTTTAATTGACTAATTGTAGGGTTATTGTAGGGTAATACGTAATAGCAAGTAGCAACCAACATGTAAGCCCATTACTCTATCACCAATTCACCACGTAATAAAAGCCCATGCAAAAAAAGGAAACATGAATGATACTTACGAGAAACGTTTCTTGGATTGTCGATACTTGCCGGAAACGTTTCCCGCCCGTTTCTCTGGCGTTTCTGTTTCTTGGACTTTTCAGATACGGGAGTGGCTACTTCTTGGGCGTTTCCATACATCGTAGATGAAGATACTGGCTCCGTGGTAATTATTTGGATTTAATTTGAACGGAAAAGAGGTGGAAGGGCTAAATATGTCATAATTAAGATATTGGGGGATAAAGGGGTAACATAGGGAGCTGAATTGTAAAGATTTTAGAAGATAGGGGCTATTTAGTAATTTATGGGACTTAATTTGTAAGGGATTTCCATGGATTGGGTTGCAAGGGTAAATATTGGATTACATTTGAAAAAAAAGGGCATGGAGGGACTGTTGTTTCCATTATGGCAAACTTCTAAGTGGAGTTGGGTATAAAGATCTAAGGAACCTTAACCCTAAAGGGAAGTTGCAGCCGTCATCTCCATACTTAGGCCTCCCTCACCGGTGCCACCTCTCCACCACTATTCCCTCCCTAGTCGCCGCTGCAAACCGCTTCATCTTCCTCGCCGACGACGACCAAGTGGGAGATGAAGTTCGTGATGTTCGCCATTCTCTTTCTTCTTCTGTTACAGCCACCACCTTATAAGCCTTCCTGCCGCTGCTATCCATGTCGTTGTTCCGATCAGACTAAGCCGCCTAGTAGCCACCTTGGCACTGAAGTGCCGCCACCGCAACTTGTTGCTGGAGACAATGTGCATTATCAGAGAGTCACCGAGATCGGTGAAGCAAACCTTGTTCGTTGTTGTGCGAGTGGGGAAACGATGTTGCAACGTTGCCGCCGCCTCTCCGGGTGTTCTGCCGCCGCTACCGCCACAGGTGGGTGGTTGTGTTACTATTTTGAGCAATGGCTATAGTGTGTGTTTATTGTAGTGTGTGTGTGTGGTTGTATTTCTTTTGTTAGAGTGTTCTTGTTTAGCCGTAAAATCAAGATCAGCCGCCTCCACCACCGTGAGGTGGTGGCTGCCGCCACGTGCCACCGTCGGCCACCACTAGGGTGGTTGTGTATGTGTTTATGTTAGTTAGTGTGTGTGTTTAGTTTGGATTAAAGCATTGTAATTGTAATTAGAAAAAGGAATAATGAAAAGAACGAAACCACCACCGTGAGGTGGTGGCCGCCGTCGTGAGCGGCCATTGACCACCACTACTTGAGGTGGTAGTGGGTGGTGCCCCACTAGCAAAACCCTAATTGACCTAATGAAACCCTAATGGGCTTAAAGATTCAGCTTTGGGCCTATTAGGCCATGACTGGGTGGGAAACCCTAATTAGGGTTTAGAAAACCCTAATATTGGATTATGGGCCTTGGACTTATTGGGATCTACATTTGGGCCATTGGAATTGGACTATGTATTAAGCCCAATTACACCATATGATGTGTCTAGTAGATTAGTGGACTTATTGGATTAAGTCCTAAGTGGGTTAAGTGAGAAACACATAACCCTAATTGTCATTTTATGTGAAACCCTAATTTCGTTTGGGCCTTAAGTTGGGTGTTTATATTGGGCTTTGGTGATTGGGCTAATAATAGCCCATTCAAGAACAATCATATGGACTGGAATAATTTAATGGGCTTAAGGGTAAGGCCAATGTAAGGAGTTTGGGCCCAATTTGGAAAATTGGGCCATAGATGGGCTATAGTTTGGGCCTTGATGATTATGAGATTTTGGACCCTCAGAATGTCAAGTGATGGACCAAGAATAAATGGTTGTGCCTTAGGGCAAGACCATGTAGATACTTGGGCCCAATTGGGAAAATTGGGACATAGATGGGCTATGGTCGGGCCTTGGTTCAGTATTAGGCCTTTGGGATTGGGCCTTGGGCTTGAATCAAGTTAAGATAGGTGTAAAGCACTCTTTTACCCCAAGCATGGACTTATGAGTATATGTGATTGAAACCAATTATTTATTGGGTGTTAATTTGATGTTGAAAGATTCGGGAATCTGTCATCCAGCAGCTAGGGTTTTGTCAGCGGGACTTCAGCAGTGTGAGGTGAGTTTTCCTCCAATAGGAACGGGTCTAAGGCACCAATGCCGGCCCATTGAAGTAGTTATAGTACGCCGGGTTAAGTCTGATGTCGGGGTTAGCCCGATGCAGTTTATATGTTTCCAGACTTCGGTCCGATGCCGGGGCGGTCCCGAGAAGTAGTTATGTATGCTTGATGTCTTTGTGATTCATGCATGTTATGTGTTATGTGTTCCGGGGCATGCCCGATGTATGTTAGTTTATATGCTATGTGTTATGTGTTCCGGGGCAAGCCCGATGTATGCTAGTTTATATGTTATATGTTATATGTTCCGGGCTTCGGTCTGACGATGGGGTAAGCCCGATGCAGGTTATGTGTTTATGATGTATGTTATGTTGTGTATGTGCCGAGGTAAGCCCGATGTCGGGGTGAGCCTGGTGCCCGATGTGGCCGGATGTCGGGGTGAGCCCGATGCCGGGCAGGAGTCCGATGTCGGGTAAGCCGATGTCGGGTTTGTCCCGATGCAGTTGGGAGTAGTCCCAGAGTTATGCTATTTGTTATATGTTATGTGTATGGTTTGTGGTAGTCTTGGAGAGCTCACTAAGCTGCGTGCTTATAGTTTTCAATTTTTATTTGAGGTGTTTAAGTTTTCAAAAGAGGAGCTCGGGAAAATTGCAGTGCACACACCATTTGTTCAACATGGGATGTTTATACTTTGATATATTTGACAGACGTTATTATGTTCATGAGATCTATGATTTATGATTATATATGTTGAAAGATAAATATGGTTTTATTAATGATTTAAAACGAAATTGTTGGACCGTGTTTTTGGGATTTCATCTAACATGAAATAAATGAGTTCATTTTAAATATTATAAGATATCAAATGGTACTTTACTTTCGAATGTGTAAACTGTCAAACGAATCAAACAGCTCAAACTACAACAATGAAATTTTGTATTAAGCAGTAATGAACAAAACAAACATTACAAACTTAGAGTACATGTTCACCTATTTCCGAAAATACAAAGAACGTTCAAAACAGAGTTTGTATGCAAATGATACGATAATTTTAAGAAAACAGAGAGAGTAAAACAATATTTTTTTTTAAATGCGTAAAATCGAATCGATCTGTTTAGGCACTTCCACACATCTTATGGAAATTTCAAGAGAGTTTTTTGACTCAGGCTATGACCTAATATTTAATTTCATACTCAAAATATATTTTTAGCGGAAATATTTGCAAAAATAAAAAAATCAAGCATTACAGACTATTTAGATACAAAACTTTAAACGCAACTTCCCGGAGTTACGTAACCCAAAAAATTAATCCGTTCGTCTGGAATCCTTGAATTAAATTATATCATTCACCATCTTCGAAACAATATTATGTATCGGGATTTTTAGCACACAAATCTAGGTGTGTTTTTGGGCATTTATGAGAAATGTGACATTATTTAAATATTGCACAGCCACATTTCTTCTTTCCATGACCAACCCCACGTCCACCATACCTCTTCTTTTCTTCTTCCTCTTGAGTGCAAGCCTTCCCTAATAGTACAAGTATGGATGCATTGTGTGTTAGACTAATTTCCAAAGTATGGCTTGCATGGGCATGTGAGCAGAGTATTACACTATAAATAAAAGCTTTGGACACTTCAATATTTATCACAATAGCAGCTTACACTATAAATAAAAGCTTTGGACACTTCAATATTTATCACAATAGCAGCTCACTCTCTTCTCTACTCCTTGTTTTTCTTCTTCTTCTTCAGTTTTCTTTTTTTTCGTGGCTAGAACAACCACCAAAAACCACCACCTGCTACCTTCATTCTTCCTTGCTACCGAGAGCCACCACCACCACCACCACCGATTCTTCTTTATTTATTTTTCGTTCATGATCACCCAAAAGGTCAAGAGACCAAGTTTTTTTTTTTTTTTTTTTCGTACGATCGGTTACAGAAGGTAAATTCTCAAACTCAAAAAGACACCAAACTTTCATTTGAAATTAATTATTAGGCCCTCTCTTGGATTTTGTCTTACATAACTACTCCTAATCTTCAAAACTTGATTCAAAACAAATCAAAAGGCCCCTCCCTTGTGATTTGTTTAATCAAAAGGCCCCTCCCTTGTGATTTGATTGCAAATATAGTCCCATCTCATTTTTTTTTCCGGTCGTTCGATCTTCTTCCAGAAGGTATTCTCTAACTTCAAACTTCCGTTCTAAATTAATTCTTTTAACCCTCCTTTGAGATTTATTGACAAATTAAGTCTCCTCGTTTGATATTGCCATACAAATCAGTCCCCTTTCCATTTGTTTAATTTAGTAAATCAGTCGTATAATTTACTTAAGTTATAAAATAGCCTCACACTTGTTAAACAATACAAAACTCTCCCTTTGGTTAATTAAGTAAAAAAATTAGTTCTGGTGGTTTATTTTAAAGATGTCAAGTCGCAGTTACACTCGTCAAGCTTCTCAAAATAAACGGAACACATAAACTACTTAGCATAAATTAGTTCTGCTGGTTTATTTTTGGGGGAGAATACATGTACTACTTATGCTAGATAATACAAAAATGCACATAAAGTATTATTTATGTAAAAACTATAACTACTCTATAAATTATTGGTTTAATTTTATATGCTACGAACACATAAACTAGTTTTAAAATTCAATTTTCTCATATGTTAAAATAATACATTTTAAAAATAACATATGCCTTTTATCAATAAACCCTATGATTTTTATGTGATATTGTGTGTCATAAAACGCACGTCATAAAACTTTGTAGTGTTTCTAAGGATCTGAGCTATACATTCATATATATAAAGTTTATACATGAAACATACTTAGTCTATAAAAGCTAGCGCCTTATACTATACATGCATACCAATTATGCTTGACTTTTATAAACTCTATACGATTCATTATGCCTAGAACTTGTCCACTTTTATGTTAGGGCTGCGAGATATTCATACCTTAGTTAAGGGCTTTATAGTGAATCACTATTCATTAGCTAAAGTCTAAACACTTAGCATACCCACACCACTACAACCGTTAATCTTTGGAGCGAGATACACATGTATAGATCTAAACTAGGTTGACATCCCCATCTGTGTTTCTAGCTACAACCTCGAACAATCAATCAAAGCGGGTGATAAGTGTCTACAATCATTACTACGACATCCAATGAGGCATTGTAGCAGGGTACATTCAGTCACATAGATCGGTTATAGAACTCAACATAAACATGAAATCGAATCTCTGTCTCTCTATTTCTCTCTCTCTCTCTCTCTCTATTTCTCTCTTACTAGAACTTATAAACTTGATTCTTTCAAAACCATTTAAAAGCATGGATTTATTTAGACCAAGACACCTTTTGTTTTATTTATAGTTTATTTGAATATGGTTTACGTATAAAGAAAATACTTTTGAATGCTTTTAGAAGTATCATTACTACTATTGACAGAAAACCTGTAACTCTCACCAACCTTGTGTTGACCCTCAAAACTACAATTATTCTTAGGGAATCAGTAATCAATCAAATTCAGACGATGGATAGTAATGGATTTCAAGCAATTTAGTTTACTACTTTTTGATATGTCTACCTACCTATTTAAGGTAATTCATATATTATACTATTATCTGTAAGAACCATGTATTCAAACATCAAGATGGAATACAAATGGTGTTTTATTTACTACTGTATTTGTGCTATATATTCAATTTATATGTGATCCATGAAGTTAGTCGCACAGCCCGACATGTTTTGCTGCCTCGGCTGGGGGTGTGACAGAGTGGTATCAGAGCTAAATTTGCTATAGAGAACTCGTATCCTCGAAAGAGGAATACAAATACAGCAACTAGCTTCTAGTAAAAGTATTATTAATATTAATTAAACTACTTCTCGACTACTTACGGTACGGGGAAACTAGTTTGAAGGGTCGATTTGGTTGCTAGATTTAGAATGACTTAATTGCTAAAATGATCCTGCCCTCCAGTGTTTCTTGTCTTGCCCTCGTATTTGCTTAGTAGTCTCGAAGTAAAAAACAAAAATTAATAATACTACAAACCTCACCAGCACTAATATATAAGAATTTATATATACTCTGACATGCGGTGAGAACACTTAATAAAAATTCGAAACATCCCTTCAACTGACACTACCAACTCAACCCTTTAGGTTAAACGACTCAACTAAGGTTAGTACTGTACATAATCCATACCACAAATAAACTTGGAATGCGCGCTTATGTTATTTATGGTCAGGCTGGTGCACAACCAACCTTGAGCTAGGAGTTTGACAGACTAGAAATGTTGATTTTTTTAGAGATTCAAGAATGCTCTCAAGATGCACTGCAGATACCTAGTACCTTAGAAACCTTCTATCAAACCCAAAACAACTTATACATTTTAAAACATAGAAATACTTAAAAACTTAGGATAACATTCAAATTTTCGTAGTTCACCTAAATCCGAAGAACCAATAACTCTGCTACCTTTGTAGTAAACAAACCCATAAGTTATCAGTCAATCATTCAATAGTCTCCAAACTTCTTTGTTCCAAAGTTGACAAAGATTTCAATTCTCTTTATTATTTGAAATCATAAGGATTTCAACTCCCTCCCTATCATTTGGAAATCTAGAGGATTTCCGAATGAATCACTTTTCCCTTAGCTTTTCGAAATCGGTAGGACTTCAGGAATCAATCTCACTCTATAATTTGGAAACCTATGTGATTCTAAAAATTATAATAATACACTATCATACAATACAACTCCTACATACTTGTTTATGATTAAGTAGTATAAACAACTTAAGTGTGTCTTTTTTAAATGTTTACGATAAAAGCCCCTCGAAGGAATCCGCGAGTTCACCCACCACCAACATTTCGAATGGACTCAACACTAATGAAAATCCTGATTGCACAATGGATTGCCACAACCTGTAGCACCTGGTTCCTGGTATGTGAAATTTTTCTAAGTGTTTTGCATTATTTGCCTTGGACTCGGCGAGTAGTAGGCCCGACTCGCCGAGTAGGGACGGGACATGGAGCACGTTTAAGTTGGCGACTCGGCAAGTCCATATTCTGGACTCGGCGAGTCCCCGCTGTCTGATGAAACCCTAATTCCAAGGGTTTGCACCCTATTTAAACCAACCTTATGCGCCCCAACCGAGCCCCCTTCACCCTCAGAGCTCCCAACACCGTCCAAACCCTTATTTCTTGAGAGATTGAAGTGCTTTGCTGTGTTTCTTGAAGATTTTGAGAGAAAAGAAGAGTAGATCAAGAAGAGAAGAAGGAGGCCAGACATCCTTGTGTGATTTCAGTGATTTCCTTTAGGTATAACTCAGTTTCCCTTTGTTTTCATGCTTATATTCCTTTGTAGCTCCATTAAAGTCCTTCTTGAGCCACTTTCAAGCTTTTTTTCAAGTTAGGGTTTGAAATAAGTTGATTAACCCTTAGATCTAGGCATGATAGAACTCCAGGAGCTCAGATCTACTGCCTTTATGGAGCCATATTGAATGAAAGCCCTAGATCTACTCTTTTAGTGCATTTTGAACCCTAAAACCTTCATTGGTGTTTATTTACACGTAAAGTTGGAAACTTTACGTGTCAATCAGGCCCTAAAAACCCAGATCTATGTATGGCATGAGTTGGATTCAAGCAAAATCGAGTATATAGTTTTTGCATGTGAAAGACTCGGCGAGTCGTTCATCGGACTCGGTGAGTCCAGTCGCGAGTCCCCAAGTTTTCACCTTTTTCGTGTTTGCTGGGTGGAGTAGTGAGTCATGGGATGTGACCCAGTGAGTCGGAAGCCAAACTCACTCATGAAGGAACTCGGCGAGTTCAAGGCAATCTTATTGCCTCATGAACTGACTCGGCAAGTTGTTCATACAACTCGGCGAGTCTCAGCATAGAATGTTCTTCGGATGAAGATGAACTCGATGAGTTGTTCATACAACTCGGCGAGTAGTATGAAAGACTATTGGGCATCCGTTTAGAAGAAAAACTCGCCGGGTCAATGCCTAACTCGACGAGTAGAGACGGGATTATGGTCTATCGAATGGATAGGTACTCGACGAGTTGGTGAGCCAACTCGGCGAGTCGGGTCAACTGGAAGTTGACTTTGACTTTGACTCTTGGTTTGGTTAGGGGTAAATGGTCATTTTACCCTGAGGTCGATTAGCAGTATTTGACTGAGTGTTTGGTGGGAATTACAGCCGGAGGATTTCCGGAGCAGCAGCAGCAGACAGACCGTTCCCACGCAGATCAGCAGCTACTACGAGGTGAGTTACCTTCCAGTAGCAGTGGGTCTATGGCAACAATGTCGGCCCACCAGTAGGAGTTGTATGTTAGATGATTGTCTTTGTGATATCATCTAGGTTTGCTACTACCTGATATGTTTATATGCTGGCATGATATGTATATGTGATAATAGTAGAGTTCGGTTGTTAGGACCAAACGGTAGGTCAGACACCCCAGATATGTCTGACAGTATGCGATGATATGTTTATATGTTGGCATGATATGTTATATTTGATAGTGGTAGTAGGAGGGGAATAGTCCCCAAGTTCGTTCGTTAGGACCGAAGGGTAGATCGGACACCCCAGATATGTCTGATAATGTATTATGTTATGATATATGTGATAGTAGTAGTAGTGGGTGAAATAGTCCCCGAGGATCGGTTGTTAGGACCGATGGGTAGTCAGCACCCCAGAATGGCTTGACATGGGTAGTCAGCACCCCAGAACGGCTTGATACGGGTAGGTCGGCACCCCAGAATGGTCGTACCAGGTAGGTCGGGCACCCCAGAATTGTCCGGCAGTATGTATGATATGTGATTGTATGGTATGTGGTATGATGGGGGAACTCACTAAGCTTCGTGCTTACAGTTTTCAGTTTTGGTTTCAGGTACCTCTTCTTCGAAGGGGAAGGAACTGGCGCGGTAGTGGCACATCACATACACGCTTTGTATTCCGCATTATGAGATCTTCTTGGGGATTTGTACTCTGACATTATTATGTTTTTATAAACCGGTTTCCAGACACGCGACATCTTTTATGAAATGATATGATCGGTGAATGTTTTATTCTAATGTTTTGCTAAGTATATGTTTTAAAAATGAAATTTTTGGCTCGTATTTTTGGGACGTTACAAGTTGGTATCAGAGCCCTGGTTTGAGGTATTTGGACACACCTTCGGGGGTGTCTGAACTCAAATCGAGGGATTAAAAGATTTTTTAAAAGAAGAATTTTTTCTAAAAGGTTAAGTAAAGAGTTTTAAGAAGGAATAAAGTGTGTGATATACGCGACCAGTCGAGCTCAAGTAAGTATTCCCCAATGTACCCATACAAGTTTATATATGTTTATCAGTTCCAGTAGAACATCATGCTAGAATAGGACTAAGGATCTAGGAGTGATGCCTTATGTGCCTGCTTTATGTGCTTCAGTATATGAAAATTGCATGCTAGGATTGAGTAGATAGCATTAGGATAGCCTGTTTAGGTTATGCCTGATAGCATGCGCTTAGCATTGTATGCTAGTATAGTTTCCCATTATGAGGATAGAATTGCTTGAGTAGTCTCCTATGTCTGAATGCTGCTTGCTTTGTGCTTTGTGGGACTCTAAGTAATGGGAGTTAGACATTAGGTGAATGAGTCACGTCACATGCGAATAGGGTTGAATAATCTCAGAGTGCTAGACTTGGCCCTATTGCGCAGCTCTTGTCTGAGTCTAAGCGTTGTAGGGACGAGTCTTTTACTTGAAAGATTATCTGAGCCTCGCTTCATGTGATGGTATTCAAGTGATGGCTACTTGGCATCACAAGGAGGCTTTCAGCAGCTGAGGACTGGATCGGGTATAGTCAGAGGATTCCCTAGGGCAAGCCTAGGATGAGTATATCAGTGATCAGCGGTAATGAAAGGGACCTGGTGGAGTCAATGTAGTCCTTGGAGAAGGTACGGATAGATGTGGAAGGTAGTATGGGCCCGTACTACTGAAAGTAGAGGATCTGTACCCAAACCAAGGAAGGCCAAGATAAGACTAGGGAACTTGTAGCTGGTGTGATCCCTCCAGAGGTATCAGTATCGCTAATGATTATTGTTTATGCATTTCATAATGGTGGTACTATGCTCGAGGCCAGCAGTTGGCAGTTCAGGAGAGGGATCGGGTTCGAGATCAGGTTCCGAGCCAGTAGATGAGGGGCTATGCGAGTTCATCACGTCAGAGATCACCAGAGGCATCCTTGAGTCGACCCCCATTATCTTCGGGTCGATCAAGGAAGGGATAGTTGAGTTGATGGGGGAGTGCCTCAGGGCATTCAGGAGCGACATGGCATCTGGCTAGTCGGGATCTCGCACATTGTCCTTTAAGGACTTCAGGGGCAGTAGTGCGCCGGATTTTCACGGGGCAAAGGACCCCATAGCTGCCAGGCGATGGATTGCAGACATTGAGTCTGCACAGTTGACTAGCTTTTGCCCTAAGGGATTAAAGGTGAGATTTGCAGCAGGATGTTTGAGGGATCGAGCTAGGGATTGGTGGGAGTCCGTTGGTGACTCATTGGGAGCCTCGGCTGTCGAGGCTATGACCTGGTCAGACTTTGTGACCAGGTTCAGGGCAGAGTTTGCACCGGTTGTCGAGCTTCAGCAGCTGGCCAAGGAGTTCTTGGATATGAGGCAGACGACAGAGACTGTGGCGGAGATCACCGCCAAGTTCCGGGAGAGGGCATTGTTGTTGCCCCAGTATGCGGGTGATGAGGACATGAGGAGGACCCGCTACCATGACATGCTCCGAGATGATATTCGAGAGCATGTCAGTTTTTATGCTTGCCCTACCTTGGACTCTATGATTGCCATGGCGAGGGAGAGGGAGATAGATCTGGAGCACATCCGGAAGATGAAGACAGAGGAGGGACGGGCAGGAGGGGCTTCGGGGAAGAAGCCCAAGGGACCAGATGGTAGGCCGAAAGGCCAGTCAGGACCGAGCCGCTGCAAGAAATGCGGCATGCCTCATGAGGGGGCATGTAGGCTGGGATCGTCGGGCTGCTATAAGTGCGGCAAGAAGGGGCATTTCAGCAGTGATTGTAACGCCCCTGCACCTGTGATACAGACGTCTGAGTTACTGTGTTTCCACTGCAACCAGAGGGGCCACAAGAAGGCCAATTGCCCCCAGTTGACAGCATCAGCGCTGGTTAAGGCGCCAACTCCAGCTACCCTGCGAATTACAGATGGCTGGCAGGGCAAGGTAGAGGCTCCAGTGGTGAGGAGCTGAGCGTTTCAGCTGACTACCGAGGAGGCACGCGCCGCACCCGATGTGGTGACGGGTATGATTCTTTCCCTCTATTTTATTTTTATGATGTTATGATATTTATATGTGCTCTATGTAAATGCGTTAGGATCGTTCCATGTGAACGGTATCCCTGTTCAGGTGTTGTTTGACTCAGGTGCCACCCGATCATTTGTTTCCCTTGCGCTTAGCAAGAGGTTTACTGAGTCATCGGGCGTGTTGGATTGCCCTTTAGAGGTAGAAATTGCCGATGATCGATTGGTGTGAGCGTCCGCAGTATTCAGGGATTGTGTTCTAAGCTTATTTGAAGAGCGCTATTTGGTGGATTTGGTTCCCACCCCTTTGCGGGGGAACAAGGTGATTATAGGAATGGATTGGTTGAGCCCTAATGGGGCGGTGATAGATTGCACACAACAGCTAGCGCGGATCAGGACCCCAAGTGGGGGAGAGTTGGTGGTCCACGTCGAGAGGCCACAGCGTGGACCCACATTATGTTCAGCAGCGAGAGCTAGGCGCTACCTTCAGCAGGGTTGCGCGGGATATGTCGCATACGTTATGGATACCCGGGAGGCGGGTAAGACGACGGTGAGCGAGGTTCCAGTGGTGCGAGACTACACTGATGTGTTCCCGGAGGAGCTTCCTGGAATACCTCCTTAGTGTCAAGTAGAGTTCAGGATCAACCTAGTTCCTGGTGCGGCTCCGATAGCCAGGGCACCCTATCGTTTGGCTCCTCCCGAGATGCAGGAGTTGTCTACGCAGCTACAGGAGCTGCTAGACAAGGGATTTATTCGACCGAGCAGTTCACCCTAGGGAGCCCCGATCCTGTTTGTGAAGAAGAAGGACGGGTCCCATCGGATGTGTATAGATTACCGGGAGCTGAATAAGGTAACGGTGAAGAACCGTTACCTACTCCCAAGGATTAATGACCTCTTTGATCAGTTACAGGGAGCATCTTGGTTCTCCAAGATCGATTTGCATTCAGGTTATCATCAGATGAGGTTCAGAGAGGAGGATGTACAGAAGACCGCCTTTCGAACGCGATATGGCCATTATGAGTTCGTGGTGATGCCGTTTGGGCTCACCAATGCTCCTGCCGCGTTCATGGACCTCATGAACCGCGTGTGTAGACCGATGTTGGATCGGTCTATGATAGTTTTCATTGATGACATCTTGGTTTATTCCAAGACGCAAGAGGAGCACGAGGAGCATCTGAGAGAGGTTTTGGAGACCTTATGGAAGGAGAGCTTGTATGCCAAGTTCTCCAAATGTGAGTTTTGGTTGCGCGAGGTGCAGTTTCTTGGGCACCTCGTCAACCAGAATGGGATTTCAGTAGACCCGGCCAAGGTTGAGGCCGCAATGAGATGGGAGGTTCCGAAGTCTCCAACCAAGATTTGGAGTTTCCTAGGATTAGCAGGCTACTATCGGAGATTCATTCAGGATTTCTCCAAGATAGTCGTACCCCTGACACAGTTGACTAGGAAAGTCGTGGTCTTTCGATGGGGGCCTGAGCAACAGGCAGCGTTCGAGATTCTGAGACGGAGATTGTGCGAGGCGCCAGTCTTAGCCCTGCCCGAGGGCGTTGAGGATTTTGTGGTATACTGTGATGCGTCTATCTCAGGCTTAGGCGCAGTATTGATGCAGAGGGGACATGTCGTTGCTTATGCCTCGAGGCAGCTGAACCCTCACGAGGTGAACTACCCGACGCATGATTTAGAGTTGGGGGCGGTGGTCTTCGCCCTCAAGATTTGGCGGCATTACCTCTACGAGGTTCGATGTACCATTTACACGGACCACAAGAGTTTGAGGTACCTCATGGACCAGCCGAATTTGAACATGAGGCAGTGTCGATGGTTTGATGTGGTGAAGGATTATGATTGCGAGATCCTTTATCACCTGGGGAAGGCCAATGTGGTGGCCGATGTGCTTAGCCGTAAGGCAGCACCGATCATGGATGTATGTATGAGGATGACGGTGGTGACTCCACTGTTAGAGAAGATTCGGGAAGCTCAGCAGGAGGCTATGAAGGAGGAACATTGGAAGAGCGAGCGAATAGTGGGTCAAGTCACCTTCTTCGATTATGATAGTCGAGGATTATTGACACTACACCGTAGGGTGTGGGTGCCGTATCATGGAGGTGTGCGCCAGATCTTGATGGAGGAGGCGCACAAATTCTGATTCTCCATTCATCCAGGGGCGACGAAGATGTATAGGGATCTTCGTCTAGATTATTGGTGGCCCTGCATGAAGAGGGATTCGGCTTGGTACATCGAGCGATGCTTAACCTGCAGGAAGGTCAAGGCCGAGCACCAGAGACTGCACAGAAAAATGCAGCCGTTGGATATTCCGTTGTGGAAATGGGAGGATATTACGATGGTTTTTATCACAAAGCTTCCCCGGATGGCGCGAGGAGTAGATTCGATTTGGGTCATTGTGGATCGGTTAACCAATAGCGCCCATTTTATTCCGATCTAGGAGAGTATCTCGGCCGAAAAGTTGGCCGATATCTATATCAGGGAGATAGTGGCGCGGCACGGGGTGCCGGTGTCAGTGATATCAGACCGAGATGTGCAGTTCACTTCCAGGTTTTGGAAGAAGTTTCATGATGAGTTGGGCACTCGTCTGCATTTTAGCACCGCCTTTCGCCCGCAAACGGATGGTCAGAGCGAGCGAACTATCCAGACGTTGGAGGATATGTTGCGGGCATGCGTGCTAGACTTTGGTGGTAGTTGGGATACCTATCTTCCCTTCGCTGAGTTCTCGTACAACAATAGCTACCACGCGAGTATCGACCGCCCTCCATTCGAGATATTGTACGGATGGAGGTGCAGGACCCCGATATGTTGGGGTGAAGTTGGCCAGAGGGTCCTGGGGAGCACTGAGTTGGTGCTCAAGATGACTGAGAGAATCTAGCAGGTTCGAAGCAGGCTGCAGACTGTGCAGAGTCGGCAGAAAAGTTACACCGACAAGTGCCGGTTAGACCTGGAGTTCCAGGTCGGGGATATGGTTCTCCTGAAGGTGTCGCCTTGGAAGGGCGTCATTCGATTCAGGAAGCAGGACAAGTTGGGCTTGAGATACATTGGTCCGTTCAGGGTTGTAGCCCGGGTGGGCAACGTAGCATATAGGCTGGATCTGCCAGCCGAACTCAGTCAGATCCACAGGACCTTCCATGTCTCCCAGCTGTAGAAGTGTCTAGTGGATGATTCAGCGATGGTGCCACTAAAGGATATACAGGTTGATGACAGCCTGAATTACATTGAGCACCCAGTCGCAATCCTCGACCGGAAGTTGAAGGATCTGAGGAACAAGAGGGTGGAATTAGTAAAGGTGCAGTGGCAGCACCGAAAGGGTTCAGAATGGACTTAGGAGCTAGTGGAAGAAATGATGGAGCATTACCCCGAGATGTTTCAGGATCGAGCAGCAGACTTCGAGGACAAAGTCTAAAATAAGTGGGGGAGATTTGTAGCACCTGGTTCCTGGTATGTGAAATTTGTCTAAGTGTTTTGCATTATTAGCCTTGGACTCGGCGAGTTGTAGGGTCGACTTGCCGAGTAGGGACGGGACATGGAGCACGTTTAAGTTGGCGACTCGGCAAGTCCATATTCTGGAATCGGCGAGTCCCCGCTCTCTGATGAAACCCTAATTCCAAGGGTTTGCACCCTATTTAAACCAACCTTATGCGCCCCAACCTAGCCCCCTTCACCCTCAGAGCTCCCAACACCGTCCAAACCCTTATTTCTTGAGAGATTGAAGTGCTTTGGTGTGTTTCTTGAAGATTTTGAGAGAAAAGAAGAGTAGATCAAGAAGAAAAGATGGAGGCCAGACATCCTTGTGTTATTTCAGTGATTTCCTTGAGGTATAACTCAGTTTCCCTCTGTTTTCATGCTTATATTCCTTTGTAGCTCCATTAAAGTCCTTCTTGAGCCATTTCCAAGCTTGTTTTCGAGTTAGGGTTTGTAATAAGTTGATTAACCCTTGGATCTAGGAATGATTGAGCCTTAGAAGCTCATATCTACTGCCTTTATGGAGCCATATTGCATGAAAGCCCTAGATCTACTCTTTTAGTGCATTTTGAGCCCTAAAACCTTCATTGGTGTTTATTTACATGTAAAGTTGGAAACTTTACGTCTCAATCAGGCCCTAGAAACCCAGATCTATGTATGGCATGAGTTGGATTCAAGCAAAATCGAGTATATAGTTTTTGCATGTGAAAGACTCGGCGAGTCGTTCATCGGACTCGGCGAGTCGAGTCGCGAGTCCCTAAATTTTCCCCCTTTTCGTGTTTGCTAGGTGGAGTAGTGAGTCATGGGATGTGACTCAGTGAGTCGGAATCCAGACTCACTCATGAAGGAACTCGGCGATTTAATGCCCTGAGTCGGCGAGTTCAAGGCAATCTTCTTGCCTCAAGAACAGACTCGGCAAGTTGTTCATACGACTCGGCGAGTCTCAGCATAGAATGTTCTTCGGATGAAGATGAACTCGACGAGTTGTTCATACAACTCGGCCAGTAGGATGAAGGACTATTAGACATCGGTTTAGAAGGAAAAATCATCGGGTTAATGCCTAACTCGACGAGTAGAGATGGGATTATGGTCAATCGAATGGATAGGGACTCGACGAGTTGGCGATTCGGGTCAACTGGGCGATTCGGGTCAACTGGATGTTGACTTTGACTTTGACTCTTGGTTTGGTTAGGGGTAAATGGTCATTTTACCCTAAGTTCGGTTAGCAGTATTTGACTGAGTGTTTGGTGGGAGTTGCAGCCGGAGGATTTCCAGAACAGCAGTAGCAGACAGACCGTTCCCATACAAATCAGCAGCTACTACGAGGTAAGTTACCTTCCAGTAGCGGTGGGTCTATGGCAACAATGTCAGCCCACCAGTAGGAGTTGTATGTTAGATGATTGTCTTTGTGATATCATCTAGGTTTGCTACTACCTGATATGTTTATATGCTGGCATGATATGTATATGTGATAGTAGTAGAGTTCGGTTGTTAGGACCAAACGGTAGGTCAGACACCCCATATATGTCTGACAGTATGCGATGATATGTTTATATGCTGGCATGATATGTTATATGTGATAGTGGTAGTAGGTGGTGAATAGTCTCCGAGTTCGGTCATTAGGACCGAAGGGTAGATCGGACACCCCAGATATGTGTGATAATGTGTTATGTTATGATATATGTGATAGTAGCAATAGGGGGTGAAATAGTCCCCGAGGATCGGTTGTTAGGACCGATGGGTAGTCAGCACTCCAGAATGGCTTGACATGGGTAGTCAGCACCCCAGAATGGCTTGACACGGGTAGGTCGGCACCCCAGAATGGTCGTACCGGGTAGGTCGGGCACCCCAGAATTGCCCGACAGTATGTATGATATGTGATTGTATGGTATGTGGTATGCTGGGGGAACTCACTAAGCTTCGTGCTTACAGTTTTCAGTTTTGGTTTCAGGTACCTCTTCTTCGAAGGGGAAGGAGCTGGCACGGTAGCGGCACATCACATACATGCTTTGTATTCCGCATTATGAGATCTTCCTGGGGATTTGTACTCTGACATTATTATGTTTTTATAAACCGGTTTCCAGACACGCGACGTCTTTTATGAAATGATATGATCAGTGAATGTTTTATTCTAATGTTTTGCTAAGTATATGTTTTAAAAATGAAATTTTTGGCTCATATTTTTGGGACGTTACACAACCTTAGCCACATATGAGGCTTACAGGAACGAATCTTCTGTGAATAGTGGAAATGATGGCGGTATTCCAGTATTTAACAAAAACTACCCCAGATCCTATTCATACATGGATTTCTTAACTTACCAACCCAAATCCTTCTTCGGTACGGAAGGATCCATTGGTCTATCTCGTTGGATAGAGTTGATTGAGGCAATGTTCCGTATCAGGTCTTGTACTAATGACTGCCTTGTTAAGTATGCCACTTGTACGCTAATGGATTCCACCCTGACTATGTAGAATAACCATACCAAGTTTATAGGAATCTATACAGCCAGTGCTATTTCTTGAGAAGCCCTGAAACAGATGTTGATCGAGGAGTATTGTCCTCGACAAGAATTTCAGGCCCTAAAAAAGAACTGTTGAACCTTACTATGAAAGAGTCAGAGGTGACTGCTTACACATCCTGACTTAACTACCTCGCCAACTTCTACCTGGGTATAGAAAACTCGAAATACAAAAATATTGAAAGGTATATTTGGGTGCTAACTCCCCAATTCAAGGTCTGGTTGTTGCATTCAGACCCACTACCTTCGATAGTGCTTAACAATTGGCCTATCATTTGACTGAACAATATCTCCGTCCGAGTACCAGAACCCAACAGACGGAGTAGAAATGGGCGAAGGATATGAAACGAAAGTACCACGAGAAATTTATAGGGAACTTCAAACTCCTCCGGCCCAAATAAGAACCTATGTTTGTCTATGTATAAAACTCCCACTCCGTATAAGTCCTACTCTGGGAATTTACCCCATTGTACCAAGTGCAATTATCACCATGTTGGGAATTCCATGGGCTGCAACAATTGTAACTTAGGAAGTCACACCACTAAGTTCTACAAAAATACCTTGACCATAGCTTCAAGAAAAATGTGTAACTACTTCAAGCGCAACCAACTGGGACACTTCAAGAAGGATTTCCCTAAGCTAAAGGATTAGGGTGGCAAAGGAACAACATAATGATTGATGTAGGAGATGCTCACCAGGAACCAGCTATGGTTACTAGTACGTTTCATATTAACAATATTTATACTTTTGTATGATTTGATACTGATAAAGACATAAGAATTATTGACCATAATTTTAGAAACACGATAAAACATAAATTCTGCTAACTATATAAAACTTACATAATAGAAATGGAAATCAGTCCAGTTAGAAAACACTTTAGAAATACTCACTAATTTCCTTCTTGATAGCTTATTTTATTTTCTCATTTTTATTAGTTTATGAACAAATTACTGAGATCGTCCCTGTTGTTTTATGAAAATTATGTGTTTGGTCCTAACTTTTTTTTTGCACTCGGACGATCCCAACAATTTTAGTTTGTTGCGTTCTTCGTCCCTGACCAAGGTGAAAAGACTCTTTTGCCCTCGCTAATATATTTTACCTTATTATTATTATTTATTGTATGTTTATTAATAATAAAAACAATAATTAGGCCCACTTTACACCCCAGCACCATAACCAGTTAACCCCACCATATTTCTACCCCCACCCACTTCTTTCATCACCAGCAACTATTGCCGACAACCTCCAATCGTCGGACAGCATCTCCGACCATTTCTTTTTTCCGATCATCACCATCATTCCCACCGTCACCCACCATACATGAAGATGAACAACTCCAATCGTCGGACACAATCTCCGACCACCTCTTCTTTCCGATCATCACCATCATTCTTTCCTATCATAACCAAAACTTACAACTCTTTTGGAGTCCATTTATCAAGAAAGAGAATCCATATACTGATAGAAGAAATCGATTTCATAAAGAGTATATAGAGACGTGAAACTGTAAGGAAAGAAAAAAATGGAAAAGGGTGTGTGGGGGTTGGTTGCAGTAGTGTTAGCTCCGGTGGATGGCGATGTAGATAGGTGAGGTCACCGGCATAGGGAAACGAGAGGAACGATGGTGCAGAGGGAGGAGCGAGGAGGGAGGAGATGCAATTGATGGTCAGACCTCTCGATGGATCAGATGGGGGCGACGAGAAGAAAATGGACTGATTAACTAGATATCCTTCCGTCTTCATCCCTAAACCTCTGTAACTCATCTTCTTCCATCTACCACATCTTCTTCACCCACTGACTTTAAGAAACATTTCCTTCGGGCAGATCTACGCCATCTCCACCGTTTCCATGAAATACTTCTGATCTGCTTGTTCTCTGAACCACAACAACAATGGTGGTGACTGGTGAAGGATTCAAACTGGTGAGGAGTACCAGATCCAGATCTGAAACCCCCTGTTCTTTTCTCCGCTGCAACAACAGTGACGGTTGCAGATGCTAACTGGAAGTAGAACCAAATCTAGATCTGTTGGTGGTGTTCAATAGTGGTTTTCGATGCCAATAACAGTGGTTAGATTGAAACATGTGGTGGTGGCGGTCCAGTTTCTAAAGATTGTCGGCGATGGATTTGATTTTTCTAGATATGAGTCTCGGTGGTTGTTGGTGGTCTCCGGTGACTACTGGTGGTGCCGGGTGGCATTCACAGTGGTGGGAGTGAGAGGAGACTAGGTCCCACATATCTATAAATTGTTTAATTAGTTTTTTTTAATTTATAAATGACAAACAAAAAAATTAATAAAGAAAATACAAAGGGCAATATAGTCTTTTTATTTCTATGAAGGACGAAAAACACAATAAAATCATAACCTAGGGAATGTCCGAGTGCAAAAAAAAACTTAGGGACCTAACTAGTAGTTTTGACCAAACCATAGGGACGATTTCAGTAATTTGTTCTTAGTTTATTTTAGTATTTTTAGCTCTTTTTATTAATATTGCATTGTATAGTCTTTATTTTCTTTATCATGGATCATGTCGTGTACTTTCTATTTTGCATGAGATATTTTGTAGGGTTTTGGAGCTCATTGCGGTTGCGGTTTGACTGGAGTTGGGCTTGGTGCACTTTCGATACATTATTGGGCTTTACGGATCCATCAAAGGAGATTTGGGCTTAAAAAGTTGAAGATTTGGATGAAATGAGCTTTTGAAGATAGGTCATGGATTCTTATTTTGTGCATGAACTATCCATATTTAAAGCGTGAAGGTGATTGGCCAAATTCAAGTCATGTGAGTCATGGAGGGGACCAAGGAAATATTGGGTAGTGGGGTGTGTAGTGGAGAAAAATGAGCCAATAGCATTCTAGCAATATCTGCGAGGGTGGAATCTCAATTGCGCAACACTTGTGCGAGGACCCGTGTAACTGCAAACTTTTGGGCATGTTGGTCATTTTGTTTACCAATTAGCTTGGGGTGTTGGATCATTCAGATACACTTCGATTTTCCACCATTAGAGACCTGGATAGGCAATTTTTAGAGCTTGATACTCATTTCTTCTCATCTTTCTAAGTAACTGGTAGTTTCTTGATGCAATTATACTTTTGTGGTTATTATTTTGTTGCCATGAGTAGCTAGTTTATCTATTTTGGTTAACTTCGGCTGAAAACCTTTGGATATTTTTGGGTTTTGAAGGATTCATGCTTAATTGTCATTTATCTTATGTTTATGATCCTAGTTCACATATCTTATGCTTGTTTAATGCTTTGATTATGAGCTTGGTACTTGAATGAGCAATTGTTGGTTTATTTCTTTTGCTTAGCATTGAATCATTGAATTTACATAGAACAAGGGCTTTATGTCACACCCCAAAACCGAGAACGGCGGAAACGTTCTGGGGCGGAGGACGTCATGTAGTGTATCAAAACAATGGAAAGTAGTAAACAAGCAACAACATCATCCATTTCATTAATAGTAAAATTTTAATTACAAGTGTGTTCGTTCATAATATACAACAATAAAATGAATAATCATAAAATAAGACGAGTCTGGACTGCTCCGTCTTCACAAAACCTGGTCGTCGTACTTGTCTATTTGTGACCTGAGAATACAAGTTATTTTGAAAGCGAGTATCAGCCAAAAAGCTGGTGAGTTGATAAGTATTAATGTGATTTTGATTTGTAAAACTTGTAATGAAAGACTTGATATTGTTATGAAAGAAAGTTCGTATAAGTGTGGAAATGTTTGTAAGTAATCGAAACCGTTTGGTAAACCCTAGAAATCCCTATGATTCCTATTAGTATAGATGAAATCTTCTACCAAGACCTAGCTGTTTTGAAAGTAGTCTTCTACCAAGACCCGACTGTTTTGAAAGTAGTCTTCTACCAAGACCTAGCTGTTTTGAAAGTAGTCTTCTACCAAGACTCGACTGTTTTGAAAGTAGCCTTCTACCAAGACCCGACTGTTCGACAATTATTATTAATATAAGAAATTGTATCCTTTGGTACTAGGATACTCAAATACAATTCACCTCATCGGTTATGTGAATGAGTCACAAGATAAAAGTAATAATATAACTAACTTAAGTGTTATCCTTTTATACTAGGATAACTAACAGTGTTAACTTTAAACATCCGTAGATGTACATTTACCTCTGTTGCTAACAGCTAGGTGTAGGAATAGTTAGTCCCTTAAAGTATACCTGTAATGGTATCAACCGTAGACATCCGTAGATGTGCATTTACCTATGTTGCTAACAGCTGGGCGTAGGAATAGTTAGTCCCTTAAAGTATACCTATAATGGTATCTAGACATATAATATATAATAGTAATTCGCCATATAATATCTATGTAAAAGTATTCATGTATAAGTATTCATGTAAACGTATTCATGTAAACGTACTGATGTAAGCGTTCCTAGGTAAACGTACTCATGTATCATGTAATGTACTCATATAGACTCATGAATGAACTGACTCTTGTGTGATTCCCTGTACTTGGAATAGTAAGTGGTATCTCCTAACTATACCTACTATAGTTACTAGTAATGTACAAGTATAACCGAAAGTATACCTTTGCTACTCAAAGGTACTGAACTGACTAATGGAACCTTGATACATATATATGTATACATGATATATAAATAATATTTCGACGACCTTCGGACGGGTACCCGATATCCCACCAGACCACATCCAAATCGAGGAAAAGGAAACAGGGTGGATAGCCTTCCTAAGTCTTTTAAACATTTCTTATATAACTATACATATAAAGGCATGCAATTTATAAGATAAAAGTGTAAAATAAGTTTTCTAAAACCTTTGAAAAGTTTAATAATAAGAAACAATGACCTGATGTCAGTTTATAAAACGATTGAAAGTATTTTGTTTGATAATACAGTTTATGTATACGGAAAACCTCTGTTTGAAAACACCTTTGTAACAGAGTCTGAAAGGAAGCTTACAGTGTGTAAGACAAGTTGACAAAGAGCTTTAAACATGTAAAAAACGTTTTAAGAAAGTCATTTTAAGTAAGATGTTTGGTAAAACTGCTAAACCTATAGTAAATCCATTTGTATATTAGTTATAAATCACATATGATTGATTTATTAATAGTAAGTATAGCAAAAGATTGATGTTTTTCGTGCCAAATTAATCGTATGTTTGTAGTACCAAAGATGGACACATATACATACCGTATACGCAGGGTGTTTGATTCATATATATATATATATATATATATATATATATATATATATATATATATATATATATATATATATATATATAACAACATTTTTCATTTCAAAAGTTATGATGTTATCGCGATATATTTTGCATACGAAAGTTTCCCTATAATAGTTATAAATCACATATGATTCCGTTGATAAAAAGCGTATAATGAAACTTTATTATATAACACACGATAATAATCGAGTGTTTTACTTGTATTCCCCCCCCCCCCCCCCCTTAAAAGCATATAAAACTATTTATAAAACATTTAAAAGTGTGAATTATAGGGGTATGAACTCACTTGATTGAAATGGTTGATTTGAAGTAGTCGAGAGAAGAATCGAGCAGAACTTCGACATGAAGAGTTGAAAACGCAGGAAAATCTCAGGATTCTCGGGAATCTCGGGAACACAAAACCTTCCTTCAGGACTTGAAGGTGAAAATCGGGGCTTTGGGAGGGTCTCGGGCTCTTAAACGCAGAGTTTCGGCGCGAGAAAGAAGGGAATTGAGCAATGGAACACGGAGCCCTTGAAATCTGTTTATAGGGGCATTTCTGGTGTGTGCCACGTCGTGGAAAGGTATGGCCATGTCGTAGGGAGCCAAACTTATCCTCTTCCATTGATTGGACGCCCTCAGTCACTTTTCGGGTCGCAGCAAGCTTGTGCCACGTCGTGGGGGCCTGACAGCCTCGGATTTTGGACCCCGAACTTGTAAAATCCATAACTTTCGCGTACGAGCTCCGTTTTCGACGTTCTTTATATGCACGCGTAGCTGAAAACATGATCTACAACTCTCGTTTAGATTGCATCAGCTAATTTTGACTTTATTTTTAATTATTTATTTTTAACGGGCCGGGACATGAAAATTCCGTTAAAAATCCATAACTTCTTCATCCGATGTCCGTTTTCGTCAGACTTTTCATCGTTGCACTAATATTGTTGAGACTTTTGATTCTCATTTAGGTTGTTTTGGCCAAAAGTCTCTCGATCTCTATTTTGAGTTTTTAGCTGTCTACCGCTATATCCGGATCTTGAAAAAATCATAACTTCTTCATATGAAGTCAGATTTGGACGTTCTTTTTACGTACGTTTACGGTTTAATGTTATCTACAACTTTCATTTAGATATTTAAGGCTAAAACCTATTGTATTGAAACTTCACATTTTTCGTTTAATCGGTGTTGCCGGTTTTGCCGAGAATCTTCGGTTGGTCATAACTTCTTCGTTATAACTCGGATTCTAGGGTTCTTTATATGTACGAAAACCTTGATACGATTCCTACTACTTTATTTAACCCAAATAAGATTTTAGGAAAGTTAATTTTGACATAAATTTGACTTATGATCAATCATATTGTCTTGAAATATTGGGTTGTCACACTTTATGATGGTATAAATCATCTCTGGCTTATGAATCATAACTCTTGATGGATGTGCAAGCATTAACATCCTCTAGGAATTGGGGATTCCTTCATTCTTAATGCTAATCAACTTCTTGGGTTTAATTGCTTCGATTGAATCCTTGATTTTGATTAAGAAGGTGTGTTGTGGGCTTCCCCAACCTCCATACTATCTATGATGAATCTTGGCATATCATGCTTCATGATTGTTATGACCATTTTGGGATGAATGATAAGCTTCATATTGAATCCTAATGATAAACACAAAAATGTTCATTGTGTTGAATTGCCTTGGTTAACCAATTCTCTCCAATATTTGAGCATCTCACCATCTTGCTTAATTGCAAGCTTTTTAGTAATTCAAGTCTTTTATTTTTCAAGCAATCACAACACCCCCTTTTAGTTTAATTGTAGTTAGTTAGTTTATTTACACTAGTTCTATTGGAATTCATTGGTGATTCAATTCAACAATTTCCCAGAGGATCGATACTCCTTTTTACCATTATATTGCATTTTATTTGCAAACAAAGGGTGTAATTTTATTGGTGGACTTGATATCCCACCGAGTTTTGGCGCTGTTGCCGGGGAAATTGGTTATTGTTATTTGATTGTTTATGCCTAGGTCTACAAGAACCGATGAACTACTCGACAATCCGGAGATTGAAAAAAAGAAGCAAAAAGGTTGAAAAAGTTAGCCAAACAAGCAAAGGAACAACAAACCGTTCAAGCTTCTTCCTCTTATCCACTAATCAACATAGAAGATCAAGTTCATACTTTAAGTAATACTGCCACCGAACAAAGTTCTCCAATTGTTGGTCATTCCTTTAAAGACATTCCGTTTGAAAACTACATAGCCATGAATCACGCTCCACCTTACCATCCCAAACCGAATCAAAACAATCAAGATGCCAATACCTCACCCCAACAACCAAGACAACAACACCAAGAACCTCTCATAGATATGACACCTTGGAATCAACCCCCTCTTCACCCAAATCAACCCAATTATCAAAAACCTCTACCACAAAACCACAAGTTCTACCAAAACAACAAACCTCAACACAATGTTTTTCAAGTTCAACAACAACAAGCACATCACCCACTACAACAGTATTACCAACAAACTCCAATATACCAACACCCAATGTACCCACAACAACCACCTTATAATCAATATCCTAACTACCAACCTTATCCACCACAAATGTACAATCACCAACAATATCCTTACCCACCATACCAACAACCTCCTAATTACATGCAACAATATCCCAATAACCCCAATCCACCCAATCTCCCTCAAGAGTTGACACTTAGACAAATGATGGAGATGGATGTTACTCACACACCTCTTGGTATTATTTATCCTGCAAACCGCCGAGGAGTTGAATTGAAGTCAAGTTTCGTACATCAACTCGCCAAGTTCCATGGTTTGGATAAAGAAGATCCTTAAAAGCATTTGAAGTCCTTTCATATGACATGTGTTAGCATGTTTCCCGAACATGTGACATTGGATGATTTCAAGTTAACCGCCTTCCCGCTCACCTTGGAAGATAAAACTAGAGAGTGGTTATTCAACTTACCACCAAGATCTATTCATATTTATGAAGAGTTACTCAAAGCCTTCGATAGCAAGTTCTATCCCACTCCCTAGATAACAAGTCAAAGAAGTGACATTTTGGGGATTCGTCAAGGGGAGAATGAGACTTTTCATGGTTTTTGGGAGTGATTCAACAACTTGTGTACAAGTTGCCCGCAACACAATATACCCGAAAAATTACTTCTTCAACAATTTTATGATGAATGAAAATATCGAAGGATGATTGATGCTTCAAGTGGTGGTGACATATTCAACAAGACACCTCACGATATATTCTCACTTTTTGGAACCATTTGTCAAAATCAAAGAAACTTTGGGACTCGAAATAAAATGAAGAGAAATTCCCCACAAGTTGTTGGTGAAGTTACCAAAACCCAACACTTGGAATCAAAGTTCTTGTATTTGACTAATGTGTTAAGTCAAATGGTGGTGGGAAGTGGTCAGCAATTGATGGTGTGTGGTATTTGTGCAAATACGGGGAATTATATAAATAAGTGTCCCACACTTGGAAGTGAACATGAGGATTTTAACGAAATGGGAGGATATCAAGGACAACCAAGACCCATGGGATTTCAAAACACATACAACCCAAATAGGAGGAACAACCCCAATAACCCATACTGACCAAAGAAAAACCCACCAAATGTTATGATGAGACCTTAATTTTCCCAATACCCATCCCAAAAACGTCCATATCCACAACTTACCCAACCACAATATGCAACTCCACCAACATCTCACCTCCCTCCAAATTATCAACAACCTCAAAAACATGGCCAATCAAGTGATAACCATCAAATGATCTTCAAGAACTTGTTATTTCTCTTGCTCAAAGCCAAAGCCAATTTCAACAAGAGACCAAGAACATATTCTCCAACATTCAAGCACAAATTGGAGACTTGGCCACTGCTCTCAACAAGATGGAACAAAGAGGTAAACTTCCATCTCAAACCGAGAAGAATCCCAATGTGAATGCAATAACCTTAAAAAGTAGGAAAACACTTGGAGAAAGCTACCCAAAAAGAATTTCAAGAGAAGAAGAAGAAGATGAGGTTATTATTGTTGAACCTTCAATGGTTGTAGTTCCTCCAAAGGAACCACTTGTGCCAAACATTGATCAACCTGAATCTTCCAACAAGACCATCAAGCCATTGGTCATACCACCAACCTTCCCTTCCCGATTAGCCGCTTCAAAGAAAAAAGAGGAAGAAAATGAATTCTATGAGACTTTCCGCAAGGTCCAAATAAACATTCCACTACTGAATGTTATTAAGAAAATTCCAAGTTATGCAAAATTCCTCAAGGATTTTTTGCACTAAGAAGAGGAAATTCAAGGCAAATGAAAATATTCAAGTCAATGAAAACGTGTATGTAATTATCCAAAAGAAGCTACATCCCAAATGCAAGGATCCAGGAATATTTGCTATACCTTGTACCATTTGTTAATTTGCATATCGAAAGTTCCATGTTAGATGTTGGAGCCTCGATCAATGTGATGCCAAATTCGGTTTTTCAATCTCTTAATGTTTGACCTTTGGAAGAAACGGGAGTAATCCTTCAATTAGCGGACAAGTCAAGTGTGTCTTTAAGAGGAGTGTTGGAGGATGTGTTAGTACAAGTTAATCAACTTGTTTTTCCCGCAGGTTTTTATGTCATTGATCTTGAAGAGAAGACTCCTTCCAAATCATCTATGATCCTCGTTGGAAGACCTTTCATGAGTACCGCTCACACGATTATTGATGTCCATAATGGGAAGATCACCTTGGAGTTTGATGGAGAGACCATTCACTTCAACATCTTTGAAGCAATGAGGTACCCTAGCAATATTTCTCAATTGTATCGGGTTGATGTAATTGAGCCAATAACCAAAAAGTGTTTGATTTGTCTCATGGGGATACTTTGGAGATGATACTCAACATGAACCTTGATTGTGAAAGTTTGAAGAAAACACTAGAAATGTTTACATTGGACTCCGAAGTTGAACAGATTGTGAAGACTATGGAAGTAAGCAAGTCAACAAGGAAAGATGTCTCTCAAGTTGCATTATTTCATTCTCCAAACAAGATGCCCCATTCCATAATCCACCCACCTACACATCCTCCAATGATAGAAGTGGTCAAGAAGAAGATAATTAAAAGGTTTAAAAGGTGCAAAGAGAAGAAAAAGGCACTTCATGACAAGCACATAACCGAAAAACACTTTATTCCGGGTCAAAAAGTTCTTCTTTATCATTCACACCTAAAGTTATTCCCAGGAAAATTGTGATCTCGACGACACAGACCTTTCATTGTTATAAAAGTGTTTGATCATTGTGCGGTCGAAATCAAGAGTTTGGAAACAAATCAAATCTTCAAAGTGAATGGAAACCATTTGAAACCATTTTATAAAGGATTTGACACGGGAGAATTCGACAACGTAACATTGGAAACTCCAATTTATGAAGGTTGAAGGAAGCGGGACTTTGTCTTGGCAAAAACGTTAAATAATTGCATTGTGAATAAATAATCTCCGCTTGAAGTTTGGATTTTCTAGGCTTGAAGTTGGTCAAAAATAAGCATCTTGAGGTTTACCAATGATCTTGGTACAGTATGGAAGAAAATTGGAGCTTGTGGAGCGAAAAATTACAAACAGTGTCAAAAATCTGCAACTTGTGCGGGTACCCGCGCAAACGTTGCGGGACCTAGCCCCAGTCGTGCAAATCCGAGCTCAAAAAATTCCTCCAACATAAGGTGTAATCTGATGTGCATACGAGTCCAGAACCCCACCCACACAACGATCTGCGAGACATGCACTTAACCGCATAGAGATCTGCGAGGGTATATGCCACTTCATAAGAAAATTTCGAGTCATTTCATATGCTTCCTTTGTGTGACCAAGCTTTCATTCATATGTATTTAGGCGGCCAAGAAATCCACCCACACATCATTGTACGACACATGTGTTGCTTCCGTACCGTCCTCGCAAGTCTCCTCTACCATGATCCCGGTATGATCATTCCTTATTCTCATCCTAAGCATTGAGGAAAATGCCCCTTTTTTCATTAACTTTGGCTGAAAACCCTTGGATATTTGTGGGATTTGAAGGATTCATGCTTAATTGTCATTTATCTTATGTTGACGATTCTAGTTCGTATTACTTATGCTTGTAAAATCTTGTTTCGGATTGTTTTGCAATTCAAGGCTTGTGGGCCGTAATCTGAGTATGAGAAGGTTTTGAGATTTTGAAGGAGAAAGGTATATGCCTTCTTGGATATGGATAAGGTGGATTGTGTGAGAAAAGGGTTCAGGTTGTGCTTTAGATCCGAAGGGTATAGATAAAGGTATTGGTTTGGGCTTTTCATGTATTTTGGATCTGATTTCGAGTGGGCTTTAGGATAAATAAAGTTGATAGAAGTGTAGAGCTTCTCGTTTCCTTTCCGCAGATCTAAGGATCGTTGGAAAAATATTTATAACGAAGAAGTTATGGTCTTCGGAAGTTTTGTGGTTTCTGGCTTAGCCGAGTACGTTGGGCGTACACAAAGCGTATGTTGGGCGTACACAAAGCGTACGTTGGGCGTAATAGTGAAGAAGGTAGTACGCTGGGCGTACTGACCAAGATGGTAGTGAATGTTCTTCAGAGTACGCTGGGTATACCATATGTACGCTGGGCGTACGCCAATCAGACCAAAACCCTATTTTATGGTTGTGGACACTATTTAAGCTCCTTATCTCATAACCAAACCCTAATATCTTCAGCCGCCATCCTTCTAAACCATAGAAATCGACTCTTACCCTCCATTATAGTGATTCTTGAGCTTTTTGGTGATTTAGTGAGTTTTTGGTGCATATTGTGGAAGAAGCAGTTCTTTGACGAAGCGTTGCTTGGCTTGGAGCTTAAGGATCCAAGCCCTAATCATATGGATCTAGCTCCAAAAATCATAAAGGTTGAATCTTGGTGGCTTTCTCATGTGGATCTAGTGTAGTGGTGATAGTTCTTGTTTTGGGTCCATTTTTAGAGTTTTATGTCCCAAGCTTGAAGCTTTATGAGTTTGATGAACTCCAAAGTTTAATACCTATTCTTTTAGGGGTTTTTAGTCGTTTGGATTCATAAAAATGAGATCTTGGTCGTCAAGATCTATCTATGCATGAGATATGTGGACTTTTGTGAGTAAAGGATTAGAGTTTATGAGTTTTAGACTTGTCCAGCCATGCAAAGGCTTAAAGTTACTGACTTTATGGGGTAAGAGCCTTTAGGGAGTCCAGATCTGTGATATGAGCCAAGGTCTTAACTGATTAAGACCAAAATAGTAGAAAGAGTAAAATTGGACGCACGCTGAGGGTAAACCTAGTACGCCCCACGTACTAGGTTGGTGTCCCCGGTCAGGATTCGTGTATGCTGGTGTATGCTGAGCGTACCCAGGGAGGTACGCCCCGCGTAACCCCACTATTGACTTTTTGGGCTAAGTCTTATTTTGGGCCTTAAGTGTTGGGCCTGGAGTTTGGGCTTGTTGTGCTAGAGATTTGGACCAGAGGAATATGTATATGTGCCTTGGGCCCTTGTGTTGGGCCTGCCTCTTGGACTTGAGAGTTGGGCCTAGAGAGAGATTATTTATTATTGGGCCTTGGTGGGCCCAATGGGTTTTTAGTTATTTATGGGCTAGTTAGTGGACTACCTTTAGACCTAAAGAGTGAGAATTTGGACATAGATATTAATGGGGTAATTGTCGATTTAGGTCCAGTGTTAAAGGCCGAAGCAGCAATATCATCTATAGGAGCTGTTCATCATGCGAGGTGAGTCTTCTCACTATACATACCTAGAGTGATAACCAAAGTAGTGTGACCAGAGGGTCTTATGTGTTTATTTGAGTACTATGATATTTTGCATTATGTCTATGTGATTTATGCTATGTATTATTAAGATTTTACAGAGTTAGGATCGAAAGGTCCACAAAGTTAGGACCGGAAGGTCCATTAGAGTTTCAAGGGCCAATATATTTTGTTTGGGCTAGGCATTAATGCATGGATGGTTTAGGGTTGTTATTAATGTGTTTTGGACATCTTTTGTGTTTGTTTGACTTTTTGGTCTAGGTAGGTTTTCGGTCAGGCTTTGACCGAAAACCTGTTTTCAGTGTGATGTGTGTTACTATATATTGTTGTCAGGTTGTCAGAGGTAGTGGTCACTTCCAGTAGGTTTTCGGTCCATCCAAGTGGTATCCGACATTTCATAGTTCAATTGTATGCAAGCTTGGTTGTTTAATCTTCTTCTTATTCATTTCTATTACAGTTGATTGATCATTAGATAGATCCCACAGATTTGGGACCTGACAATTCGTATCAGAGCACTTCTAGTGTCAATCAATTGTGTTTTCTATTTTCGGTTCATCAATAATCTCATGATCTTCATTTTCGGTTCATTGGCAAGTTCGAATTTGCTCGAGTTTGAATACTGGATCGTTGTTTGCTTTATCAAAATCAAGATCTGCATCAGATTTAAGTTTGTGATGGAACTCTAATAGTTTTCGGTTGTATCTACACACACCGAAAACTCTTTGTCATTTTTGTTCTGTTCTGATCTGTGTATTTGGGAGAATTTTTGGAAGTTCTGGCTGTGCGAAAAATAGTAATCGGATCAAGAATCAACGTTTTCACTGAAAAATCTTTAGTTTTCGATTCATCTTCAGAAACGGAAAACTATTTTTTTGTTGTTCATTCTTCAGAAACCGAAAATCCAAGCATATTCAGAAACCGAAAACTCTTCATCAACCTTAGGAAACCGAAAACTCACTTGATCCTAGTTTTCGGTCTAACTTTTCCACCGAAAACCTGTCTTTGACCATTTTTATTTTGTTTCTTTCAATTTAATTTTCTTAAAAATAAAAAAATAAAAATAAATAAATAATAAAAAAACAAATGGATTCTCAAAGCATGACAGTACATCAGGAACTTGACACCATCATGGGAACAACTTCTCGGATTCCCCGACTCTTAAATGCCGAAGGCTTTCCAGAATGGGAATACTGGATCAAGAAGTTTATTAAAATGAAAGACTTCAAGATTTGGCACAGTATACTTAGGGGACCAATTGGAATTACTACTATAGTGGATGACACAATTTTCGACAAATGGGTTGAAAATTATACGGATGAGGATTTTGAAAAAGTCGAAGACTAGGAGAAAGCCCTTGCTATGCTTACAATGGCATTATCTCCAGAAATCGCTCAGGGTTTCCGTGAGTATACATCTACGAAAGCACTTTGGGAAGCATTAATAGAAGTTTATGAGGGTAATGAGGATATGAAGCAGAGTTGTCAGGACATGCTTCGACAATAGTTCAACATGTTCAACAATGTCCTGGGCGAAACTCTTGAGAACCAGCTCCAGAGATTTATTACTCTCACTACAGAAATGAGTTATGCAGGTGTTTCAGTAACAAGATCAGAAATCAACAAGATGTTGTTAAACTCCCTTCCAAAATCCTGGGATATGCATGTCTTAGTGATCAACAAAACAAAAGACGTAAACAGGTTGAGTCTAGCAGAAACTATGGCTATCATCAAGGCTTGTGATCTTGATGACAAGCAGAGGGAGATTAATCATGTTAATTCTTATTCCACTGCAAATCTAGGGATCCAAGCCACAAACAACAATGCTTTTTCAAGCTTCACTGTTGCTCAAGCTCCTCAAGTTACCCCAACTCCACATGTTCCACAAGTTCACCTTTCATGACTCATCAATCGATTCAACCTACATCCTATGTTATCCCTTCCATGCAACAAGTTCAAGTCTCTCAACCTCAGATTATTTCTCAACAAGTTAATCCCAATGTTGGCTCATCTAATGTTGTACCTCCTAAGTCTCATGGTTTCAGTTCTCAAATGTCAACCATGAAAGAAAAATAAGAAAATATGGCTCTTGCCACGGGTTTGGTAAATTGCTACAATTCTTTTGTGGCTGGAGAACTCTCCCCACAACTTTCATTTGCCGACCTTGATCAGATTCATCCTGAAGATGTAGAAGAGATGGATATAACCTGGCAAATGTCCATGGTTGTGTTCAGGGCAAAGCAATTTTCTAAGAAAACTGGCAAAAACAACTTGAGTGTGAATTCTGACAAAAAGGTCGGATTCAACAAAGGCAAACTTCGCTGCTACAATAGCCATGAGCCAGGGCACTTTGCTAGGGAATGTATAAAGCCTGACAGAAGGGAAAATGTTGATCGAAACGTAGTGCCAGTTACCTATGTCCATAGCAACAACAGAGGATCCTCATCAACCAATCAACCTGCGAATCTGGAAATGGTGGCTCAATCCTTTGATTTGGAAGATCAAATTCAGTCCCTGAATATTTCAAGACCTGAAAATACTTATTTGGCACATATCGAGGATTGCAAAGAGAAAGAGGCAGAGGTAGATTCTGAAGAAGATATGGTGAACCTCCAGTTTTCCTTCATGGTGCAAACCACTTCTGAGCCATCTAAGCCCGAGGTAAGTGAATCTGGTTGCTCTCCATCTTGTGCTAAAACTATGAAATGTTTGCGACAATTAATAGATTCAATCAAGAGAGAGGACGAGGACTTAAAATATGAGGGATACACACTTAGGAAAAACCAAAATCCCTTAAAGACTCAACTAGAAAATAAAATAAAGGACTTTAGGAAATTACAAGAGGATTACAACAACAAATGTGAGAACTATGACCATATCAAACGAAAATTTGAAGTTGTGACCGCTGAACTTTACTCATTGAAAACACGTTTTGAAAATGTTGAATTCAAATTTAAAAAATTTGATGGGTCAAGTGAAGTTGTTGCGAAAATAATAGAAAATAAAATGCAGTGGAAGGATGTCACTTGTGGAAACCAAAAGACAGTAGGACTAGGTTTTGAGAGTGTCCCTCCTCCTTACAATCACAATTATACCGCTATTCCATTATCTCAGGAATAAATAGATCAACAACCTTTTCTTGTATATGGAAAACCTGGTTCTGAACAAGTTACATGTTCAAACGATAAAGTTTTGGATACTAACGTTTCAAATTTGAGTGCAGATTAGTTCATAGCTCAGGGGGAGCAGAGAGATGAAAAGCCTGATGTTCTTAAGTCTAATAAGGATGTGTCAAAGTTTGGTGTCAGTCTATGTAATGAGTCTGCATTAAATTCGAATTTAAACAATTTTGTGTCTGGTGGTATTGTTTTTTCTGATGATAAGATTGCAACTGATAATGCTTTATCTGATAATGTATCTTTGTCTGATTCAAATGCTTCTACACCTTCCGCATTTGCTTCAAAATCCTGTGATTGTTCTTGTTGTGAAAATGTTTGAAATAAAAATAAAAGAAAGAAATTTGTCAAAAGAAGTGTCAAAACCAATGATAATAAACAAACTTGTTTTAACTATGGCACTGCTGGACACATTGCAAGAAACTATTTAAATCGGATATTTGTATCTCACACATCAAAAAGAGGAGAGAATGAACTTCGGAGACGATCTTTAACTAGAAAATCCCCCAGAATTCGTTCTCGGGATGGTGACTTGAACATAAATCCAAACAAGAAAATGACCAATTTTCAAAAGAATAAAAAGGTTTTCTATAAATTCAATAATAGTTTGCCAAAATCAACTCAGGCTAAGCCTAAGTCGATTTTGTCAAAGGGCAAGACCGGATCTTCAAACTCTTTAAGTAGAAAATCCACCAGCTCGAAGCAAACTAACAAAGTTTCAAAACCTAACTTTAAGTGGGTACCAAAATAGAATTCAGATTAGTCACCATTAACCTCTAAACCCAATTAAAGGAAAGAATCAAATGAAAAATCTATGAAAGTGAAGGGTAAACCCATGATTTTGATGACTTGGGTTCCCAAATCTGAATAAATTCGGTCCTTGTGCAGGGATAGTCGCGGAGGAGTATCGTTAGACCTTGGTATGTCGATAGTGGCTACTCCCGGCACATGATAGGAGATATCTCCCAACTGCATGACATTCAAACATTTAATGGGGGCTATGTCTCGTTTGCGGAAGGTGAAGGTGGAAAAATAACTCAGAAAGGAACAGTGACGAACAGAGTGCTTAGTTTTGAAAATGTCAACTATGCTCCTGAATTGAAGCACAGTCTGTTGAGTGTCTCTCAGATTTGCGACAAAGGGTATTCGATGCACTTCACCGAAAAAGAATGTCTAATTTTAAAGTCGGGCATTGTCATTTCGAAATAGTGGATTCTTATAAAATCTAAGCGGGATGGGAATGCCTACATCATATACATGAACAAAAATATTCCCGACGAAGTCACTTGCCTATTCTCCAAAGTCTCAGAACAAAATGCAATGTTGTGGCATCGTCGTCTCGGTCATGCTAATGCAAAGAATCCGAATCGGCTTGCAAAGAACGAAATGGTCTGAGGTTTTCCTATTAGAGATTTCATTACGTTTGAAAAGTGTGTTTCATGTGGTCAAGGAAAACATCATCGAAAACCACACTTTCCAAAGCAGGGTAACTCCATCAGTCAAGTGCTCCAGTTGTTACATATGGATTTATTTGGTCCGGTTAACGTTCTCAGTATCAACCGCAATTCATACTGCCTTGTTGTGATAGATGATTACTCTCGTTTCACTTGGGTTTTCTTTCTGTCCAACAAAGTTTGGATCAATGACCTCATCAAGAAGTTCATTGTGATGATAGAGAATCAGACCAACAACCGAGTGAAAGCGTTGCGTACTGACAATGGAACGAAGTTCAAGAACGTTGTTCTAGACCATTTTTGCACTGAGAAAGGGATTGCACGTCAATTCAGTTCTATTCGCACACCACAACAAAACGGTGTTGCCGAACAGAGGAATCGAACTCTTAAAGACACCGCAAGGATGATGCTGTGTGACTCCAAACTTCCTGTGTTCTTTTGGGCAGAGGCGATTAACACGGCGTGCTATGTTCAGAATCACGTGCTGATCAACAAAGCCAAAATGAAAACACCGTACGAAATTCTATACGGACACAATCCATCTGTCAGCCATTTCAGAGTATTTGGCTTCCCTTGCACTCTTCTCCACTTGGAATCCCAAATTCAATGCAAAAGCCGATGACTGCTATTTTGTTGGATACGCTGCCCATACTGCATCCAGGGTTTATAACAAGAGGACAAAACAAATTGTGGACTCTTTCGATGTTTGGTGGCTTGAAGAGAATGAGACAGACGCTAGAGTGGGTCCAGATTGGATATTTGATTACACATCTCTTTTCAAATCATTCAATGTCTCGTTGGATAATCAAGCAGGGTCTTCGTCTAGTTCGAAAATCATTACTGAAGATGAAGACGAAGAAGTTGTCTGCAGACCACCATTGGTTTCTTTTGATCCTCTGGGGGTGTATTCTATTCAAACTGAATCTTCTGATTCCTCCCTTCAGCAACCTTCTCCTGATGCTAATGCTACTCCTCTAACTCCGGTGGAAAGATAGTTTATGAACCCAGAGACTTTCGTTGTAACTTCAAATCTGATGGAACTTCTCTTTCTGGAAAGAATCGCTGATGAGTTTGTAGCAGATACGACAAACGAACCTAGTTCATCTACCGTGGATCATTCAGCAAATGAAGGAGTGGTTAAAATCCATAATCTTCCGGTCTCTATCAATGACATCAGCCACGAAATCCCTTCTCGCATTCAGTGCGACCATCATATAGAGAACGTCATTGGCTAGCTGGGCGACGGTGTTCAAACACGAAGTCGGAGTAGAGACGTCAATACGTATCTCTACTCCTGCTTTATTTCTCAGATAGATCCCAAGAATGTCGAAATGGCTTTGAATGAGCCCATCTGGGTTGACGCCATGCATGACGAACTTAATCAATTTGAGAAGCTCGGGGTTTGGAAGTTGGTGGAGCTGCCCAAAGGAAAGAAATCTCTTGATACCAGATGGGTCTTTCGGAACAAGCAAGACGACTCGGGTGTCATCGTGCATAACAAGGCGAGATTAGTGGTTCACGGGTTTCGGCAAATTAAGGGTCTTGATTATACGGAGGTTTATGCTCTGGTGGCGTGCTTGGAGGTTATTCGTATCTTCCTCGCATATGCTTCCTATATATGAACTTCACAATATACCAGATGGACGTCAAGACTGCTCTCTTGTATGGCAAGGTCAAAGAAGCGATTTATTTTGACCAACCTCCCGGTTTCGTTAACTCAAAGCTTTCCAACCATGTCTACAAGTTAGACAAAGCTTTGTATGGGCTGCATCAAGCTCCTAGAGTTTGGTATGCTACCCTAACTCAGCATTTGCTCGATCACAGCTATTCCTGAGGCACCATTGATCAGACCTTATTTATCAAACATGTTATTCTGGATCAAATTCTTGTTCAAATCTATGTGGACGACATTATATTCGGGTCGACAAGCCAACAAATTTTCAAGGAATTCAAAGACATGATGAAGAAGCAGTTCGAGATGAGTTCGCTTGGGGAGATGACCACGTTTTTGGGGCTCCAGGTCAAACAATCTTCAACCGGAATCCTTATTCACCAAGTAAAGTATGTGGATGATATGTTGGAGAAGTTTGAGTTTCGAGATATGAAACCTGCTCTTACACCCATGGTGGAGAGACCTTTACTGGCTCCTAATCTGGAAGGCGAATCCGTAGATCAGACGTACTATCGATCAATGATCGGATCGCTCATGTATCCGATTGCTAGTCGCCCAGATGTAATGTTTGCGGTCTGTAAATGTGCACGCTACCAGGATAATCCTAAACTTTCTCATCTTATTGTTGTTAAACGGATTTTTCGGTACCTCAAATGTTGCCCAAAGCTGGGTCTTTGGTATCCGAAAAATCCCGAATTTGACCTTTATGCTTTTGCAGACATCAACTATGGCGGGTGCGAGCTTGATAGAAAATCAACTTCAGGAGGATGCCAATTTCTGGGAGATAGACTGGTCTCATGGCGGAGCAAGAAGCAATATACAATCTCAACCTCAACAGCAGAAGCGGAGTATGTCGCTGTGTATGCTAGTTGTTCTCAAATTATATGGATCTAACATCAACTGTTGGACTACGGTTTGAATTTTCAAGAAACCCCTATATTTTGTGATAATGAGGCTGCGATCCAAATCGCTAAAAATCCGGTCCAGCACTCAAAGACCAAGCACATCGATATCAAAGTGCATTTTATCCGAGATTGTTATGAGCACTCGCTCATTCAGCTAGAACAGGTCCCCACTGCTAATAATGTGGCGAATCTGCTCACCAATCCATTTAACAAAGCTCGATTCGATGTGCTGGTCAACTTTTTGAAAATGATTCGCTTTGAGGATTAATTTTTTATTGTTTAGTTTAGTTTAAATTTGTGCATTTTATTTTTATTTTCTTCTATGAACAAATTTAGGGGGAGAAATAACCAAAAATCCAAAAACTATAGAAAATCAGAAAATCGAAAAACATTAAAAAAACAGAAAAATCAAAATTATTTGTGAGCAATGATGTGTAATGGGAAGTGATATCAAAAGGTGATAACAGGCACTCTAGATCTATGTAAGGTACCAAAGCTGAATTTTCTAGGCTCTGTGTTCGATGCGCCGGTAGGCACGAAAACTTTAATGGACTTGACTAGGTGCAGTTGAACTTAAGGAATTAAATGACTTAATAATTCTTAACCTAGATAGTTCCGTTTAGCCTGACAATATGATGCTTGGGTAGGTTGAGTAGGGAGATATACATGAGAATCCACCAGTCACATTAATAGAACCCGTATCTAGAACTGTGGTTTTAACTTTTCCTCGATGTACGAACTCTGTCCTTAATTCTGGTATTGATGGGGCGACTAGGGAATTCCGATAAAGTAGGTATGTAGAAAATTGTTTTCTTTCTTTCTTACTGTTAGTCATATGTTGCCTCCTCTGTGATCGAAAGATCCGACCTGGACTGCAACATATGCAACTCTGTCTCTATGAATCCTATATATGCTATTCTTCTTGTCTGTTAGCCATATGTTGTCTCCTTTGCGTGATTCATAATCCGACCTGGTTCGCAACATATGCAACCTTCTAATTCTCAATCCCTCTAAATCTCTAATTAATAATATGTATTATAAATCTATCATCTCTCTTAATAATTGTCTGCTCACCTAAAGTAAGGAGTATCTTGGAAGTTCTTGATTATTAGGGTATATCAGGAAGCAGGAAACACGTTCTAGTACACTAAAATTGAACCATTATAGATTGTCTGTAGATCTCGCTGCTCAACTTAGGTGGACAACAATATCCTTGGTCATCGTCATATGAATGGTCCTAAGGAAGTTTATCTAGGAACATAGGATCAACTTGTCTTGTCATCTATAGCAAGTCCATAATTTAACATAATTTTTCGTGTTTAAATGGACCACAATACTGGTGATCGACCAGATCTATTCATGAAAGGAGAGGTACTGATAAATGGCAAATGATTGTCTAACAACAATGATCCCAAAGTCATGAAAATTATTAATTTTAGTTAAAGACTTAATTTTAGGTTTGAATTAAAATTTTAGCATTTAAAATTTTATTTTAATATTTATTTTATTCTATTTTTAATTTTTAGGATTTATAAATCTTAGGAAATTTTATTTCATTTTATTTTATTTTTCTGAATTAATCCTCAGAGAGTATTATTTTTAATAAAGTGTTGGGTATTGGACCATTTATTTTTAAATAAATTTTTGTTTGCAGCCCATTAGTGTTTGGAAATTGGGTTTGGGATCCGAGGTTTGGACCGGATCTTGAATCGGGTATATAAAGGAAAATGGAATCAGTTTTCGGTTCCTTTTCTCTCATAGAATACTGAAACCTCTTTTCTTCTCTCTAAGTCTCGAAACTTTGTTGTGTTCCTTTGTTCAGTCGACCTCAAAACATCAGAGGTATTGAAATTCCGACCACTGCTATGCATTTTTATTCATAAATCGACCGTGAAATCAATGGGAAATCACGAAAATGTGAACTGTCGGCGTTTTCGGTCCGGACGGCTTTCGGTCCCAGCCGAGCCGTTTTCGATCAAGCCAGCTCCGATGGCTTTCGGTTCAACTGAGAATTGCCCTTCTTGGCTTCCGGTCTAGCTCATTTTTGGTGTGAAATTTGATTTTCGGTCTTGACTTGTGTGCTGGTCCTTAGGTTTTTGGTTTGACTTTCTTGACCGAGAACCTAATCTTTGACTTATAAATTTAGTTAAAATGGCCAAACTAAAAGAATTATATTAAGAAATAAAAATCAATGCATTTTAATCAAAAGATTTCTCATCTGGTGTGTTTTGTGCAGATAAAATGGCAAGTTTCAAGGTTGTAGAAAGTCACAATGTTTCCATTTCGCTTGATGATCCTCCTATGGCGCATAGTGAATTCAAGTCAATAATGTTCAGGTTGCGTGAATGCTGCATTTTCTTAGCACTCACTTAGAACCCCATAATCTACTTGGATTTAATCAATGAATTCTGGAGTTCAGCTAGCATCAGAATTGAAAGCAACGGAGCACAGACAATCGAAGCAACTGTCAAAGGACGTAAAATTGTCATCACTGAGCAGTTTATCAGAGACACATTGAAGATTGATGATAAGGCTACTTATCCTACCGACATTGATCTGCGAGTTGTTGATGATTACCTTGAAAAGATGGGATATGAAGGCGTTTTCCCACCGACCCTCAAGAAGTTGCTACCTCCATACTAGAGGTTTCTGGCTCATGTGTTTGTTAACTGTATATCAGGGCGTAAGGGTGGAGCGGACGAGATCTCTTCAAGGAATACACAGGCTATTATTGCACTGGCAGCGGGAATCGACTTCAACTTCTCAAGATTTATCTTAGAAGAAATGGTCACTAATCTCAAAAAGAAGGCGAAGGACCAATTCCTGCTTTACCCTCCATTCATCCAGATTTTTCTCAACTGCCTTTTTCCAGACCTTGCCAAGACGGGAGAGATTCTCGACATGAAGGCTTTTGGAGCAAACACAATCAGTCTGATGAAGCAAAATCGAAAAGGGAAAATCATGTTCCAAGGGAAGTACACTTTAGAAAAATATGGAAAATTTGTCGAGCTGACCAACTCTTCTGAATCCCATGGGTCACCTGAGCAGACTTCAATTGGTCATGCATCATCAGATTATGAAAATATAAATGATGATATAATCGACGTTTTAGACCATGAGGAAGAAATTGTTGCTGCTCTAACTGTCAGTGTGGCTGAGGTGCATAATTTCACAAATGTGACAGTTCAAAGTGATTTTGATGGAGGTTCCACAGAAGAATTCACCGAAAATGAGGAAGGAGAAGAGAATGAAAGAGTTGATCTGTCCGGCTATGATAGAGATTATATTGCTGTACAATTCACTGGACTTGAGTACACCTTGTCAAATGAAGATCTCGATGACATCTTCAATGATATCGATGATGGTGCCAATCTAACACCGAAGATAAGGAAAAATGTTGATAATCAAGAAGTTGAGCCTCATGTTCCCGTTCAAGCGGATGATTCTTCAATTCAAATGGACACCTCTTCAGGGATTCCTCCCCTTGAAAGGGTGATTTCTACATCTGAGCCAATTGTGAGTGAAGCCCAGACAGACCTGACCTCCCAGCCCCCGATGAAAAGACGAAGAACCATAGAGACTCCTCCACTCATAACTGCTGCCTCTTCTTCATCCGTGCCCATTCAGGAAGGCCCCAGCTCGATTCATGAAGTTGATGGCTCATCTTCTGGCTTGAGTTCGTCTCCTCCAAGGCCTTATCATGACATTGCCTCTGAAAGACTTGCCATGCATTTGGCTCAGAATTTAAGTCCAACACACTCCTCACGCGAAAAAGGTATATCCTTTGAGGAGAATATATCTGAAGATGATGACGCCTCATTGTCTGATTTGAGAAAGGAGATTAGTGTGCTAAACCAGAAAAATATCGAGCTTGATATCAAAGTTGCAGATCTTCAAACTACGAACGTCAAGCTTAATAATCAAGTTGCTGATCTTCTTAAGGAAAATGCTCAGAAAACAAAGCAGATCACCGATCTTCAGACACATTTTGGTCTGTTGACCACCAGCTATTATGATCAAAAGAATAAGCTGGAAGAAGAATTTGGTGACATGTTTAAATCATCCTTCAGTGAGCCCAGAATCTATCTTCCTAATCAAGACGCTCCTGTAGTTCCACCTCCTACAAAATCAACCAGGGTTGTCAAACTTTTTGAAAAAGAACCAGTCTAGGCTCCACATATTGTGGCTTTAAAACGTGCTAAACTAACCAAAGCTGCTGAGAAGGGTCAACTGTTGTTCAAGAAGAACTCAGATCAGAATGCTCCCATGAATCAACCAAAGATCACCGTTACTAACCTTGGAGAAAATCGTTTTATGGTGATAGGTCCGGGATCATCTCATGGGGATTCCATTACCCTTTGAAAATGTGGATTGTTAAAAGGAAGAGTGGAAGTATCGAACTGTATACAGATGCCCACGATTTCAATTCTTGGACCAGGGTTGATCTTATGGAATCGTCTAAAGCCCCGTTTTCAAATCCAACAAATGAACCCAAGGCAACACAATTCAGGTTGTTTTTAGAAGGTAAAGTGGCAAAGGGCTTTCCCTCTATGAAAACAACATCATCTATCATCAAAATTTACCCCAATGCCATAGATCCCAAAAACAATCAGCCCTTTCGATATGTGATGTGGCCTGCAACCAATCAAGTAAAGCAGATTCCTATCCTTCAGAATCATCCAGACGGATCTCTGGAATCAATGTTATACTGGGTGTTTGATGAAACTACAGCTTCTGTTGTCATCAAACTTAAACATGGATGTATTCGTTTATATGACAAAAAGGATTTGCTACAATTTGGAAAGTGGGATATACATCAACTTTCTATTCATCAGATCAAGGTGGCTGAAGATATTTTTGAGCCTGCTGCAAAGGAATAATCAACCATGGTTGCTGACATTATATAGAAGGAGATGAGGTATGGAGCTATGGGAACGTCAGATGTGCTTGTGGTTGATAAAGACTGAATCATGCTAGCCCCAAACCAAGGGGGAGATTGAAGGGCCAATATATTTGGTTTGGGCTAGGCATTAATGTATGGATAGTTTAGGGTTCTTATTAATGTGTTTTGGACATCTTTTGTGTTTGTTTGAGTTTTCGGTCTAGGTAGGTTTTCGATCAAGCTTTGACTGAAAACCTGTTTTCGGTCTGATGTGTGTTACTATATATTGTTGTCAGGTTGTCAGAGGTAGTGGTCGCTTCCAGTATGTTTTCGGTCCATCCAAGTCGTATCCGACATTTCATAGTTGAATTGTATGCAACCATGGTTGTTTAATCTTCTTCTTCTTCATTTCTATTGCAGTTGATTGATCACTAGATAGATCCCACAGATTTGTGTTGTCAGGTTATCAAAGGTAGTGGTCGCTTCTAGAAGGTTTTCGGTCCATCCAAATTGTATCCGACATTTCATAGTTGAATTGTATGCAAGCTTGGTTGTTTAATCTTCTTCTTCTTCATTTCTATTGCAGTTGATTGATCATTATATAGATCCCACAGATTTGGGACCTGACAGAGTTGTGGGACCGGAGGGTCCCACTGAGACACATTGACCGGAGGGTCTTACAGAGTTATAGCCTTGAGTGGCTAAAGTGTTGTATGTGGTATTTTGGGGAACCCACTAAGCTTCATGCTTACCGTGTTATGTGTTATGTGTTTCAGGTTCTTATCTGGATCGTGGTAGGGCGTCGGCTTGATTATACACACAACAAAGATTGAGTTATGCCCTTAGGTATGTCTGGACTCAAACTGATGATTTGAGAAAACTTTCTGAAAAGAGATAATTTTTCTAAAAACGGGTAAGAGCTTTTTAAGAGAAAACGAGTCGGAGCAGTGTGTACAATCAACCAGAGCCCGAACGGTGATTTCTCAAAATACCCTTACTTTTGTGTTATGAGATACTTATGAGATATTATTTATGCATGCTAGAGGATAGGCTAGGTATTTCATATTTTACAGCTAGAGTCGCCTGATTTGTGATGACTTAGCCTAGGAGTTGTTGCTATCTGTTATGTGTTGAGTAAGAGTATCTAGCACGAATCACTTAGAGAGGGAGTTCTAAATCGAGAGATAATCTAGGAGAGATACCTAGATGAGCAATTGAGGAATCTACTGAGAGAGTAGTGAGATATCGACGAGAGGAAGGGTTGCTTGAGTTCATTAATGCCTTTTAGAGTCGCGCATAGAGTGAATGGAGTTGTGTGCCAAGTGGTTTTATGTGTTGGTGGAAGTGATTCGATGCCCGAATTCTTCTTGCTTTGTGATTTGTGGAAATCTTGATGATGGGAGATAACTACTAAGTGAATATGACGATATTCAGGAGGTAGATGACTGGCATCATGAGGAGTTCTTCAGAAGCTGATGGCAGAGAAGTGTGAGAACCTAGGAAGAGCCTAAGGAGTGAACTTAGTCAGATGAGTATGCTGATAGAGGAGAGGATTCGATGTAGAGCCAACACGCGTGATGGGATTGGTGATCGAGAAGGTTGAGAAACTACTTAGAAAACTAGGACGATCCGTGCGGAAAGTATGGGTAGATGTCGCAGGTAGTATGGGCCCATACTACTGAAAGTAGAGGACCCATACTCGAAATAGGGAGAATTCTGTAGGTTCTAAGTAGCAGATTAAGAAGAGATAACATGGTTTAAGTACCATGATAAGTACCAGATTGAGAAGAGATAACATGGTTCGGGTACCATGATTCGTAGCAGATAGTGCTTTGGACTTTATCATTGGCCATGTTGTGATTGTTTAGACCGGGAACTAATATGATAGACTATGGGGCCAGAGGGCCATGCCGAGCAAGCTTCAATTATAGCGTACCTTGAGTGGGAAATTGAGTTAGTTTCCGAGAGATTTTACTGGTGAGATGGAAGTTGGAGTCGCAAGACCTAGGGATGAGTATAGATGGAGCTTTATGGAGAATTGCGGTCTGGGTTGAGCAATCAGCCGATAGTTGAGATGTCACTTTCGATGACCAGAGTTGCGCTATTTCCATTTCCTGTGAGAAGCAGAAGAGATATTGATCTTCCAGTTTCCGAGTTTGGAGGCAAACCCGTGGGGTAGCATATGGTTGCGACCTTTTCACCAAAGTATTTAGGCAGTATGTCTGCTGCGAGGAATTTCTTATACCATGACAGAGTTACCATTAGGGACTGAAATAGATGAGGACAAGGGTATACCTTCATTGAGTATAGTAAGGTATAATCAATAGCAGTTCTAGGTTCAAGGGGAACGTATCGGGACGGTAGCCCTCGTGGGTTATATCGGATGTCGAGCGTGGGAGTGATGTCTCTTGCTTCCATGATAATTCTCATGATGGAATGTTGGTTGAGGAGTTGAATATGAGGAGTGTTTATAGTTCATCATTTTTAGACTGAGAGTCATGGCTACTACAGGACAGTTGATGTGTCCAGTAGTGTGCCGATATGAGATTTTGGGTGACTGGGGGCACTCACATTGGGATGTTTCCGAGGATGCCATCAGAGATTTGGGACATTGGACATTGGGATGTTTCCGGGAATGTTGGTTGGCTCGACGCCGAACCAGAAGATGATCCTACGGTTCCTATAAAAGAGGACTTTGAAGAAGACTTTCCCGAAGATGATGATTCAGGATCAGAAGCTTACAATCCGCCTCAAGTTGCTCAGAACCCTAACCCTTATCGGAACTTTCAAGGCTCGACGCCTCTGTGGGCCATAAACCTACATAGGTGGAGTGACGAACAAGGTCAGAATCACCCTTACCAAGGAGACCAAAGCTTCTATAATCCGTAAGTAGGAGGTTCAGCAGATAGAGCCCTTCCCATGTTGGTTCGTCGTTTTGCGCGTAACACTAAACAAGGAAGAGCTGAGTTGTATCTTGTAACGTCACACCTTATGATCTAATGAGTTGAACTCTCTACACACTATCTATCAACATCATCGTCTACACTACCATCAACGTTAGCGTATCAAGTCTATCAGAGCCAGCGTGAAGATAGTTATTCTATGTAATAATTTGTATATTAGGTAATGATACAGATAAGTATAGAATAGATAACAGGTCCGATGTCTTTGTTATGAAGATCAGTTCTTAGTATCGATTAGATACAATCCTTTCAATCAAGGGATATATTTGTATAGATTAGTATATGTTCAACTAAATATGCACAAAGCTACGATCCAATCTGATCCGGTTTGATGACATCAAACAGAAACCAGTTTCCTTGTAAATCTGATCCGGTTTCAAACCGGTTTCGACCAGTTTTTCCTTCCGCTAATCTAAATCGATTTAATCCGATCCAATTTTGATCCGATCTGTAATTTATAATATTAAAAAAAACATTTTTAGGACCTCATATATAACCGAAAATGCAACATAGTTTCTTTAAAATACTTCAAAACATAAATCAAACGTCAAAATAGAAAATTTTTAGAAACTAGTTAAATAATAATAATAATAATAAAGTGGCATTATAACATTTTGCCATGTAGAAAAAGTTTGTGTGGTCTACTAATCTATGTCGCCTTCACTAAAATGCTCTGCAATTGCCATGCAAATGGTAAGGGTCTCTTCAATACTATCTTCTTCATCTTCATCTTCGCCTTCATCGTCATTATTTTCGTTTAATTCCGGGGGTGTTAATAAGCCTTGCTCATATTCTTCTTCCATTATCTCTGGTTCAACATTTTGTAGTAGTAGGGATTTTAGTGATGCCAAGTGTTGTATACGTTCCACTAAATCCAAATGTGATTCCTTTTCTCTCCACCAAGCCAAAAGATCCAAAATTTTAAATTGTGGTGCACTCATGAGTTTTAAAAGGTTTGACCGCATAAAAATTCCAAGTTTGTTATTAGGGGTTAATGTGCATGCTCTTTTGTTTCATTCCTCCAAAAGGTACTAATAAAGGTTGATATGAAAATCCGTTCGACCCCCACTACTACCCAATGCACCACTAGTAGAGTCGGTTACACATACAAAAGTGTTTGACATATTACCATATTTTGTAGGGTAAATGTCAAACAAATTAGTAAAAGTGTTCTTAAAATTGTTGATTTGGTTACAGATGTAGTTTGAGTTATCTTTTTCCAAATTTATAGAGATGGAAATTTTGGTAATCAAAGCCTCTACACCCCTAACATTGATATATAGGTTTAATGTTGCATCGCAAGTAAAAAGTGGTGACATTTCTTTGAAATATTTGACTTATTTTTCTCTCATTGATTTCGTAACCAAAACAAATATTTCACTTCTTTGTTCAAAATTCTCGAATTGTGTGGAGATTAATTATAACTCATTTAGTAACAAAGGACTTGTAGGATAATACACGCCTGATAAAAAGGTGGTTGATTGTTTAAAAACTTTTAACATTTTGACAAACTCGTCCATCAAATCCCAATCAAAATCTGTAACCGGGTTTTTTCCTTTTGAATTAGTGACATAAAATAATTCCAAAACGATTCTTTGACGTGTCAAACTTTCAAACATCATGCACGTTGAACTCCATCTAGTGTCAACATCCCAATGAGGACTATATGGAGTTACGTTAACAGAAACGGCAAACTTTCGAAAATTTTCCATTGTAGCTTTATTTTTTTCAAAAACTCTAGTTAACACATTTTTTAATTTTTCAATCGTAGAATATATCATTTTTAAACCATCTTGTACCGCTAGATTAATAATGTGACAAACACATCGAGTATGGAAAAACGAGCCATCCAAAATACGTCTATATTTTGCAATTAATCTTTTTGCGGCGGCAATATTGTTACTTGCATTGTCAAACAAAATAAAGTACATTTTGTCTCCTAAATTATAGCTCTCTATAATGCTTACTAAAATTGCAAATAACCGTGCCCCCATGTGAGTATGCACAAAAAGTTCAAAAACAATAACTCGTTTGTTCATTACCCAAGTAAAGGGGTCTATCAAATATGTCGTGACAGCAAGATAGCTTTTGGAAACACTTCTGGTGGAGGACAAAACATCACAAGTTAAAACAATCAGTTTTTAAATTTAAAAATCCTAATTGTATATGTTTTTTGGCTATACCCCGATACGTTATAGCATCACGTCTAAGAGTAGTGTGACTTACTTCCCAGTATTGAGGTCGCATTTTTCCCGTAAAATTTGTGTCAATCGTGGGTTGTCGAAGTGGTTGAAAGGAAATCCCTCTTGAATCACCAACTTGCAAAAGCTTTCATGAACATCTTCATTTTTGTAAATAAATATCACCCCATCGGGAGTAATATTAGGTTGACTCGGACCGCGTTGACCTTTTACAACTGGACAAGTTTTAGTTGCATGACTCATTAACATACTATTGCCATCTTTACTCATTAACAACCCGCACTTCTTGCATCGATCTTTTTGATTCCGGTTCAACAATAGCACCATATCAAAATGTTCTCACACTACTTTATTCCGACCAGTTAGTAAGATTTTCAACATCTTTGCATCTGAGTCTTGAGCACCGGTGGCAGTAGAATCCCTCGAGCTTAATTTTTTGAAATGTTAACAAAACTAGAAGATGTGAAAAATATGTGTGTATATTAAAAACTTGAAATCCGGCCAATTACATACTACTTATAAGTGTTAAGGGGAAAAAAAAGGAGTTATATCCGTTTATACCCGTTTTTTAATAGCTAGAAAAAAACAAAAAAAAAAAAAAAAACGATTTTTCCAAAAAAAATTATTTTTTAACGGTAACATCCAAAATTCGGTTTCAAACCAGTTTTCAATCCGGTTCGACGCAAAACCGGTTCCTGATTCGGGGTCAATTCAATATCTAGTCCGAAAATCAAATCTGGTTCAAATCTTGTTACCGGATTCAATCCGAACCGGTTCGGTCAAAACCGGTTTTGACCATATCCGGTTTTCGGATCAGATCTGATCTTATGCCTCAAACTAGTTTTTTGTGCATCTCTATATTCAAAATTAGGGTGAAACCCTAATGTAATCCTATGTCTTGGTGTCGTAATCGCCTTGGTGACGTGGTATTTGTGACAACCCCTTTCTTGGTGAAAGACAACTTGCTGAATTGTCTATGTTATTTACTTTTCTTTTTCTTTAATCGCTTAATAAATTTGTTCTTGTTTGTTATACTTGAAGTGTATTCGATCTACACAAACCTTAAATTGGTATTAGATCGGTTTTTCAATACACTCAAGTAATCATGACAACTTCCAACAATCTCAAATCCTTAGGTCTTAACAATATTATTCCATTCGATGAGCACAACTTCGCCATGTGGAAAAATAAGGTCGTGGTTATTCTTGAAACCATGGACTATCAGATGTGCAATATCATTGAAAAGGTTCCTTATGTTCCTATGTATCAACTTATGGTCAATAATGCTCCCATTGGCTCTTTAAAGCAAAAGCTAGATAAGAGTTATGACGACGATGACAAGAAGTTGCTTAGTCTTGATGTGAAAGATAGGGTTGCGATAGGAAAGTCTCTTCCCTATCACGTGTATCATCTTGTACATAATTGTGATTCAGCTCAAGAGATGATGGATAAGCTGACAGTAGCTTACGAAGGCACTGTGGAAGTCCAGGTCACATCCATAAACAACCTCAGTTAGATATATGAGCATTTATTTGATCAAGAAGGTGAGTCACTTACCCAAACCTTCAATAGGTTTAACTGCATGGTTAATGATATGTGAAGACTGGGAATCATCAAGCATTCATCTATGTTGGTTCTGAAGTTTCTCGAATCTCTTGGGAAAAGCTAGGATCATCACGTTAATGTCCTTAAGAATAGTCAAAAGATCAATGCCATGGATCAGAACTCATTGTTTGGAAATTTGTGAAATTACAAAGAGATTAAAGCACTTCGTAAATCAATCATGAACAACTCAAGCAAGCAAAATTTTATATCCTTGGTTTCTTGAAAGATAGCAATAAAGCACATTAATGACTCATATATCTCAGATCAGGGTGATAATGATGATGAGGATCTCACTAATGAACTTGTTACCAGCATGGTACTTATAGTTAAGTGCTATGAAAAAAGTAGGTCAAATTGTCACACCCCAAAACCAAGAACGGCGGAAACGTTCTGGGGTGGAGGACATCATGTAAAGTATCATAACAATGCAAAGTAGTAAACAAGCAACAACATCATCCATTGCATTAATAGTAAAGTTTTAATACATGTGTGTTCTTTGTAATGTAATAGACACCAAAAATGAATGATTCAAAATAAAAGATGAGTCTTGTCTGTGCTCCGTCTTTTCAAAACCTGTCACCGGTACCTGTCTACTGAGGACCTAAGAATACTAGTTATTTTGAAAGCGTAGATCAGCATTTAAGCTGGTGAATTCATAAGTATTTTAGTGTCTTTGATTTGTAAAACTGTAAAGAAAGACTTGTAAATGTTTGATGAAAAGTTCGTATAAGTATGAAAAGCCTAGAAAATCCCATATTTCCTACTTGTATAAAATGTAGTCTTCTACCAAGACCCAATAGTTTTGGAGGTTTGCTTCTCCGTATGAATGAAGGTTTTCCCCATGTACAACTATTATTATCAAAATATAGTCTACCTCATCGTTTATGTGAATGTGTCACAAGATAAAAGTAATAGGGAAAATTATATAATCATTGAAATCTTATCCTTTTGTACTAGGATAAACACGGCGTGGCAACTTGCCGAACCGAACAACCGTAGACATCCTTCGATGTGCAGTTTCCCACTGTAGCTAACAGCTGGATGTAGAATGGTAAGTCCCGTATAGTATGTAGAAGTATTTCTTCATATAGTATGTAATAGTATCTCTTCATATAGTATGTATTAGTATCTCTTCATAAAGTATGTATTAGTATCTCTTCATATGTAATAGTATTTCTTCATATAGTATGTAGTATATTTGTATAGACTCACGAATGAACTGACTGTTGTATGTTCCCTTTGTACTAGGAATAGCAAGTAGTATCTCCTAAATTATACCTATTATAGTTTACTAGTAATGTAGCTTGAAAATTCCATGTATTTTTATATACTTTTGTTACACAAAAGTGTTGGAGCTGAAGTCACAACTATCTTATCAATACATATGTATATACTTACAACATAAGTGTATAGATATGGTTTTTAACAGTACATAAGTTGAAAAGAGGCTTTGTAATACATTTAAAGGGTTTGAACAATAAATAATCATGACTTGATGTTAGTTTATAAAACGATTTAAAAGTAGTTTGTTTGATAAGACAGCTTGAAAGTATAGCAATTCCATATGTTTGATAGTTATAAATCACATGTGATTGATATAATAACTATGATGTTCAACTTGTATCCCCCCCTAAAAGCATTTAAAAGCATGTACAAGCATTTAAAAGGTTGTTTAAGGGGGTATGAACTCACCTGTAGTGAGTGGATTGTACGGAAGTGTTGGACAAGGTGTTTGGTATCAAGTGAAGACTTGAACACACACAATGATCCTATATACATATAATAACATATATATGTATCCAATTAGTCATTTAACAACTAATTAACTAAGTTAAGACACCCTAGGATATGAAAACACTTTAATTCAAGTGCTATAGGTACCAAAGGGTTGAATCTAAAGGTTGCATGGCATGGCATTGGAGTTTATGGCCCAAGGACCACTCCTTATGGAGTTTACGGCCTAAGGTCATTTCCCCCCCATGATTTTACGGCCGTATACTCATGGTACTAATGGCTATTGGGTGTTTTGAGGTCTTATAAGTCAAGATTGAGCATCCATTGATCAAGTCCAAGCCTTAGGAAGCATTAGGGGCACAATATCACCTCTTTATAGAGTTTACGGTCTAAGGACCATTTCCTTATGAGTTTATGGTCTTAAAATCTATGTGGACTTGTTTTCTTTGATGTTTAAGGTCCTAAACACTTCAAGGAAGTGATCTAGACTAGTATCCAAGGCCAAGGAAGGGACTAGGGTGCACTTTGCTCCACTTATAAGGGTTTACGGCCCAAGAACATGCCTTGGCCATAAAGACCTTTGATCTTCTGATTTCTTGGTTTTTTCTAAGTGTAAACAACTTCAATCAAGTACATAACAAGCTAGGACAAGTGCACTTACAAGATAGAATCTTGATTGGGTGTTTAAGGTCCAAGAACACTAGTGTGTGTTCTTGGTGTTCTTGAAGAACACTTGATTATCTATCAAATAAAGAGATTTCACAGATGAAATCATACACATACACTAGATAATGAAGTTTATCAACTAATTATGGAAGATAACACTTACTAAGTTGAAGATCTAGTGAAGAACTTGGATGATACTTGAGAGAAAAGAGTTCTAGGCTTTGAAAATGGAAATAATGACATAAAATGACCTAGTGTCATATTTACCCTAGAGTTTACGGACGTAAACTCCATGTTATGGCCGTAAAGTCCAAACTCTTGGAGTGTTGGAACTTAAATGTTATGCAATTAACCCTAGAGTATCCTCTCTCCACTATCTCTTGCAGTACTAGGCTTTAGAACACTCAAACTGACTCCGAAACTGCTAAAATTTAGCAATTGAAAGTTTGAATTTGATTGAATGCAGGGTTTGTTATAAGATAGAAATTTCGAGTTGTCACACAAATGGAAGTTGAAGAGCTCAATTCAAGGGAGGCAATTCAGCGAGAAGATCCACTTTAAAAAAGAAAAACTCAGGTAACTGCTTTAACTATGGAAACCCTAATCATTTTTCCAGGGACTGCAAAGAGAAGAAAGAAGCTCAAAGCCCTGAGAACTAAGAAGTCTTGTATAAAAAGATGTTGGCTCATATGAAGAAGGAAAACATCTCTCTGCCTAAATCTTTCATTGCAAAAGAAGAGGATCGTGAAGAACGGATGGAAGAAGAGGAGACATCTGAAGATGAGGGGATGAATGTTAAGGGTTTAATGGCTCTTATCAAGGATTCCCTTAATGGTTATCTCAACATGTGTGATGCTGGCAATTCTCATGTTGTTGAAGGATCAACTATAAATCTAGGATATACATTGTTCCTAGACAGTGGGTGCTCTAGACAGATGACCTGTCCCAAGTCCCTCCTAAAAGGTTTTGTAGAGAAGGATGGTCCAATTGTGGTTTTCATTGAAAATAGTGGAAGAGTTGTTGTGGGTGTTGGAACATTTGAGAGCAGGACAATCAAGCTAAAGGATGTGTGTTATGTTGAGGATCTAAAAGGCATTTTTATCTCCATCGGTCAACTTTGTAACTCTAGTTATAAAGTTCTTTTCAATTGCCATGAAGTAAAGGTGTTTGATTCTAAGAACAAAATTTTCCTTGCTGGACTCAGGGTCAACAACATTTATATGGTTTGATTTTGTTTGTTAGACATTGCTACTTTATTTGTTTCTCATTTATGCTTTGCTACTTTTAAATTTCTTAGCATAAGTTTCTACAGTTTTAGTTTACTTTGATTTTGTTCTTCAAACTTTCTTTTTACCAAAGAAGTATACATTGTACATTATTCTACTAATGTTGCTTATACATATTCTTCTCTATCAATAGTGACCTTAAACGGATCAGCGTATTATTCCTTGAATATACCACCTTCCTAGTAGAACTAATTGAAGCTAGCTCTGCATCTTTTCTTCAGTACTAACCACCCTCTACCAGATGTTGATGCCCATGTTGATTGACTAGTTGCATCATGTTGATGAAAGCATATAGGAGATAACTGTGCCAAAATAGGTTCTTCTGGGCACATATCTCTTCCGTCTTGAACTACCTATTTCTGTTGAGTGGGATGAAGTGAAACTGGTGACATAGCACGTCTTATTCCTAGAGATGCTCTCACAGCAAAACTGACTCCCCTCGGAAAATAAAAAGTGCCTTCAACAAGGCAGATGTCCCACGTTTTATTCCTTCACATATCAAAAAGAGTGGAACCTTCGAGGTTTGTCTTGGTGACTTTCATAACTCGAAGGTTACAAAGATTAGATCCTCTTAACTCGTTGGTTTCAAAGACTGGTTCATGCCCTTTTCTTGTTCTTGGTGAACATGAAGCTTGGAATCAATATGTAATATCTCAATGATTAATGACATTCTCTTTTTTTGGTTACTATGAATTGTGTTTTTGTTTGATTTGGTTGATCTTAGTTGCTCTTTTTTATAGACAGTGTCGATGGGTAGATATCTCGGGAAATGGAATTTCATTTATGGACATTCAATTCAAACGATTTGATGGATCGAGTCTTTATCATGCTTCTGAAAAAGCCGCAAAATTATTGCTTTTAGAATATTTTCTTGTTTGACTAACTCTTTTTTTTTGTATTCTTATATTATTTATTAATTTATCTTGTACCATTCTTAAGGATTTTATAGTGGCATTTCGATAGACAAGCATGTAACTTTTAACAATTAATTGTCCCTAGAAGCATGTTGTTGTATTTGTCTAAATCTCTCTAAGTATCTCATTACTGAGACAATCTACTGAAAACATTGAGTCACCCCCTCACGCTGATTGTCTAGCATTGTATAAACCTTCAATGTGAGACTGCCTAGTCCAAATCAAAAGAATTTTTATAACGCTTGGATGTTTATTTTCTTGGTTAATCATCTCTTACCTGACTCCATCCCTGGAAGCATGCTTGTCGTATGCATCAAGTCTCATGTTCTGTTGAAACATTGAGCATAACCCAATGGCTTCCCTAATTGCATAGTCATCAGCATAAGATTTACTTGTTTGGTCCTCAAATTACAAAGGGTTGTTCATGTCCTTAACCTCCTAGATTAAGGTATGACATGGTCCCAATATGAATTGACGGTGAATCTTTGTTTCTAGATTGCAACTAACTCTATGATGTAAGGATTAAGCCACTTCTTGCTGATGGGTTATTACCGTTTATGATTCATGCCGATTCCACATCAGTGTGACTGAAACACTCTATTCTCGCATATTCTTTAAAGTTCTATGATTCAGCATATACCATATTCTGATGAGAACACGGAAAATCTATGCTGGTGATTAAGCTAAAACACCACAACTTATCACATACATCAATCCATTATATCCATATATTCTTCTTTAGAATTCCATGATTCAGATCATGAAGCCAAGCGCTGATAAGAATTCGAAAACTTTGTGTCGTTGGGTGTATCATGTACCGTGATATATTACATACACCTACCCACTCTCCTCCCTTATTCTTCTAATAAAAATGATTGATGAGGTAGCATATGAAACCACATGTTGATGAGATCTCACAATATTATGCCAGTAAATGGTAGCTTAAGCCAACGCTATCAAGAGACATCACAAACTTATTGGATGACCATCACAAGCCACTCGCTGATCACTTACATTGATGTTCATTACTGCTGATGTATGTCTCGCTGATGTAACTTCTTTATCTTAATGGTAGCTTTTAGATAATGATTAAAAGATCCTTCAATATCTTGGGATACGAGAATTTTACGATGACGATCTTTTCAATCATGATTACGTAAAAAGGAAGAAATTTTTTGGTATAAATTGGAAATTCTCCATCCAAATCACTTTTACAAGCTATTCAAGCAATTGGCTCTCTTACCCTCTAAAAAAGACTCTATCAACCATCATCTTTTTCAAGCTTTCACCATGTCAACGCCTCTATACGAGTTTTCCCCTAGCACTAATATCGTCAAAGGTCCTCATGCCCCTGATTCTCCCATCATCATTCTAGAAGACAATGTGGCATTCTTCGATGATATCCTAAAGTAGTTTGCAAACACAGTAATCGAAGACTTCGTCGAATATATCAAGAGCTATCCTCTTCGATATACATCCTGCGACTTCCCCGATCCATTCTACCCTAAACAAATATGTGAGTTCTATTATTCATGCTCGGTTTATTCTAATGCTCAAACCATTACTAGAACCATTGGAGATGGTCAATATAGGGTTACTATTGATGTGGAATCTTTTCGAACTGCTCTTCATCATCCTTGATTAGAAAATTATTATGAAACTCCTTCGACAGAAAAGTGCAAGTCCATTTGCCATTCTATGTATATATAAGCCTAGAATATGGTATAAGATTAAATTTAGAATAAGATGACATTCATATATCTTGTGATTAGGTTAACCATAATTGCAATTTGCACTCATTCAGGGAAAACATAAAATAAAATGGAAGAAACAGCAAGAAGAAGAAAAGGAAAAGGTATAGTTAACATGAAAGATATGTTTTAATTGCTGATTTGTTGCGATTTATAAGGAAAGAGATTTAATTTTAACTGATTTTATGGGATCATGAGATAAATATTAGAATAAACCATTGAGCGGAAAAACAAATTTTTTGATGAATGACACGTGGCATCAACTAAGCAAAATGAACGACAACTGACATCAAGAACTATTTTTTTATTATATTAGATTGCTCCCACTACAAATTATGAAATCAAAACATATGATTGGCTAGGGCTCCTAACAAACTTTATTCTCCATTTCTCTAAGTAAAATCTTCCTTTCTAGACATAATCATCGAATTTGTTGGGCCTCTTCTTTTCTATGGGCTGCTCATAACTATCCCCGATTGGGTCAGGTAATCTACGTATATATGTGAAATAAATAACTATTTGCACCACTTTTAATAATTTTTAATAACAATATTAAATTTTTTTAGTTTTTAAATTTTTTTTTCTACAAAAGTTAGATATGATGTGCCCCCTGTCTTTGTGTACAGTCTGATACAACAAATTAAATGGAGGTTATAAAGCTTTATATTCAAGGTCCTGTTGTTTGTGTGACCTATTTTGGCAAATTTATCACTATTTTCAGTTGATTGTATCCTTGTAAACTCTTAAGGTGTTATTTGATTTTCTGAAGCAAAAATTCATAAAGTCTGCGGACCACCTCTGCAACCCTCTGCAGTAGAAGAGGTGGACCAAACGGCTGCAGACTATAATAAAAAGCGTGTTTGTTTTTTAACATCTGCATACTGCTGCAGATATTAAAAAATTAAAATAAACTAGTTTTATAAGCCAAAAATAACTTTTTAACACGTAAACTTTAATAATGTATAACATTTCGGTAAAAATTAATGATATTTTAGTAAAAAAGAATGATACGATAACAAAAAATAAAGATATTTTAGTAAAAAATAATGATATATCATCAAAAAATTATCATTATTGAATATAAAAAAATGAAAAATAAATTCAATAAGAATAAACGAAAAAAAAAAAAAAAAACAAAAAAAAAAGTGAAATAAAATTTTAATAACATAATCAAAATTTCAACAATAAAAAAAGAAAAAGATGTTGGAAGAGGCAATACAAGTGCTGCGCCAAACAAGCACGCACAGAGGTTTTTGACTCAGAAGACTTCTAAAAAACAAACAGCTGCGAGATGAAAAGTGTTGCGCATGTGCTGCACCACGCAGCAGTAAGAGGTTTGAAGAGGTTTTTTCCAAAAAACAAAAAACACCTAAGATTTCAATCACCAAATGTTTTTCTAAAGTTTTCTAAGTTGCAATTGACCTTCCGTTTTATAACATATACATAACATTTTGCCAAAACACACACACAACACCATGCCCATAGTTTCAATAAAGAACCACATAACATAGAAGGTAACATTGCAGTTACAATCAACACAAAACTACATGATTTAAAATTGGAGGGTGTTGATTGTAATTAACGAAAGTAGAGGGGCTAGTTAGTACACTTTCACTTCTCATGTATTGTCTGTGAAATTGTATCCACAGTTTGGGCAATTATAAAACATGGTTTGGCCTTCATCAGCAGATCTCGTCTGTTCAATCATAAAAAAAAATAATAATAAAAACAAAAATTAAAATAAAAATAAATAAATAAATAATTAAAAGCATAGTTTGTTACAGTTGTATTTATACCTGTTGTGTGTGATAGTATACCCCTTTGTTGGAGCATTTTGGACATCTTACATTATAATCCTGTTGCCAAACAGAAACCCACAAAATAATATTTTTAAATAATTTGGGTATTTTTAAAATTATATATTTATGTAATGAAAAAAAAAAAAAAAAAAAAAAGACTCACCATTGATCGTGTTCTTTCACCAGACACCTCGATTGATGACAAACCAAGCTCTCTTCTAATTTGCTGCATTGAAAAAACAATATTTCAACCAATTAAACCAATTTGATGAATAAATTGAGATAAAAATGAGAAAAGTTGTTACATAAAAATAAACATTTAACCCTTTTTACAATTGTATGTTTGTGTGTATGTAGACATTGGCACATATAAATATCATGTTTCTAGGTTATATATTTGCTTAAATTAATCAAAATGTAAATTAATTGCTATTTGTGGGTAAAAATAAAGTATGTTGCTTGATTTTGTAAAAACAATTATAAAAAGAGTTTTTGAAGCAAAACAGCTTAATGCATACCTCTTCGCTCACTGTGTATTTTATTTCTTTTCCAGCGATTTCTGAAAAATACAAAAAAGTTAGGGTTCATGAAATTAGATAACATAACTTATGGAAAAAAAAATGTGATTCTCCTATAATTGTTGAAATGATGGAGAGATGGATGAAATTTCACCTATGGTTTTCTTCTTGAAATTACAAAGTGGGCATCGAACATACTTTCTGGAATCGAAGGAAAGCATCGTTCCACAAATCTCACAGAACATGAAATCACTCTGGTGTATGTTATCTATATGAGTGCCCATGATTCCTGATAAAAATTCCTGTTATTCGTTCAAAAGATATGTGTGAGTGTTAGTAGAAATAGAACTCATTCGAAAAGATACAGAGTTTGAGTTATCTCTGTTGTGGAATGAGCAGAGAGAGGTGAGGCTTACGGCGGATGCGGCGGCGCCGAGGGAGCGGTTGGGAGGGACGATTGATGTGATACGGCCTGAGTATCCCCGAAGGTTAAACCTAATTTCAGTGGCCGCAGCTTTTATTCATATGGGCAAATTTCAAGTATTTGGAATGAATACTCGATTAGTCGATTTGTATAATATTTTGATTAAACGAATGGGCGCATGTTTTAAAAAAAAAAAAAAAAAAACAAACAAACAAAATTGGTGGTTTTTTAAAATATCAAATTTAATCCTTAAGTTCAAAAAACATTACAGATGGTCCATATAGTTTCAAAACTTTTAACAAATGGTAATTTTCGCTAACTTCGTTAACTTTTGGCAGTAAAGGGCATTTCCATCAATTCACAAAAGAGGGACCATTTATGAAGTTTTTTGTTATTTAAAAAAAATAAAAATGTATAATTATTTAACAAAGGGTTCTCTCTCTCTCACTCACACACACCTATCTTAAACGGGATCTTCAATTTGTCGATGAACTCATCTTCCGCCATATCAATCGAAGAAGACTTACCTCCTTTCATCATCAAAACCTTCGCCTCGGGTAAACCCAAAACTCGACTCCACCACCTCTATCATTTCTAGAAATCCAAAGAGGTTGAGATCGAAGAAGTCTGCAAGGTCCATTATCAGGACTTCATAATGGCTTTCGATGACCTTTGTTCTCTTCTTTCAGGCGTCGAATCGCTTAAACCATCCATCTCCAATTCAAACTACCAGTTACAGTCTGTTGCCGACCCTCTCTTAACATATCTCGGTTCTTTCATAAAAGCAAGAGGGTTTCCACTTCTGCTTAGAATTCATGATCGACTTGACCAATTTCATCAGGCAACCATTTAATAGGGACTTTCCGGCCGTCTGCAAGGGTGGTTTTGAAGACGAGACCAAATCCTCCACATCTAATTATGTTTTCTTGATCGAAACTGTTGGTTGATTTCAAAAGATCATTGAGGGATAGATCTTTGTTGCTTTCGTTCGAAATCTGGAAAAGAACGATTAGTCTCGATTCGTGTTCTTCTTTATTGCTATCGGTTTCATCTTCTTTTTCTTGATCGACTTCTTGTCTGGTTGTTACGCGAAAAACGATCAAGAACATGAGTAGAAAAATGAATAATGTTCCATTCCGATTCCGATTTCTATACCTGCAATTGCACCTTTGCTTTACCTGGATTTCCTATTTTGGGATTGTGAAAAGAGTTCGTTTGATTTCTAGCAAGTGTAATCGCATAACTTGTTTCCTTCAAAGCTTGAATTTGTAGACATTGTGAATTGACCACCCTTTGAATTGCAACTACCTTCTATATGTTTCTTGTATTGATTTGGGGGTGGCTGTATGTGATTCAATTAGGGGGATAAAAGGAGGATACATGCTTTAATTTCTTCTTTGGTTATGTATTTTCTTGATGTAATTAAGATGTCAATACTTTTCTTTCATATAAATGGGAGCTGGGTATTTCTTTCACATAACAGGTTCTTAATGGAAGGCCAAATCTAGTTGTGATTGCGACGACTTCAGAGGTGGAGCTAGATCCTAATCCATCGATTGAACTAGATAGAATGAATCATTAATGTGTGTATGTGAAAGGTAAGGAGAGTAAATCATCAATGTATGTGTATGTCTATGTTGGTCCGATAGAGGTTGTAGAAGAGAGTGATCCATGTTCTTCAGTTCGATGGGATAGAGATAGAGAGAGAGAGAGAGAGAGAGACCCTTTATTTAAATAATTATATATATTTTTTTATTTTTTTAAATAACAAAAAACTTCATAAATGGTCCCTCTTTTGTGAATTGACGGAAATGCCCTTTACTTAATGGACAAAAGTTAACAGAGTTAGCGAAAAGGACCATTTGTTAAGAGTTTTGAAACCACAGGGACCATCTGTGAGGTTTTTTGAACTTAGGGATTAAACTTGATATTTTTGAAAACCATAGAGACCATTTTTGAAGTTTTGTCAAAAAAGAAATTAAATATCTGGTTCCTAATAAATAAATAAAAATTTAACACTTTTAAAATTTTTATGCAATTTGAAATATGGCATTTTTTTGATTTTTAGATTTATCTAATAGTAAACTTGTCAATTTATTAAAATGTCACATAAACAATACGTAATGCAGATGTATATTCTTGAACACATGTATATAATGTTATTATTGTTTCCTAAATTTTAGTCCATAAACAAAGCAAATATATGTTTTCATTGTATAATACCAACGGATTAGCCTCCAATCACGGTGGATTTCATGAATGGATTTCAAAATCACATCTATTCCATTTATTTAAATATTCTTTATATATGTTATATATATTTAGCATTGCATTGATCATACAAAATCGTTCATCTTTTACTGATAATAGGTAATAATTTCCAAAATTTTCTTTCAATTTCATCTATATATAATACGTTCATGAGTCGTTTTCTTTCAGGTTCATTTATATATGCACGAGTCGTCTTCTTCACGCTGGAAATCAAGTGTCTTCAAGAATCTAAATTAGCATCCCAACAACTACATAAGGTCAGTAATGCGATTGTTTTGTTATGTAAAAATATCTTTTTTTGTGACAACGTAATTTTTCAAAACAATTTTTCATTTCTTTAAAACATAATTTCGTTCAAAACAAACCATAAAAATCCAATGTAACGTAGTCATAATACAAAACATGTCAAATCCCAAGATCAAATATATCACAATCCGCCTGCGTGTGTGTGTACGAGTCATGCCGGCGCCTTCCCACGGTCCTCGCTAGTACCTGAAACACATAACACAACAACTGTAAGCATAAATGCTTAGTGAGTTCCCAATATACCAATTACACACATACGCCCTTCCAGGCCGTGACCTTCCGGTCCATGTGTCTCAGGGGACTTCCGTCCCGATCCGGTAAACCTTCCGGTCCTACCCGTGTCGACCTTCCGGTCTATAACTCCCTGACCTTCCGGTCTACATCATAATGCCTTCCGGCCCATAACATAATGCCTTCCTCGGCCTATATCAAGCATGGCATACATAACGCTTACAAAACAGGCAACTAATCACATACAATGCATATATCTTATAGCATACCAGACCTTCCGGTCACACATAGGTACCCTTCCAGGTATAGTATAGCGAGAATACTCACCTCGTATGATGTCTAGTGTCTCACGTACTCAATATCTCTGAATCTCGCGACAACGACCTAGCCTCGCCTAATCACATCAAGTAATTATTCATAATCGTTAACGGCTCTCGAGGCTTTACTATATTCCTTTCTAAAATTCCACAGAAAGGTAAAAGACCATTTTATCCCTCCCTGACTCCAAAGTCCACATGTTGACTAAAACCCTAAAAGTCAAGAACAAGTAGTACGCGGGGCATACCAGCTTCTGTACGCAGGGCGTACCAGCTTTTGTACGCGGGGCGTACCCTTGCACTCTAGAAACGGGGTACGCGACCCTTTACACGGCGCATACTGGGATTACACCCAGCGTAATGCCCAGTTTCTTTATCCAACACATTCATGTCTTAATCGGTTAAGACTTGCATCCAAACTTCAGATCTGACTCCTCTAATATGTCTTAATCCATAAAGTGGAAACCTTTAAGCCTTTGCATGCCTGTAAAGGTCACTTTGTGCTCAAAACACCTTTCCTCTTTCCATAATGAGACTATAACTCATGCATGACACAAGATCCACGTCCAAGACTAGATTTTTATGACTCCTCAACACATTATACACTAGAAAAGGTCATATCTAAGCTTATGAAGACTTTTTGCACATAAAGTCTCCAACTTTGAACCAAAAACCCTAAAAATGGTCCAACATCAAAACTTATGAAGAACAAGGAAAACTTTGAGCTTTTTACCTCAAAAAGGATCTCCAACCACAGTAGACCTCGGATCTACACTTGTTCTTCAACTTCTAGTTCCAACAATGGCTCCTTCTTCTCCTTCTTCACCTTGAAAATATAACTTCAAGCTCAAAAACACACACACACAAGCTAAAGCACGAATCTCAGCTCTCCAAGGACTCACTCAAGGGGGCATGGTGGCTAGGGTAAAGGACTACATGTTCCTTTTATAGTGCAAGGCCAGGAATTAGGGTTTTGCATCTAGGCTGGTTACACCCAGCATAACCTTGGGCACGCCCAACGTACCCGGATGACCCGCGTACAAATTAAGCGCGCGAGTACGCGCGGTGTACACCCCAGTACGCCCAGCGTACTCACCAATCCACTTTTCAACTTTAAGGGACTAACTTGCCAACTCTCCAAAATAGAAGGGTCATAAAGCTAACCTGGATTTCAGGTTGTTACAATTCTCCCCCACTAGAACTAGACTTCGCCCTCGAAGTCTCATGCTGTGAACAACTCCGGATGCTACTCCCGCATCTCCGACTCTGGCTCCCAGGTCAGCTCGGACCCTCTCCGATGTTGCCACTGGACCTGAACTAGGGGCACTTCCTTGTTCCTCATAACCTTGATCCTCCGATCCAAGATTATGATCGGCTTCTCAGCATAATTTAGACTTGCATCCACCTGGATATCCTCTAATGGTACCACTGCCGACTCATCGGCAATACACTTCCTCAGCTGCGACACGTGGAAGGTATCATGAATCTGGTCCAACTCTGCAGGTAGTTCCAAGCGATACGCTACCTTGACCACCCTCGCGATCACCCAAAATGGCCCAATATATCACTTGCCCCTCTTCCTGAATCGAATCACTCCTTTCCAAGGAGATACCTTCAGGAGCACGAAATCACCGACCTAGAACTCGAGTTCAGATCGTCGCCTGTCTGCATAAATTTTCTGGTGACTCTGAGCGGTCAACAACATCTGTCTAACCTGTTGTATCTGCTCTATCGTCTGAAGCATTATCTCTGTACTACCCATCACATGCTTCCCTACCTCGCCCCAGCAAATAGGGGTACGACACCTCCTTCCATACAACAGCTCAAAAGGTGGCATACCAATGCTCGAGTGATGGCTGTTGTTATAGGAAAACTCAGCTAAGGGAAAATACGTGTCCCAACTCCCATGAAAATCCAATACACATGCACGAAGCATGTCCTTGAGCGTCTGAATCATCTGCTCACTCTGCCAGTCGGTTTGTGGGTGGTATGCGGTACTAAAATGCAGCGTCGTACCCAACTCCTCATGAAACTTCTTCCAAAATCTGGAAGTAAAACGCACATCTCGGTCTGAAACAATCAAGATCAGAACTCCATGCCGCGATACCACCTCCTTCACGTACAACTCTGTCAACCTCTCAACAGAAGAGCTCTCACTGATAGCAAGAAAGTGAGCACTCTTCGTCAACCTGTCCATGGTCACCCAAATCACATCGACACCCCTGGCAGTCCTCGGAAATTTGGTGATAAAATCCATGGTTATCTGTTCCCACTTCCACTCGGGAATCTATAACGGCTGCAACTTACCATGCGGACGCTGGTGCTCGGCCTTAACCTTGCGACAGGTCAAGCACCTCTCTACGAACCATGCAACATCTCTCTTCATACAGGGCCACCAATACTCCTTCTTCATATCCAAATACATCTTAGTGGCCCCGGGGTGGATCGAGAACTTCGATCTATGCGCCTCCTCCATCAAGACGGTACGCGTACTGCCCACAAATGGTACCCAAACCCGACCCAAGAAGGTCATAAGTCCTTGACTATCGGTAACAAACTCCGATACCTGCCCGATCACTCGCTCTCTCTTATGGTTCTCCGGTCTCACGGCCTCCGCCTAGGCCCCTCGAATGGCGTCCCATACCGGAGTTATCACTGTCAATCTCATGCAAATATCTCGAATCGGGGCGCCCTCCGTCGTACGGCTCAGGGCATCGGCTACAACATTAGCCTTGCTTGGGTGGTACAGGATCTCACAATCATAATCCTTTACTACATCCAACCATCTCCTCTGGCGCATATTCAGGTTGGGTTGATCCATCAAATACTTCAAGCTCTTGTGGTCCGTGTATATCGTACACCGAACCCCGTACAAATAGTGACACCAGATCTTGAGGGCGAACACTACAGCCCCCAAATCCAGGTCATGAGTGGGATACCTCGACTCATGAGGCTTAAGCTGCCTCAATGCATATGCTATCACATGCCCCCTCTGCATAAGCACCGCTCCCAACCCGGATATCGATGCATCACAATATACCACGAAATCCTCCATCCCTTCCAGAAGGGCTAACACCGGGGCTTCGCATAATCTTTGGAGAAGTGTCTCGAACGAGGTCTACTGCTCCGGACCCCAAGAAATTGTAAGACCCTTCTGGGTCAACTTGGTGAGTGGCACAACGATCTTGGAGAAATGCCTAATAAATCTTCGATAGTAACCTGCCAACCCTAAGAAACTCCTGATCTCAGTAGGTGACCTCGGCACATCCCAACTCATCACAGCCTCAATCTTGGCCAGATCGACCAATATCCCCTACTGGTTAACGAGATGTCCTAGGAACTGGACCTCCCGTAACCAAAATCACACTTGGAGAATTTGGCGTAAAGCCTCTCCGATCTCAGGAATCCGAGGATTTCCATCAAATGCTCGTCATGCTTGTAACGCCCCGATTCTCAGGTATTGTCCAATTGTAGTTTCTTGGTTTGGCCCTACTCAACGAGTTGGTTGCCCTACTCGTCGAGTAGCAGTAGGATTGAATCGCAACTTAAGTGACTGACTCGGTGAGTCCACGAGTGGGACTCGGCGAGTAGGAGCTGGAAAAAGAAACCCTAAGTCCCGGGTTCTGCACTCTATTTAAGGAGGCTTAATCCCCATTTGTCCTCCTTACAGTCAGATAGAACTCAAAGGAAACCCTAACCGAGTATTTTGTGCCATTAGTGCCTTGAAAGCTTGAGAGGAGAACTTGTGGAAGGAAGAACTTGGAGAAGCAAAGGAGGAGTGCAACCCGAAATCTACCTCAACTAGCACTCATAGAAGGTACCAAGTCGACACCTTTATCCGTTTTTCCCTTCTAGATCTCATATAGTGGAAATCTAGGGTTTTTGAGGTGTAAGTAAGGTGATATTGCAAAACATAAGCTAGATCTGAAGTTGTAACTTCAGATCTGGACCATTCCCGAGTTCTAGATCCATAAAGTTCCTGTCTTGGACGTGAATGAGGCTTTCCTTGTGCATGAAACCCATTAAGAGCTTAGTTTTGGATATTAAGGACCTTTTTAGCCATGCATACACGTAAAGTTTGCAACTTTACGTGAAAAGCATGCCCTGGAAGCTTGGATCTGAGGTTTGGAGTCGTTGCATGGCTTAAAATGGATATGTATGGCTTAAGGACTAAAGGAACTCGGCGAGTCGCAGGAACGACTCGGCGAGTCATATGAATATAGCCGTGAACTCGACGAGTTGGTAGAATAACTCGGCGAGTCCGATGAAGGTTGCCTTAGACTCGACGAGTTGCATGAACAACTCGGCGAGTCGAATGAGTTTCCTCCAAGTTAGGAATGCGTGTGTGTCGACGTGTTACTAGAAGAGAAACACGACGAGTGGCTCTAGGGCCTCAATCGAGAATCGTGGGAACTCGACGAGTCATGTCGGTGACTCGACGAGTAGGTAAAAGTTTCGAGGAACTCGGTGAGCAGCCAATGGTACTCGACGAGTTAAGGTCAACATGGACTGTTGACTTTGACTAAGGACTTTGACGTTAATCAGGGTTAACTAGTTGGGTTATGGAGTACTCTATGAGGACAAAGACTTATGAACATAATCATATTATGGTAATAGGTGGTGGAGTCATTGACAAGTGATCGAAGAGTTGTGATTATTTACCGAGCTGACATCTACAAGGTGAGTTATCCTCACTATACTAAGGGGTCTAAGGCACCAAGGCCAGCCCATTGGATTTGATATCCTAGTAGTCATTGATATGTTGAGTTGAGTTAGTAATGTATGCCAGTTGATATGCTAGTCGGGTAGATCTGTAGGACTGCCTATGATACTAATTGATTACTTGTATGTGCATTTATCTGTTACATGTCGACATGTTATGTGGGGTGGGTTGAGGTTGTACTGCTCCGTGCGGTAGCTAATAAACCCGAGAGTATTCTAGATATGAGCTGAGGGCCCGATAGGCATTCCAGACTCATACTGAGGACTCGAGAGCATTCCAGATATGAGCTGAGGGCCCGATAGGCATTCCAGACTCGTACTGAGGGCTCGATGGCATTCCAAATACGAGCTGAGGTCCCGGTAGGCATTCCAGACTCGTACTGAGGGCCCAGGGGTGGTCCAGCTTGTAAAGCTATGGACCCAGTGCATGATGTTCTGTTTTGATTGATATGATATGCTAATGTTGATATTGCTATATGGACTGTATGTGTATCGGTATTTTGGGGTAACTCACTAAGCTTTCGGGCTTACAGTTTCAGTTTATTGTTTCGGGTACATCAGGGGATCGCGGCAAGGCCAAGGTGTGATCGTACAGCTCCTCCTATTATGTTATTTTTGGGGACAAGACTCAAATAAAAAATGTTTGAAAACAAAGTTGTAATATTTTGATGAACTTGACATGTTTTTAAAAGTATAAATTTGTTTGAAATTTTGGATGTTACAATGCTGCTCTTTGGATTTCGAATATACCAGTATATCATCGATGAAAACAATCACCGATCGATCCAACATTGGTTTGCACACCATGTTCATGAGATCCATGAACGCGGTTGGTGCATTGGTGAGCCCAAAAGGCATCACCACGAACTCGTAATGCCCATAACGAGTTTTGAGCGTTGTCTTCTGGATATCTTCATCTCGAACCCTCATCTGATGATAACCCGACCTCAAGTCTATCTTGGAGAACCAAGACGCTCCCTGCAACTGATCGAACAAATCATCGATCCTTGGTAACGGATAACGGTTCTTGACCGTCAGCTTGTTCATCTTCCGGTAATCAATACACATCCGGTGTGAACCATCCTTCTTCTTGACAAAAAGGATCAGCGCTCCCCAAGGCGAGCTACTTAGTCTAATAAACCCCTTTCCCAACAGCTCCTGAAGCTGCGAGGATAACTCCTGCATCTCGGATGGCGCAAGGCGATAGGGTGCCTTGGCAATAGGTGCCGCCCCTGGCACCAAGTCGATACGAAGCTCCACCTGCCTCTCAGGAGGCACACCCGACAACTCCTCGGGGAAAATGTCAGGGAACTCCCGCACAATTAGGACCTCATCAGTCGAACTTGGCCTCCCAGCGGCCACTCGTATGTCCATCACATAGGCCACAAATCCCATACAGCCCTGTTGTAAACTCTGCCTTGGCCTAGCAGCCGAACAAAATGCTGACTCAGGACGGGTAACCTCGCCGTACACCGTAAGTACTCCCCCACTAGGGTCTCGTATCGTCACCAATTGACACTCACAATCTATAATAGCTCTAAATCGGCTTAACCAATCCATGCCCACTATAACACACATGTCCCCCATCACAATCGGGACCAGATCTATTGGGAACTCCACACTGAAGATCACAAGGATACATCCTCGAATCACATCTGTGGCATACATTGTTCGCTCGTTAGCTATAGAAACTCGCAGAGGTCGACTCATGGCCTCTCGACAAATACTGATATGACGACTGAAGGCTAACGACACAAAAGACTGACTCGCTCCTGAGTCGAATAACACTAAGGCAAGTACATAATTCACAAGAAAGGTACCGGCCACAACGTCGGGTATTGGGTGGACCTCATCCGCTGTTAACTGGAAAGCTCTCTCACGAGCCTTCAGAGCCCCGGCCTTCACCGATCGAACCTCGGTAACCCTAGCAGCAGGTGCAAATCCCTGCGCTGACCCTTGATGCAACTGCGGACACTTGGCCTTCCGATGGCCAGTCTGGTTGCAATGAAAGCAAAACATAAATCCCTTGGGGAAATCCTTGGCGATATGCCCCTCCTTGCCACATTTGTAGCAAGCACCCGATCGGCAAGCTCCCTCATGAACCTTGCCGCACTTCCCGCAAGTGCGGCCCTTCTGGCCTCCAGTCCTCGAATCAGCGGTCTTGGCCTGTTTGGCTGTCGGATGAGACTGAGCCGACCGTCGATCAATCCTCTGGGACTCGGCCTCCTCCCTGGCCTGAGTCTCCAACTCGATCTCCCGCTTCCGGGCTTTTGCCTGAAGCTCAGCAAATGTACGGTATGTCGAGTTCGACATGAAATCTCGAATGTCCCTCCTCAAAATTCCCAAATACCGACTTATCCGTGCCTGCCAAGGTTTTGAAAACCAGACCGGACGTCGAACCGACCGTCTTACCGGTTCGATGGTTCAAGTGGTCCGACCGGTTGGACCGGTCCTGAAAACTGGAAAAACTGGATATATATATATATATATATATATATATATATATATATATATATATATAAACTTGTGTTGTGCTATGTGTAAAAGAATAGATTATATATACGTATGTGTTATATATATATATATATATATATATATATATATATATATATATATATATATATATATATGTATATGTATATATTTATATTTATTAAATGTGCACAGTGTGTGCTTTTTATTTTTATATCAAGTATATGAAGTGCATATGTATACGTATTTAAAAAATAAAGAGTTTAAATAAGAAAATATATGTAATGTGTGTATGTCTAGAAAATATTTAATGTAAAATAAATTTAATATGTGTTTTAAATTGTAAATGAATTAGCATGTAAATGGTTGAGGAAGTGCATCCCACATCAGTGGGTGAAAAGGAATAGATGGTAAAATGAAAGTATAAAACTGAGCATTATGAGCGCTTTAAGGAACAAGACTCAATTCAATCGGCTGGCTCCTTTGAGCCGGCTAGCTCCTTTGAATTGAATATGAATGTCAAATTTGTTTATTAAACCGGTTTTATTCCCGGTTAAACCAGACCATTTTTTTACGGTTCTAACTGAAACCAACAGTTTTTAACGGTTTGGTTCACAAGCGGTTTTTGGGGGTTTAAAAACCGGTAACCTTGCCGGTTCCCGGTTGAACCGGTCCAACCGGTCGGTCTGGTCCGGTTTTCAAAATGATGGTGCCTGCTTAGTAGACACCTGCTAAGGGTAGAACATCGTCCTCTCATGAAACTTCCGGGTAACCACAGTAACTGAATCATGACCCTGCTTGAGGGTCAAGAACTCCTAACAACCGTTCCCTCTCCACCGGGGGAGCATACTCGTCCCTGAACATGGCGGTGAACCTCTCCTAGGTCACCTTAGAAATCTCTGCCAGAGTGAAGCTCGCCGTCACGAACTTCCACCAATCCTTCGCTCCCAAGCGAAGCTGGTTCAAAGCGAACCGCACCCTCAAGTGTTCTGGACAAGAACACGTATAGAAACATCCCTCAATGTCATAGATCCACCTCATCGCTGCAATCGGGTCCTACGTCCCATCGAACTATGGTGGCTTCGTGTTGCTGAACTCCCGAAACAACAACGAGTCACCTCCCTGAGGTCTAGCAGCAGCAATAGCTGCAGTAGCTGCAACCTCAGTCACCGCTGCATACCGCTCATCAAAGGTCTCAATCAGTGTGGTCTTGATGTCCCCAAACATCACTGGAATCTCAGCCTGGATGGCAACAACCACCTCCTCATGAATCAATCGACGGATCTCCTCCTCACTGACCCCACTGCTCTCAGGTGTGTGTCGTGTCCCAACCATGATGCCTCTTAAATACAACATAAAAATATCAGAGACTCGACCGAGCATGCTCGTACTCGATAACGCAACCCTACTCGTCCTCCAATACCCAAACGATTCTTACTTGGGTTGCTCACTGATCCGGTGTCTTTAGTAGTACGAGCCCTATACTACTGACCACACCGTATCAACATTCACCCCAAGTCCTCCTCCTTGGATCCCGGATCGCAAGTACTCTATTCTCGCTATGAATTGGCTACTTACTTGATCTCAAGGCATCTCATAGCAGCAGAATTCTCCTAGGCTAAGGCATCACAAATCAGGCCACTCTAGTCCTAATATGAATACCTAGCCTACTCTAGCATGCATAACATAACATAGCATATCTCATAACACATAATGTAAGGGTATTTTGTGGATTCACCGTTCGGGTGCTGGCTGACCGTACACACTGCTCTACTTTGTTTGTTTCAAAACTCCTTGCTCTTTCAGAAAATTTAGTTTTTATTGTTGAAAATTTCTCACATCCTCAGTTTGAGTTCAGATACGCCCAAAGGTGCATCCGAGTCCCTCAAACCAAGGCTCTGATACCAACTTGTGACAACGTAATTTTTCAAAACAATTTTTCATTTCTTTAAAACATAATTTTGTTCAAAACAAACCATAAAAATCCAATGTAACGCAGTCATAATACAAAACATGTCAAATCCCAAGATCAAATATATGCCAATCCGTCTGTGTGTGTGTGTACGAGTCATGCCGACGCCTTCCCACGGTCCTCGCTAGTACCTGAAACACATAACACAACAACTGTAAGCATAAATGCTTAGTGAGTTCCCCAATATACCACTTACACACATACGCCCTTCCAGGCCATGACCTTCCGGTCCATGTGTCTCAGGGGACTTCCGTCCCGACCCGGTAAACCTTCCGGTCCTACCCGTGTTGACCTTCCGGTCAATAACTCCCTGACCTTCCGGTCTACATTATAATGCCTTCCGGTGTACATTATAATGTCTTCCGGTCCATAACATAATGCCTTCCGGCCCATATCAAGCATAGCATACATAACGCATACAAAACAGGCAACTAATCACATATAATGCATATATCTTATAGCATACCAGACCTTCCAGTCACACATAGGTACCCTTCCTGGTACAGTATAGTGAGAATACTCACCTCGTATGATGTCTAATGTCTCACGTACTCGATATCTCTGAATCTCTCGACAACGACCTAGCCTTGCCTAATCACATCAAGTAATTATTCCAAATCGTTAACAACTCTCGAGGCTTTACTATATTCCTTTCTAAAATTCCATAGGAGGGTAAAATACCATTTTATCCCTCCGTGGATCCAAAGTCCACATGTTGATTAAAACCCTAAAAGTCAACAAAAAAGTCAACAACAAGCATTACGCGGGGCGTACCAGCTTCTGTACGCGGGGCGTACCCTTGCACTCTAGAAACAGGGTACACGACCCTTTACACGGCGCATACTGGGATTACACCCAACATAATGCCCAGTTTCTTTATCCAACACATTTAGGTCTTAATCGGTTAAGACTTGCATCCAAACTTTAGATCTGACTCCTCTAATATGTCTTAATCCATAAAGTTGAAACCTTTAAGCCTATGCATGGCTGTAAAGGTCACTTTGTGCTCAAAACACCTTTCCTCTTTCCATAATGAGACTACAAATCATGCATGACACAAGATCCACGTCCAAGACTAGATTTTTATAACTCCTCAACACATTATACACTAGAAAAGGTCAGATGTAAGCTTATGGAGACTTTTTGCACACAAAGTCTCCAACTTTGAACCAAAAACCCTAAAAATGGTCCAACATCAAAACATATGAAGAACAAGGAAAGCTTTGAGCTTTTTACCTCAGAAAGGATCTCCAACCACAGTAGAACTCAGATCTACACTTTTTCTTAAAATTCTAGCTCTAAAAATGGCTCCTTCTTCTCCTTCTTCACCTTAAAAAGATAACTTCAAGCTCAAAAACACACACACAAGCTAAAGCATAAATCTCAGCTCTCCAATGACTCACTCAAGGGGGTATGGTAGCTAGGGCAAAGGACTACATGTTCCTTTTATAGTGCAAGGCCATGAATTAGGGTTTTGCATCTCTGTCGGTTACGCCCAGCGTAACCTTGGGTACGCCCAACGTACCCGGATGACCCGCGTACAAATTAAGCGCACGAGTACGCGCGACGTACACCCCAGTACGCGCAGCGTACTCACCAATCCACTTTTCAACTTTAAGGGACTAACTTTCCAACTCTCCAAAATAGAAGAGTCATAAAGCTAACTTGGATTTTGGGCTGTTACATTTTTTTTTCAACACATAGTGTAAGATGGCCTTTTGAATAATGTCCGCCAAATGTTCGATGTAAAGCCTTCAAAAATTTCTTCATTGGAAATGTTGAAAAGATTATGCCTTATGTATAAATGCTCTTTATTTGTTGTGGTTGAGTGAAAAAAAAACTATAATATTTGAGCGACAATGTAAAAATGTATTCAGTGAAGCAACTATATGTCACTATGTGTTGTAAAAAAAATTACAACATATATGACTATTTTGCCCCTCGTCTGGTAACTAATTTAAACTTTAACAATGTAAAAATGTATTTGGTGAAGCAACTATGTGTCACTATGAGTTTTTCTGTTATTTCGTTGTTTTCTGCATTACATTAAAAAGAAATACTTTGTTTATTACTATGCTGTTTAATTTCAGCCCTATTCTTCCCCATTAAGTGATTTCTACCTCAAAAGTAGGTTTATCTATATCTACATATACTTATGTGTTTGTATGTGTCTGGAATCATGCAATTGTTACTCTTAGCATCCTCCTTATAGGATTTTTTTACGAGTCATTTAAGGTGAAAAATCTCAATATGACTGTTTTGCCCCTGGTCAAAAAACTAATTTTTTTGCCTGCATGGGTATACCGAAATGGTTTTTTTTTTTCAATTAACCACAAAAGTTTGTTTTATTTTTGGTTTAACAACTAAAAATTTCTTTTTCTATAATAGCCATTGTATTTTTTTTATATAAAACATACATTTGTGGCATACAAAGCATATTTTCATTATGTTTGATTTTCTTTCGAGTCCACCAACAATTTTGAGGTTTTATGGTTTGTTAAGAATACTTTCGTTGTTGGTTTTAAAAATTTTGTTTTCTTTCGTTTTATGCTAAGTACGGATTATGATTTCCTTATTAAATGTTGTCATTTATTTAGTTTTAAATTAATACTGTGTGTATGACAAATATGGTGCATGTCTATGTGTGTATGGTTGTTTTGTTATTAATAATTTCAATTTCTGAATATATGCCATTTTCATTTAGTAATCAAAATTATACATTTAAAAACGATAGCAAAACATGCAAATTAATATTACTTAATGAATCCTAATAAACATAATATTACTCATAGATTTACAAGCAAATATTTTGTTAGTATGACTTTACAGTAGTATGAAATAGTTAAAAAAATAAAAGCATTTATACAATTACCGGTTTTAGCCTTTTAGACTTCTTTTGATGTTTTATCTTTCCAACATGTACCGTACAAAAGTTATCTTTTATATTTTTAAAAACTCAAAATATTGATCCATTAATTTTATGAAGGTTCCAATAAATGCACTTATTACATCTTTCATTATTTGGTTTGATAAACAAACCAATGTAAGTGTGTCGTTATTTTTATTCGGGTAAATGCTAAAATTTTCAACATATTTTCAAGTATTTGTCTTATCAAAACATTACATACACATATGATTTTGACGAATCTTTATACTCTCCAGATGTTCTAAATGGCCTTAGACCTTCAGGTTTACCAATTCATAAATTGGTATTAAAAGTCGGTGTTCCGGTTATGTTATTGAGGAATGTTAACCAGAAATACGATTTATGTAATGGAACAAGGTTGCGAGTTATAGCATTGGGTAAACGTATTATAGAAAACGAGATAATTTATGGAAGTAATATAGAAAAATGTACGTTTATTCCAAGAATGTCACTGACCCCTTCAGATAAAAGGATTCCTTTCACCTTTCAGAGAAGACGGTTTCCACTTGTTGTATGTTTTGTGATGACAATAAACAAAAGTCAAGGACAATCACTATCAAAGGTTGTTTTGTTTTTTAGACAACTGGTGTTTACTCATTCACAGTTGTATATTGCATTGTCTAGAGTTAGAAGTAGAGATGGATTGAAAATATTAATATTAGACAATGAAGGAAACCTTACCAATAAAACATCTAATATTGTATTAAAAGAAGTATTTGGAAATTTATGATTTTTATAAATTATTCAGAATATTTCATTAATGATTTTTTTTTTTTTTTTTTTTTTTTTTTTTTTTTTTTTTTTTTTGTAATTTGGATTCAATTACATAGTTATGCAATACAGTCTTTACTTATATGCATTGTATTACTTTAATAATTGTTTGATGTTGAAAATTTTATATTATTTTTTTAACAAACCCGTGTAATACACGGGTCTTACACCCAATATCCTAAAATATCATTAAATTTCATTAAATGAGCATTAAATGTTACTCATGTCACTATTTAATTAGGTAAGAGGATATGTAGGGACACAAAGTAGGAGGATATTTAATTTCTCTTACAAAATAGTTTTTAGAACATTTGTAAGTTTTTTAAAAGCTTTTTATGTTTTAAATAAATTATTTAAAAAATTATTATCTTCTAACAAAAATATGTTTATTCTATAATTCATTTTCTAAAAATAAAAACCCTTTGTACAAATTTATTTGTATTGGGGTAAAAAAAGTTTAAAACATTTTTATCAATTTGTTATTAGAAAATCTAGTTGGCAAATACTATAAATATTAATAAAGAATAATACATTGGAGATGTTTTAAGACTATCTCTATTAACAACCTAATTCAATCAAAAATTTCGATTAAAAAATTAATTCAACTGTTTCTAAAGTAAACAAGACAAACTAGTCCAATTTTTTATACTAATTAGCAACATATCCTGTAAGACCTATTGTGTATGCTCTATTATGTATGTTATATGGGCATTTGACCATCGGGGTATTTTCTTCATTTTATGAGTTATGGAATTTTAAACATTTTGATTTGTGAATTATGTTAATAAAGGTTGTTAAGATCTTATAAGAGTTGAGTTAAACTGTTAACGGTGGTGTTATTGGTGACCAAGGGTAAAACCATAAAACTTGTCAGGTGTTGGAGCTATTACTATGACACCACGTGTAATTTAGATGTATGTGACACATATCAATTAACGGAAAACGATAGTTTTTGTCGTTATATTAGAGCTAGTAAACGCGATGTGTAATGTAGATTTACGCGACACATGGTAAATTTATGGTAATTTATTATGCTATAACCAAAGGGTTTCTAGACTAATGGTATCAGGTGTTGTTATCCCCACTTGAGGTCCAAAGTTCAAGTCTTATCTGGGATATAGGTGGATTAAGAAGAAATTTAGAAGTAAATTAGATTTGTTGTTAAAAAAAAATCTTATTATGCTTAGTTTAACGTGACGCAGCATGTATGTAAATACAATGCTAGAAAGAGGTGAGAACATGACGTGTAAGAGTTAGGAACGTAACAATATTAAAGAGAACACCACCCATCTGAAGGATGTATGCTACGAGTCGAGGTTGGCTTATTAAAAGACTTAATAGAACAAATTATAATCATGAGGAGATCAGTTTTTAATGCTCATTTGTTACACCACATTTTAGAAGACGTGGGAGGATGATTTTTGAAGATCTTGAGCTCAAATTGAAATTAATTACAAGGAGAATCAAGATAACACATCATCAAACTACATCTTTTAGATTAAGGGGTAAATTTCACCTTCTTGAATATCTTAGTTGAAGCTTTTAGGGAAGAAATTGATTAATGATGTAGCCTTTAATTTTATATGCTTCTATAGAAAGAAAAATATGATTATCTTGTTACGAGTTTAGTAACCATGATTATAAATGAAATTTATGGTTAAAATACTAAAATTGGAGAGATGAACACAAACCATCATTTAAGAAATTTGGTGGAATGGTAAAATTAATTGAGTTTATATCTTAATGAATTAAGTTATCTAGATGACTTATACATAGAGTTTAATTAGTTTTGATGAAATAAATGAAATCATGTATAAATGACTTATAATTTGAGTTATTATGTTAAATTTGGTGAAATGATGAATAAAATGATATTAAGCTTATGGCTTAATGAATTAATACACATATATAACCAATTCATGGTGTATGAATAGTTTGTATATTATTAGGGGTTATGAACTTGATGAAAGCATCGGATCAAGTTGTGAATAATTCGTTGTACCTTGAGTTGTAAGTACTCAAGAAATTTGTGTTATTTTCATATTTATGCAATTTCTAAAATGGGAGCAGCTATAAGACTTCTAGAGTTATAACTCCATTCACATGGAACCTCTTAAGTTGAGTAGCCATGTTTTTCCTCTAGATAATTGATATATAGATATGGGTTTATTATTGTATAATGTGAATGATACAATATTTTGGTTATTATTTATTTATGTGTTATGATTTAGTATATGTATATAGTTAAGAAACTACAGTAGAGTATTGTTGTATGGTGTAATTAATTGATACAGCTTAGATGAACATTATATCATAGCTTATGGAGTAATAAACTGATACAATCAAGAGTTATAGTTGATTATTGTCGTACTGAGTAACGAGCTTATATAGCTTCAACTATTAGTAATCATTATTGAGTGATAGAGAAATTATGTATAATTGAATTATTTATTTATATATGTTAAGACATAGAGTTCTGTTGTAGTTGATACTATATTTGATTTTGATAGTACAATATTGTTGGATTAATGTAACATCCCGTTTTGATAAGTTCCTTATTTCAGGAGTGTAGACTATAAATGGATCGAGTAAAAGCCTTGGGTTTCAAGGGAATAAGGTTTAGACGTTATTGGATGTTGATAATGTTAGTTAAGTGGTTAAAGCCTTCAATTTGTGCTTTGAAGAAAAAGGGTAAAATGGAAAAAACTAATATTTAGGGCTTCTTGCATGGATTATGCTTTTATTTCGACTTGTATTAATTCAAAAGTAATTAGATAGGATTGTGGGGCTCATCAATACATTTTGTGCATACAAAGATCGCCTAAAACAGAGTTAAAATGAAGAAGTAATAATAGTTTGATGTTGGAATGGAATTGGGTGGAAACTCGTTGTTAGGAGGTGAGCAGCATATTCTCACGACGTGAGGAGCATGTTCTCACGAAGTGACAAGAAAGTTGTCACGAGGTAAGAACTAGGTAGCCCAAACCTACGGATTTTAGGGTTTTCTAAGTATTTAAAGGGTGGTTCCATGTTTTTGGGATATTTTCCACCATCCATCACACCTAAAGCCTTCTGAGATAAATCCTAGCCTCCCTTTCACCAGTTTGAGCATGCCCTTTCCTCTCTCATCCATTTTTGGAGTTTTTGGTCATTTTAGAGCAATGATTTCATGCAAGATTGATCCTTGAAGCTTTCCAATTGAAGATCTCAACTTTCATTTGCATTCTAGACCTTTCTAAGTTATAAATTTCCAAGATTTATTTCATTTCATCTTTAAATCTAAGTGTATTTGGTGTTTTGGTCTAATTTAATGAGTTTTCTGTGAGACTTGGGAATAAAGTTTGCAACTTTATTACTTTCCAAGGTCCCAACAACATTGTATGTTTCAGATCTAGACACATAAGTAGCTTTGATGTCATGCATGGGATTTTGGCCAATTTCTTACCCCTTTTGACCTAGTTTTGGAAAAGACATGTATTAGACATAAATGATAAAGTAAGGATTTGTATCTTACACTGGGTTTGTGAGAGCCTTCTGGAAAGTATGGATGAATGGGTTAAAGAATTAAGAGCTTAATGCATTAAGAAGGCAAGAATTGTTGTCATGACGTGAAGGATAGGTTCACGTCGTGAACTTCCATGAGTCATCATGTAGATTTAACATGTGTTTATAGCCCCGATTAGGGTCCCTGACATGTTTCACGTCGTGAACTTCATATTCACGTCGTGACTTAAGGCGGCTAGGGTTTCTGCCATGTGTCATGCCCTTAGACAGCTGCATCTTTGTAAGGTCATAACTTTTGCATACGATCTCCGTTTTCGACGTTCTTTATATATACGCAGAGGTGGAGACATACTCTACAACTTTATTTTAGGTCACAAAGGCTAAAAAGTATTTTATCATAAACTCACTTTTTATGATTCCCGGTGTCGTGCCAGTTTTGTCATGAAACTTCGACAGGTCGTAACTTCTTCGTTATAACTCAGATTTTGGCGTTATTTATATGTACGGAAACCTTGTGACATATAATACAACACAGTTAAGATTATTTATTCTAAATAATCATCTATAAAAAATCAATTTGATGCTTATCGTCTCTAAATTGACTAGCCCGAATATGTGGGCGTTACAATTATCTCCCCCTTAGGATGAACACGTCCCGGAATCATCCACAAAACAGGGTTTGTATAATGACACCATGTGTTATCTTTTCATCCTAGGTAAATCGTAACTTCTATGTTCCTTCGAATGAGTATCTAACTCTTGGACTTCTTGACTGCAGACGGTGGTCAATCTTGCACCCACTCTTTATCCTATATTGGACTTCCAATCGTAACCTTCGAGTTAAAAAATCGATCCTTATCGGAGATTCTTTCTTCTTCTTAAATAGACTAATCTTAAGAGAAGTCTTTACTTCGATTATCATAACAGACCGATAGGTCATGTTCTAACGACCTCTCATTGTATGATGCAATGCTTAGACTCAGGTCTCTTAGCGTCAAATTCCATAATGGAATATACCTTCATTCATGTTCTAATGTGATATAATCATATTTTAGCATGTAGAATTTCTAGCTATAGACTTCATACTTAAACAATGGTCACGATATTTCTATTGATCGCTTCGATTATCTTTCACTTCAATCTTCTAGCTTAAGTCGGATGTTACATCTATCTTGGTTCTCTTAACTATGTAACACACTCGTCTTTGGCGGACTCGATTTGATATCACCAGTAGGTTTGGAATAACAATCATCTTCTTAGTCATTACTGAAACGATGGTAATGACATACATGAATAAAAACGGAATCAATTACTAGCTTCTTGGTAACCTTGTGACTTTCCTTGATCCAAGTGTGAATCATGTGCTTCTGGTAATATAGGCATCTACTACCATTCACACCTACTCATACTCATCCCAAGTATTGTCTCACATTCCGCAAGTCCTAAAATCACAAAACAATTTAACACATACGAATGTGTCCAAATAATTATAAAATTTTCCCTAGACTCTACTAGGACTTCTTCCATGCGTATCTTTAATCATCAATTCTACTTCAACTCAGTTGGTGATGGAAATTCTATACCATGGGATAACTTTATGGATTATACCAAAAAATATTTCTTTCTGCTAATCGAAAGTGTATTTCTCCCATGCCAGACGTATTATTTATTAGATGCATTCTAAAGGCAAGATATCACTCTTACGATATCTTCTGATGGGTATCATTCAATATCGTAGGCCTTCTCTTTTCCTCCATTTACTCAATTCACTATGAGTCATCACCATGATGTTCTGCACATCAAAGCTGACGTTCGGTGTACCGAGGCGAGAATTTAAGATATGACAACATTATTTACGATAGTCGTATAAATCTCCTTATTAATCCAAAAAGTTACATGTCAGTTCTAATACCGTAATTAAACGTTTAGAAATTTGAACACATAAAATTTCCAGATTCGGTCGACAACAAACCATAGATCCGGACAAATAATAGCATATACGAAAAACATATAGCATTTAGCACATAAAAGCAATTTAGGCATCTAATCCTAAAGTAAGCTAGTGCTTGTGTCAATTCAGGTGTACTACCTAAAATATATTAGACACTCATCTCACAATCACCGCTTAGCATTATAAGTTTAAGTCTAGAAATCCTACAAATTCCTAGTTCGCTTAAACTAATGCTCTAATACCAATTGTGACACCTCCATTTTCACGGCCAAAAAAGACCGATTTTGTTTATGCTTTATAAAACTCAGAGTACCCTTTTAATAAAAATGTTGCGGAATTTGTTCCCAGAAAATACATGATAAATACTTTATCAAAGCATTTCCGAAGAAATGTATTTTATTCATTTAAAACATTTGGGATGCCATCGTCAATACTGAAACATAAGCATTAACAGCCCTTACATTTATTTAAACTAGTGATCTACATCTCCTTCAAATCTCTCAGTTTAAAGTAGCTTCATATCGATACCTGTGACACAAAAAAGCTTAAGTGGGTCAGGTTTGGAAACCTGGTGAATACATAGGGTTTTCAATCCACAATAATATAGTTATTATGTTTAATCATCAAACAATTAACCTAATTACCCATCCCCATTATCTTCATTTAATCTTCCTAAAGACTTTATCCTAAGGGTCATCTCCTATATCATATTTACCTCTCATCTCCTTACAATTCATTTCCTTATATGTTTGTTCCTAAGGACTTTTCCTAAGGATCACCACCTACATCGCATAGACAATACTAATTTGGGGATTACTCCCTCAATACGTGTGTAATGTCCAAAAATTTTCAACCAATTTAAACTTTTCAAAAACAACCCCAATTTCATTAATTCATTACAAAAAGGTTTTCAATACATTTATTATCAGAGTATTCCCAGAACCATATCATAAAACAAGAACATGAGGAGCGGTATGATCACGCCTTCGCCTTGCCACAGTCTCCTGAAGTACCTGAAACATTAAATTACAACTGTAAGCCAAAAAGCTTAGTGAGATACCCCCAAAATACCAACCACATATACCATACACATAACATATCATAACAGAATAGCCATACACTTCGGGTCTACTGTGTGACTGGTCCGCCTCACTGGGTCTTCAGTCCACATGGTCCACCCTCCGAGTCTAGCCATATCCATTGAGTCTGTAGTGTGGTTGGTCCGCCCGTACCAGGCCTTCAACCCACCTGGTCCACTTTCTAATCTACAGTATGACTGGTCCGCCCGCACCAGGCCTTCAGTCGGCCTGGTCCACTTTCCGAGCCTCGGCACGTCTGGTCTGCCCTCGTGGGGCCTACAGCCTATCCGGACCGCTCGCTGGGCCTTCGGAATATCCGGTCCGCCCTGGGTATGTTGGCCTACAACACAATGCAGGACTCGCCTCAACCCAACCCCAGTCAACCAACCATGTGATGGGTTTTGGTCATAAGACATCCTATGTGCTCATACAAACCCTAAAGCTCGGATCTAGGTTCCTCTATTGTACATACTTTGAATCCAAGACTATAAACCCTAATTCTAGCATATGGAAATCAGAATTCACATGTAAATAGGTATAAGAACATACCTTGATTGTTATATAGCAATAACAATCCAATTCCTCCTTGAATTGACCTTGGAAAACTGAGAGTCACAAGTGTCACTCCTCTAATGGCTTACAAACACCATAAGCAAGTGGAGAAGGTATAAAGAGAGAGGAGGGAGGTTAGAATTCGTCTCTAAGACTTCTTGGGAAGGGATACCCAAATTCATGACCCTAGGGGTGTTTATATAGGTGTAGAGATAGGGTTTCAGTCATTATCCTTATCTAGTTGCTTATCCACCAAGCAACCAATAAGATAATCCTTGAATCCTTATCATACTCGAATTCTAAGGGATTTACACCTCAAATTCGTTCACCATATATATAAGATAATCCTTACCTTATTTTGTAACTATCATATAATTACAATTCAGCCCCTCTAGTTTAATTAATTACACTTGATCACAAAATTAATTCTTAATTAATTATTGACCAATATTAATTAAACAAATATGATTTCTCCTTTAATATATTATTCTTATAACATATTAATAAATCATATTATCCTCTCTCTATATATTTCTCCAATCAAGTTGCTTTGGTGAAGGCAACCCAAAAGGACCATACACCATCGGGTTAAGTACATACCAAAATAGTTATGGACTTAGACACTAATCCAACAGTCTCCCACTTGGATAAGTCTAATAACTATTCTGCGTATGACTTCGGATCCCGATCTGCAATCGTAGCTTTCCAAAGCCGCTGTCAACTCTGATCATATCAGATACGCATGTCCTTAGATAAGGGATCATATATTCCTCCATTCTAGATATCATATGAGATATGATTTCAAATCATTCTCTTTGTACTATATCTCGATTCCCGATTTATGACGACTGACTAATTGAACAAATCAAATTAGCCCTAGCCCGGCCGAGCATTTACGTTTGTCATCACTAAACCATCGAGGGGCCCAAAGATATCGCTTTTATCCTACTTTGAATAAAAGGAATGGATAAACTTTGATACAATGCTCGCTTGTATTCACTCACCGAATCACACACAACAATATGTTTTATAACACCAAGTTACTAGTGCATTTACATATTATCAATGTGCAACCGATTTGCAAGATACAACTCACACATCTCGGTTTCAAGAATATAAGATGTTATCGTCTCACCAATCACTCGTGATATAATTCATGGAGTGATCCAAGTGAGCGTGGGTCTAATCCAATGCTCAAATCACATTCATAAGCACTCATGAACGTTGCAGCAAACATTTGCTTATGTCTAATACTCTTTAAGACAATCCACACACCACTTCACGACAGCCTTCATTCATATCTACTTCCAACATATGAACGACTGTGGCCCGTTTGAATAATTCGATTATACTTAATAAACTCAGTTATTCTGGAAGTCAAAACATGCAAATGTGAAACACAAGAATAATACTAATCCCATATGGCCTCAACCCTTTGAGCATAAATAAAACACCTTTTATTTATCACCATATCGATTACTCATTATTTGTCGTTTCGGTTAATCAACTTCTTACTTGAATTCCAACACTTGTCCCATGCTCCTAGCATGCACACAATGTTTACCTATGGTTCTTACTTTGTGAAATAGATCACATTGAACACATTTCCAATCCTTCTCATTTCACAACTCCAAATCCGTTTTTCATAAGTCAAAGAATATCAAATTCTTGCTACTTATAGAATATGCTAGATTCTAACATTCTATGCAACTATCCTTTCGTAATGTCACTGCACCAAAGTCACAAAGACTATTGCCAATGATATTACAAAGTCCTCTATCGGAGATTGTTACAAGACAATTCCATAGACGTGATGTCTCTCACTCAAAGTACATTCTTTGAACATCCTTTTGCATAGAAGTTTCTAATCTAATCATAGATTTCTCAATATTCAATTCCCAATATGGACACACTTCCATATGTTCCATGTGACAACTCATTCTTAATAGTATCTTATCTATTCGTAATGATGTCGATATGGTCCATCCAATATGGAAACATTTCCATATTTTCCAATACTATACTTCCAACTACTCACAAGCGACCAATCCACGTCGAACTTTGGATTGTCCTTTGATAGTTGTTTAATTATTTTAGTCAAAACCGATTCTAGTCCCTTTTCCCTCTAAATGCGTTCGACATTTGGAAAATTTTAGAATGGTCAAACATTAAAGCATTTGCAATCGATCCTATACCCGAAGCGTATGGGACACGACGCATAATGTTTTGTTTGCTATGTTCTCAAAATTCGAATTGTGAAAAGGGATGCCGTAATCATAATCGAAATTTTAAGAACACACTTTGTACCTTTGACTAAATCTTATTAACATTTCTCAACCTAAACCTTTAGATTTGAAATGAAGCATAATATTCTCTCCCTTAATTATAGCAAAACAACTCTTCAACTATTGCGACTTTGCAAAGTATGACTCATGTTTTCTATAATTAATATTGCTAACCTTGCAATACTTTCCTTAATAATCATACAATCATAACATTTATGCTCCCACTATCATGATGATTATTATAAAACATAACACTTATGCTCCCACTAGCTTCGACATGTATTCATAAACATCTTAACTTTCAGAAAACCAATGCTTATTGAATTTCTTAAGTTCATGTTCCTAATACTTAGTGCTTTGATAATCTTTTATCAAGGCTTTTTGAACTTATACACCTTTGCCTTCGATAGTTCATATGTGTGTCTAAACAATTAAGACTAATTGCCAAACCTCATAATTCAAATTATGGAAAGGGATACCGTAACCATAATTGAATTAGAGAATGCAATTTTACAATCACTATCTTCTTAAAATCTCTCTTAGTGAAAGCATTTCCTCACAATCATTTTCATGAAGGAGGAAAACTTATGACACTTAGATTTGAGCGGTGTATGTGTTCCTATCCATGTGAATTTGTTAAAACTAAAGTTTACGACAAATTTAAACTCATATGGACCGAACTTTCTTAATCTTGATTTCTTGCATTATGGTAGCACAGCTGCCCACCACGTTTTCCAAGTAGTTAAGCAGCTCACCTTTTCCTATCAATGTACCTTTCATTGATCAAGGTGCCTTGCCTTTTATACGTTCAAAATGAGAACTCATAGAACTCACATGCATAATTAACTCGATTGGATTGGCACAGAATCAAAATAATGTCAACACGATAGGTTGTAAACCTCAACTCATGTGCTAGTGATGACCGACAAGGTTTATTTGATTTGTTCTTGAAACCTTTCAAGACCATTAATACTCCCACTGACTCCTTGACATGTAAGATTCTCTTGTCAATAAACATTTCTTGACAAACAAAAATTCAAGAGTTAGTGTAGTTTTTATCAAAACACTTCATAAATTGGTCCTAGTTGGTCTTTGTCTTATCCAAGACATCACAACTTTCCACATTTAATGAAAGTTACAAACCTTATTAATACCTTTCACTCAATGTCACAATCTTAACTTTAAGATTTTTTTTATTGGAACGAAGTATGATTGACTTATTGATTTAACCATTTCTTCAATTCTTGATTCCTCTTCTTAGACATACAATTGTACTAAGACTCACATAGAGGATCAATTGAGATATGGTTTTTAATCATTAAGACCTATCATAAAGCATAAAAGGTACTCTCCCTTCTTCTTAGAATGGAGAAGCTTTTATCTTTCTGCCTACTTGATTCTTCTTATTCGTTCTGCTATTGATCTAAACCCTTTAATCAATTCAGAATTACACTTAATCTTGTAAGTATAATCATATTTACTAAGCCTTTAGTAAATCATGATGAATATCTTTGTTACTCTTATGGTGGATTTGATCAACACGCAACTTTATGTACTCGATCTCCTAGTCCTTCACTTGACACTTTGTCAATGAATTAGTCTAATTATCAAATATGAGCTTTCCCATTCATCGTGCAACCAAGTTACGTGATTCCAAATTTTTGTCCAATTGAAACTTTGGGCGATGAGAAACTCTCCCTATTTGGTAAATTCTTGACTTTCCATAAATAACATAATAAGAACCAAATCCATTATTGCTAATAATAGAAACATTTTAACATCAATTTTTCATACACGCCATTGTAAGGATAAATAAATAAAATTTAAAATCAAAATTTATTTTATTGCGGAAAAATTTGTCCTTACAATGCAATTCATTGAAAAACTTATGCTAATACATCTTTCTTAGCAATCTAATTCTAAATCTAAGTAGTAGCTCAAGAATCTAATCTTCGAGAAACGTGATCGAAATCCATTCCTTCACGGTTAGATTCTGCTCACTTCTTCCCTTAAGCTCCCTTTCTTTTCTTCGATCCTACAAAACATCAATTGTAATCTTATTACATTATATATTAAGAATCTAGAATAAAAGCTTAAAAGAGTTAGTAAATGGATTTTATCTATATTAGAGCCATACGTTTCGACTCTCCCATCTCTTAGATCTCTTAGGTAAATGGGGCCGCTTCGTCTCCAATGCCCTTTCTCTTGGCAATAAAAGCAAATTGACTCTTTTGGAACATGACATGGAACTACTTCAGACATTGCCTTTCTCTTATGATCAAACTTTTCGATCATAGCATGTCTTTCGTTGCCATTGTCTATATCCATAGAGGTCTCGAAGGCAGATTCACCAATCAACTTTGCTTTTCTATTGCGCCAAATCATTGCTGATTCAACAGCAATAAGCATATAAGTGAGATCTATAAGGGTCACGTCGTAGTTTATCATATAGTACTCTCTTACGAACTCACTATATGAGTTGGGAAGTGACTGAAGAACCCAATCAACAGCCATTTCCTCACAGACAACGAATCCCAACATTCTTAACCTATCAATGTATGACTTCATCCCTAGGACGTGTGCACACACGGACTTTCCTTCTTTATGTTTACTTGCCAAAAGGGCTTGAGTGATCTTGAACTTTTCAAGCCTTTGAACTTGTGGGTTAGGGAGAATAATTGGAGGAGGTAGAGGAAGTGAAGCATGATTTCTTGTTCCACGATCGAATCGTGGAATATCATCTTCATGTGGAATGCTTGTTCCACGGGATTTGAGAAGACCATAGTTGTCGAACTTTGACATCTACAAAATGGGAGAAAAACGAATTCAAGTTAGTTGATGGATTGAGTCCTTAGCAAATCACCCAAATGAAATACTAAGGCTAGGACCCAACACAATATTCTACAACTCGGGAGAGGGATGCCGTAACCCTAATTGCAGAATATTTGAAGGTAAGTGAATGACGATTCCCTAATTTCCACCACGAAAAATGAAAAAAAGTTAAGTTTTAAATCTATGAAAACTCCTAGATCCTTTGAGATACATTGAACTTTCAATGGGATGTTTATATCTCGATATGCCCCTCTTGTTTGTGACTGGGATGCCGAGGATCACAAAGCGGGTGTGAATAACCATGAAAACTTACATGGTGCCCTCACATGTTACAGTCACCTATTCGATGTGCCGGTAAACCACACACGCTCCACCGAACTATGACAAACATTGAGTCACCCTTTGCTACCTTTGCTTAGAACCATTTAGTGTGCCGGTAAACCACACACGCTCCACTAACGTCTTTGCAAGGGCACAAAGTGTAATTTCATGGAATTGCATCAATTCACTTTTGCCTAAGTAACTAAGATTGGGAATTTTATGAAAACATTTAGTTTCTTTTATACTTCATTATACTTATAATGGAAGGTTTTTTTTCCCATCCTACCCGTTCGGCTAACGACCCTCCACTAGTCAAGAGTGCGGTGGGTAAGAGTGGATACCCATTCAATCGCCATTTTATAGGCAATTTCCTTAAACACCCCTTATAGACTAGCTTTGTGAATGAGGCCTACTAACAGTAAGACTGACTTTTACTCATACATATATATAATGCTAGACTTTTAATGTTATATATAGTATAGGGTGTATTTTATACTTTTAAAATATTAGGTGGTCTAATTTAACAATTATACTTTTAATTCAATTAAATTGTAAACCTAAACTTTTATGGATTTATTAAATCTCTATTAATTATACACTTTAATTAATTAATAAACCATAAGGGTGTGATTTGAACTTTTTCAAAACTATACTAGTTTTAGAATTTAACATTCCTAATTAAACTTTTAATCAACTTTTAAATTCTAAAACTTGAGGGCAAGTTTTGAAACATTTTTCAAAACATTAGGGTTTCAACTATTTAAATTTCAAAACAACAAAACTTTTGGGGTTCAAATTTAAACTATAAAACCTAAAGGGCCAAATATGAAACTTTTCACAACAACAAGGATCAAATAACAAATAATTCAAATTAACATTTAATCTCATAATTATCCATATTTGATGATTTCTTGCAAAGTAATTTATCAATTTACTTAAAATAACTAATCAATTATCTTATAAGGAAACAATTATCTTATTAATTGACAAATATCTTCAATTAGATTAAAAATATAGTCAAATATATCATATAATCGGATTAATATTAATCTAACATGATTAGGTAATTATCCCAACGCAAAAACAGCAAGAAATCCCGAGATAAGCACTGTCTGACGCACCGACTCGCCGAGTCACCCTCTAGAACTCGCCGAGTAGGGCTGACTCGCGGAGTCAGGTCGAACAGTGAGGCCAAAGCACGATTTTCAGTTACATCAAGCATCAATACAATAGAAACCAATCATGGCTCTGATACCACTGATGGGTTTTGGTCATAAGACATCCTATGTGCTCATACAAACCCTAAAGCTCGGATCTAGGTTCCTCTACTGTACATACTTTGAATCCAAGACTATAAACCCTAATTCTAGCATATGGAAATCAGAATTCACATGTAAATAGGTATAAGAACATACCTTGATTGTTATATAGCAATAACAATCCAATTCCTCCTTGAATTGACCTTGGAAAACTGAGAGTCACAAGTGTCACTCCTCTAATGGCTTACAAACACCATAAGCAAGTGGAGAAGGTATAAAGAGAGAGGAGGGAGGTTAGAATTCGTCTCTAAGACTTCTTGGGAAGGGATACCCGAATTCATGACCCTAGGGGTGTTTATATAGGTGTAGAGATAGGGTTTCAGTCATTATCCTTATCTAGTTGCTTATCCACCAAGCAACCAATAAGATAATCCTTGAATCCTTATCATACTCGAATTCTAAGGGATTTACACCTCAAATTCGTTCACCATATATATAAGATAATCCTTACCTTATTTTGTAACTATCATATAATTACAATTCAGCCCCTCCTGTTTAATTAATTACACTTGATCACAAAATTAATTCTTAATTAATTATTGACCAATATTAATTAAACAAATATGATTTCTCCTTTAATATATTATTCTTATAACATATTAATAAATCATATTATCCTCTCTCTCTATATATTTCTCCAATCAAGTTGCTTTGGTGAAGGCAACCCAAAAGGACCATGCACCATCGGGTCAAGTACATACCAAAATAGTTATGGACTTAGACACTAATCCAACACCATGTGCACATAAACACATAACCATATAACAATTAATCAACAATCGACCAATCAAGCAGATCACATACATAACATACTCTAACCAGGATACCGACCTAATCGGGCCTCTAACATATACCATCCTAACTACCAGGATGCAAGCATATAGCAAAACAATAACATAGCAAATAACAACTACCCAGATTTCCATCCGATAAAGGGCCGGCCTTGGTGCCTTAGACCTGTTGATATAGTGAGGATAACTCACCTCGCAACTGCTGACTGAAAAGATGGGATCACGCTGCTCCAACCTCCGACACGAACTCCACCACTGATCGACACCAGAAGGCTGAACTCAATAAATACCAATAATTACCAAAATACCCTTGGAAGTTAACTGGCCAACACTGGGTCAAAGCCAAAGGCCTCAGTCAAAGTCAACCTGCCTGACTGACTCTACTCGCTGAGTCAAAAAACTCTAAGTCACCTCCTGCTCAACTCGCCGAGTCGTCCCTCGACTCACCGATTCACAGCTCAACCAAAAAGGTTAGGACTCCATAACTAGACTCGCCGAGTCCAAGAACAGACTCGCCAAGTCCAAGGCAATCTTCAACAGACTCGCCGAGTTGTTCTTCCAACTCATCGAGTTCCTGACTATCTTCATCCAACTCGTCGAGTTCACCCATGTGACTCGCCGAGTACCTCTAGTTCTTAATCCATACAGTGGCTTTCCAAGCCATGTAGGGGCTCCAATCCATAGAACCACTCCCCTACAACCCTTCCATCACGTAAAATGGCAAAATTTACGTGAATCCAAAGAGATCTAAGTATAATACACTCTTGGGCTAAGGCTTGGGACAAAAGAACTTCACCTACATCTCTTGATCATAGACTTTATGGCTCCTAGGGTCATTACAATCCTAGATCTGAGGTAGCAACCTCAAATCTTACACCAAACTCGAGATGGACCTCATTTATGCCCCCCCCCCCCCAAAAAAAAAACCCACAATTGATAAATCTAGATGCATAAAAGCTCAAGAACAGATCTATTACCTCCAATGCAAGCTCCCACTAAAGAATGAACCAATTCTCTACAAAGCCCCTTGCTCCAACCTTCTTAATCTTCAAAGATCTCTTCACCAAGCACTTATCAAGGTTCCAAATACTCTCCAATGCTCTCACAAACGGATTTAGGGTTTCTAGACTTCAAAAGGGACTAAGAGGACTGAGGGGAGGGCATTAATACCTTTAAATAGGGTGCAACACCAAAGATTAGGGTTTTTCTCTTTTCAGCACCAACTCGCCGAGTCCAGCCGCCGATTCGCCTAGTTGGCCACTTTACACGCGACCAAAATCACAACTCAACTCGCTTAGTCCACCCATGGACTCGTCGAGTTGACCATCCTTATTTACACTTTGAACCCTGAACTTGCACTCATGAACTCGGGATGTTACAACGTGTCAAGTAAGGTTTAGGGTATCATCACATGAATACGTAGTTATAACATCGCCCGAACTCGTGATTCATAATAGGGGTTAGAGTATCATCACATGAATATGTAGATACAACATTGCCTGAACTCATAATTCATCACCTCCAGGTTATGAGCTTGTTCGTGTTTCCGTATGACTATCTAGAATAGTCTGTGGTCGCCATCTATACTCTGGTAGATGACTACATCGCCACATCGTTGGTTAAGGTTATGATATCTCTTCTCATCTTACATCACCTATCTATCATCACCTAATTATCATCACATTAGGATTATCACCTATATCTCATCACCTAATTATCATCACCATTCTATCAACACCTATCTCTCTTTACCTAATTATCATCACCTATCTCTCATCACATTATTTCATCACACACCAACTATTTCATCTACCCATGTTTAACCCCAACATATTTGTAGATATAAAATACGTATATAGTTTAAATCAATTAAAACATGTATAATATGGTTCATCCATCATAGATAGTAAGTATACAGATAATATGCACACATAGCACGTAATTTATATAAAATACTTCATATCTATGTGTAAGATGAAAATAGTATGCACTCACCTTACAATGTGAGTTGATAGAATCTAACTAGAAACGGACGGCGGTTCATGATCATCGGGCTCGGGATGTGGAAACGGCCTTCAGAAATGAGAGAGAGAGAGAGAGAGAGAAAAGAAATGGTGTAAGGAATGAAAGAGCTGAACTTGCTATTTATAGGGTGCTCTGGGGCTATTCACATCGTGAACATGATAGGTTCATGTCGTGAACTTCCATGAGTCATCCTGTAGCTTTAACATGTGTTTTCTAGCCCCGATTAGTGTCCCTAACACGTTTCACGTCGTGAACTTCATGTTCACATCATGACTTAAGGCAGCTAGGGTTTCTGCCACGTGTCATGTCCTTAGACAGCTACATCTTCAGAAGGTCATAACTTTTGCATACGAGCTCCGTTTTCAACATTCTTTATATCAACGCGTAGGTGGAGACGTACTCTACAAATTTATTTTAGGTCACAAAGGCTAAAAATTATATTATCATAAACTCACTTTTTATGATTCCCGATGTCGTGTCGGTTTTGTCATGAAACTTCGACAGGTCAAAAATTCTTCGTTATAACTTGGATTTTTGGCATTTTTTATATGTACGGAAACCTTGTGACATATACTAGAACATAGTTAAGATTATTTATTCTAAATAATCATCTATAAAAAAATCATTTTGACGCTTATCGTCTCTAAATTCACTAGCCCGAATCTGCGGGCGTTACATTCTCCTCTATCCATCTGTTGGTTGCTATGGCAGGGTAGTGGGGGTCTTCGTGGTGAAATTCGAACATGTTCTTTGCGTGAGGAAAGAGGTATGATAAATACGCAGAGGATTTAAGTGTGTGGTTCAATGGTATCCTAAAATACTCTTATAGTATTTTAAATGTTGCGTTTGATTCTGGGTATCTTAGCGTTGGTAAGTGTAGACTTGTCGTTTACTACGACTATTTCCCAACATATTCTATTTACACCTTGGATAAATATAATTGATCAGACTATATTTAGTCAAGGTCTAATTGTAGGTTTTTAAGCATTCTAACACTCCTATGGTGTACATTTAACCCTAGAAACCTTGGATCTATGTTTTACTATGATACATGAAAATTTGTTTTTCCAAGGTTCTTAACCTAAATAGCATGGCATGGGGAACTTTTAAAACATAATAAGCTAGTAGAGTTACATACCTTTTAGTAGAGATTGATTGCTTGGGGTTTGTCAGCCTAGCACCAATAATGTGGATGCCTCAAATGGAAGTCACAAGTCACCACAAACCTTGGAAACTTGAGACAATAGTTTCACTCTTCTTGAAATCAGCCGTCTTAGTTTTCACACAAAAACTATAGTGTTCTCTCATGATTTCAAGTGCCAAGGACTCCTTTATATAGTGTGGTGGATTAGGGTTACATCCATGTAAACCCTAATACCCATGACTCTTCATTTCCATGAGATCAATGGGTTACAGCTCCATGGACTATCCATGGCCTTACCATGCAAGCCTAGCCCATTATAAATAAGCATTAGCCCACACTATATAAATACAACATTTCATATTTAATTAGTAATACTTTTGATCACTAAATTAATTCTAGATCAATACTAATTAAATAATATGATTTCTTATTAATGTATGAGAACTTATAATATATTAATAAATCATAACTTATACTATTCTCAAAAGATTATCCTTATAAATTGTTTAGGTGAAGTGCAACCCAATGGACCATGTCGGGTCAGGTCAAGTACATCTCAAATGTAGTTATGGACTTAGACACCTTATCCAACAGTCTCCCACTTGGATAAGTCTAATAACTATAGTTGCAATTATGACTTTAGGAATTGAGCGACAATCGTAGCTCTTAAGACTGTATTGAACTATGAAGTGCCATTTAGATAAGGGATCATATAATCCTTTGTTCTAGATATCAGTCGTACAAATACATGTAACAATGTCTTACTTATTCTCCATCAGTTTGTTTCTCGATTTCTGATTTATTTGACATAGAACTTAATTGAACACATAAATTTAGTTCTGACCGGGTATGGTACATGGGTCAACACAAAATCATTGAGGGGCCCAGATATCGCTTCTAATCCAAGAAGGAACATATAAACTTAAACTCATATGTTTGTTCTACTACTTGTTGAATTATACACAAAGGCACATTTTATAACATCGAGTTACCAATGCGTCTTCGTACAATCAATGCATAACCAACTCATATGCAACAAGTCATCTCTCTAGGTTTGAAGAATTATATGATAATATTGTCTCACGATCACTCGAGATAAATTCCATGAAGTGATACCAGTGAGCGTGGGTTGAATCCAATACTCAGAACTTATGAGCACTCATGAGTGTTGTAGCAACACTTTGCAATGTCTAACATCTTAGACATCTACAACCAACTCATGATAGCCTTGATTCATACCTACTTCCGACATATGACCGACTGTGGAGCAGTTGAATAATATGATATACCATAATATAATTATTTTGGAAGTCAAAACATGCAAAATGAAATGATAGTAAATGATTGACAAAAGATAGCAACACTTTACTCATAAATAAGTACAACTTTTATTCATTATCAAATGTCAATTACACTTTACACATTTCAAAGCTATCTAACTACTAAAACTAATATCATCCTTCAGCCCTATGTGCCTCGCATGCTGGAGATGCTTAACCCTGCTCAATCCCTTTGTGAGGGGATATGCCGAGTTCTCATCCGATGATACCCTCTTTGCCACGAGGAGTCCTTCTTCTATTCGATGTCTGATGAAATGATATTTTTTGTCGATGTGTCTGGATCTCCCGTGATCCCTTGGTTCCTTGGCTAAGGCAACTGCACTTTCACTATCACCGAAAATTTCCATAGGCTCCTTTATAGCTCGTACAACTCCAAGGTCTCCAATGAAGTTCTTTATCCATATAGCTTGCTTCGTTGCCTCGCTTGTCGCTATGTACTCTGATTCGCAAGTTGAATAAGCCACTATCTCCTGCTTGGAACTTTTCCAAGAAATTGCTCCTCCATTTAAGGTAAAGACCCAGCCTGACTGAGAGTGGAAATTATCCCTATCAGTCTGGAAGCTAGCATCATTAAACCCTAATACTCTCAAGTCATCACTGTCACCGAGGATAAGGACCTAATCCTTAGTCCTCCACAGATACTTAAGAGTGCTCTTTACCGCAGTCCAGTGAGCCTTGCCAGGGTTTCCTTGATATCTGCTGACGATGCTCAATGCAAAGGCCACATCAGGACGAGTACAAGTCATAACATACATGATCGAGCCTACAGTGGAAGCGTATGGTACTTGACTCATCTCAGCTATTTCAGCCTCTGTACTCAGACTCTGAGTCTTACTCAGTCTTGCGTTACTCTGGATTGGTAACTCACCTTTCTTGGAATTCTACATGTTGAATCTCTTCAACACTTTATCCACATAGGTGTTCTGATTAAGTCCAATTACTCTTTTACTCCAGTCTCTCAAAATCCTTATCCATAGGATATAGGCAGCTTCTCCAAGGTCCTTCATAGCGAAACACTTCCTAAGCCAGGACTTCACTTCATGCAGTGTTCGGATGTCATTTCCTATGAGTAGTATGTCATCCACATACAATACCAAAAAGCTGACTATACTCCCACTAGCCTTGACATATACACAAGATTCATCTTCACTCCTCGAAACCAAACTCTTTGACCTTCTAATTGAAGCAAAGATTCCATCTATGAGGTGCTTGCTTTAATCCATAGATGGATTTCTCAAGCTTACACACTCTATTAGGGTACTCTATACTAACAAAACCCTCTGGCTGACATATATAAACATCCTCAATTAACTTTCCATTAAGGAAAGCAGTTTTGACATCCATTTTCCATATTTCATAATCATGAAATGCAGCACTGGCTAACATAACCCTAATAGACTTAATCTTCGCTACTGGTGAAAAGGTCTCATCATAATCAACTCCCAGAGTTTGCGAAAAGCCTTTTGAAACCAGTTGCGCCTTATAAGTGTGTACATTATAATCCATTTCGGTCTTCTTCTTGAAGATCCATTTGCACCTAACTGTCTTACGACATGGTACATTGTCAACCAAGTTTCAAACTTGATTGTCATACATGGATTGTATCTCGCTGTCCATAGACTCTTTCCATTTAGCAGCCTCAGGGCCTGCCATGGCTTCCGTGTAGCTATTAGGTTCATCCAGACCTATCAGTGTGTTATCACTGATAAGTGTATCACCTTCTGCAGTAATATGGAAACCATAATAATGCTCACGTGCATTCCTAACTCTTGTGGAACACCTCAAAGGTACACACTCTTCTGTCGAATCAACATGAGTTTCCTCCTCAGGTTGATTGCTAGGGTTTGAGGCTCCTTCACCACTTGACTCTTGAATTTATTCAAGATCAATTTGCCTCCCACGGTTTCCTTTGCTTATGAATTCTCTCTCGCGAATGACTCCTCCCATTGCTACAAATACCACATTATCACTAGGTCTGTAGATGAGGTAACCAAAGGGTTTATGTGGGTAGCCGATGAAAATACACCTCTCCCTTCGAGGTTCGAGCTTATCATGAGAGTCGTGCCTCACAAAAGCATTGCTGTAACACCCAAAATCCGAAAGACCAAGAATGGAATGAAAAGCCCTTAGTCAAAGGAGTCAACTCGTCGAGTCCAAGGAGGAACTCGATGAGTCGGAGCGTGACCCGTGTCACGGATTAAGTGACTGACTCGGTGAGTCGGGGAGACTAACTCAGCGAGTCTGGTATGGGTTGAGAAAATCTAATTTCAGGACTTGGCATCCTATTTATGCATCTCATTCTCATTTCTAGGGTTTCATTTATAGCCTCCATTGTCCAGAGACGAAACGCTAGCCACCCAACTTCATTCTTGAGCTTGTGTGAGATGATTAAGGCTCTTGGTGTGCATCTTGAAGATTGTGGAAGAAAGGGAGCAAGAAAAGGAGTATAGATCCAGAGTTTGGGTGACATTCCAAATCATTTGAAGGTATAAAGCTTATACCTAGGCTATTAATCATCCAGATCCCTTTTTCTAGCTTATCTTTTGTTACATTTGGACCATTCCCACGTGGAATCCGGGTGATAAGCCTTGGAGGATGGATTGGACACTAGATCTGGATAGTTTTGAGCACTAGAAGCTCAGAGTTGTTGGCTTTATCTAGATAAGGCTCCATGTCTTGACCTTGAATTTCTTATTAGCTTGGATTTGGTGTTCTAGCCTCATAATCCCTTGCATGCATGTAAAGTTAGCAACTTTACGTGCAATTCTAGCATAAGGAGTCCAGATCTATGAGTTGGAAGTGTGGTATAGACTGAAATCGACAGATTAGAGTTGTCACTAGGAGGACTCGGCGAGTCAGTTCATGGACTCAGTGAGTCGGGTCGCAAACCCAAACCCTTCTATTATGAGTCGGATCAGCGAGTGGGGTTAGAGAAGGACTCAACTAGCCTGTGTCCGTGTTGGACATGAAGATCATGGTACTCAACGAGTTCAAGGATGAACTCGGCGAGTCCATGGCAATATCCTTAGCTGATGAAGATGGACTCGGCGAGTTGTAGAATAACTCGACAAGTCGGTTTAAGATAGTCCCGGGGTGTTAGATGATGGAGAACTTGTCGAGTTCTCGCTAGACTCGATGAGGGGAGTCAGGGATTGTTTGGGATTTGAGGAGCATAGACTCGTCGAGTTGGTAGAACAACTCGGCGAGTCGAGTCAACTGGAAGGTTGACTTTGACCAGGACTTTGACCAGAGTTGACTTAGTTGACCTCGGGAGGACAATTTAGGCTAAGTGTTATTATTGGTATTGGTAGCTCAGGGAGCTAGAGGAGCAGCATTTCGGAGAGTTTTCGGTTAGCAGCCAGAGGGTTATCGGCCGAGTTCAGCAGATAAGGTGAGTTTCCTTCCAGTAGGAACGGGCCTACAGCCATAATGCCAGCTCGTTTAGATAGCAGTAGTTATGGACTTTGGTCTGATGCAGTAGTTCAGTATGCTTGATGTCTTTGTGATTCAAACATGTTTGTGTGTTAGTTAGTCCGGACCTCAGTCCGATGCAGTATTTAGTATATGTGCTTATGTTATATGCTATGATCATGTGATGTTATGTTCAGTTAGCCCGAACTTCGGTCTGATGCAGGGGGCAAGGCCCCAGTTAGTCAGGAATTCGGTCCGATGCAGGGGGCAAGGTCCCAGTTAGTCCGGACTTCGGTCTGATGCAGGGGGCAAGGCCCCAGTTAGTCCGGACTTCGGTCCAATGCAGGGGGCAAGGGCCCAGTTAGTCCGGATTTTGGTCCGATGCACGGGCAAGGCCCCAGTTAGTTCGGACTTCGGTCCGATGTAGTGGGCAAGGCCTAGTATGTGCTTTAGATGTTATTGTATGGTATGTGGTAGTTTGGGGGAGCTCACTAGCTTCGTGCTTACAATATTCAATTTTGGTTTCAAGTACTCAGTTTTCAAAGGAGGAGCTCGGGAAGATTGCAGTACACACACCGTTTGTTCAGCATGGGATGTTTATACTCTGATATACTTGACAGTTGTTATAATATTTTGGGATACATTGCTTATGACTTTTATATGAGGTTTATTGACTATGGTTTTTTTAATTATTAAATTAAACAAAATTTTTAGACTGTGTTTTTGGGCTATTACAAGTTGGTATCAGAGCCTTTGTTTGAGGGATTCGGTCACACTTTGGGGTGTGTCTGAACTCAAACTAAGGAAGTGGTATAAAGTTTTCAAGAGAAAAACCATGTTTACAAAAGGATTTTGAGAAAAGAAAACAATTTTAGAAAAGGTATAAAGAAAAGAGTGTTAGAAAAGGCGAAAAGAATTGTGAAAAGAGAATAGGGTGTGTTGCATGCAATCAACTGAGCTCTAGTAAGTACTCCCAAATTACCCATACAAGTTTATGTTATGATTATCAGTTTCAGTTTCAGTTGAACTGCATGCTAGAAGACTAAGGATCTAGGAGGATTCCTTATGTGCCTATTATATGTATTTCGGCTTTATGAGAATTGCATGCTAGTATTGAATAGACAGTAGTAGGATAACCTGTTTAGGGTATGCCTGATAGTATGAGCTTAGCATTGTATGCTAGTACGGTTCTCGTTATGAGAATAGATTTGTTTGGGTAGTTTCCTATGTCCGAATGCTGCTTGATTTGTGCTTTGTAGGACTCGGAGTGATGGGAGTTAGCCATCAGGTGAATACGTCATGTCACATGTGATCAGGGTTGAATAATCTCAGAGTGCTGGATTTAGCCCTAATGTGCAGATCTTATCTGAGTCTAACCGTTGTAAGGATGAGTCTTTTACTCGAAGGATTATCTAAGCCTCATCACATGTGATGGTATTCAGGTGATGGCTAATTGGCATTACGAGGAGGCCTTCAACAGCTGAGGATCGGTTTGGGTGGAGTCAGAGATTTTCCCTAGGGCAAGCCTAGGATGAGAGTAGCAGAGATCAATAGCAGCAGAAGGGACTTGGTAGAGTCAAGGCAGTTCTTGAAGAAAGTACAGATAGATGTGGAAGGTAGTATGGTCCCGTACTACTGAAAGTAGAGGATCCGTACTCGATTCAATAGGGGCCAAGACAAAGCCAAGGAACTTGTAGTGTGTATGTGTAATCCCTCATCAGTGAAGTGTATTTTGATAGTTATTGTGATATGCTTCCAGCATGTTGATGTTGCGTGAAAGGCCAGTGTGCGGAGCAGGTGCCAGAGAGGGATCAGGCTCGGGTTTAGGGACCGAGCAGCTCGAGGAGCATATGAGAGAGTTCGTATCAACTGAGATCACGTGCAATATCTTAGACCAGACTCATGCGATCTTTGGAACGGTCAAGGAGGGTATACTAGAGATTTTGGATGAGAGATTTGGAGCCTTTTACGCGGAGATGATGGATTTGATAGAAGCGCGTACGTTGAAATTTCGAGAGTTTAGATCTTGTGGAGCACCAAATTATCATGGGGATAGGGATCCCATTGCTAGCAGCATATGGTTGGAAGATGTTGCCAACACTTTCTACGCGAGCCAGTGTCCTGGTGGGGACACGGTCAGACTTGCCTCCTGTCTTCTGAAGGGCAGAGTGTGAGATTGGTGGGAGGAGGTTGTTCATGCCATGGGGGATGATGTCGCGTTGGACGCGATGTCATGGAGTGATTTCTCGGCTAGGTTCAAGGCTGAGTTTGCATCAACTATTGAGGTGCAGCAGTTGGCACAAGAGTTCCAGGATCTTCAATAGACTACTGAGACGATGGCGGAGATCACCACAAAGTTCAGGGAGAGGGCTCTCTTGGTTCCGCAGTATGTGGCGGACGAGGAGATGAAAAAAGCTCAATATCATGAAATTATGAGATATGACATCAGGCAGTTTGTGAGCAGGTCCAACTACAAAACGCTGGAGGATATGATTGCCCGAGCTAGAGAGAGGGAGATTGACCTGTAGAAGATCAAGAATAGGAAGTCGAAAGAGATTCAGGTAACCACGGGTTCGGGCAAAAGGCCCAAGGGGTCAGATTCGAGATCCAGGGTTTATTAGAGCCGTAGCTGATGCGGAAGTCGGGCAGGACACACGAGGGTACGTGTAGGAGTGGTAGTGGTGGTGATTCTGGCTGCTTCCAATGCGGCCGGACTGGTCATTTTGGCAAAGATTGTACTGTTACCACCACTTAGGGGTCAAATCTGATATGTTTCCTTTGCATTCATTAGGGCCACAGGAAGGCCCATTGTCCAAGTTTGTTTCTGGAAGTACAGATGATATCGCCTGTCCCTGTCACTTTGAGGATCACCGACGGCCGTCAAGGCCGGGTAGAGGCGCCTGTGGTGGGAAGCAGGGTGTTGGGGGTGCAAAGTTCATCATGTATGACTTTGTAATGGGTTGACTTGTGTAGACCCACTTGCATGTGGTGCATTAGTGTCCCACCCCAAAACCAAGAACGGCGGAAATGTTCCGGGGTGGAGAACGTCATGTACAGTATCACAACAGTGTAAAGTAGTAAATAAGCAACAACATCATCCATTGCATTATAAGTACAGTTTTAATACATGTGTGTTCTTTCATTGTAATATGACACCAAAAATATACAATCAAAATAAAAGACGAGACTTGTCTGTGCTCCGTCTTCTCAAAACCTGTCCATTGTACCTGTCTACTGGTGACCTGAGAATACAAGTTATTTTGAAAGAGAGTATCAACTTTAAAGCTGGTGAATTCATAAGTATTTAAGTGTCATTGTCTTTCTTTGAAAAACTGTTATGAATGTCATGTAAAACCTTTAAGTAAGACAGTTGATATAAGTATGAAAAACCCTAAGAAATCCCTTATTTTCTACTAGTATGAAATGTAGTCTTCTACCAAGACCCGAATGTTTTGTTATGACACTGTAGTCTTCTACCAAGACCCGAATGTTTTGTTATGACAATGTAGTCTTCTACCAAGACCTGAATGTTTTGTTATGATAATGTAGTCTTCTACCAAGACCCGAATGTTTTGTTACGATAATGTAGTCTTCTACCAAGACCCGAATGTTTTGTAAGTAAAATGATAGGTTTTCCTTCTTTTTGACTACTACAAACAATAATTGGTCTAATTCATCGTTTATGTGAATATATCACAAAATAAAGTAAATAGGAAAAATATAACCATGTAAGTGTTATCCCTGGATACCAGGACGAACACGCCATCGCAGTAAGCGATATGTATAACCTAATGAACATCCGAAGATTGTCCAATTGTCCTATGTAGCAGCAGCAGGTTGGAGGAAGGGTGAGTCCCGTAGCCGACTCCTAATATAAGTGGTAACCTAATGATCATCCGAGGATTTTCATCTCATCCTCTGTTGCAACAGCAGGATGGAGGAATGGTAAGTTCCGATATCAATCTATCTATTATAAGTGATAACCTTAGACATCCGTGGATGTTCATCACCCAGTGGTGCTAACAGCTGGGTTCCGGAATGGTTAGTCCCGTCTAGACATCCCGTCGAACAGGGATAGGTAGGATAATTTACATAGAAGGTACGAATAAATCTTCCTCATAACTCTAGGTACAAGTATCCAGGTAAGTGAATACAGGATAATGTATCTATGTAACAGTACTCATGTATGGTATTCATGTAAGCGTATTCAGATAAATGTATCTATGAAAACGTACTTATGTATCATGTAATCCTAGATAAATGTACTCATGTATCATGTAATCCTAGATAAGTGTACTCATGTATCATGTAAAGTACTGGTATAGACTCATGAATGAACTGATTCTTGTGTGATTCCTTGTAATAGGAATATTGTTTTGTATCTTCTAACTATCCCTATGATAATTAACTGAAAGGTAATTGTTTGTTCAAGAAGGTAAACGTAATGGTTTTGCAAGGTATCTAAGAGTTTTGAATAATAATTAAGAGTGACTTGATGTCATGTTAATAAACATTTCAAAACTAATACTTTTGTTATCAAGGTATTTTAAGATGGAAAACCATTTCATGCATCACATTTTGTAGTATGTGAAATATGCTGGATGAAAACACAGTTATAAAATACATATGAGTGATTTAACAACATGCTGTTTTCTACTTGTATTCCCCCCCCCCATTAAAGCATTTAAAAACATTTAAAATATTCATTTAGGGGTATGAACTCACCTGTAGATGGTAGTTTGGATGAACTGAACGATGTAGGATTGTTAGGCGTCAAGTAAGGACTTGTACACACACTACGATCCTAATGAACATATAATCACACATATATGCACTCAATTAGTCTTAAATTACTAATTGATAATGTTAAGACATCCTAGAACATAATAAACACTTTATATAAGTGTTATAAGTCCTAAGGATTGCATCTAAGCTATTGTGGGACAAGGCACTTGGGTTTAGGGTTCCTAAGGACCCCATACTTGAGTTTACTCCCCATATACCCCCACACAAGGAGTTTACGGTCGTAAACTCTTGACTTTATGGCCGTGAACTCCAAGGCTTAATGTCCTTTGTTGTTTTGAGGTGCTAAATGATTCCTAGAAGCATTCCAACTTGGTGGGTTAATTCTTGGAAGTGTTTAGGGCACTAATAACCTCCTTTGAGGAGTTTACGGCCCCAAGGCCAATTCCTTTGGAGTTTACTGCCGTAAACCCTCATGGAAGGGTGTTTTTGATGCTTTCAAGTCTCATACCCATATAGGATAGGTTCTAGACTTTTACCTAAAGCAAATGAAGGCCTTAGGCACACTTTGGTACCTTAGTTTGATGTTCACGGCTCAAGAACCTTATTAGGGACGTGAACTCACTTTGGGGAGTGTTTTTGATGTGTTTAAGGTCCTTGATTTAAGTGGGAACAATTCTATGTAAATGTACAAGGCTTTAGGTGACTTAAAAACACACTTTGGTCCAAGATTTTGGAGTTCACGGTCCAAGATCTTCTTGGGCCGTGAATACCTAAACATTTGTGTTTCTTTGATGTTTTCATGTCCCAAATACACTTATACATGAGTCTAAGGTAGTAGCATATCTCGGGGGAAGGGCTAGGCTTTGTTTCGGGAGTTTACCGCCCAAGAACACCTTGGGGAGTAAACTCCTAAATCTAGTTATTTAGCTATCTAATCCATGTTATGAATACATTATAAGCTATATAACACTACTAGATAGAGGTACTCACAATTTGGAATAAAAACCCGAAGATCCGTGAGAGAGAAAATGGCTTTTCTCTAGTTGGAAATGGAAATAATGAATGAAATTGTTTCAGAATTCTATTTATAGTCCTGAGATTTTTGGTAGAAAATATTTTATTCCCGAAATGATCTCTAACATAATAGAGTGTTGGAATAACAGTGTTGCACAAAACCCTAGTGCATCCATATTCCTAATATTTCTTGAAGTGTAAACCCTGAATTACTCAAACTTATACGGAAAAGTCTGAAAGTTTACTGTGAATGATATAACTTCTATTGAAGTGATACATTTTGTATAGAATGGAAATTCCGGGTTGTCACAATTAGCCTTTAGACTAATGAGAGATAGAGAGTGAGAGAGAGAGAGAGACATGTAAACACCTCTATAAATAGTGGGTTTGTCCACTTGTAGAGGCCTGCTTGAGAGATGTAGTTCATAGTGATTAGTGAGTGAGATATTTATGAAGTTCTAGACTAGATCCCTTTTTGTACTCATTTACTATGATCGAATATATCTTTTAGCACCCAAATCACCGTGTTCAATTGTGCAAACTTTAATTCCGCATGCCAAACCATGTTCTTTGTCACTACAATTGGTATCAGAGCGGGTCTTCAAGATCAAGGTGATTTTTTGAAGAACGATTCTCGGTTTGGCAAATTTTGTCGCAATTTGAGCAAATTTTGGTGAGTCTCTCTCTCTCTCTATGATCTTTCTTGATTTCATTTAATCGTGCGTTGCATTTTTGATTTTTGATCATTTGACTCGTTGGATCAAATTTTTCTTGAAAAACCCACTTGTTATGATCCAATATTTTTTTTTGTTGATCAAGCCCGATCCATTCTCATATTCGTTTGTTTGATTTGATTCTCAAATGGCAATTGTTCGTTAGTTTGATTTGTTAAATGTTTCAAAGCTCAAGACTAATTTCATTTGGTTAACTGTTCATTAATTAATTCAAGATTCAACTCAAAATTAAGTCTCGAGAGTATTCATCTAATTATTACGGTTCGTATATTTTTTTAAGCCCAATGTACAAATTTGTTTCTTGTACATTTGATTTCGAAGCCCAACTGATGATTCATTTTGTGTGAGTCGTTACTGTTCATCTAAGCCCAGTCAATTTTCCTTTATATCCGATTTTACACTGTTGTGAGCCCATGTTTGGATATCATATTTGATTCACATCTGTTTATCGTTCATCCATATGATGTGCAAATATCAACACTGATTCTAGTTTCATATCGCTTTTATTTTCCAAATTATCGGTTGATTGATTTAATATCATAATCGGTTTCTTGATCTTGAGTCTTGATCATTGTCATCATAATGTTTGGTTCTTAATCACCGTTCAATTTTTGAAATCGGTAGTATCAATAAGTTTGAAAGTCAAAATATGATTCTTGACTTTGATTGGAATTCGAACATGAACTGAAAGAAGATATTTGAGTTATATTTGAAAGTCAAAACCAGAATCGAAGTTCATTTTATGTGTCGAGCAGTAAAAATCATTGATTTTAGAATCGATTTCACTTGGTATTACTTGGTGTCGATCGAAATCAAATGCATTTCGATTGATTTGGAGTCAGTTTTGAAAAATCGATGATTTGGCTTGGAATGAAACTCAAATGCGAATCGCACTTGAAAGGCTGAAATCGACTTGATTTAGGAGTCGACTTGATTTTGTGAAGGTCGAATTAACTTGGAATGTGTTCGTGTATGAAAAGGGTTATTGTTCATAGAGTTTTTGTGATTTGAACGAAGAATTGGGTCAAGAAGTTTGAATGAAGGGTCACTGTACGTGTGTTTGTGATTTTGATTTTGGAATTGGGGCAAATGTTCGAATGTTTGAAGGATTGGCTTTGGGAAGATGATTTCGATTGTTGATGAACGAAAGGCTCTCGCATAGTTATAAACTGGGAAGCAAGGTCTGTTAATGGATATGTGATAATTGAATGATTGATTTTCGATTGTTCGTTGGCATCAACTCGAAAAGCGAAGCCTATTTGGTGTTTTGGATTTGAACGAAGGGGTTCTAATTTTGATTTTGGAGTTGGGGCGTATGATCGATTTTGGAGTTGATGTTCGAAGTCTGTGATAAATTTATGATTTGGGAAGCATGATGAAGAAACGAAGAATTTTTGACAAAGAATTGGGTTAAATATACAAAGAGTTACTGTTCATTACTGTTCATATATCAGACTTCGAATGCTTCGCATTCGTGTGTTTGGGAAATTTTTTGGGAAGAGGAGAGAAAATCAAAAATTCGTGCGTTTGGGTGAAAAAATATGCGTGTGTTTGGTGCCTAAATTTTCGTACGAAATGTTTATAAGAAAATGAACGAAGTGTTGAATCGGTGAAAATCTTCGTACGAAGCGTTCAATTGGAGAAGTAAACTAATAGTTACAATTTTGGTCCCTGAAATTTCGAATGGTTGACAATTTGGAAAAGGCTTCGAATGTTTGGCTAAATGCTTCGAATGTTTGATCACAAAATGCTTCGCATGAATTGAAAGGAAATGGCAAAGTTTCGAATTTGACCCCTGAACCTTAGAATTTCTGACACTTCGAAAAATAACTCAAGTTTCGAATGTTTGACACTTTTCACCCAATTTTCAAAACTCTTGACGCTTCTAATGTTTGGGGTGATGCTTCGTATGATTTGTGCACAAGGGCAGAATTTTCAAAGATGGTCCTTGAGACTTCGAATTTTTGGCAGTTTGCACCCAAATTCGAAAAAGGACTGTTTTTTGATGAAAATTGAAGATTGTGCATTTCAGGCCCCTGCAGTTTGTGTAAATTGACGCTTTCTACACAGATTTGAAAAAGGGGGAGAGTTTTGCATATTTTGTTGTGTTGGGCGCACCGGGTTACTGCATAATTATGAAATTGACAATTTCTACCCATTTTTGAGAATTTTTGTCAAAGGCGATACGTGAACGAAGCTAAAAATTCAATATTTTTTGGATTTTCCGGATTGAAGCACAATGTTTATGCCACAAGTTAAGGGGGAGTTTTGACACGAAAAATTCCAAATAGAGCACGTTCTTTTTCCTTGGGAGTTTTATAATCATTTTTCGATTATAAAAAGGGGGAGAAGTTTTATATGGAAATTCGAACTTGAATTTTTCATATTACGCGGATTTGAAGACCAAAGTGATCTTGAAGTTTTGAAGCTTACGAGATGATGCAATTGGATGTTCGGAAATGATGTATTCGAAATGGGTTTGGTTTTATTGAAGATTTTTGGGGTGTGTTTTTAGCGCAACTTTTAGGTGATTATTTGGAATTAATCATTTGTTGTTGCTCGGTGTGTATGGTCTCACATCCTAGAGCCCAAATTGAAGAATCATGGAAGAATTGAATATTGAAGTTCGTTTCGACATGTGTCACCCTTGAGGCTCAAACCGCGTAGTTGCTCGACTTTGGAAGATTTGAAGTGGGTCATCCATTCCTAACTTTAAGGGAGAGAATGTTGGGGTGCAAAGTTCATCATGTATGACTTTGTAATGGGTTGAATTGTGTAGACCCACTTGCATGTGGTGCATTAGCCTTTAGACTCATGAGAGATAGACAGTGAGAGAGAGACATGTAAACACCTCTATAAATAGTGGGTTTGTCCACTTCTAGAGGTGTGCTTGAGAGATGTAGTTCATAGTGATTAGTGAGTGAGATATTTATGAAGTTCTAAACTAGATCCCTTTTTGTACTCATTTACTATGATCGAATATATCTTTTAGCACCCAAATCACCGTGTTCAATTGTGCAAACTTTAATTCTGCATAGCCGACAATATTGGGCTAGCAGCTAAGCTTCAGGGTCAGTTAGTGACTACTCAATCGATTAATGAGGTAGTCGGGGTAGCTTGGGAGAAAGAGGTTGGTTTGGATGGGCAACGCGGTAAAAGGACGCAAGCACTTATTTTACGATAATTGGGAAAAAGTGAAGATTCATACTCAGCTGACTTGGGTGTTGGAAATCAGGAAGACCTTGAGGTGTGTGGTAAGTGTGGAGGAACTCATGGGTTTGCTTGTCACAAGTTCAGGTGTTTCAAGTGCGGGGAAGTGGGGCATGTGTATCAGGATTGTAAGAAGGATCAAATATGTTTTCATTGCCACCATCCTGGTCATTTCAAGTCTTGTTGTCCTGTTTTGGTGGTGGAGAGAGTCCAGGTTCAAGCGCCCATTTGTACGTAGGAAGTCAAGATCGAGCCACACTAGATCACAATTATGTCGATTGAATTCTCCCTTTTGTAATAATTCTATTGTTAAGGTTCTGCGCTGGCAATGATAATGATACTTCGGAATTTTGTGTATTTCTTGCGAATGAGTGATATGCTATCTTCATATCTTGGATGTTAGAATGATAGTTGAAGGACATCACCTGTAGAGCAGGTTACTTCGGATGCAGTAGCGGTATCAAGTATGTGTGAGACACGGTAGCATCTCACTACCTTCGGGAAGGTGTTGTTCAGGTATAGGTGGGTTATATTCCAACACGGGAAGCACCTGAGGGAGGTGCTAGAGACTGTGAGGAGGGAGAGACTTTTTGAAAAGTACTCCAAATGTGAGTTCTGGTTGTGCGAGGTGCAATTTCTTAAGTACCTTGTCAATCAGAAGGGTACTCTAGTCGTTCCGGCTAATATGGAAGTTGTGATGCAATGGGAGTTTCCAAGGTCTCCAATTGGGATTCGGAGCTTCCTGGGTCTAGAGGGTTATTACTGGAGATGTATTCAGATCCTTGGAAGTGGTGTGATCTTTTGGACTGGTTAGTATTGGTACACTAGCAATGGTAAGCGTGGTTTTCAGCAGATTGCGCATAGAAAGGTAAGAAGGGTTGAGAATCCTTCAAGTATTGTGTGTTGTACGACGTTAGTTGAATCAAAGTGGGGGAGAATCATTCGAGGATTTAGAGGTAGGAGTGGTTTTGAAACTAGGATAAGTTTCGCATCCTTGTCAGAAAGGGAGACAACCCAAGCAACTGTATGATTTGAGGATGGTGTTAGAGTGTTGTAAGTCTGCGGGTGTAGCCATAGTATTCACTAGCAGTCAGATAGTGTTAGAGTGTTGTAAGTCTACGGGTGTATCCGTAGCATTCACTAGCAGTCAGATAGTATTAGAGTGTTGTAAGTTTGCGGGTGTAGGCGTAGCATTGACTAGTAGTCAGATAGTGTTAGAGTGTTGTAAGTCTGCGGGTGTAGCCGTAGCATTCACTAGCAGTCAGATAGTATTAGAGTGTTGTAAGTATGCGGGTGTAGCCATAGCATTCACAAGGTTAGTAGACAACGTGAGTCCATGGTTAGGATACGGGAAGGTCAGTAGAACCCACCATTTCGGGTGTAGCAGTGAGGAGATGGAAATCCACGGATTGGATTTTGGAATTTACCCAAATGGGTTAGATTTGGTTAAGCCAGAGATGAGACTGTAGAAGTTCCACTATAGCTATGAGAGCAAGGAAGCAACTGACAGCTTAAGGTCATTTATGATGTAAGTGTACAATTGGTCATATAGCAGTCACATTTAGCCGTGGTTTGGTAACATCAGGATTCGACCCACGGACCCAATCGGTTGGATCAAGAGGTTGTTAGAGTCTCAGTGACATGATAACTAGTGGCAACTAGTTCTAGAGAAGGATTTTATTCAGAATTCGTGTAAGGCGACTAAATAGGGAGTCCTTTGGCTCCGCAGCCAGGTTGGAACCCGATATTTCAGATGACTGACGAATGAATTGAGACCAAGAAGGTCTCGATTGATGTTAGAAAGAATCCATGTAGCAGCATGGTGGTTCAAGCAATTCAATGTTTAGGCAGTTCAATGTTTCCAGGTAGGTCAGTGTTTCAGGCAGTTTTGGGTCTCTAACGGTAAAGGTATTTGAGGATCTCATGTATGGTAAGCGTAACAAATTGTTGAGTAATGCTAAGTCACCCCCGCGGGGTTCATCTATAATGATTTAGTATGAGTGGTCTGTTAGGGATTCATACCATCTCAAGTCAACAGATTTCAAACGGAGTAGATGTGATCTTGTTGCAAGGAATTCGTTCATCTGCAGAATTTAGGGCCTTGCGAAGGATGGCCAGTTGAGTAAACTGATTTCTCAGGATCATTGGGAGAAATTACAGTGCACTTGAGGATTGTTATATGCGATGATTAGTTTTATTCTGAATGACTGGGTGAAAGGTCAATGGAAGTAGCCAGCGGAAGTTAGATTCTTTCGACAGCAATGTTGAAAGCAGATTGCAGAACAGTTGGACGTAGCAGACTTCGAGGACAAAGTCTAGTTTAAGTGGCATAGAGTTGTAACACCCAGAATCCGAAAGACCAAGAAAGGAAAGAAAAACCCTTAGTCAAAGGAGTCAACTCGTCGAGTCCAAGGAGGAACTCGACGAGTCGGAGCGTGACCCGTGTCGCGGATTAAGTGACCGACTCGGCGAGTCGGAGAGACTGACTCGACGAGTCTATTCTGGGTTGAGAAACCATAATTTCGGGACTTGGCACCCGATTTAAGCATCTCATTCTCATTTCTAGGGTTTCATTTATAGCCTCCATTGTCCAGAGATGAAACCCTGACCACCCAACTTCATTCTTGAGCTTGTGTGAGAAGATTAAGGCTCTTGGTGTGCATCTTGATGATTGTGGAAGAAAGGGAGCAAGGAAAGGAGTATAAATCCAGAGTTTGGGTGACATTCCATATCATTTGAAGGTATAAAGCTTATACCTTGGCTGCTAATCATCTAGATCCCTTTTCTAGCTTATCTTTTGTTACATTTGGACCATTTCAACGTGGAATCCGGGTGATAAGCCTTGGAGGATGGATTGGACAGTAGATCTGGACACTTTTGAGCACTAGAAGCTCAAAGTTGTTGGCTTTATCTAAATAAGGCTCCATGTCTTGACCTTGAACTTCTTACTAGCTTGGATTTGGTGTTCTAGCCTCATAATCCCTTGCATGCACGTAAAGTTAGCAACTTTACGTGCAGTTCTAGCATACGGAGTCCAGATCTATGGGTTGGAGGTGTGGTATAGAATGAAATCGACAGATTAGAGTTGTCACTAGGAGGACTCGGCGAGTCGGGTCGTAAACCCAAACCCTTCCATTATGAGTCGGATCAGTGAGTGGGGTTAGAGAAGGACTCAGCCAGTCTGTGTCCATATTGGACATGAAGATCATGGTACTCGACAAGTTCAAGGAGGAACTCGGCGAGTCCAAGGCAATCTCCTTAGCTGATGAAGATGGACTCGACGAGTTGTAGAACAACTCTCCGAAATGCTGCTCCTCTAGCTCCCTGAGCTACCAATACCAATAATAACACTTAGCCTAAACGGTCCTCTCTAGGTCAACTAAGTCAAATCTGGTCAAAGTCAACCTTCCAGTTGACTCAACTCGCCGAGTTGTTCTACCAACTCGCCGAGTCAATGGTCCACAAATCCCAAACAATCCCTAACTCCCCTCGTCGAGTCTAGAGAGAAGTCGACGAGTTCTCCATCATCTAACACTTCGGGACTATCTTCAACCGACTTGCCAAGTTATTCTACAACTCGTTGAGTCCATTTTCATCAGCTAAGGAGTTTGCCTTGGACTTGCCGAGTTCCTCCTTGAACTCGTCGAGTACCATGATCTTCATGTCCAACACGGACACAGACTGGCTGAGTCCTTCTCTAACCCCACTCACTGATCCAACTGATAATAGAAGGGTCTGGGTTTGCGACCCGACTCGCGGAGTCCATAAACTGACTCGCGGAGTCCTCCTAGTGACAACTCTAATCTGTCGATTTCAGTCTATACCATACTTCCAACTCATAGATCTGGACTCCTTATGCTAGAATTGCACGTAAAGTTGCTAACTTTACGTGCATGCAAGGGGTTATGAGGCTAGAACACCAAATCCAAGCTAATAATAAGTTCAAGGTCAAGACATGGAGCCTTATTTAGATAAAGCCAACAACTATGAGCTTCTAGAGCTCAAAAGTGTCCAGATCTAATGTCCAATCCATCCTCCAAGGCTTATCACCCGGATTCCACTTGGGAATGGTCCAAATGTAACAAAAGATAAGCTAGAAAAGGGATCTAGATGATTAGCAACCAAGCTATAAGCTTCATACCTTCAAATGATCTGGAATGTCACCCAAACTCTGGATCTATACTCCTTTCCTTGCTCCCTTTCTACCACAATCGTCAAGATGCACACCAAGAGCCTTAATCTTCTCACACAAGCTCAAGAATGAAGTTGGGTGGCTAGGGTTTCGTCTCTGGAAAATGGAGGCTATAAATGAAAGCTTAGAAATGAGAATGAGATGCTTAAATTGTTGGATAAGGTGTCTAAGTCCATAACTTATTTGGTATATACTTGACCCGACCCGACATGGTCCATTTGGGTTGCACTTCACCCGAACTATTTATGGATAATTTTATGAGAGTTATACACATATGATTATTAATATATTATAAGTTATAATATATTAATATGAAGTCATGTTATTTAATTAGTCTTAGTCTTAAATTAATTATGAATTAATTTAGAGATTAAAAGGAAGACTAATTAGATTGTGGGCTATTGGTTTTATATGGTGTGGGCTAACACCCATTTGTTAATGGGCTAGGCTTGTATGGAAGTCCATGGATGATCCATGGAGCTTTTAACCCATGGATCCTTGGAAAAGGAAAGGTCATGGGTTATTAGGGTTTCACCCTAATCATGTACACTATATAAGCATGCTTTTGTTGCATGAAATAGCCAATAGTGTGTGTGTTTGTGTGTGGCTGAAAATTGTAGTGTGTATACACTCTCTCAAAGTTTTCCAAGAGTTTGTGGTGATTTGTGATTCCATTTGAGGCATTCACACTATTGGTGCTTGGCCCTCAAACTCCTTAAGAATCAAACTCATCAAAAAGGTATGTAATCTCATCTAATTCTTTTATGTTTAAAAGTACCCCATGCCATGTTAGATAGGTTATGATCCTTGGAAAATTATTATTTTGCATGTATTTAGACAAACATAGATCCAAGGTTTATTAGGGTTGCATGCACACTTAGGAAGTGTTAGATTGCTCAAAACCCAACAGTGGTATCAGAGCCTAGGCTTGCTTGTTTGATACTTGATGCAAAATAGTGAAAAAAAGTCAAAATTTTTGCTGTCTGAATGATGGACTCGCCGAGTCCATGGGGGGACTCGCCGAGTCCAAGGCAAACTTCATCCTACTCGCCGAGTAGGTTCGTGCACTCGGCGAGTAGAAGGTTCATAATGCAGATTTTCGACTTTTGTTGCTGGAAATGGACTAGAAACTTTACCCCAAACTGTTTTGATGTTTTAAAACTTATTTTAGTTGGTGTAATGGTTGTTCTAATCCATTTACAATAGCATATATCAAAATTTCATGTTTTATATGTGTTCATATAATTTTTGAAACTTTGATAATCATGTTCATGTTCTTATGAATTTAGAAGATGATAGGAATTATTTGCTGAATTGTTTAGGATTAATTCTTGATCATTTATGTGTTTTAATGGAGTCCATAATTTGTCTTCAAGTTATGGATATCCAAAGGTCATTTTTCTTTAACACACATTAAAAACACATAAGTTACATAAAATGAAGAGTCTTCATTTTATGAACCTTTAATTCATAAGTTATGAAATGAAAAGTTTTGAAGAGTTACAAAACTTGTCCTCAAGTTTTGGAATTTGGAAAAGTTTCACACACTTTAATAAACTTTAATTCCAACACTAAGAATTTTAAAAGTTAAAATTCAACACTTATACTATTTATAACATTAATGGTTAATTATATATATATATATATATATATATACACACACACACACACACACACACATATATATATATATATATATATATATATATATATATATATATATATATATATATATATATATATATGTATGTATGTATGTATGTATAAGAACAAGTCGTTTTACCGTTAGTAGGCCTCATTCATGAAGCCGGTCTATAAGGTGGGTATAAGGTTGTTGCCTATAAAATGGCGACTTAATGGGCGTATACTCTCACCCACCGCTTGCTTGACTGGTGGAGGGTCGTTAGCCGAACGGGTAAGATAAAGACTTATAAATTCTCATTAAGTATGATGAATATTATAAAGTAACTAAATCTTTTATTTAATTCCCAATCTTAGTTACTTTAGGAAAAATGTGAACATGGTGCTAATCCATGGAATTCACACTTTGTACCTTACCAAGTCGTTGGTGGAGCGTGTGTGGTTAACCGGCACACTAACTTGGACTAGTAAGGATCACGAAGGGTGACTTAATGTTTGTCATAGATCAATAGAGCGTGTGTGGTTAACTGACACATTGATTAGGTGATAATATTAAGGGTACCAAGTGAATTGGCATGGTTATTCACACCTTGTTTTGTGATCCTCGGCATCCCAGTCACAAAACTTGAAGGGCACAATCGAGATTGAAACATGCCATTGAAAAGTTCAATGAATCTCAAAAGAATCTAGGAATTTCAAATCCAATTAAAACCTAATAAATCATTTCATTTTCGTGGTGGAAATTAGTGAATCGTCATTCACCTACCTTTCAAATATATTATTACTTAGATTACTGCATCCCTCTTCTAAGTATAATATATTGTGATTGGATCCTAGCCTTAATATTACATTTGGGTGTCTTATTAAGGACTCTATATATCTAAATCTAAACTTACTTTCTTCTTTCAGATGTCTTCCAACACTAATGCTTTGGGCTCTAACCCAACTGGTTCTTTCTCTCTCATGAATCTTAGTGGGAGAGTCATCTTTGATGGTTCCAACTTCATGGACTGGATAAGGAACATCAGGATGGTAACTCGTTATGAGGACAAGGAATATGTCCTCGATAAGGAGTTAAAAGAGCTTGATGAGTCTACTGCTACTCCTGAGGAGATCGCTGAATTCAGGACACATGAGAGAGATGCTACTAAGGTGGCATGTATCATGATGGCCACGATGACAGCCAAGCTCCAAAAGTCCTATGAGGACTTCTACCCTTTTGAGATGCACCAAGACCTGATGGAAAGGTACCATCAGAGTGCTCTTCAGGAGCGGTATGAAATAATCTCCTCCTTAATAACAACCTGCATGAAGGACGGTGAATATGTCACGACCCACATGCAAAAGATGCAGAGGTATGTGGACCGTTTGCTGAAGCTGAATGTGAACTTCCCTAAGGAGTTGGAAATTGACATCATTTTGCACTCCTTACCTTCTTGTTATGACCATTTTTGTATGACATATCATATGAACATGGAGGAAGTTACCCTTAGCAAGCTTCAAGGACTCTTGAAGACCGCTGAAACCGGTCTTAAGGGCAAGTCGGTTGTTACATCTACTACTCCTACTCCAACATCTACCCCTGTTTTGGCTATCGGGCAAGGCAAAGGGAAAAAGAGGAAGCGCCCTTCGAAGGGTACCAAGGGAAAGTCTCTTGAAGGCTCCTCATCAAGGACCAAGAGCGGTTCTACCACTCCTTCTGCCATTCCCAAGGATGCTGATTGCTACTATTGCCAGGACAAGGGGCACTGGAAGCGAAACTGCTCTAAATACTTGCAGGATCTGAAGGATGGGAAAGTGAAACCCACACACGCAGGTATTTACACAATATTTTCTAATAACTCACCATATTCTAACTCTTGGGTGCTTGATACAGGATGTGGTACTCACATATGTTCTGAGTTGCAGGGCCTAAGAAGAAGTGAGGATGTGGAGCACGGGAAGATAAACTTGATCATGGGGAATAGGAAGGCTTCACTTGTTTCCAATATTGGAGCTTATACTTGGTTGCTGAATAATGGGTTAAAATTAGATTTGAATAAATGTGTGTACTCGTCTGAAATGGCGAGGAATATTATTTCCTTTCATGCTTTGTACAAACAAGGTTTTACCTTTTCGTTTGATAATGAATGTGGTGGTATTAATGCTTTCTTTAATAATGTGTTTTATTTTAAAGCATTACCTTGTGATGGTGTGTATGAAACTGTGTCGATTGTAGACAACTTAGGAAATAATGTGTTGTATATTGATTCTTCTACTAGCCTAGATAAGGCATCATTGTGGCATTGTCGTCTTGGACATGTAAACAAGAAACGCATAGGCCAACTCCAAAAGAGTGGAGTCTTGGAGTCATTCGACCTTAAATCGGATGATAGTTGTGAATCTTGTCTACTTGGAAAGATGACAAAATCCCCCTTCACTGGAACTTGTGAAAGGGGTGAGGGTTTGTTGGACCTAATACATACTGATGTATGTGGACCATTCAAAACCGCCACAAGGGATGCTAATCGGTATTACGTGACTTTTATTGATGATTTTAGTAGATATGGGTATGTCTACTTAATCAAACATAAGTCAGAAACCTTTGAAAGGTTTAACGAATTCAAACAGGAAGTAGAAAATCAATTGGGCAGGAACATTAAGATGCTTCGATCCGATCGGGGTGGTGAGTATCTTAGTACCGAGTTACTTGACTATCTTAAGGAGTGTGGGATTGTCTCACAATTGACTCCTCCCAGGACACCACAGCTAAATGGTGTAGCTGATAGGCGTAATCAAACCTTGTTAGACATGGTTCGCTCTATGATGAGTCGAGCTTCACTACCAATCTCTTTTTGGGGGTATGCCTTAGAGACTGCCGCCCATATCCTTAATCTAGTCCCTACAAAGAAGGTTACCAAAACACCTCATGAGATGTGGACTGGGAAGGTTCCCAATTTGGACCACATCAAAATTTGGGGTTGCGAAGCTTTCGTGAGGCGTGAAACTCATGATAAGCTTGAACCCGGAAGTGAAAGGTGTATTTTCATCGGCTACCCACAGAAATCCTTCGGTTACCTCTTCTACAGACCCAGTAAGAATGTGGTCTTTGTAGCACGAAGAGGGGTCTTTCATGAGAGAGAATTTATAAGCCAAGGAGACAGTGGGAGGCAAATTGATCTTGAAGAAATTCAAGAATCAATTGGTGAAGGAACCTCAGACACTAGCAATCAACCTGAGGAGGAAACTCCTGTTGAGCCAGCTGACGAGTCTGTACCTCTGAGGCGTTCCACACGGGTTAGGAACACACCTGAGTTTTATTATGGCTTTCATATTACTACGGAAGGTGATACATTTATCAGTGATAGTACACTGGTAAATTTGGATGAACCTAGCAGTGTTAAGGAAGCCATGGCAGGCCCAGAGTCTGCTAAATGGAAGGAGGCTATGGACAATGAGATACAGTCCATGTATGACAATCAAGTTTGGAACTTGGTTGACAATGTACCAGGCCGTAAAACAGTCGGGTGCAAATGGATCTTCAAGAAGAAGACCGACATGGAAGGAAAAGTGCATACTTATAAGGCTCGACTGGTTGCGAAGGGTTTTACTCAGACTCAGGGTATTGATTATGATGAAACCTTCTCGCCGGTTGCAAAGATTAAGTCTATTAGGGCTATGCTAGCCATTGCTGCATTTCATGATTATGAAATATGGCGAATGGATGTCAAAACCGCTTTTCTTAATGGGAAATTGGCTGAGGATGTGTACATGAATCAGCCAGAGGGTTTTGTCAGTGCAAAGTACCCTAATAGAGTATGCAAGCTTGAGAAATCCATTTATGGATTAAAACAAGCATCTCGTAGCTGGAATCTTTGTTTCGATGAGAAGTTCAAAGAGTTTGGTTTCTCGATAAGTGAAGATGAGTCTCACGTGTATGTCAGAGCTAGTGGGAGTATAGTTAGCTTCCTGGTATTGTATGTGGATGACATACTACTTATAGGAAATGACATCCCAACCTTGCAGGAGGTTAAGTCCTGGCTTGGGAAGTGCTTTGCTATGAAGGACCTAGGGGAAGCTGCCCATATCCTAGGGATAAGGATATTAAGAGAAAGGAGTAAAAGACTAATTGGACTTAGTCAGAGTACCTACTTGGATAAGGTTTTGAAAAGGTTCAACATGCAGAATTCCAAGAAAGGAGATTTACCAATCCAAAGCAATACCAAGTTGAGTAAGACTCAGAGTCCGAGTACAGAGGCAGAGATAGCTGAGATGAGCCAATTACCGTATGCTTCCATTGTTGGCTCGATCATGTATGCTATGACTTGTACCCGCCCTGATGTGGCCTTTGCTTTGAGCATGGTCAACAGGTATCAGGGGAACCCTGGCAAGGCTCATTGGACTGCGGTAAAGAACATTCTCAAGTACCTGCGGAGGACTAAGGATTGGATCCTTACCCTTGGTGGGAGTGATGACTTGAGAGTCTTAGGGTATAGTGATGCTAGTTTTCCGACTGATAGGGATAACTTTCGCTCTCAGTCGGGCTGGGTCTTTACCTTAAATGGAGGGGCAATCTCTTGGAAGAGTTCCAAGCAGGAGACGGTGGCTGGTTCGACTTGTGAATCAGAGTATATAGCTGCGAGTGAAGTAGCGAAGGTGCGATATGGCTGTAGTACTTCATCAGAGACCTTGGAGTTTTGCCGGCTATTAAGGAGCCTATGGAAATTTTCTGTGACAACAATAGTGCGGATGCTTTAGCTAAAGAACCGAGAGATCATGGGAGATCCCGACACATTGACAAAAAATATCACTTCATAAGACACAAGATAGAAGAAGGACTCCTCGTGGCAAAGAGGATACGTCAGATGAGAACCCTGCGGATCCCCTTACAAAGGGACTGACGAGGGCTAAGCATTTTCAGCATGCGAGGCGCATCGGGCTGAGGGACGATATTAGTTTTACAGATTAGATAGATTCTCTGAAACTTGTAAAATGTAATCGACATTTGATGATGAATAAAATTGTGATTTATTTATGAGTAAGGAGTTGCTATCATTGTCAATTATTTACAATTGTTTCAACTTTGCATGTTTTGACTTCCAGAATAATTAATTTATTCAAACCTCCACAATCGGTCATACGTCGGAAGTAGGTATGAATCAAGATTGTCATGAATCGGGTTTGTACATGGCTAAAGGTGTTTAGACATGGCAATGGTTGCTACAACGTTCATGAGTACTCATAAGTTATGAGTATTGGAATAAACCCACGCTCACTTGTATCACTTCATCGAATTTATCTCGAGTGATCGTGAGACGGTAATATCATATAAGTCTTCAAACCTAGAGATATGAGTTGTTACCTATGAGTTGGTTGTGCATTGATTGCACGTAAACGCATCAGTAACTTGATGTTATAAAATGTGCCTTTATGTATAATTCAACAAGTAGTAGAACAAGTATATGAGTCGAAGTTTATCTGTTCCTTCTAGAAATTGAAGCGATATCTGGGCCCCTCGATGATTTTGTGTTGACCCATGTACCGGGCTCGGTCAGAACTAAATTGATGTGTTCAGTTGAGTTCTTTGTCAAACAAATCGGAAATCGAGAAACAACTGCCAGACAATAAGCAAGACATAGTTCCATGTGTTTGTCCGGCTGATATCATGAGAATAGAGGATTGTATGATCACTTATCTTAAAATGGCGCTTCATAGTTCAACAGAGTTATCGAGAGCTATGATTGCTGGTTGGTTCCTAAAGTAATATAGGCAAATACAGTTATTAGACTTATCCAAGTGGGAGTCTGTTGGATAAGGTGTCTAAGTCCATAACTTATTTGGTATATACTTGACCTGACCCGAGATGGTCCATTTGGGTTGCACTTCACCCGAACTATTTATGGATAATTTTATGAGAGTTATACACATATGATTATTAATATATTATAAGTTATAATATATTAATATGAAGTCATGTTATTTAATTAGTCTTAGTCTTAAATTAATTATGAATTAATTTATAGATTAAAAGGAAGACTAATTAGATTGTGGGCTATTGGTTTTATATGGTGTGGGCTAACACCCATTTGTTAATGGGCTAGGCTTGTATGGAAGTCCATGGATGATCCATGGAGCTTTTAACCCATGGATCCTTGGAAAAGGAAAGGTAATGGGTTATTAGGGTTTCACCCTAATCATGTACACTATATAAGCATGCTTTTGTTGCATGAAATAGCCACTAGTGTGTGTGTTTGTGTGTGGCCGAAAATTGTAGTGTGTATACACTCTCTCAAAGTTTTCCAAGAGTTTGTGGTGATTTGTGATTCCATTTCAGGCATTCACACTATTGGTGCTTGGCCCTCAAACTCCTTAAGAATCAAACTCATCAAAAAGGTATGTAATCTCATCTAATTCTTTTATGTTTAAAAGTACCCCATGCCATGTTAGATAGGTTATGAACCTTGGAAAATTATTATTTTTCATGTATTTAGACAAACATAGATCCAAGGTTTATTAGGGTTGCATGCACACTTAGGAAATGTTAGATTGCTCAAAACCCAACATAAATAGGGTGCCAAGTCCCAAAATTAGGGTTTCTCAACCCAGACCATACTCGCCGAGTTGATCACTTAAGCAGCGACACGGGTCATGCTCCGACTCGTCAAGTTCCTCCTTGTACTCGACGAGTTGACTCCTTTGACTAAGGGATTTTCTTTCCCTTCTTGGTCTTACAGATTTTGGGTGTTACAATCGCAACCCCAAATCTTGATGTGGTCTAGATTGGGAACTTTTCTGGTCCACATCTCATGAGGTGTTTGGCACCCTTTTTTGTAGGGACTAGATTAAGAAGATGGGAAGCAATCTCTAAGTCATACCCCCAAAAAGAGATTGGTAGTGAAGCTCGACTCATCATAGAACGAACCATATCCAACAAGGTTCGATTGCGCCTCTTAGCCACACCATTAAGTTGTGGTGTCCTGGGTGGTGTCCAACAAGGTTCGATTGCGCCTCTTCACTACACCTTAATATAGTCAAGGAACTCTGTACTAAGACACTCACCACCTTGATCGGATCGAAGCATCTTAATGTTCCTGCCTAACTGATTCTCCCCTTCCTGCTTGAACTCTTTGAATCTTTCAAAGGTCTCTGACTTATGCTTGATCAAGTAGACATATCCATATCTACTAAAATCATCAGTAAAAGTCACATAGAAGCGGTTAGCTTCCCTTGTGGCGCATCTGAAGGGTCCACACATATCAGTGTGTACTAGATCCAACAGACCTTCACCCCTAGCACAAGAACCAGTGAAGGGTGACTTTTTCATTTTCCCAAGCAAACAAGATTCACAACTATCATCTGACTTTAGGTCAAACGACTCTAAGACTCCATCCTTCTGGATTTGGTCTATTCATTTCTAGCTTTCATATCCAAGACGATAGTGCCATAAAGATGCTTTATCCAAACTAGTGGAAGAATCCATACACAATACATTATTTCCTAGGTTATCTACAACCGACACAGTTTCATATACACCATCACAAGGTAATGCTTTAAAATATAAAACATTATTAAATAAAGCATTAATACCACCACTATCATTATCAAATGAGAAGGTAAAACCTTATTTGTACAAACCATGAAAGGAAATAATATTTCTTGCCATTTCAGAAGAGTAACAACACTTATTCAAATCTAATACTAATCCACTACTTAGCAACAAAGAATAAACTTCAATCTTGGTGACAGGTGAAGCTTTCCTATTCCCCATGATCAAGTTTATCTTCCCATGCTCCACATTCTCACTTCTTCTTAGTCCCAGCAAATCAGTACATATGTGAATACCACATCCTGTATCAAGGACCCAAAAATTAGAATGGGGTGAATTATTAGACAATATAGTGTATGTACCTGCATGGTTGGGTTTCACTTTCCCTTCCTTAACATCTTGCTGGTACTTTGGGCAGCTTCGCTTCCAGTGCGACTTTTCATGGCAATAGAAGCATTCAACCTCTTTAGGGTTAACAGAAAGAGTGTCGAAACCTTTCTTGGTTCCACTCGAAGAGGAGGCATCAAGAGACTTTCCCTTGGTATGCTTTGAAGGGTTCTTCCTCTTCTTTCCTTTGCCTTGCACGATTACCAAGACAGGAGCCACGGTAGGAGTAGGAGTGGTAACAACTGACTTACTCTTAAGACCACTTTCTGCAGTCTTCAAGAGTCCTTGAAGTTTGTTAAGTGTAACTTCCTCCTTGTTCATGTGGTATGTCATATGGAATTGATCATAACACGAGGGTAAGGAATGCAAAATAATGTCTATTGCCAACTCCTCGGGGAAGTTTACATTCAGTTTCAGTAAAACGGTTCACATACCTTTGCATTTTCTGCATGTGGCCCGTGATGGGTTCACCATCCTTCATTCGGGTTGTTATCATGGAGGAGATGATTTCATATCGCTCTTGACGAGCACTCTGATAATAGTGGTCCATCAAATCTTGTTACATCTCAAAAGGATAGTAGTCCACATAGGACTTTTGGAGCTTGGTTGTCGTAGTGGTCAACATGATACATGCCACTTTGGTAGCATCTATTTCATGTGCCTGATATTCAACGATCTCCTCAGGAGTAGCAGATGACTCAAGCTCCTTAAGCTCCTTCTCAAGGACATATTCCTTGTCCTCATACCGAGTGACCGTCCTGATGTTCCTGATCCAATCCATAAAGTTGGATGCATCAAAGATGACTCTCCCACAAAGGTTCATGAGAGAGAAGGAGCCGGTAGGGTTTAAGCCAGAAGCAGCATTGTTGGAAGACATCTGAAAAGAAGAAAAACAAGTTAAGTTTAGATATAAAGATACTCCTTAATAAAACACCCAAATGTAATATTAAGGCAAGGACCCAACACAATATTTTATAACTTAGAAAAGGGATGTCGTAATCCAAACTATAAGATATTTGAAGGTAGGTGAATGACGATTCACCAATTTCCACCATGAAAACGAAATAAGATACTAGGTTTTAATTGGTTTTGAAACTCCTAGATTCTGTAAGATTCATTGAACTTTTCAATGGCATGTTTCAATCTCGAGTGTGCCCTTTAGGTTTTGTGACTGGGATGTCAAGGATCACAAAACAAGGTGTGAAGTAACCATGCAAATTACTTGATACCCTTAATATTTACCCCTCAATCGATGTGCCTTTTAACCACATGCACTCCACTGATACTATGATAAACATTAACTTACCCTTTGCCTACCTTGTTAAGTCCATGTTAGTGTGCCGGTTAACCACACATGCTCCACTAGCAACTTAATCAAAGTGCAAAGTGTAATTTCATGGGTTAGCACCTTATTCACATTTTTCCTAAAGGAACTAAGATTGGGAATTTATAAAAGCATTTAGTTACTTTATATTCATCATACTTTTAATGAAGATTTAAAGTCCTTGTCTTACCTGTTCGGCTAACGACCTTCCACCAATCAAGGAAGCGGTGGGTGAGAGTGGACACCCATTAAGCTGTCATTTTATAGGCAACAACCTTATACCCCCCTTATAAACTGACTTCGTGAATGAGGCCTACTAACAGTAAAACGACTTTGTTCTTATACATATATAATTATTATTAAACTTGTAATATTATAAAGTATAAGGGTTGAATTTTAACTTTAAAAATTCTAGGGGTTGGAACTTAAAGTTTTTAATGTGACTTTACATGTTCCAAAACTTAAGGGCAAGTTTTGTAACTTTCAAAACTTTTCATCTTTCATAACTTATGAGTTGATGGTTTAATAAAATGAGAGACTTTTCATTTTATGTAACCTATGTGTTTCTCTAATGGACTTTAAAAGAATGACTTTTGGTAATCCATAACTTGAAGACAAATTATGGATTCCATTAAAACACATAATGATCAAGAATTAAACTAACAAGCAAGTTACAAATAATTCTTATGATCTTCTAAACTCATAAGTTCATGAACATGCATATCAAAAATTTCAAGAATCATAAATAAACCATATAAAACTTGAAATTTTGATATTAGCCATTGAATATGGATTAGCATAACCATTACACTATCTAAAACAAGTTTTAAAACACCAAAATAGTTTAGGGTAATGTTTCTAGTCCATTTCCAGCAGCAAAACTCGAAAATCTGCATTCTGGGGCTCCTACTCGTCGAGTGCACAAACTTACTCGACGAGTAGGATGAGTTTACTCATGGACTCATTGAGTCCCCCCATGGACTCGGCGAGTTCATGTTGCAGAATGCAGAAAACTTGAGTTTTTTCAACAACATGCATCAAGTATCAAACAAACAAGCCTAGGCTCTGATACCACTGTAGGGTTTTGAGCATTCTAACACTCCTATGGTGTACATGCAACCCTAGAAACCTTGGATCTATGTTTTACTATGATACATGCGAATTTGTTTTTCCAAGGTTCTTAACCTAACTAGCATGGCATGGGGAACTTTTAAAACATAATAAGCTAGTAGAGTTACATACCTTTTAGTAGAGATTGATTGCTTGGAGTTTGTGAGCCTAGCACCAATAATGTGGATGCCTCAAATGGAAGTCACAAATCACCACAAACCTTGGAAACTTGAGAGAATAGTTTCACTATTCTTGAAATCAACCCTCTTAGTTTTCACACAAAAACTCTAGTGTTCTCTCATGATTTCAAGTGCCAAGGACTTCTTTATATAGTGTAGTGGATTAGGGTTACATCCATGTAAACCCTAATACCCATGACTCTTCATTTCCATGAGATTTATGGATTAAAGCTCCATGGACTATCCATGGCCCTACCATGCAAGCCTAGCCCATTATAAATAAGCATTAGCCCACACTATATAAATACAAGAGCTCATATTTAATTAGTAATACTTTTGATCACTAAATTAATTCTAAATTAATTCTAGATCAATACTAGTTAAATAATATGATGTATTATTAATATATTAGACCTTATAATATATTAATAAACCATAAGTTATACTATTCTCAAAAGATTATCCTTATAAATTGTTCGGGTGATGTGCAACCCAAATGGACCATGTCGGGTCGGGTCAAGTACATCTCAAATATAGTTATGGACTTAGACACCTTATCCAACACTAATTACATATCCCGAGGCCTACCCGTAGTGTTCAACTCTTTGTATGACTTTTATAATGTACTTATTATGACATTGTTCCTAGTATGTATGGATGTATGTATACTTTTATAAAAATACTTATATTTAGAAAAAGTATATTTTTAGTCAAAGTGTTTTAGTACCATTGTATTTATAGTTGTATATCTTGTATGGTTTGATATACTAGTTCACTATAAACAATTCTCTGATACCAATCTGTCATACCCCCGAACCAGTACGGCGGAAATGTCCGGGGGGGGGGGGGGGATGACGTTATTGTATAGTATCATAACAGTTGCATATAAATGAAACATAGCATTCCAAGCGACATACATTGAAAATACATACTTACATAGTTTACATATTGTACTTGTTCATCAGTTACACAAAAGTGACAAAAAGTAAAATTGCATAAGGTTGCACCACTTGATCACTTAGCAGAGCTGATTACATGTTACTGGTCCCCTAAGAATACAAGTCATTTTGAAAAACATCAACTAAAAAGTTGGTGAGTTCATAAGCATTTTTGTAAACAATGGTTTTGTATTTGTTTAGAATAGTTCTCATAATACTTTCAGAAAATCCGATATTTTCTATGAAAATGGTTTGTAAGTCTCGTTCCAAAACTGTGAATATATGCTCGCATGTCCTTTGTTTTCTTTTGTTTGTAAATGTAAAGCGTAAGTTTCCAGAAAATCCAATATTTTCTTATAAGTAAATTATAGTCTTAAACCCCCAGACCAGAAGTGTAAGTGACTGTAGACTGAAAAAAATGATATGAAGTTTTATATTTTAATAAAATCGGTGAAGTGTAAGCATCCCTTAAACCAAGATAGTTTTGTTAATCCCTATGTGTGTTCTTATAACCATGCTCGATATGACTGTTATGCCTGAATGATGTTTTTCAGGCATCAGAATTGGTAGACTTTTTTCACCCTAGTCCTTCAACCAACAGGTTGGAATGCCAACACACTATGGGTCCAATCAACCATCGGGTTGGAATACCCCAGGCCCACAACCAATAGGTTGGAATACCCACATACTATGAGTCCAATCATCCTCGTAAAGGAATACTCACGACCCACGACCAACAGGTTGGAATGCCCAGGTCTATTGGCTTCGCAAAAAGCAGATAAGCCTCAACCGCCAAACAAACATGTGGACATATAACCGATAATCACATAACAATCTATAGACAATAACTGATCTAACGGATCATACCATATATCACATAATATTATCCTACCCTCTAGGATGTCGAACTAGCAGGTCGTGCCACGTACCACATAATATTATCCTACCCTCTAGGATACCAATCTAACAGTTCATACTAGCATAACATAACCAGATAACAATCCAAAGTTCCGGCCTTGGTGCCTTAGACCTTGAGTATAGTGAGGATAACTCACTTCACAGATGTCGCACTGAAGTGATAGGCTCAAACTCACGAATCACCAACAAGAACTCCACCACCTATACTTACCATAAGACATTTTCCATAAATTTCCCAAATTACCAAAACACCCTTAGAGGTCAACTGGTCAACCCTTTGTCAAATTCAAAGTCAACAGTCAAGGTCAATAGTCCATGTTGACCCGACTCGTCGAGTACAGTTCACAGACTCGTCGAGTCCTCCCTGAACTCAAGAAGTTGTGAAATCCTTGATTGACTCGTCTAGTTTCCCTACAACTCGCCGAGTTCATACGTGTCTAAAGGTTGGGAAAACCCTAGCTGACTCGCCGAGTCATCCAACTGATTTGCGGAGCCCAAGGAAATCTCCATCGGACTCGTCGAGTTCATGACCATCTTCATATGACTTGTCGAGTTGACCTTGTGACTCGCCGAGTCCCTTCAATCCTTCACCCATACAGATGCTTTTTAAGCCATGCTAAGGCTCCATATTGTAGATCTAGCTTCCCAATGCATGTTTATCACGTAAAGTTGTAAACTTTACGTGCATGCAAGGTGATAATGACCCAAAACAAGCTAAAGAAGTGGCTTAAGGTAAGGGAAATGTCATAACTCAATAAAGACTGAAGCTTTATGACAAAGAGGGGCTAAAGGAGTCCAGATCTGAGGTTGCAACCTCAGATCTTGACCCAAATCGGAGAACCACCATACAAAACCCTAAAATCCCAACCCATAATGAAGAGATATAACTAAGAGAGAGCCAAGGTAACAACTTGTTACCTCCAAAAAGATGCTAACACAGAGAAGAATCTGGATCTACAATATCCCCTTGCTCCAAACTTCTTGAACTCCAAGTTTTTTTACTCCAAAGATCCCTCTTCCAAGCTAAGGAGCACACAATTATAGAGAGAAACCATGAATTAGGGTTTCTGAACTCAAGGGAGGTAGTAAGAGAGGCTAAGGGGAATAAGTGGTCCTTAAATAGGGTGCAAATCCCCGAAATTTAGGGTTTCATCTGCCAGCTCCTACTCGTCGAGTCCTTTCTTGGACTTGGCGAGTAGGACACTAAAACACACAGACCAACCCGCTTCTACTCGACAAGTAGGGCAACCAACTATCACACCCCAAAACCGGAACGGCGGAAACGTTCTGGGGTGGATGACGTCATGTCAAGTATCACAACACATGCATTATAGTAATCAAAGTACAACAAAACATTGCATTAATAGTAATAGTTTTACGTGGTTTACGTTACAACGTATCAAAGAAATACAAGTAATGGAATAAATATAGCGTGGTACTAAGCTATCTTCATCAACAGCTCCTGGGATGTACCTGTCTAATGCTAACCTGAGAATACAAGTTATTTGAAAAGTGAGTATCAACATTTTTACAAATGCTGGTGAGTTCATAAGCATTTAGTGAATATTTTTATTCAAATAACTTTAATAAAAGTAGTAAATTTCAAGTATACAGTGAAATAGTGTCCTTTCTAGAAAATCCTATATTTTCTATTTTAAATGCAGTCTTCTACCAAGACTGGTCAGAGTTATGTGGTGAAAAGTAGTTTTCCCTCAATCGCTATCATTATCAAAATACATAATTTGATTATTAAGGAAACAGAAGAATTCAGGGAAATAACATATGCCTCAGCAGTGAGGACTGCTGACTAAGGCAAAGGAATCATAGACTCCAGGAGAGTATCGAATGAACGACACGCCAGGCTCAGTCTAACAGAAAGAGACACAGACCCCAGACGGTACCAAATGAAAGGTACAGCTAGTAAGGTCTAATACAGTGAACACAGACCACAAACAGTATCAACTGAACGATACGTCTAGGAAGGTCAAAACAGAGAATACAGACCGCAGACAGTATCAAATGAAAGATACATCTTGCAAGGTCAAAACAGTGTGACTCTGAAAATGAGTTACCAGCATACAGTGTATATTGCCGGTGAAATACCGTTACCTTAAGGCCATGAATTATAAGGCAACCTGGGATACTCATAACCATACTGACTAGAGGTCCAGATACCCTACGAGCGTCTATAAATATGACATTGTTGTTGGGTTTTGAGCAATCTAACACTTCCTAAGTGTGCATGCAACCCTAATAAACCTTGGATCTATGTTTGTCTAAATACATGCAAAATAATAATTTTCCAAGGTTTATAACCTATCTAACATGGCATGGGGAACATTTCAACATAAAAGAGTTAGAAGAGATTACATACCTTTGTTGTGTTGGGTTCTTAGGAGTTTGAGGGCCAAGCACCAATAGTGTGAATGCCTCAAATGGAATCACAAACACCACAAACTCTTGGAAAACTTTGAGAGAGTATACACACTCTTGTATTTTCGGCCACACACATGCACACACACACTAGAACACTAGCTTTCTCTTAGGCTATCTTAGGCTCTCTTTCATGCTCCATAAGCATGCTTATATAGTATGCATGGTTAGGGTGAAACCCTAATAACCCATGTCTTTTCCTATTCCAAGGATCCATGGGTTAAAAGCTCCATGGATCATCCATGGACTTCCACATAAGCCTAGCCCATTAACAAATGAGTATTAGCCCACACTATATAAAACAAATAGCCCATAATTTAATTAGTATTCCTTTTAATCTCTAAATTAATCCATAATTAATTTAAGACTAAAACTAATTAAATAACGTAACTTCATATTAATATATTATAACTCATAATATATTAATAAACATATGTGTATAACTCTCATAAAATTATCCATAATAGTTTGGATGAGATGCAACCCAAATGGACCATGCCGGTCGGGTCAAGTATATACCAAATAAGTTATGGACTTAGACACCTTATCCAACAATTGTCACCCCTTGGATTGGTAGGTCGTGGACTATAGCTAGCATTCAGGGTGCGGGGGTGTCAATCCCGTATAGCTCTATACACACAATGCCCGCTCTCCCTACAGGAGACTCTGGTTACCAACTAGATGATGGAGAAGGTCATGTCCTGAAGATGCACCCCCAAATAGTGGGTAGAGACTTCCAAATAGTGGGTAGTGTGTTTCTAATGTAAGTGCTGAACTAGAGGTAGAGACTCATAACTGAACTGACTAAAGTAAACCCATATGTCTATGCTTGTGTACATAATATATAACTAATGAATCAAACGACCTTCGGATGGACGTCCGATCCCACCAAACCACATCTCAACGAAGAAAAGGAAATAGGGTAGACAAGCCTTCCTAAGTCCTTCAATCATTATTTATATGCATCTATACAAGCACATACATACATCTAACTACGCTTGAGTGTGTATCAAGTGGAATCATATCGTGAAGTATAAGTGTACAGTGTCGAATAACCGACTTGTGAAGTATAAGCGTACAGTGGAATAACCGAGTCGTGAAGTATAAGCGTACAGTGTGGGATAATCGAATTGTGAAGTATAAGTGTACCAAGTATAAGTGTATCACGAAGTGGAAGTGACAACTTGTGAAGTAAAAGCGTCTATCAAGTATAAGTGGCTACAAGTATAAGCGATATAGAGACAATAACCGGTATAAGCGTATCAGGAAGGAAATGCGTTATCAAGTAGGAGTTTTAAATAAGTAAAGCGAAGCAGCAGCAGTAACAATCAGGTAAAAGTATACGTCGTAAAAGGGAACTTCGATGAAAACCTTGGAAAAACCTTTATACTCAGGGAAAATCACATTTGGTATTCTTTGGTAAAATAAGTTTGAAAAACTTTATTAATCCTTGGAACCTTTATAAACCAGTTTAAAATGAATTTAGATAAAACAGTATAAGTAAGAGTTTTGAAACAAATGAAAACCTTTTTGAAACCATCATAGTATCCTACTCGGTAAAACAGTGTACAGTGTGGTAAAATCTTGTGCATGCGGGTTATCAATCACATGCGATTGATATGATAACTGACATGTTTAACTTGTATTCCCCCCCCCCTATAAAACATGTAAAAACATTAAAAGGTTCATTCAGGGGTATGAACTCACCTGGCGTTAGTGGATCCGACGAAGGTGCCGGTTGAGCGCTCGGTGTCAAGTAAGGACTTGGACACACTTAGAGACCTATTTAACATCTGATAACATATGTTCACATACAATTAGTATATTATATACCAATTAAACAAGTATACGCACTCTAAGGAGCGGAAAACACTTTGGTTAAGTGTTTGGGGTGTCCCGGGTAACATCTAAGGGTTTGTATGGCTTAGGAAATGGAGTTTACTCTTCGAGAGTAAACTCTCTACACTTAGTTTACGGCCCAGGGACAACTCCCCATGAGTTTACGGCCGTAAACTCATGGTGAGGGGTTCTAGGGTGTTTTAAGGGCTCAATCTTGTTCGTGGAATTTTTCTAGTTCCAAATCTAAATGGTATGAATGAGTTTAGGGTCTTTAAGGGCACCATTATGGAGTTTACGGCCCATGAACCAACCCTAAGGAAGTTCACGGCCGTGAACTCTTATTCCTTGAGTTAAGTGAAGTTTTTAGCCCTTAATACCTTCGTAGCATTTTATAGTAATAGTCTAAAGCCATTTGGGGAACAAAAACCAACATTTTGGCATGATTGAGGTTGTTTACAGCCTTGACACATGTCTGGGCCGTAAACTCCTTTTAACCCCGTAAATCTTTGTGTTTGAATGATCTAAACCCGAAATAGCAAGCCCCTAATTCATGTATTAAGCCTAAGGGTGGTTTGGGAGTGTGTTTGGGGCATTTTGACAAGGTTTAGAGGTGTTTACGGCCTAAGCATGTGCTTGGGCCGTAAACTCTCTTTTATGCCCTAAATTGATTGTTTTAAATGAGCAAACACTCCTAGGCTAATTCCTCAATTTATTTCCAAGCTTTTAGGGACAAGTTTGGGTCTTTTTGGCCTCAATTAAGGTGTTTACGGCCTAAGGAGGATCTTAGGCCGTGAACTCCTTTTCAACAGCTTAATTGGTCGAATTTTAAGCTATAATCATGAGTCATAATGTTTAGAACAAGCTAGGGTAAGTGGACTTACGATTTGGAAGCGTTTGGTTGCGGATTCGGGTCAAAAACGAGTCTAGAGAGAGAGGGTGGAAAAGGCTCAAATGGAGTTTACTCCCCCTTATATATGGGTGGGAGTTGGAGCTCAGTGATATTCTACCCGATACTGACGTTTAACGAGGCTTTTGGTCGCACCCGATTTAGTGGTCATAATAATAAAAACTAACTTTTCCAATTAAATGGAAATGTGTATTATGAGTTTTTATTTCTCATATCACGACTTAACGACATAAATAAATGAACAATTTATTTAATAGGCGACCTCTAATTAACAGAACTTTTATACAGTGGAATATTCCGTTAACAATAACGGGGTAATGTAACGGAATAACTTTGGGTTGTCGCACCAACTCATCGGTTAGACCTTTAAAACAAGAAAACTCTTATAAAATCGATAAATGAGAATCGGGGCGTTACAGGTACGGTGAAGGAACGTCTGACTAGAGCATTAACGGATTTATGCGAACTACGACTCCCTTTTTCTTGTATAATAAAGTACTTGCATTATTTGAAATATTATGACACGAGTTTTATGTCACACCAATTATATTATCAATAATTTGTCTTGTATGTTTTTGTGTAAAACTATTTATATAAACTTTATATAAATAATAAATTTGAAATCTTGTCTAGTAATAATATATGTTGTTAAAGCATAATGTTCTTGGGTTTTAACCCACCAAAATAGTGATGCCTAAAATATAACCCTTTTTTCTAGAAAAAGCTATTTTTAGCAAAAGATTTACCCAAGGCTTGTAGCTTTTACAACTCATATTTTCTTGTTGGTACTTGTATCATATAATGAGTTTTCTTTTGTACATCAACTTATATGACACAATTTTTGCGTATATAAAATAGTGTTAATCACATCATATGCAAATATTATTTCACATAAAGATAATAAAGATGAGACTAGCAAATATCCATGGGATAACCATGTTTAGACTTGTATTCATCCCTTAAAAGCATGAAAACTAGAAAAATGGGGGTATGAAGCTCACCTTGATTTTGTGTGGTAAGAAGAAAAAGAAAGAATTTGTTGAGTCTAGTCTTGTGTAGCTTGAAGAGATTCACGAAATCTCAAGTGCTCTAAGGATCATACACACAAAAATGAGTGTGTAAATGGGATGATCCTAACACAAACATGTGTAAAAACACTTTGAGTTTCACAAGGAACTTACCAAAATGCCTATGAACGATTTTGTGGTGATGATACTCGAAATTTTTGAGAGAAGAGATGAGAGGAAATTTCATGAGAGCAAAGTGGGTGAAATGATTTTATAAGGGTGTGTGTGGGTGGGGGGGGGGAGGGTTTTGGTTTGGCCCATTAAGAGGTTTTCGATCCATTAAAGCCCAAAGATAGAAGGGTATTGTTTTTGGAGTATGTATGGGCTTTTTGGGTTTATTGGGCTCAACAAAAGGGTTTTCGGCCGAATAAGGCCCAGAGAAAAGTTTTCGTCCCAATAAGACCCAAGGAAGAGTTTTTGGTCCAATAGGGTGTTGGGCCGAGAGTTCTTGGGTCCAGACCCAAAATTGTTTAGGCTTAGCTATTGGATCAAGTTTTGGGCTTGTATGCGACTATTTCAACTTGATTCTCAATGTATGCACGTATGTATTCAAATAACATTGTAGTTTGAATTTCACTAATTTGATGTTGCAAGGTTACATAGAGGAAGTTTTGGTACATGTATCACCATCTCAACCCTATATTTGCTAGTTATGACAATGTGTGTATGTGTGTATGTAGACATTGGCACATATACATGTGTAACTATTAGTAATAGCTACTTTCTCATTAATCTTGAATAGTAGAATATTCCATGTCATCATGTTGTACACATGACAAAGTAGTTATCCGAATTATAAGAAATTTAAGACATCAAATATACATAATTGCAAAAAGGTAAATATAATCATCATAATTAACTGTTAGAAAAACAGATCTACATGGTAAGTATATTCCAAAAAGTAAATAAAAACATTGTAAGAAAATCATATGACTAATATATGGATAGTCAAACAGATGCAATTTTTAAAATCTTTAACAATTGCAATCTCTAAAAGATGTAGTTGAAAAATCCCCTTAGCTAGTTGAAAGGTTTGCCTTCTACAAGTGAAAGAAATTATTTTATTAATTAACAGATTAAAAGATACACAAGTAACTGAGAAAAATGTGTTAAATGAATTTTAGTTTCTAAATTTAGTAATCTGTAATTCTATAGGCAACTGATTCATGGATAATTGATACCATACTATGATTCTTTGTTTTCAACAAAAAAACACAATATTAAATCAACTGATCTAATAAAGAATTTTGTTACACCTATACATCATAATATGCATTTATTAAGAATCATGGGAACACCATTAGCCTAGGTTGTTTGATGTCAACAGTTAGTTTCCTTCTTTCTCTTATGCAATATATGATGAACTTGGTCTAACTAATTACTATTATCATGTAAGGTTAGAGAGATAAATTTACATTTGTAGCCATGAAAAACAATAAAGAAAATGGGAACGATAAATTGATACCAAGTGGAGAGATGAGAGAAGTGAACTTGGGTTAAACTTGTTTTTTGTGCATGTTTTGTAAACCCATAAAAAAAAACTCTAAACCCATCTTTTTGGATTAATCTCTAAGAAAGTAGAAAATCTAAGCTTCTTAAAAAAAAGGCAAGAAATGGATGCAACCCAACACAAATGACAAAACATTAAAAAATGGAAGCTGCTATTTCCACTGTTTTATTTTATTAATTACTTATTCTTAAAAGATATTGACAATAATACCCTTATTTATAGTTAGAATATAATTATGGTGTATGTGCTTTAATTCATTTGTAACAAATAAAGGGATAAACTAATCTAGCCAAATTAAGAAAGTAATTATCCCGTAGGTTTTTAGAATCGTCTACTGTTTCGCTACTTCATTTATTGTTTCGTGTTTAGTATAAAAAAAAATTCATTTTGAAGATATAAAACCGTATGTTCTTTTAAAACCTACAATTTTCTCTCTATAAAATACGGTTTTCCAAATCGTAGCTTACGATTTTGGGTAAAATCTATGTTTTTTTTTAATGAAAACTCTGGTTTTGGGTTGAAGTCTACGATTTTGGGTTAAAAAGCTACAATTTTGTGTATTGTGTACTTGTACACCGAAGGTTTCGTAAGAAACCTACGGTTTTTTTTTTTTTTTTTTCAAAAAAACAGTTATCCATATATTCAAAAACTACTCATAATCAACAATACGATAAAATTTTGATTAAAAATGGACGTATCTCGTTGTTCTTTGTGTGCTATATTGAGAGAAAATAGTAGACAATTGAAGAAAAATGAGGAAAAAGTAACCTAAACTAAAAAATAAGACATTAAATATATTGTGGGCCAATGGGCCACAAAACAGTAGACGGACCATGAAAGAGTAGTCCTTTGCGACGAAATAGTAGTTTTTGAAGGTTGACCGTAGTCAACCCTAACCTATCTACTATTTTGTGGGCTAGTTTTGACTAATGTGTTTTTTTGCTAATTTTAGATATGTAATTAATATATTTGGCTGGATTAATATTTTCCCCATAAATAAAAATTCAATTAATCCATCACCGCCTTTAGCTCAGTTGGTCTTCCCCTCCCCTCCATACCTTTTCCTTACATTTCATGAACACCCAAGTCGGAGACGTGCAATTGTAACACATGTGCCATCTTCTAACTCTTTGCCCTCCTCTTTTGCCGTCCTCAAGAAACCTTCCCGTCTTCTCCCAATAAAAATACAAGCATCGCCCGAACATTAAGAGAAACACCCATCTCCAATTGATTTCATTTGGAGACAAAACTCACCCCAAACCATTCCACTACTGCCCCTCCCTCGTCTTCAAGAAAGCCTCCCACACCAGCCGATAGAAAACACTAGTTCGGAATCTTTACTCGTCACTGACGATAAAACCTCAAAAATCCCTTGAACCAATTAAATCTTGAACTCTTCTGCAAATCGAATCTTGAAAACCCATGGCCCAGAAAATCTTATTTTGAAAGGTGGTTTTGATTTTGATACTTACAGAAGGAGCGGTTTCCGCCGGCAGTGTGGGTTGTTGAAGGCAGGACCGACTTAATGCTTACTAAATCAAAGTTAGGGCTTAGGGCCCCCACATCAAGAGGGCCCCACAAAACAAGAAGTCAATGTATAATGTATTATATCCCTAATCCGGCTAAGGCTCTCTAAACAGCTAAAAAAACTAACGTTTCTTCTTCCACTGCATACAACATATGATACAACTTCTTCCTTCGCCTGCTGCCCTTGCCCTGCTCTTCTCAATCTTCTTCTTCTTCTGACTTCTGAGTTTCGATTCACGGCACAAATTGTGCCACACAACTGCACATGATATAGTTTCTTCCTTCTAGTTCTCCACTGTTGCACAACACTGCATACAGTTTCTTCCTTCTCCATTGAAGCCTGCCGTCTCCAATCTCCATAAATAGTAATATGATCTTGATTTTAATTTTTATTGTAGACTGTAGAGTGTAGACTTGTAGTTTGTTTAGTTTAGATGATGAGAGAAAATTATTTTTTCATGTCATATGATAGATATTAATCCATCTATTCTGTATCATAGATGATGAGAAAATAAGAAAATTATTTCAAGCAGGAGATACATGTACATTACAATAAGCATTGTTCATGTTAATATGTTATAAGTTGGCACAACGAGTGATGCTTATTGTACATTGTATAATAAAAATTAAGTAAATTACCTTTTCATCCCTTATATTTGCTTTTTACTTACATTTGAGATCCAAAAACAAGATCCAAAGTTTCAAACCATACGCAAGAATGAGACAAATGTAGCATAATATAATGTTTTCACATTTAAAATTCAACTAAGTACGTAATAATCATATAGTATACTTTATGATGTTTATTTAATTTAATGACTAGCTTTGAGATATATTACATTCAGTGTAGATGTATTATAAGTTATTTTAGTTTGTATTATAAGTTATTTTTCATTTTTTAATTATGAGAAGAGTTAAATAAACATGTTGATAACAAATCATTAGCTAATGGATCATGTTGATAACTAAAGCTGGTCCGGGTTAGTAGTTATTACTTATTAGTTAATATTTTTCAGATTTCAGTTTCTTATTTGTTTGGTTATCTAATTTTTTATTGAATTGTTCATTGATTACAACAGATTACAAAATATACAATCAGTGAATCAGGTTGGAACTTGGAACGAATTTGAGTTTTCAGTTTTCCAGATTTGAGATTTTCATTATCTTAGGGGTGGTATACTTCTAATCCATATCTTCTATACTTATAGTAGTTGTCTTGGTGATTGTTCATTGTTATTATTAATAAAAATACTTAATAATAATGTCAAAGAGAAAATACGAATCTGGGGTTTTAAAAAGGAAAAGGAAAATGCAACAAGAAGCTTTTATTGAATCACAAAAAGGATCATTTTTAAAATTTTTAACATCAAACAAAAATGTTAATAATGAACAAGAACAAACTAATTTTGATAATAAACATGAACAAACTAATGTTGATAATAATGATCATGAACAAATTAATATCAAGAATGATAATGAACAAACTAATATTGATATTGATAATGAACAAACTAATAGTGAAAGTAACGACCAAACTAATAGTGAAAGTGATAGTGAACAAATTAATATTGATATTGATAACAAACAAACTAATAGTGAAAATGATAACGAACAAACTAATATTGAAAATGATAACGAACAAACTGGTATTAAAAAAGATAACATGCCTTTAAACATATATGATCCAAGTAGATGGAATAATATTAGTACTAATTTAAGAGATTTAATCGTAGAAAAAGATCCTATTAAGATTTATGATTTTAAATTTCCAAAAGATCAACATTTAAGAAGTTTTACTACATCTCTTTATATGCAAAAAAATATCAAATGGAGAAAAATATGAACGAACATGGTTGGTTTATTCTATAGATGTAGATAGAGTTTTTTGTTTTTGTTGTAAATTATTTAATATGAATACATCTACGTGTTCATTAGCACATAAATGTAATAATGATTGAAACAATATTTCTAGTATACTAAAAAGACACGAAATAAGTAACGAACACATTCTTAATATGAGGTCATCGATTGACTTAGAAACTAGATTAGCAAATAATCAAACAATTGACAAACAAATCCAAGAGAAAATAAATAAAGAAAAAGAACATCGAAAAAATGTTTTAATAAGAATCATTGTTGTAGTAAAAACTTTAGGAATAAATAATTTAGCATTTCGTGGAACAAATAAAAAGATTTATGAAGAAAATAATGGTGATTTTTTAACTATAATTAGAATGATTGCAGAATTTGATCTTATTATGCAAGAACATATTAGGAGAATTAATGACAAAGAAATTCATAACCATTATCTTGGACGCAATATGCAAAATGAACTTATTAATTTATTAGGAGAAGAAGTTAAAAGTAAAATTATTAAAAAAAAATAAAAGAGGCTAAATACTTTTCAATAATACTTGATTGTACTCCCGATACAAGTCACAAAGAACAAATGTCAATTATCTTACGGTGTTTAGATCATTCAACAACTCCAATTGAAGTTAAGGAGTACTTTCTAGTATTTTTAATTGTAGATAATACAACCGATAAAGGCTTATATGATGTTATAGTTGATGAAATTAAAAATATAGGACTAGATATAAATGATGTTAGGGGTCAAGGTTATGAAAATGGATCAAATATGAAAGGAAAACATCCAGGTGTATAGAAACGATTGTTAGATATTAACCCTAAAGCATTCTACACTCCTTGTGGTTGTCATAGTTTAAATTTAGTAATTTGTGATATGGCTAATTTGTGTGATAAAGCTAGTGAATTTTTTGGAGTTATACAACGTATATATTCGATATTTGTTTCATCAACTCAAAGGTGGAAAATATTACAAGATAATATATCAAACCTAACACTTAAATCATTATCGCAAACTCGTTGGGAAAGTAGGCTAGAAAGTGTAAAAGCAATTAGATTTCAAGCACCACAATTAAGAAACGCACTTTTACAATTATCCAAAAATTGTGGAGATCCAAAAATTAAAAGTGAGGCTAAATGTTTAGCAACATATGAACTTGAAAACTATGAATTTTTTATTAGGAATGATTATTTGGTATGGTGTTTTGTTTGCTATTAACATTGTTAGTAAAAGTTTGCAATCAAATGATATGTGTATCGATGATGCTATAGATCAATTAAATGGACTTTTGTGTTTCTTTGAAGAATATAGAGAAAACGGATTTGAAAAGGCTTTACATTATGTAAAAGAATTGGCTTTAGAAATGAACATAAAATCTGAATTTCGTGAAAAACGTATCATTCAAAGAAATAGACGATATGATGAAAATGTTGCTAATGAAACTATTAAAACTCATATTCAGTTATTTAAAACTGATTACTTTTTATATTTAGCCTCTTTTTGAACTCGTTAAATTGCTCAAACAACTCCAATTGAAGTTAAGGAGTACTTTCTAGTATTTTTAATTGTAGATAATACAACCGATAAAGACTTATATGATGTTATAGTTGATGAAATTAAAAATATAGGACTAGATATAAATGATGTTAGGGGTCAAGGTTATGAAAATGGATCAAATATGAAAGGATAACATCCAGGTATACAGAAACGATTGTTAGATATTAACCCTAAAGCATTCTACACTCCTTGTGGTTGTCATAGTTTAAATTTAGTAATTTGTGATATGGCTAATTTGTGTGATAAAGCTAGTGAATTTTTTGGAGTTATACAATGTATATATTCGATATTTGCTTCATCAACTCAAAGGTGGAAAATATTACAAGATAATATATCAAACCTAACACTTAAATCATTATCGCAAACTCGTTGGGAAAGTAGGCTAGAAAGTGTAAAAACAATTAGATTTCAAGCGCCACAATTAAGAAACACACTTTTACAATTATCCAAAAATTATGGAGATCCAAAAATTAAAAGTGAGGCTAAATGTTTAGCTACATATGAACTTGAAAACTATGAATTTTTATTAGGAATGATTATTTGGTATGGTGTTTTGTTTGCTATTAACATTGTTAGTAAAAGTTTGCAATCAAATGATATGTGTATCGACGATGCTATAGATCAATTAAATGGACTTTTGTGTTTCTTTGAAGAATATAGAGAAAACGGATTTGAAAAGGCTTTACATTATGCAAAAGAATTGGCTTTAGAAATGAACATAAAATCTGAATTTCGTGAAAAACGTATCATTCAAAGAAATAGATGATATGATGAAAATGTTGCTAATGAAACTATTAAAACTCATATTCAGTTATTTAAAACTGATTACTTTTTATATATAGTAGATAAAGTCATTACTTCACTTAAAAGTAGATTTGAGCAATTTAACGAGTTTAAAAATATTTTTGGTTTTCTATTTAGTATAGAAAAATTAAAATCATTTGATGAAAATACTTTAAAATGACATTGTTTAAATCTTGAAAAATATTTAAAGCTTGATGATAACTTAGATATTGATGGTTTAGATTTATTTCATGAACTAAAACTTTTAAGATATATTATACATTTAGAACGTGATACAATTATTAATATACTTAATTTTATTAAAAAGTTTAGCTCTTTTCCAAATGCATATGTTGCCTATAGAATTATGCTAACTATTCATGTAACCGTTGCCTCTGCAGAAAGAAGTTTTTCGAAATTAAAACTGTTAAAAATTATTTAAGATCTACATTGTTACAAGAAAGATTAAATGGATTAACTATTTTGTAAATTGAAAAACATTTAATAAAAGAAATTGATTATGAAAATTTCATTAAAGAATTTGCATCTAAAAATGCTAGAAAATTAACTTTATGTCATAAATATATTCACAAAAAACATATACATAGAAAAAAAAAATTAACTCCACCATTTGTAAACTTTTTAGTTTATTATTGTCGGTCCCAAGCCCGGATAAAAGAGGATGATTTATAATATTAAATATAGTAATGTCAAAGGCCCCCAATTTTTTGGTTCGCTTAGAGCCTTCAAATTGGTTGAGCCGGCCCTGGTTGAAGATCTCCGACGTGGGTGTACGAAAGGTGAGGGAGAAGGTTACGGGTTGAGGGGGAAGACCAACAGGGATAAGAGGGTGGGTTAAATTTGATTTATTAATTACAAAATATTAAATAAAAAAAGGGTTATATTAATATTGACCATAATTACAGTACAAATATAAACAAAAGGCACAATCGTAAGTTTTCTGTGGATGTATCAAAATTGGGAGGGGAAGTATCAATTCCCTTAAAAAAAAGGATTCAAGTTGTTGAAAAAAAAGAGATAAATCTAAACAATACTTAGATTTGCGCGTCTTAAGCATAGAATCACGCTTGTTTCCCAATGTAAGATACTCTTATATATACCCTATGAGTTGTACTCTTTTTTCTTCACAACTCACAGTTTTATCCTTCATATCTTGAGTCCTTTTCTTTACAAAGAAAACTGAAAGGGAAAAGGAGACAAAGAGGTATTTTCTTTTACTAATTGTTTTGATTTAGATGTATATTGCTTATATCCTTCATGTTATTTTCCTCGCATGTATACAATCAATTGTTTTTGTAATCTAAATTGCTCTGGTGGTGTATGACTCTCGAGCAAAATTCAATTGATTAGATCCACTAACACTTGCCCTTCTATAAAAAACTGCTTAAGAATAACTATAGACTTTTTGATTGTTTATCCTTTCTCTTGTTAACTCTTCATCATAGACTTGGAATAAATTATATGGAGACAACGAATTGATTTATGTGTTTTACTAATGGATGTTTAATAAGATTACTTTGATTTTGAACCTTATGTTTTAGTATGATAAATTTTTGTATTAAATTGTTCCAGATAACAATTGTGTTTTCATTTTAATTCTTTTACTTTTGTATCTTTTCTATCTTATAGAAAAAAAAAATGAAATGAGTAATTTGGTAGCTTTGTACCACTTCAGCTGAATCTATATGTTGTGTGCATGACTTTACTTTTTAGGCTATAACTAATTGACGGGTCCATTGACTTCCGAGGGCAAGTGCGAAAGCCGAAAGCTAGAAATGGGCCATAAATATAACTTTTTTTATGTAACAAAAACTACCATAAATCGATAATTTTTACTAAATCAATCAAAACAAAAGATATCATTAATCCGTCCTTGATTTGTAACTAATACGATATTAATTTTTCACTAATCCGTCACTAGAATAATGCACATAAAAACAGCTCCCCCCCCCCCCCCCCCCCCCATATAGTGCTTATCAATCTTAAAAAACATTTTTTTGTTTGAGTATTACTAAATTCATTTGATTGTTTTCTATATATACCGACTTTGAATATATAATGTTCTTTAAAATTTACTTTTACCTTTCTATGTTTGTATTTACAATCAGTATAAAATTTATCCAATATTGTAATTTGATTGTTGTTTCTTAAGTATCGAATATATGGGTGGAGTACTAAACCAAAGGTTTGATACAAGATATTTTTATAGATCTTATTAGATGGATCTTGAAACACATTGAGATTTGAACTTTTCCTTGGATGGTATTATATATTGGATATCCATGGTCAATTGATATACTAATGGTTTGATATGCAATATTATATACAATTTATTACCTGAAATATTTTATAAATCTTATTAGCTGCCCCTTTAGTATATATCTAATAAGTTTGACTTTATAATATATAAATAATTATAATTTGGCTTTGATAGTATTTGAATTATTAGATCGACAAAAACAATATTTTGTTTTCAATTTTATTTAAGAGTAAATTACACGAATGGTCCCTATGGTTTGGGGTAATTTGTGTGTTTGGTCCCTAACTTATTTTTTTAACTCGGAAGGTCCTTATGGTTTGTTTTTGTTACGCATTTGGTCCCTACTGTTTATTTTTGTTAGGCGTTTGGTCCATGTCTTATCTAAAAAGACTATTATTTAAAGAGGGAAAAATGATAGGATAGGTGAGGTAAGGTGAGGGGGTGAGATTAGGGGTGTGTTTATTTAAATAAATTAAAAAAATCAAGGGCATAATAGTCTTTTTAAGTAAGATAGGGACCAAGCGCGTAACAAAAACAAATAGTAGGGATCTTCCGAGTTAAAAAAATAAGTTAGGGACCAAACGCACAAATTATCATAAACTATAGGGACCATTCGTGTAATTTACTCTTTATTTAAAGTAGATTACATAAATTACATGGGGTATATTGCTTATTTTGTTCCTACTTCATTCCGGCTGGCCCTACAGTTTAAATTTATTTATGTTTGATTGAGTTTAATGAAAATGACTTAAAATATTTTTTTCATTTATATAATTATTATGTTTCTATTAGTTTAAATGATCATACCCAATTCCCTCCCGACTTTTTCAGATAGATATAAGATAGAGATAGATATAAGATAGATATAGACTCTCGCCTCTTCGTCCGAATTTATAAATAAAGAATTTGCTTTTAGATTTCTAGATTTTTAGATTTTATTTTTACACTTTATTTTTAAAGAAACCAACATCAACACTATAAATTTGTAAATAAAGATTTGTACACTCTATAAATAGAGAAATACACGGTGACACTCTAAAAATGAAGTGTAAAGTATACAATCTCAAACATAACACTCTATTTTACACTTTATTTTTAGATTTTTACACTTTATTTTTAGAGTGTAAAAGAGAATTTAAATTGAGTTGGAGATGAACCACTCTAAGCTCTATGTTACACTTTTTTTTTTTTTTTTTTTTTCGAGTGAAAATAGAGTGTGGATGGCTATGCTCTAATTATGCCCATATATCTTTTTTTTTTGGCTCTGCATAAAGTATCTCAGAATTAACATTTAACAAATATATTATTTTACAAAAAAACATATATATTATCAAAAAGAAGAAGTTAAAATCTATAAAATGTTACACTCTTTGCTATAATTATACTTATGTATCCTTGTTTTTGGCCCTGTCAGCATAAAGTATCAAATAATTAGCATTAACAAATATATTATTTTACATAAAACATATATATATATATATATATATATATATATATATATATATATATATATATATATATATATATATATTATCACAAAGAAGTTAAAACCTATCAAATAAGATCAATATCTATTGTTCTTATTATTAGTATATGATTGTTCTTATTATTTGTATAAGTTCTGGTTATATTTGATTAAAATATAACTAAACACAATAGTGTCATGTCAAATTCATTAAAGATATTAAAGAGCAACATCATTTTCAAAATACATGACTCCTTCCACCATCTCATCATCTCTCTTGTCTTTCATTCTCAACAGTGAACAATGGTGGACGCTTTAGTTAATGTTGTTGTTGAAGGTATACATAAAAAGGTGGGGTGTATAGCTGCAAATGAAATCGCCCTTGCTTGGGGTTTCAAGAAGAAGTTGGATACTCTTGAACACACATTGAAAATTATTTGTGCTAAGTTACGGGATATCGAGAATGAAAAAGGTCAAAACCATGGTGTGATGGTATGGCTGACACTCCTAAAACATTTGGTTGGTGAAGCTGATGATATGTTGGATGATCTTCATTACGAAATACTGAGGCACGAGGTGATATCACGGGATCAAACTAGAATGATAGCCTTAAAATCTCTCCCAAGCTTGAAAACGTTTTCAACTCGTAGAGAAATTGGACACAAGATCGAAAACATTACCAACAAATTTTGTGAGATGATTGAACACGGTAACAAACTAGGACTACAAAATAGACACCCTCACCTTGTTCCTTATGGTGTCTACCAGGAAGAGACTGATTGGTATCTACAAAAATTCAAAATTGTTGGGAGGCAGAATGACGAACTACATATCATACAACTTTTAACCCAAGCAAGAAAAGAGGAAAAAATTACGATTGTTCCCATTGTGGGAATGGATGGAATTGGGAAGACAACACTGGCTAAGATGGTCTACCATAATCCAAAAATTTGGAGACATTTTGATGTTAGAGTTTGGTTGTGTGTATCAGTTAAGGTTGATGTCAACACACTTCTCGCAAAAATTTGTGAATCTCTTCCTGGAGATGAATGTAAGTCACTAACAAGGGTGGACTTAATCACAAATCTTCGAAAGAAGATGGGATCAAAAAGGTATTTGGTAGTCTTGGATGACGTTCGCGATAAAGATAGGGCACACTGGGATGATTTTAGGACTTGTATGCTAGATGTAAACTCACTGAATGGAAGTTGCTTTATTGTCACTACACAAAATCTTGAAATTGGAACTAAGATTTTTAGTGAGGATTTCCATGCTTTGCAAGGTCTTTCTGATGATGATTGTTGGTCTATCTTTAAAGGAAGGGTGTTTATAGCAAAGAAATCATTGTTGCCAGAATTGGAGGAGATAGGGCGTGATATTGTGAACAAGTGTCGTGGTTTGCCGCTATTAGTAAACATAACAGGAGGCATGTTGCGAAATTATAATGATAAAGGGAAGTGGTTGTCACTCAAAGATAACAAGGCTTGGGATCTAGAAGAAGGACATATAGTTCAAAACATCTTGAAAATGAGCTTTGATGATCTACCAAATTGTGTTGTAAAACAATGCTTTGCATATTGTTCAGTTCTTAAGAAGGATAGGGTCGTGAACAAGAACGAACTTATCCAACTTTGGATGGCTTTAGGGTTGGTTCGAGCAGATGAGAATGCAAAAAGGGAGGCCGAGGATGTTGGAAATGATATTTTCCATGTTTTGGTTAGTAGATCATTGTTCCAAGATGTTACAGATCAGTATAGTTACTTCACTTATCGTATCCACGAACTCACTTATTTCAGTATGCATGATCTGGTTCATGATCTTTTAGTATCACTTTCAAAACATGAAAGTGCATGTTTGATGCATTCGACAAGCGATAATATTGTAAATATTCCCCAGGTGAAGCGTCTAGCAGTGTATAATGAACTGAAGAAGCAACGTGAATTCACCAACAAGGTCTCCATGGTGTTAAAAGATTATATGTCCACTAGAACTTTGCATACATTGTTCTTTGAGGGTGAAGTTGAGAAGAGCATTTCATTTCAACGTTTCAGGTCCCTTCGAATCTTAAAATTTTCTGGATGTAAACTAGAGAAGCTAGACGATTCAATTGGAGAATTGGTGTATCTTAGGTATCTTGATTTATCGAATACCCAAATCAAAGCTCTTCCAGAATCTATCGGTAAACTTTACCATTTGCAAACTCTAAAGTTGTATGGTTGCTATCTCCTACACTTGCCAGTAGAAATGGGAAATCTGATAAGCCTAAGAGTCTTCGAGTTTCCAAAACTTTTACCCATCCACACGCTGGGACAATTGACTTCACTTACAACATTACCTTTCTTTCATGTGTATCAACTAAAGGGGTATCAAATTGAAGAGCTAGGTCGTCTGAAACACCTTCGAGGAGAGATCCAACTTTTAAATCTAGAAGAAATTAACGGCAAAGAAGATGCTCTTATGGCAAATTTATCCGAAAAGAAAAATTTATACAAGATTGAATTCATTTGGAGTTTGGATCGTGGTGTCAAACACAACAACCAGGATGTATTGGAAGGCTTGCAACCCCATGGAAATGTGAAAAGCTTAACAATTACGAACTTTTCTGGTGATAATTTTCCACCATGGGTAATGAAGATGGCAATAAATATTGAAGGGAAATGGGCACCGCTTAAAAATCTCGTGGAGATTATGTTATATGGATGTAGAAGTTGTGTATATCTTCCGATCCTTGAATACCTACCACTTCTTCAAGATCTCGTGTTACAGAGCATGGACAACTTAACATGCTTAAGAAGTCGTTCAGATGAGGGCGATAATGTTACCAGATTAATGACACCTTTGTCTCCATCATTGAGATCACTTAAAGTAGGTTGGATGAAAATGTTAGAAAAGTGGATAGACGGAACACCAAATAGCTCAACAATGATATCGCCTGTTCTTGAGAAGTTGCAAATTATGACTTGCCCAAAGATTATTCTTCTAGATGAATGTGATCCCCATCCTCTTGTTTCCTTAGAGATACACAATTGTGATAACCTTGTGTCCATTAATAGTATACAAGGCCTCAAATCTCTCGAATCTTTAGAAATTCACAATTGTCGCAGTCTTTCAGGATTACCCCATCTACCCAATGAGGGAAATTCTTTGAAGAGTTTGAGAATCGTCTATTGCCATAAATTGACTTACTTACCTCACGAAACATTTTATTGTTTTTCCTTTTTAAGCAAGTTGTCACTTGGTCCCTTCTCGAATGAACTCCTATCTTTCCCAAGTCTCCAAGGCATTGAGAAGTTGAGCAACCACCTTCACTCATTGGAATTGTTTGGTTGGAATCATTGGGCTTCAATACCAAAAGAAATAAAACACCTCACTTCACTCACTCGGTTTTTCATATTTAATTTTGGAATTCGAGAATTGCCTGCTTGGTTAACCAATATGTCCTCCATTCGAAATATGAGATTTTATGATTGCCACCAGTTGGATAAAGCAACAGTTAAACTGGGAGCGCCATGGGAAGCAGATCATGTCTTGGTAGATGGAAACAGAGTGTAATTAGAGATGTTTGTTACTTGTTTAGAGGTTCTAATTTGCAATAATATTGAACATGATTTTGAGTTCATGTGTTTTACTTTGTCGGTATTGTGGTTACATATTTGTAAGTACGTATATATTATATTATGTGTCACACTTACGAGAATTACGTGCTACGTTCTAAATTAATACCATTACAGAAGTCCCAAACAATGACTCAAGTTTTTTTGGATGGTTCTGATAGTTAACAATTCAGACAGCTGAAAAAAGTTAGTTTTAAGTGTTACTACTTAACTCACTAAGCTAGAACCTTAGTGGAGTTTAGTTTTTGGTATTGGGTGATGTTTAATTTATTGAATGAAATATTAATGAATGGAATTTAATTTGGTTTGAAGAATTAGTATCATAGAATACATTAGGGATTTTTTCAGAAGAATACTCAATTTTATTTTTTTCATGAAAAAACTTTTATTTTTTAATTTTTTTGAAAAAATTCTTAATTTAAAAAAAAGGTCAACATTTTAATTTTTCAAAATCAAGAAAAATGTAAGTTCTTTTTAAAGGAAAAAAATAAATAAATTTAAGGTTTAATTCGGAAAAAAATATAATATAAGTTCTTTTATGATATTAACTCAAGAATATATATATATATATATATATATATATATATATATATATATATATATATATATATATATATATGTATATATATAGGGTAAAGTGAATATACCTAACAACCTTATATAAGCTTAGATACCTAACTTCATCAAACTACGTCATTTTGCATTAATTTTCATTGCAATCATCCAAATTTCTTACATCCTTTCATTTGTAGCGGTAGGATATGAAGCCCATCAGGTGGTATTTGATAGAAAGACGTGATATAAAAGAAAGATATTGGTGAAAGTCCAAAGATTTTGGAAGTAATCAAGTTATGGGGTTGAAGTTTAAGAAACTTAGGCAATTACAATGTAAATATGATACAAACCGATGTAGTATTATGGAGTTAAGTACCTAAGCTTATATAAGGTTGTTAGGTATATTCACTTTAAGGTTTAATATATATATATATATATATATATATATATATATATATATATATATATATATATATATATAAAACTCATTTTTTACTAAAAACATCTCTCATGGTAGGTGTTTTGAAAAACCTTTTCTTATTTGAAAAAGTTTTTTTTATTGGACAATTTTTTTCCCTAAAAGTCACTCCAAGCATTTATTATCCACTAAAATTTTAATTTTTTTTTTCAAATGTTTATTATATTTGATCTGTATATTAATTAACATTATATTATATACCCTAACGATACTTAGGTGATGTTTGTTTCTTCGAAGCGAAAATGTATTAAGTCTGCGGACCACCTCTGCAATCCTCTGTAGCCGAAGAGGTGGAACAAAAGGCTGCGACATTTAATAAAAAGTTTGTTTGTTTTTTAACATCTACAGACTGCTGCAGTAAGTTAAAGTAAGGTGCGAAGAGGTTTGAAGCAGTTGGTTTTGTGCTGCGCCATGCAACACACGCGTAGCAGTTTTTAAGTCAGAAGTCTTCAGGAAAACAAACAGCTACGAAAAGCCAAGTGTTGTGCGGCGCAACAATAAGTGGTTTGAAGTGGTTTTAAAAAAAAAAAGAACAAACACCACCTTAGATATTATATATTTTTTATTAGTTAATCAATTGATTTAAAAAATAATAAAAACAAATATACTTAAAAAAACTATATATATTATAAAGTAGTTAAAATTATCAAAATTAAAAAGTATCAAATATTATAAAATATTCCATTTATATGATATTTTATTATTTTTTATAGTTTTATATTTTTTATTGTTTCGAAAAAAAATATCCGACAATAATAAATTATATATTATTTGAGGAAGCTTAATAAAAAGTTTAATATAGATAAATGAAAAATTAGTAAAATCGAGAAAAAAAGTTAATAGGTTAACCGTTGAAGAATGTATTTACTAAAACCTTTTTATTAAATATAAATTAATGGATAGATATATATATCAAGGTTGTCAAGATCGGGATCCTACTTAGGATCGTTTTTGGATTTGCAAGATCGGGATCGTAAAATCGGGATCGAGATCCTAAGATCATACAAAATAAAATATAATTTTAATTTATAATATTTAATCATGAAAAATATTTCAAACATTTAATTTTTCGTTCAAAAGTTATAAAAACTTCAAAATATTAGTCATAAGTCACAATAAAAAAATGATAAATGGTAGATTGGTAAAGGCTAAAAGACATAAAGTGGTAAAACAAATTTGATTTGCAAAAAAAAAAAAAAATCAAAGTAAGGTACGATCCTACCTACGATCTTACGATCCTACCTGCGAGTCTACCCAAAATACGATCATTTTACGATCCAGATCGGTTTTCATATCTAGGATCGTAGGATCGTACGATCCTACGATCAGGATCGCGATTTTAACAACCATGATATATATGCTTACAGAATGAAATAATTTTAAGAAACGCAATATAGTGGAATTAATAGCTGAAAATCATAGTCTTATATCCTCATACTCTCATAGTATTCGTTTTAAATAGAAATTTAAAGTGTATATTGCATAATTTCATTTAATTCATTTTGTAAACATGCTTTCAAACTATGTGTTCGTGATTTACATTAAAATAAATGACCCAATTCTTAAATAAGAAACCAGTTCAACCAAATTTAATTTTGATTGTAGGGTAACTATGCATTTGGACGTGTTTGACAAAAATAGCTGTTAGCGGGTAGCGGGTAGCTTATAGCGGGAAGTTGTAACTTTTATTTGTTATATGAGTGTTTGACAAAAGTAGCTGGAAGCCTTTAAAATATATAAAATTACATAAAAAGACAATTGATTAAAAATAAATAAATATATAAATATATTTTAAAGGATAATTATGGAAATTGATTTTAAAAGCTCAGTAGAGTTTTGTTAAACGCTACATGAAGTAGCTTTTAAATTTGGAGCACTTTGTTTAAACTAAAAACAAAACGCTCGTACTGCCAAACAAAGCTTTTTGTTTAAACTAGAGCGTTTTGTCAAAAGCTAAAAGCTAGAAGCTCCAAACGCTTCTAAAAGCTCCGTGCCAAACACGCCCAATACCTTGATTATAAATATATAACATAAAATTTAACCCCATGTTAAATTCCACATAAAAAGATAAAAGAATAAAAGAAAAGAACTGTTTCATAGTTCAACAGAACAAAAAAAAAAACAATAATTGGTTACTTATTAAGAAAAATTAGTTAAATCGAACATACAAACCACACAAAATTATATTAAGAGTAAAATACATAAATGGTCTTTGTGGTTTGTGGTTGTTTGTGCGTTTAGTCCATAATTTTCTTTTCATTTTAATGGTCCTTAAGTTTTATTTTCTTGCACATTTCCTTCCTAGGTAAGGAGTGAGTGATTATACTATTTCGGCAACAACATTTCAACAATTAATTGTTGATAAGTATTGGAAACCAGAAATATACCTTATAATCCTTTTAGGTAATGATTATATATTATATCAACTATCTTGTTTATATATAAAATAATCCATTATGACCTAAAGAAACAAATATATTTTCGTCATATCATAAGTCAAAATACAACCCTAAAAAGACATATATCCTATGGTCATTGTATGAAGACCTTCAAAGAGATGTGAACCGAAAACAATCTGTTTTGAAAATATTCAGTTAGTACATTGATGATTCTAAAGAAAAATGAAGTTGCTGAGAGAGGTAAAAGATTATGACCCATCCTACCACAAATCAACGCATATTTTTATCTTGCGCAATCGATTTGCAAGGATTGTCACATATACAACACTTTAACAACCTTACATGAACACGTTGATAAAAAAAATTAAAAAGAAAACGGAGATGATACATAAATTTAGAAAACATTGAACATCAAGGTTTAATGTTCTTTAAATATATTGTTAATACTTTTTCTTTTTATAGAGAATCTTATTTTTAACATTAAATACAAGTTATTCTACTTTGATTTTCTTTTTCTTTTCTTTTTCTTTTTTTTGTTTTTTCTAAAGGTTGTAAACAATATGTGAGGTGACAGTGTTTTTGTTCGTAATGTCTTTGCGATTGATCATTCCCCTTCCATGAATTTTTAATCATTTGACCTAAACAAAAAAATATTATATGAACATTTATAATAATACATATTATTTGGTAGCAACATATACTTGATGAAATTAAAGTGGCCAGCCAAATTTATTTATAACATATATTCAGTGAGATACAAATCAATGGTAATTTATAATAATATATATTACATACGAATATATTTTGTGCAAGTAAAGCCACTTGCAACATTCTACTAAACAAAAAGATTAATAACAATGCTCTATACAACTATATTCGGCATATTAATTTATGACATATATTTTGGTAATAGTTTTATGATGGGATGCTTAATTGTCATTATGATAGTAATAGTTAATTAGATATATTTTGGTGCGATTACAACTACTTCAAACATTCTACTCAAACATATATGTAGTGTACAAAAAAAAAAACTTCAAATATGTAACTCAACTAAGGCTACCTTCAAATTAAACAATTATACCAACATATTCGGTGAAAATAAAATGGAATGTCAAACTAATTTATAACATATATTCGGTGGCATCAGCAACATATGTTTGGTGAAATACAAATAATTGTAATTTATACCAATGTAATATTATGTGTTCGCATTAAGGTATATTTGGTGCAAGTAAAGTCACTTGGAAAATTCTACTAAGAGAAAACATCATTAAAGTTGTTCTCAACAAACATATGTTTGGTATTGTCCGCAATTTAATTTATTGCAAAATGTGACATTCAACATAATCATTTCGGTACATTATAACAAGCCAACAAAGCAATTAACGATGCTCGAAACAAATTCCTAAGAGAATTCACATATTTCATTATTCTAATAACGTAAAAATACAATTACCAATACTGATAATAAACAAATATTCGGTGCAAGGTCTAGCTTTAAATATATAAACATTTATATTGAAATTCTAATAATACATTGTCAAATCTGATCGATTTTCTAGGTTATAATACTATTTAATCAAACATGATTTGCACATCGAAATTGCACATAAACAATTATGGGACATGCAACTTAGACTTTCTCATAATAAGAACATACTTTGAAAACTAACGTAATTAACCTTATGTAATAAAAAATAAAACGATTAAAACATACCTTTTTGTATATAAAAATATACTAACTTCTGAGTTCTTTAAATTTTCCATGGAAAGCTAACATTTAATAGTGTGAATGTCTTTAATGGTTCACACCAAAAATCCTAGAACACTAGAACTTAAGAAATATATATATATATATATATATATATATATATATATATATATATATATATATATATATATATATATATATATATATATATATATAGAGAGAGAGAGAGAGAGAGAGAGAGAGAGAGAGAAAGAAAGAGAGAGAGAGAGACAGATAAAGAGAGAGAGGGAGAGGATACAAGATGAAAATCAAATTTCATCTTTCTAGAAGGCATACGAACGAAAATTGCATGCCATGAGGTTCTACTTATAATTTAGATAACTTATAGATAATCCATATTTGAACAATTAAATATTAGATTTAATCCATAGTTCAAATTATTTCCTTATTAGCTACAAAGAGGCTTCTAAAAACCCTAGAAACTCCTCCAAAACTGTCCATGCTCATGGAGAGTTCTAGAATTTCTTCTTTTGTGCAACCATTTAATAATTACAATTCACTCATTGCACCTTTAATTAATTCCACTTAATTCCGAATTAATTTCAGATTAATTCTGATTAATAATTAATCAATCACAACTATTTCTAATTAATTCAAAATTAATTAGTAACTATTTTTAATTAATACATTAATCATATAATATATTAAAAAAAAATCCTTTTATCTCTCTCTTAATATAAATTCTAGCTATTTCTGGTTACTAGGGAAATCTAAAAATTACTTTATTTTTATTCACTAAGATTATACCAATCTAGTTAATACCTTAGACACCTTAATCCAACAGTCTCCAACTTGGATAAGTCGTCAACTACAATTGCAATTATAGACTTTGAATAACTAGTAAAGTGTGCTTTCCAAAGGCACTGCCGAACTCTAATAATATTAAGCGCTTGCCCTAAGATCACTGATCTGTTATCTTTTCGTTCTTCCTAATATCATATGGAGATGAGACATGGATTAGAATTAATCTCATAGTCCAAAATTTTGTTTCTTTTTTTTTTCTATTTATGACGACTGAATTTAGACTACTAATTGAACACATTAATTTAGCCTGGACTCGGCTAAACACTTCAAATGTCGGAAAAAAAAATAATCGAGAGGACCAAAGATATCGTTTTTCATGTTAAGGAAAAATAAATGAATAAACTTTAACTATATAATCATACCTTTTACTTATCATGTCATACATGGAATTACACTTTATGACATGCAGTTACAGATGAGCTGATGCAAACCAATGTACAACAGACTTGTAAACTATGACTTATATATCTCCGTTTGAAGAATATAAGACATTAACGTCTTAGAATTACCCGTGATTGAATCCATGAAGTATTCTCTAAGAGCCAATTTAACCAATACTTAAAATCCCTATTTTTTATGTACTCATGAATTTTGCAACAATACCTAGGCAATATCCAATCACCATGAACAATCTACAAATATTCCATGACTATCTTAAATCAATACCTACTCCAAGAAGTATGAACGTCTGTGGCATTTCGAATAAATTAATATTCAGGAAGCCACACATAAAATGAAACATAATAATAAACTAATAGTTCTATGGCATCATACTCTTTGAATATAAATAATTCCCTATTATCTAATCACAACACAATTACCAATTTATTGACTATATAAATGTTTCGGGGTAATCGACTTAGCAACTAAGCTTGAAAACATTTCTCAAGCCAATTCTCTTAGCATGCATATCATGTTTTTCTCTGGTCATCACTATTGTGAAGAAATGATCAAAAAGATATTTATGACACAACTAGATCTCTATCTTCAACCCCTTTCTTAGATGTACTGGATTTTCCTCCTTCTATGCATTGACCTTCTATGATCTCAAGAGTCATTAGTCAACACGACTACACTTTCACAGAATATTTATAGTGGCAATTTGTTACTCAAAACAATTCTAGCATCAACTATGAAAATTTTCCAATCCAGTTACGCTCCTTGGAAATTTCATTTGCATTATTGTAATATGACTCATATAGTTGAGTCTATAACCATCTCCTACATGAAACCTTTCGTGTTATCGCACTATAACTCAAAAATAAATGTCTATTTAGACGAAGACTCAGATTCATTTCTAAAATTTATTAATCATGTTCTCTACTATCTACAAGCAACCACTCCTTGGTATCTTTCAATAACTCAGAATTTTTCTGACAGTTGTCTAACTATTCGGTCAATCAAACTTCTTATACAATATCACAATGCTTAAAAACATCTGAGACATCAGAACAAGTAGTAGTCACGCTTTATCGATTCTATATCTGAAGTATATGAGACTCGACTTATCCTATCATTTTCATGAGTAGTATAAAGGGCTTTTGATATTTAGTAAACTCCTTACTATGAAGCATATGAACAATTCATTACTTCGAATTTTCTATGTTAAAACCTTTTCAAACATATTGTGTTTTGACTAAGTCCTATTATGCATTTTGATCTTTACTTTTAGATTCGGAGACCAGGAATCAATATCACTTACCTATGTCCATCATAGCGAAACAATTCCTGAGCTTTTGCACCTTGAAACATAGGGACAATGTTTCTTATAAGTTGCATTGTCATCAACATGCAGTATGATGAAGAAAACGACACTCCCATTAGCTCTAACATGAACTCAAGAGTCATCTGGACTTCTAATAAGATAATACTCTTTGACTCTTCTCATGGAAGAACACATTCTTGCCACATGATTCTTGTTCAAATATAAGAAAAGACTTTAAAGGCTTACACACCTTGTTTGGATACTTTGTATGTTCAATCCATTTCATGATCTGCCATACATCCTTCGAAACTTTCTTGTTAAGGAAAGTCATTTAAACATCCATTTTACCATATCTTAGAAGGTAACAATGGTAACCAATAACCAAATACAAATTTTCTCAACTACTAGTAAAAATATTTCCTTATAATCAATTTCTTAAGCCTAAGTGAAACTCTTTTCCACCACACTAGCTTTGAATGTGTGTACATTCCTACCCATCTTAGTCTTCACATTGAAGATCTAATTGCAACTTACTATCATAAGACTAGGCTTTAGATGAACCAATCCCATACTTGGTTATCCTTCATGGACTTAATTTTTCTATCCTTAGACTCTTCTAATGGTAGCCATAGAGCCCACAATTGCTTCCTAGTAGTTATTAGGCTTATCAAAACTGATCAATGTTTTATCCCTAATGAACGTATTTCCTTCCATAGTTAGATAAAACTCACAAAACTTGGGAGTTTCTCTAAGTCTACCGGATTTACGAAGAGGTAAGTCAATTTTATCTGACTCAGTTGGTATTTCAGCCTCAAGTTGAGAGTTAGTTCCAACTATAGGTTCATCATATCTTGAATTCATTCAAGGTCAATATGACTCTTACTGACTTCTTGATATGTACATGTTATTCTCATAGGGAAAAGTCCTTTTTAGATACAAACACCACATTATTGGCCTTTAAAAAATATCAAAAGTCTTAAGTGAATACCCAACAATGTAACACCTCTTAGATCTCGATTCAAGTTGGTCATTGGTTTCTCGTCCAACGAAAGACCTCAAAACACCAGATCTAAATGTGAGGGAACTTTCCTAATCGATATTTCATGAGGAGTCTTCAAGACCTACCTATTTGGTTACGAAGTTCAAAATATGTTCTACTATTTCGAGTGTATATTCCTAAAATGTAATTGGTAGTGAAGCATGAATCATCATAGATGGAATCATATACCATCCTATTATCCCTTTAGCAACATCATTATATTCTCATGTCCTTGGAGAAGCCAATTATGGAAGCCATTCCACAATCTACGATGATCGTAGAACTCGATACTAAGGAATTTTCCTTTCCCTTCGGATTGGAAACCCTTTTATATTCCTTCCCAATTGATTTAATATTTTGTCCAGATACTATTGAGCTATACCCAGTGTCATACTTATTCTTAATCATATAAACACAATCACATCTATAGGGGTTAGCAGAAAATCTGACGTAGTAGTATTTGTCGTCCCTTATGGTGGATCTGATGGGTCTACACCGATTAGTGTCTACAAGATCCAACATTCCTTCACCTCATTCACGTATCCATATGAATGGTGATTTAGTATTTTTTTTTCCAACAAACAAGATTCACACACATCATCCAACCCAAAGTTGAAGAGTTCCAAGTCCGGTCCAATTGGATCCTGGTGATCCGACTCTTGCTTTTGTGGCCAAGGCAACTATGCCATAAGCACGATCATATCTAAAATATTAGAGGAATCAATATTAAAGTTAACCATGCTATTATTAGAAACACAAACTACAATTCCATGAATGACAATTACAAGAAGAAATTTGAAACACAAAAAATCATCTTTATAAACTAGAATTGTCATCTTTCCATTATCAAATGAAAATTGATATTCATGTTTATACAATGCATAAAATGAAATTTTGGTTTCCAAACATCACCGAAGAGTAATAGCAAATAACTAGTTTATGCTAACTTCATTACTAAGTACAAGCTCGAAATCCTTAATCATTGAGACATACGACATTCATCCACTGCAATGACTAAGTTTAGCTCTCAATGCTTAGCTTTCTTTTTTCCTATAGATCCTACAATGACATCTAAATGTGATCACCAAATCATGCATCAACGATCCATGAATTGGATGTATTTGGATTTTGATTACTCAGTTACTTGATATAGAGTCAAACATTTTACTTTACCATCTCCAAGTACATAGGGAAACTTTGTTTCCCTTGATCCTTGTCTTTGCATCAATTGCAACTCACCTCTTTTGAATCATGGTTGTGTGGAATAGAGGACACACCAATTTCATTCCTTCATATTCAGAAGTTTCGACAAAAACTGTTCCTTGCCTTTTAGGATTCGAACGTTCCCTCTTTTTTCCACCAATATTTAGAAAGGCGATAACCAGAGTTGGATAAGAAATGTAATTCCCTTCCAATTTCCCCATTTTGTAGAAGGTTTAAGAATTCCATCAATTTATTCTCCACACCATTCATATGATAAATCAAGTAGAAATTATCATAAGAACTAATGAAAGATCCAAGCACAAGATTTATATCAAGACTCTTGTCAAGGATTACATTGAGATCCTCAAGTTTGTCTATGTAGCTTTCATTGATTACATAAAAAGCTCTCTTCTTCAATTCGTATGCAATTAGGAACTTTTGATTATTTTCAAATCATTCTTGCTTTGCCTTTTGGTGGAAAATTTCACTCAATTTCAAATTCATCCGATATGTTCTTATGTTCACAAAAGATCATTTTGGAATATTGAGGACATAATTATGGGAATAACAACTTCTTCAAAGTTGATGCATTATTGATTTAAGGGGGATACTCATCATGAACATTTTCCCAATATCAAAATCGAGGAAGTTTCCATAGAAAATGAGCTATTCTTGATAGAGTACAAAGAGAATCTTGAATTTTGAAAGTGCGTGAGGATGTGGGAGAGAATTTCCATCTTACCTAAGACATAATGTTTAAATATGTCAATTCAATATTTAATTATTAACCCAATTTTAAATAAAGGATAGGATCCATAAATATGATTCATAATATGAAGATGGATGTAGTAATCACACCACGAATCTATTTTAGGTAATTAAAGCACTTCAACATTTTCAATCAAAACAAAACACCTAGATCTTTTGAGATTCATTAAACAATCAATGTTGTGCTAATCTCAGATTATGCTCTTGGATTTGTGACTAGGATGCCGAGGATCACAAACAAGATGTTAATAACCATGCAAACTCGCACGACACCCTCAATATCATTTATAATGACATATTGACCTACTAGTTAACTACACACGCTCCATCAATAGTCGTAAGTTTCAAGTTTATACCATCATTTCAACTTTGTAGTCCCAAATTATTGTTTCGGTTAACCACACATGCTCCACTAATGACTTACAAACAAAAAAAATGTGCATTTTCATAGATTAGAATACAATTTCAAATTTTTCCTAAAGTAATTAGAGTAAAATTTTATAGACTGTTCTAGTACTTTTACACTATAATTTTAGTGTGATTAGTGTCCAATCAAATCCTTTCGATTAGCGACCCTCTACCACACAAAGAAGCGATGAATGAAAATGACACCTATTTAACAGCTATTTTATAGGTCGTTTACTTATACCTCATCTTATAGTGTGGTTTCATAAATGAGGCTACTGTTGATTTGACTGAGTTTAAGTTTTAAATATAATATTATAACTCTCACATATATATATATATATATATATATATATATATATACATATACATATATATATATATATATATATATATATATATATATATATATATATGTGTGTGTGTGTGTGTGTGTGTGTATGTGTGTGTTTGTAGGGTATATTCTAAAACCTTTCAAAATACAAGGTTCGAATCTTATTAATTCAATTAAATTTTAATTAATTAATATTTTAAGCCAACTAATATTTAATAGTTATCTTTAATTACACTTTGAATTAATTAAAAATTAAATATTTTAAGAATTAATTCATTATTTTTAGTTAACTTTTAATTAATTAATATTTAATCTTAATCCATGCCTAAAAGTTGAAATTAGGGTTTATTAGTTACCTAATTTTTAGTTCAAATTTTACGTACGTAAAATACAAAATAAGGAAATGAATAAAGCCCTAGCTAATTTCGAAATAGGCAAGAGAGAAAGCAAAATCGAATAATCCCTAGAGGGCTAGGGATTTTTCCAAAATGAGGTTTCTATTATATTTTTCATAAATGTGCATATTAACAAAACCCTGGGATCTGATATCACCGATCGGTTTTCTATGTTCCAATACTATTAAATCAAACATAATTTGCATAACAGAATTTCACATAAACAATTATGGGCATATGCAACCTAGAAATCTATGACTTTTCTATAATAGCAACATACTTGGAAAACTAATCTAATTAACCTTATGTGATAAAAATACAATGATTAAAACATACCTTTTAGGATATCAAATATACTTACTCTTGAGTTCTTCAAATGCTCAATGGAATGCTAACATCTAACAATGTGAATGTCTCTGATAGTCACACCCAAAACCATAGAACACTAGAACTACAAAGAGAGATATTGATAGATAGATATATAGAGAGGGGGGGGGGGGGAGAAACAAGATGAAAATCGGATTTTATATTCCTTGAAGGCATAGGGATGAAAAAAACATGCCAAGGGGTCTGTTGGGTTTAAGAGTATTGCGTCATTGGGCTTAATGTTTTTGCTTTTGTATACCCGGTTTGGGCCTGTCCAACCGTGGATTATGATTAGGGTTTACTTATAAATAGTGCATGCATGTATAGCCTTTTATGGTTAACGGTTCTCATTAATTATTGCATTGTAAAACTAAACACCTCTACAGTTGAAGTTCTTAGTCGAGCTCTTCTGAGGTGTTGAAGATTAATCATTCGACATCATTTGATTCATTTTTGTGTTCTTGCTTCATTATTCTTATTTATCTGTTTAGAATCTTACGATCTATTTGCGCATTATTCTCATCAATTGGTATCAGAGAATGAGACTGTGTAATACATATGCATCTCTTCTGTTTGAAGAATCCTTTAGGGTTTCCGCTTTTATCGAAGATTTAGGAGCCGTATTCTTCCTCTAGACGTTAATACATACCCTAAATTCATCTTTACAAGTATGGTTCTAGCAGATATAAAATGATTCTCATCATGTCTCACGACGACTCTCAAACCAATCCGATCAACATCTCCAACAACATTGGATCCACTACTAGGATTCCCATTCTCTACACTCAAGACTATGAAGTTTGGACGTATCACTTCAAAGAATACGTCGTTGGATCTGAAGACAATGGCTATCTTATCTGGGAGGCGATAACCTCGGGTCCTTTCATTCACTCTGGAACGAATAGGACTATCAAAACTCAAAAGGAGTATAACCAACTCCTGGTGGACGTAGAGAAGATCCCTCAAGACGAGAAAGACAAGCTGCTATGTAACGTTAAAGCTATTAGAATGATTAGATTCGCCTTGCAATCTGACACGTTTCGTCTAGTAAGTTTATGCACTACAACTAAAGAAATATGGGATAGGTTGAAAGAATTATATTCAACTAATGAGGATCTAGAGCACTCAATCCAAACCCTATTGCTCTCTGAGTTCGGTGCTTTCGAACAAAAACTTGAAGAGAAACTCATTCGGATATTCGATCGTTTCAACCACTTGCTTAGCAAGATGATCAAGCATGGTATTGGAAGGGAAGTGATCGAGCAAAAAGTTACTCTCATCAATGGGTTAAGACCCGAATGGATGGCAGTAGTCTCAACTGTAAAGGTGCACGAACAATTTAAAAGTTATTCGCTGGCTAAGTTGGTAGGTATTCTCAAATCGCATGAAAACATGGTGACGAAGGAAGCAAAGGTAGTTTTGGGTGTGGGATCTTTGGCTCTCCTCTCTAAGGGAAAGAGTGTGACAGAAGAAGAAGAGAAATCTGATATGTCAGAATGCGATATAACCAGTGAGGAATATGCAATGATGGTTACAAACCTAAAGAAGTTTGCTCACAAAAAGTTCCCTATCAACAAGAACCAAAACTGGCAAGGAAGCTACAGCTCAGAGAAAGCGAAAGAGTAAAATAAGAACACTTCTCAAAAGGACGAAGAAAAGAAGGAGTGCAAGTTTGTGGGAGACTCTGGGTATGATTGTACCTATTGTCACGGCAAGAACTACTTTGCCAAAGATTGCATGCTAAGGAAGATGACTGAGAAGAAGGATGGTGAAGATGACGAAGCATACTACATGCGAAAGCTGGAAGAAATAAAGAAGAAGAAGGCTACTAACAATTCAATGAATGCTTTGATTATGCAGGAGAACGTTGATGATGATGAGTTCGGTGGAGTAGAGGTATGGTCTACAGAATCTGAAGATGAAGAGGTACGAAAACCCACGCATGCAAGAGCTTTTGTAGCGAAAGAAGGAGTTACTGAGTCGGCTGGGAGATGCTTAATGGTGACTGCTCGAGTGTCACAAATGAGAGGATGTAACCAAAGGTGAGTGTGAGGAAGCGAAGCTGGAGGAAGACAAATGTTTTGCTGCCAAGCCTGTGAGCGAAAGGATCAACAATTGCGATCAACTGATTAAGAAGGTACAATCTATTCTCGAATCTCTCAAAATACCAGTAAAAAACTATGAAAAAGAATTAAATGAATTAAAATTCAAGTTTTTCTAACTTAAGTGGAAGTCTAATGAAAACTCGTTTAGTGAACTCTAACTTAACTGATCAACTCAGCAGGGAGTCATCTAAGAGTGAGGAGAAAAGGATGTGAATACAACAAAAGGAGTCAGAGTTAGTTAGGGCTAGGTATGAAATTATTTATTTGCAACGTGACAATTTAATGTTTTTAAAACAGAGGAATGTTTTTTTTTATTGGTAAACGTCTATATACAAATATCACTCAGTTGCATCTAGATTGTGAGATAGGTAAAAAGATTTACAAAATGATTTTGCCCTTCCTTGAATTTAAGGAGGATGAAGTCATTGCTGAATGTGAATCCATTGTGTCCTCAGAAAAGGTTTTAGAAACCTACAAATACGGACTAGAGAAACTTGAGGCCTTCATTGACTCCAAAGAACATAAGTGCATGCTTAAGAATCTTCTGGATGAAAATGTTAGATTAAAAATGAAGACCGAGACCATACAGAGGTTTGACTCGTCAAATGCCAAATTAAGTTCAAAACATAAAATGAATATAGAAACCACTTTTGAATTTGATGAGGAAAGTGAGATGAGCGAAATCTCAGTAGAGGACGAGGTCGATTGCTCAGAATTTATTAAAAGCGAACCTGAATCAGCAAAACCACTCATATCTGAAAATTCGGTTGAGTTTGCTCGCATGTCAAAGGATAAATCCAAGGTTATCAAAGAAAAGGCGGTTGTATATCAAAAGGTCCAAACAGTGCCAAACCAAGTGTCTGCCATTGAAGGATTAACTAGGAAACAAATGGTAGAATTAACCACCTCGATTGATAAAGACAATGCTGAAGGCTATGATAACTACTTCTGGTCTGCCCCCATTGACAATGCAGACGAAACGGTTGGTCTATCGGAGCCAACCTCATGGAGAGTAAAAGGAAGATACGTGGCTGAACCCATCAATAATCCTTCAAGCTTCGATAAACCAAGTTCAAGTGGCACGAAAGAGATACCAACGGAACCAATGAAAGCATCCAGTACATCTTCCACAACAACCGAAGCTCATGTGGAGAGACCGAAACCTAAAGTGAATATTCACAAGTCTCAAGAGCAACTTGCTGAATAAAAGAGGCAGAAGAACAAGAGATACATGAAAAATCTCAATGAAAGGAAATAGTTTTGGCAATCCCAAAACCCTAATTATGTCCACCCTAAAAATGTGACCAATCTTAAAGCAAACGAAAAATCAAAGGCCACAACTCCTTCTTGAAACCAATGCCAGTCATGTAGTCAGAAGAACCGAAATAGAAAAGTCAGTTTCGGTCCCTGCCCTACCTGTGCTTAGAACCGAAAGACAGTTTCGGTCCTAAATCCCATCCTCCTTACTCCCAACCAAAACCGAACCCAATGAAGGACATCAAAGGAAAGGGAAAGCTCGTCACAGATAATGAAGTTCACCTTAAGAAAATGTCAGCTAACCCTAGGATTCAAAAGACAAATTCTACTGAGATTCCAACTAAAATTAAAATATTTGAATCTTCCCAATCAAAACAAGATAAAAATAAAATCAAAGTTTACAACATCAAAAGAAAAGATGAAACCACCTTAATAAAACAAACATATATGGTTGATCTTTCTGTTGCTATTCCCTATTATGTAAAAGACTCACCAGGGCCCAAGAGACTTTGGGTTCCTAAATCTGCTTGATTTTGCAGGTTATCAGTGACGAGCAGTTCAACGAAGAATGGTATATTGATAGTGGCTGCTCTCATCACATGACAGGAATGAGGGAAAAGCTTAGGGAGTTTCAGTCCCTTAAGGATGGTGGATGTGTTAAATATGGAAATAACTCATATGGGACAATTAAAGGGTATGTGATGATTACAAATGGTGAATTTTCAATACGTAAGGTGGCATATGTGGAAAGATTGTAGCACAATCTCATCAGTGTATCTCAACTTGTTATGGGAACTGGATTAAAGGTTTCGTTTGATGATGAAGATTCAGAAATCATTGAGAAGTAAAGTAAGAAAATTCTATTAAATTCCAAGCGCAAAGGAGAGATGTATCCTGTAAATCTCAACCCAATAAGAGGAAAGCCAGCTATATGCCTATTGACGAAGGCGAAGTCAGATGATAGTTGGCTGTGGCACCGAAGACTCTCGCACCTGAACTTCAAAGACATAAACAAGCTAGTGCTTGGTGACCATGTACGCGGACTTCCCCTTCTCAAGTTTGATAAGTAAGACTTGTGCGCAGCATGCGAGATGGGAAAGCAAAGTCAAAAGTTTCATCCTACTCATATCAATACAAAGATCATCGAACCTCTCGTACTTCTACATATCGACTTGTGTGGTTCTTCGGCTATCGAAAGCATTGGTGATAGTAAGTTCATACTCGTTATTGTAGATGATTTTTCATGCTTCACCTGGTTTTCTTTCTTAAATAGAAATCAGAGGTGACTCCAAATTTAAAGGAATTCATCAAGCAAGTGGAGCTGCAACTACGAAAGGTGGTAAGACACATCAGAAACGACAATGGGCTTGAGTTCAAAAATAAAGACTTTGAAGATTTTCTAGCTGATAATGGAGTCACTCACAACTTCTCTGCTCCCTATACTCCACAACAAAACAGGATCGTTGAAAGGTGAAACTGTTCTTTATGTGAAGCTTCCCGAACCATGCTGAGCTTCACTTCTCTTCCACTATACTTCTGGGTTGATGCAATAGCTGTTGCATGTTACACTCAGAACCGATCCTTCCTCAACAAGCGATTTTCTATCACTCCATACGAGATTTTAAATTATCACAATCCTAATGTGAAGTTTTTCCATGTGTTCGGTTCAAGATACTTTATTTTCAACTCCAAAGAGAACCGAAACAAGTTCGATGTAAAGGCAGACGAAGGAATCTTTCTCGGTTACTCGCTAACTTCGAAGGTATATAGGGTTTTGAATAAGCGGTCAAAGAAAATTGTAGAAACCTACTATGTGACCTTTGATGATAATTACATGAAGAAGGTTCAAACAAGCGAAGGTCCAACGGAAGAAAGCTTTCCAGAATCAGGTCACGTCTCGGTTCCTATTTCCAATTTGTTTGAAGAATACATGATGCTTTTTGATGAACCAGAGAAAGCAATTCACTCAGAAGCGAAAGCAGCAGATAACAAGATTGAAAACTTGAAAAAGATTATCAACGAGGCAGCCAAAGACATGGAAAGTGAACCTCAACATCCAACCGAGAACTAGATTCTAAACGAACCTCTCGATTCAAGCGAACGATCAGGTTCAACTGACCCTCCAAGACAAAGCTTTATATTCCTAGGGGAGAATTCATCACAAACCGCAACCCATCAAGGTCCAATTGAGGGGGAGAATTCTGAACCTGACATGGGATACGCTTCGCCATTTGAGGGGGAGAATGATAATACAAATGACGAAGGCGAACAGTCAAAACTTGAAGAAGAAATCAATGCTGAATTGGATCCCGCCTATGATCCAAATTACACTCCTCTCACAAAATGGACAAAGGATTATCCTAAAACACAAATCATAAGTGAACCATCTAAGGGAGTTCTTACATGCTATCAATTAAAAGCGAAGCAAATTGCTCTATTCTCTCAAGTAGAATTTTGCATGTTTAACTCGTTCGTCTCCAAATTTGAACCGAAGATGGTAAATGCTGCTCTTGATCACTCTGATTGGGTGCAAGCTATGCAAGACGAAATCCATGAGTTTGAACGAAATCGTGTTTGGAGATTGATTCCCACACCAAAGGATGCATCAGTAGTAGGGTTAAAATGGGTTTTTAGGAATAAGTTAGATAAAGAAGGAAATGTTATTCGCAACAAAGCGAGACTGGTGGTAAAAGGATATTGTCAGGAAGAAGGAATAGATTATGAAGAAACCTTCGCTCCTGTAGCAAGGTTGGAATCAGTGAGAATCTTTCTGGAATATGTTGCACATAAAAGCTTCGAAATTTTCCAAATGGATGTAAAATGTGCCTTATTGAATGGAAAAGTAGAAGAAACGGTGTACATGGAGCAACCACCTGGATTTGTGAATGAGAAGTATCATGATCATTGCTACATTCTGGATAAAGCAGTCTATGGTTTGAAACAAGCCCCTAGAGCCTGGTATGAAACTTTGACTCGCTTTCTCAAAATGTTGAAATTCAAAGAAGGTTCAGTTGACCCAACCTTCTTTCGCAAGAAAGAAGCCGAACATTTAATGATAGTTCAAATTTACGTCGATGATATCATCTTCAGCTCAACGAATCTTAGCTTAACGGCTGAATTCAGGAAGTTGATGGAGACTAAGTTTGAAATGAGCGCAATGGGTCCAATTAACTTTTTCCTTGGATTGAATATTAGACAGGGACCAGAAGGCATATTCGTTAACCAGGAAGCTTACACGAAGACCTTGTTGGCGAAGTTCGGCATGATGGGAGATTCCAAAGTGAAGGTTCCAATGAATTTTGGCATGAAGTTAACACCATCTCTGGATAAATCGGCTGTTGATGTGACACTCTATCGTCAAATGATAGGGTCTCTAATGTATCTAACATCTAATAGACCAGACATAATGTTTTCTGTTTGTTATTGTGCAAGGTTTCAAGCGAATCCTAGAGAACCTCATATGGTTGCAGTGAAAAATATCTTCCGCTATCTAAATCCAACCTCGTCTCTCGGTCTCTGGTATCTTGCTAAATCCGTATTCTTTGTTCAAGTCTTCCCTGACGCTGACCTTGGTGGATGTGGTCTGGACCGGAAGAGCACAACTGGCGGGTGCCAATTTCTTGACGGTAAACTCGTCAGTTGGAAATTAAAGAAACAAACTTACGTGTCACTTTCCACAGCCGAAGCTGAGTACAACGCTGCAGCATCCTGTACATCACAAGTCATATGGATACAAAGCCAACTTCGGGACTATGGCTTAAGCATGAAGAAGATTCCCCTCTACTGTGACTCTAAAAGTGTGATACGAATATGTCACAATCCTGTGCAACACTCCAAGACCAAACACATTGCACTAAGATACCACTTCATCAAGGACCATGTTGAAGATGGCAATGTTGAAGTTCACTTTGTTCGGTCCTCAGATCAACTGGATGACATCTTTACTAAGGCCTTACCAGAAGAAAGCTTTAATAAAATACTACAAGGCCTGGGAATGATGGAATCTGAGTTGGTACTAAAACCACTTTCAATTCACTAAAAATTGGACAAGCGAAATAGAGCGAACGCTCGGTTTATTTCGGTTCCGTAATTTTCGGGAACCGAAATGAACCAAACGCTCGGTCTATTTCGGTTTCTGAATTTTTGGGGACCGAAATGAACCATACGCTCGGCCCATTTCGCTTCATCTTTTTCTAAAGTTTGGTTTTGGTTGTTTATATTTGTATAAATTGTTTATCTTTTCGCTTATTTTTCTTTAGCTTTCATCTTTCAAAAATCCAAAAATATTTTACTTTCTGTTTTTATCATTTTTTAGAAATTTTCAAAATCCAAAAAATATTTGATTTTCTGTTTTTATTCTTTTTCAGAAAAATCCAAAACTTCAAAAATATTTTCTTTTTGTTTCGTTTTGTTTTGTTTCTTTTATCACTTAGGATTGAAGATCACAAACGCGTTACAAATTGGAGCTAGGGCAAGTATGACATTCTTATCTTTGTACTGGTTAAGTGTCCCTAGAAGCATCATGTTGTATGTAGACTAAAGCCTCCAAGACTCGGAGTGAAGCCTTAATGATTCGATCAATACCAATCCTTTCTTCCCAATTAGGCTGCTAAATTCACTCAAGTCATGAGCTACCTTACTCTTCTCTTATTGAGTTAAGAGTTTTCTGCTTGGTCAATGTTAAATAAGAGAGGTACTTTCGGTTCTTTAACAACCTCATCTTATATATCCATCACGTTTCGCTCCACAATCGTAACCCTTGAGACTCTCAGCAATTACCACTGAGGTTTACGGTTACACAAAATTTGTGTTGATGATCTTAGATACGTTCACTACGTGCTAAGTGAGACCCAAAATCCAACAACTTAATTGAATTAATGGTGAACACTTCAATGTTCAAGCTATTACTTGTTTCATAATGAAATCTCATTTTATTTTTGTGTGATCTTTATGAAATTGTCTAACACCAAGATATTTCTTCCCATAAGATCCAATTTCGTTTTTTTTGTTTTTGAGATTTCTTATTATCTTTCAGTCAATAAATACTATATCCGACCTACTTGTTCAACATACCACATCGGTCTCACACGTACTTCATCCCACTTTCGGTCTTATTTTAAGAACCAAAGTTCGGTTGAAGATAAACCACCCATTAAAGCCTATATTAGAAAAGATGCCTTTCAATGTTTCTTAACAAACATTTGATCGTATTTCAATGGGAAACCACAATGACACTTCTAAGTCTCTCTTGACTTTGAAGAAAGAGATTCGTGCCCGGGATCTATAGTTTCGTGTCTTAATTGACATTACTCACATCCCACACACTTCTTGCTTTATTTCTTTTCCTTTGGCACACTCTTGCACGAAGATTTTCATGATTTTCCAAACTCTTGTTTGTGGTACTAATGGCTCTTTTCAGATTTGTGCTTTCGGTTATGAAAGATATGGTAGTTCACTATTATATGGAGCAGAAGTTACTTAATATGAAGCGAATGGATAAGTCATATATTGCTAAGGAATTTGAATCCTTTGGAATTTGAATGGGCGGTCTTTGGATAAGATTTCAAACGGGTGCGTGAATTTGAAACGGTTTCCTAATGTCACGCCGCCAGACATATTATAGGGGTAACACGGCTATCAAATCGCGCCTTTTCAGGCATTGATATCGAAGGTCTTGGAATCATTACAACGGATTTTTCTCTCTCCTACTAATTGTATATAAGATCTTCCCACCCCTCTTTTGGCTCTTTACCGTTTCCAAATTTTTTGGAGCAAAGAAAAACGATTATTACTGTTCATCATCCTCTTCACCTGCAACAATGGCTGAATCTTCATCCGTCCATGAACAAACTGCATCCTCTCAATTATTGGTTATCAAGTCGTATCAGAATCTGATCATCAGTCTAAATCCTTTTCTTTATGATTCATACATGCTTGAGGTGCTTGAATGCTTAAAATATTTGCCACTCGTCGTTGCCCTCACCAAGGTAGAGTCTGTGTCAATGTCCTTGTTATCTCAAGTGTATACCTCCGCTGTATATGACAAACGCAAGGATAGGATCTGTTTCGACATCTTCAGTCACAAGTCATCCATCTCCAAAGCACGATTCTATAATCTTCTAGGTCTTCCCATTGATGATTCTCTACCCAGCTATTCAAGATGTTTTACGATATGGATTACATGGATGTTTTAAGTATAGTTACCAAATTCAAGAAGTCCTGCCTTCCACCTCAATGGGATAGTATTTTCACCCTTCTTGTCAAAGGGTTATCAGAACGCGTTGCAGGTTCTGACGGAGCTAGCAACGGATTCATGACCATTCTATATGGTCTTTACCATGGCATAAATCTCGACTATGGTACTCTTATCTGGGCTCAGGTGGTGCAAAGTCTCAATTCTTCATCGAGTGACTTTGAAATTTCTTATGGTCGATTCTGGACGTTCATCACTCAACGGACAAATGATCACTACAAGATTCCTATAATGACGGATGCTTTGCTTTCTTCTGTGGCCACTTTTCACACCAAGAAGATAATAGTTACCGATTCTAATAAGTACTCTTTCAACGATTCTATTCCTGAGTCAATGTACCGGTGTGTTACAAATCAGAGTCATGTCATGGCCGATTACAGAAAGCTTTCTCCTATAGGTCCACGAGAACTAACTCTAGAAATGAAAACTGCATTGGATGTTGTTGAGAATCCAACCAAACGAGGGAAGAAGCCAACCACAAAGAAGGCTGAGACCAAAGGTCCTTCAAACAAAGCTGCAACGCCTAAAAAGCGTAAAGCTGACAAAGAAGCCCCTTCGGCTCCGAAAACGAAGAAGTTCAAGAAGATGGTAAAGAAACCGAAGGATCCTTCACCTTCTAATTCTGAACATAATGAGGAGCCACCAGTCGAAGAGGAAGAAGAAGTTCAAGATGAAGGTTCACCAAGGGGAAACACACCTCCCCGATCTCCAACTCCAGAGGTACAACTTAATGACTTTGTTCCTACTCCACCTTCTTCTCCACCTACTACAATTGTACCTATTTCTGTTGCTCCAATTCCCCCACCCATCTCTACTTAACCTACTTCAACCTCACCCTTACCTCCACCTGTCACTACTCTCCCAATCTCATCTGCACCAATACCTCCTCCCATTATCTCTCAAGCAACTTCTACAACTACCACAACAACCGAACCTCCGGTTCGTGTCAACGTATCTGATACGGGGGCACCTACCATTGAAACCGAAACCACTGTTACCACAAAACCTCTTTCACCATCACCTTCATTAGATTCAACACCTATTCTCGGTGGTGATAATTTTGAGTATGACTCTACTTACTACAGTCCTTATCCGCTTCCAAGTGAAGACGACAATGATGCTCCTGTGACGACACAACAGTTAAAGGATCTTAATGCTAAACTTGATAAGTTGATTGCTTCATCAGCTACTTATTTTAATGTGGTTATGAAGGCTTTTCTTGACACATCTCTTCAACGGTATACCGAATCCATTGACAAATCCACAAAAGCAGTGAATGCCTCCACATCTTCATGCAAGAAAGCGACAATCGAAGTGGCAGATCTCATTCGTGATTCAAAGATCTTCTTAGAATCCTTCAAAGGTCATGCAGATTCCAACGCTGCCAAAGTAAATACCACGGTTGATTCGCTCTCCAACTCTCTTCAAGAAGAGAAGGCAAAGTTTGACACAGGTAGGTCTGAAATCAAAGATGATCACTCTTCTCATATTACTTCGGTCAATGCTCAACTTGACAAGCTTCATGCTGATCTGGCCATGGAAAATAAGATAATGGATGAACTTGCTCGGAAATCAACAACAATTGAAGTTCAGAATGTTCAGCTTGCTCAACCGAAGAAGGAGATTGACACATTGAAGACCGAACGGGCTGTTCTGAGAAGTTGTACCGGTGACGTTTTGCCTCTTCTGGGTAATCTTGTTAATGCCCATGACCCGATTCTCACTCTTAAAATCCGAAATCACTTGACAACAAAACTCCTTCCTGCAATCGAAATGTTAAGTCAAATGAAGGGTGTTACGGAGCCAATTGTTACTCCGCAACAAGGGGGAGAAAGTTTTAAAACTACTACAGTTCCACCCAAAGTGACTATCAAAACGGAACCGAAGGTTAATGAAGCTTCGGGTTCTGGTGTTCAAAACAAACCAAAGGGTACCTCTGATGATAGTGATGATGAAGAAGAAACAATAGCAGAGGCTCTGAAGAGAAAGAAAAGAGATAAAGAGATAGATGAAAACCTTCGAATAGCAAGAGAAGAAGAAGAGAGAGAGAGCGCAAACAAAAAGAAGAACATGATGCTATAGCTTGCAAGCAGGCTCTTTTCCCTACATGGACTCTTGAAAGATTAATCAAGGAAGCGATCGAGTCCCGAGGCGCTCGGTGGTTGGAACCAGTTGCTACATTTGAGTGTTTTAACTCGAAGGATTCACAGTTTGACATGCCTATTACCTAAAAGGCTTTCGTGTTTCACTTCTTCGATTCAACTGTTGTAGTTCCTTCCCCTCATCCACAGATTGATCGTGATCTCATTAATTACTATCTTAAATACGCTTAACTTCAATACTTGACATGGAGTTCCCAGAAGATTACCTCTGTCAAAGTATTGAAACCCACTACTGCGGGAAAATTTATCAATGTTAGTTTTAGGGTGACCCGAGGCTCAGACAACTTGACTCATATGATTTCCTTAGCTAATCTTCCAAACCTGAACCCTCATGATTGGATTTTGCTGTTCAATCTTTTTCTCACCAAACAACATGAGTATGAACCGATCCTCGAACATCTTAAGAGAATGTTGGCTTCCTATATCCATGAAGTTGCAAAGATGGATCAAGAGGTTGCTCATGTTTTGAGGAAGAAACCGACGGTGAAGCCCATTGGGAAGCCAGACGATGTTAATAAAATGAAGTTGGACCATATCAATTCAACTCATCTCACTGTCATGTTCACAAGAGGCGAAGGTGAAAATTTTATATTCGCTCTTGTTGACAAACATCTGTTTTCCACCGTCTTCTTGGAACATATAGTTGATCTCATCCATCGGTGTAAACATAATAGTGATTCTGATAAGAAGAACTTTACTGACATGCTTCTGTGGTATATAACATTTCAACAAACTCTTTTGGCCATAACACCGAAGGTGTTCAAGACAGTCAAGAAGTCTTCCGTTGCTCAACCGAACTGATGTCTCGCCTCAATTGACACAAAGGGGGAGATTGTTGGGTTTAAGAGTATTACGTCATTGGGCATAATGTTTTTGCTTTTGTATACCCGGTTTGGGCCTGTCCAACTGTGGATTATGATTAGCGTTTACTTATAAATAGTGCATGCATGTATAGCCTTTTAAGGTTAACAATTCTCATTAATTACTGCATTGTAACCCTAAACACCTCTACAGTCGAAGTTCTTAGTCGAGCTCTTCTGAGGTGTTAAAGATTAATCATTCGACATCATTTGATTCATTCTTGTGTTCTTGCTTCATTATTCTTATTTATCTGTTTAGAATCTTACGATCTATTTGTGTATTATTCTCATCAGGGTCCTATTTATAGTTTAGGTAACTTGTAGATAAATCTGGATTTGAATAATTAAATATTAGGTTTAATCTCCAATTCATATCATTTACTTATCAACTACCAAAAGGCTTCCAGAAACCTTAGAAATTCCTCCAAAACCGTCCATGCTCATAGAAAGTTCTAGAAATTCTTTTTTTTTGTTCAACAATTGAAAAATACATTTTACCCATTGCACCTTTAATTAATTCTAAATAATTGCGAATAAATTCCTAATTAATTCTGATTAATAATTAATCAATTCCAACTATTTCGAACTAATTCAAAATTAATTATTATATATTTTAATTAATATATTAATCACATTATATATTAAGAATTCATTTTATCCCTCTCTTAATATCAATTCTATTTATTCTAGTTATGAGGGCAACCCAAAATGGACTTACTTTTATTCACTAAGGGGGTGTTTGGTACAGGGAATTTAGAGCAGAGAAATAGAATGTATTCCATTTCTCTTACTTGGTTAGTGTTTAAAAAGAAGAGAAAAGGAAATAAATTGATTCCATTTCCATCTTATTAATTCTCCTTTTTTATAAGGAAATGGGGAGAAAAGGTTACCAAGAAAACAAAAAAAAGCGGAGAAATGGAATCACATCTCGACTTTGATCCTTAGGGATATCAATTTTTCGTCAACAATCTCCTTAGAAATCGATTTCTTCACATCGACATCAAAAAATCGATTTCTTCACACTTCAACAAATCGATCTCTTCACATCAACGACTTTGAAGTCGATCTCTTTATCCCAAATTTCTTTGTCAGTTGATTTTGCAAACCTAATTCCAATTACAGGTAATTACTTTGATTTTGATTTTGATTTTAAATGGTTTATGATTATTGGTCAATTTATTACATTGATTATTGGTTGATTTATATAAAATGAGAATTGTAATCTCAACATGAAATTGTAATAAAGTGAGATGTGGATTAGATTTTGATCGTATCATAAGGAACATCGTCATTTTCATTAAATTGTTTGGGATTCCAAATATTAGTATTGTGAAGCAAATTTGGACTTGGTTTTTGCTTTATTATGTTGCAAAATTTTAGCCTAACTTTGAACAAGCATAAATTCCTCATACAACCTCGGGTCGAATTGATTTTTTTTTACTATATTGTTGTCCTCTATCTCGGATTCATTTTAGGATAAAAGAACAGATTAACTGGTTAATAATTCACCAACTTACACAACTTTAAAGATGGGCTCTTAGAGCTGTTCGTTCTTTTTTTCTGCATTTGTAAAATTTTAGCCCCACTTTGAACAACCATAAATTCCTCATATGATATCAGAACGAGCGAATTTTTTTTCCCATTTTGTAGTCTTTTGTCTTGGCTACATGTTAGACTTAAAAAATAACTTAATTTATTAAGAGTTGGATGTGGTGTACAATACTAAACTGAGTCTGTTACCCTTGTTTTTACTATTTCAGCTTTTTTTAGAATTTTTGCCTAACTTTGAAAAGCCATAAAATCCTCATACAACCTCATAACAGGCTGATTTTTTCCCCAGATTGTAGTACTCTATCTTAGCTACATATTAGGCTCCAAAAACTGCTTAGTTAATTAAGATTTGGCTGAGTTATACAGCCCTAAACATGGGCTGTTAAAATTGTTAAAATCTATTTCAGAATTTTATAACTTTTTGTCCAACTTTGAACAACCATAAAATCTTCATACGATGTAACGACCTAATTTTTATCAAGAAATTTTTTCGTTTTTAATTACTCAAACAATTCCCATAATTCATAATTTACCAATCCATTTGTTTTTCCCAAATCACAATTATTACAGTTTCAATGTACTTTGAAAACATCAGATAGTCCCATCACACAAAAAGAGAGGTAGAGTGCACGCCACATCATCACGCCTTGCCTTTGCCCTTCGGCTCTGAAGTACCTGAAACAATCAACAACCTGTAAGCGAAATGCTTAGTGAGTTTCCCAAAGCATACCACACACACCCAAACCACATATCATATATCCTGTTAGCTATAAAAGCCACACACATATCACATAAGCCATGCATACACGAAACCTGAGGGAATGCCATGGGCTACCCCACATGGTCTTTACCTAGGACTGCCATGGGCTCTCCCATATGGCCTTACATCCAGTGCCATGGGCTACCCTACATGGTCTTCACCTAGGACTGCCATGGGCTACCCCTCATGGTCTTACATCCAATGCCACGGGCTTCCCCGGGGTCTTCATACAAAACATGCAATCGCATAACAAAACACATAATATCTAACACACATGTTACAATCACATAATGGGCCGGCCTTGGTGCCTTAGACCCATAGGTATGGTGAGAAACTCACCTGTCATGAATGCTGAACTGACACTTTGCGACCAAATGTACCCCACAGGCTGCTCCATGTAACTGCCTACAAGTGTCATACAGTTTCCAGTCATTTCCCAAAGTCCATCCTGGTCAACTTCAGTCAAGGTCAAGTCAACGGTCCATGTTTACCCTAACTTGCTGAGTACGACTAGTAACTCGCCAAGTTTCCCCAGAATAACATCTACTCGCTGAGTCACCGAGGCGACTCGTCGAGTTCATACAGTTTTGAATGATAATCTAAGGTCATTCGTCGAGTTCCCTTTCTGGACACTCGACACGTCTACGAACATCCAACCATTGGGGAAATCTTACTTGACTCGCCGAGTTGTTCCGTCAACTTGCCGAGTTCTAGGTAACCTTCATCTGACTCGCCGAGTTACTCATCCAGCTCGCCGAGTTCTAGGCAAAATTCATCGGGCTCGCCGAGTTGTTCATCCAACTCGCCGAGTCCATGTCTGCCTTCAAATGACTCGCCGAGTCACCCCCTATGACTCGCCGAGTCCTTTCAGATCCAAAGCCATACATACCCTTTTTGAGCCATGCAAAGCTTCCAAACTACAGATCTAGGCTCCTGAGGCATGCTTTCCACGTAAAGTTGCAAACTTTACGTGCATGCAAGGCTTTAAGGCCCTAAAATAGCAAATCTAAGCTTGGAATGGGGTCATACACTTGAGGGAAGGTACATGCTAAGCTCAACTGTTAACTTTATGCATCTTAAGGCCAAAAGGAGTTCAGATCTGAAGTTACAACTTCAGATCTTGGCTTAAACACAAAATCCCTTTCTTAGAATTCAAGCACAAGAGGGTTTTGGGTGGAAATGTGCCAAGAGACAGCTTAATACCTTTAGAAAGTGCTCCACAGGAGTAGATCTAGAATCCCCACGAGCCCTTGCTTCTTCTAGCTTGATTCCCCAAGAGATCCCTTCACCAAATCCCTCCTTCAAGCTTCAAAATCACCAAGAACACACTCACACTCGAATAATGGTTTTAAGGAGGTATAAAGTTGGAAAGGGGAGGCCAAGGGACGCTAATAACCCTTTAAATAGGGTGCAAGGCCCTGGAATCTAGGGTTTTATCTGCCCGCATCTACTCGTCGAGTACCATAATGGACTTGGCGAGTAGATCATTAAACCCCCGTGTCCAAACCCGTTACTACTCAACGAGTAGAGAAGCCAACTCGCCGAGTAGGTCCTCCAAGAATCCAAACCGAAATGTCATTATCAATACCTGAGGATCGGGGTGTTACATACGAGAATGGAATGAGGCAATTTTTTTCCAGATTATAGTTCTTTGTCTTGTCTAGGTCTGTGGCTGAAAAAATAGTTTATTTGATTTAGTTATTGTTGAGTTATGCAACTTTAAATATGGGTCTTTAGGATTGTTGAATTGTTATTTCAAACATCTATTATGTAAATTTTTCTAGGCATGGCAGGACGAAGCATACACACATGGACTACTGAAGACGATGCAAAGTTTATTGAAGCATTGTTGGAGTTACATGTATTCGGAAAGTATGGTGGTGCCGACAGCGGATTCAAACCCGGAAGAAGAAAAGATTTGTTACATGGGAATGATTGCAGATGGTTCGATAGTGACTAGTCTATTTTAAGTTAGGGTTTTTTAGTTTTTACGAATATTGAAGTTGACTCTTTGCACAGTCTATATTAGACATAGACACATAGTTATGTTTTTTTAGTTTTTAGAAATATTGAAATTTACTTGTTGCGTATCCTATATTGGACATCGTTTTTTAATAGTATGATTTTCAGGTTTCGTTAAAATCTATTTGTAAGTTGTTCGTTTATATTAGAAATATGTTTTCCAATACAGGATGTGTATAAAGTAATATTAATTTATTAGAAAATAAATTATTTGGTAACAATTAACGTTAAAATGAAAATTTTAAAATATAAAAGATGCACATTTTAAAAAAAAATGTTGTTTGAAACAAGGTAAAGAAAATCCATTTCCATTTCTCTATTTAATACAACCAAAGAAGAGAAATGATTCTCAGAGACATTTCTCCAGTTGATTCTTAGTTATACCAAACAGTGGAATCGATTCTCTTTCTCCAACTTATTTCTCTTTCTCTACATTTCCATTCTCTGCTGCAATTCCATTTCTCTGTACCAAACGCACCCTAAGATTATACTAATTTAGTTAAGAATTTAGACACCTTAATCCAACAACATCTTCTAAAATGCTACAATCAAATGTATTCATCAATGACAACTAGAATAAGCCTACACATTCTCCTTCTTTGGAGTTTCCAACTTCTTTGAGGAACTTGACAATCCACTTCCTCTTACTGAATCAACACCATTTCGTCGGTTGTGTCAAATGGCCTATAAAGGAAAACCATGTAACTTTCATTAATAACTTACAACAATATAGCAAATCAACAAAACATTTAGCAAGGAATTCACCAAGTGCAGTAAATTAAGTGTTGTGCTACCTTCATCCCCACGATCAGTATCTTCAACATTTATAGCACCTTGTTTGACACCAATGACAACAACATTAAATGAAGATAACTATCACACCCCGCTAAATCAGAAATACGGGGCATGGCAGTATAAGGGGTTTCATAGCAAAAGTTAAAAGACAACATGGACCATAGTATTAAAAAGCATTACCAATTTACAATGAGTTTGAACAACTTTTTAAAATAAATTACAATGTATTTAAAAGACAACACATGTGAATGCTCCTACAAGTGATGTGTCCTTTGGTGCCTCTTACTAGAAGATTCCTGAAAAAGCATGTAAAACGAGGTCAACTATAAAAATAGTTGGTGACTTCACAGGTTTACAGAAATATTGGTTTCTTGAATCGTAATCAAAGTTTTGATAGAAATTTCCATAAATAAAAGTACATTGCTAAAATGAGGAAATAAGTTTGCATAAACAAAGTTCGTTGTCATCATAAGAAATAAAGTGTGTTTACAAAATGAGTTGCAAAGTTCATATTCTCATGAAAAATATAGTTCATTGCTAAAACAAGTAAACAAGTTTCATTGCTAAAATAAGTATACAAGTTTCGTTGCTAACATAGTATACAAGTTTCAATACTAAAATGAGTATACAAGTTTCGTTGATAAAATGAGTATACAAGTTTCACTGCTAAAATGAGTATACAAGTTTCGTTGCTCAAATGAGTATACAAGTTTCGTTGCTAAAATGAGTATACAAGTTTCATTGCTAAAATGAGTATACCTTTTTTTTTCTCAAATAAGTATACAAGTTTCATTACTAAAATGAGTATACAAGTTTCATTGCTCAAATGAGTATACAAGTTTCTTTACTAAAATGCGATGTAAGATTCGTATGTGCATCAAGTTTCCAATCATGAGTTCACAACCCAAGCCTAATGAACGAATCATGCCCTACTGACTACTATGTGTATTGCAAACATAGTGTATAAAATATGATAAAATGCACTCAGGCGAATCGTGTGAGTGAGGAGTTTTCTACCTCCTAATAGCGTTAGCCATAATGACCATGGGCTCAAAAGAGTTAATGAGTTGTGTCAAATGTTTCTAGGGACTTAACCGTGATACTGTCCACATGAATTAAAGTAACATACACATACATGCAAAATATAACAACCAAGTTTATACGAGTCAAAATAAATACAACGAACATAAGCAATTTAGAACATGCTTTTCCACCCCAAAACATGAAAACCAAAAATAAAAGGAGGTGTGAATACTCACAATGATGCATAAAGGTATTTGTGATGTGTTGAGCTAACTTCCCTCATGTCCTACTACCGATTCCCTACGATATATACTTAATTTCTACAATAGAATTATGCCAATATTGTGTCAAAATTAGGTTTTGTATAATTTACATACATTTTTCTATAAATTCAGATTCTCATGGATCAATTTGTTAAATAACAAATTTAAGTGAAAAATCCTATCTTTGGCAATGTTAATTGAAGTGTAACTATAATATTTTGGAAGGTGTTTCAAATGGTTAAATATTCAAAATTAAGTCAAATAAGTTATAAAATTTTCCCAAACTTTGTATTTGAGTTTTAACTGAAGGCAAAGACATTAAAATAAATTTTCTTGAAATTTTGATTTGTCTAACTATTTTTAAAAAGATTAACATGATTTTTAACAAGTTAAGAAAATTCTCCAAAAATTTTGTAACACTGATATTCATCATATATAATTTGGTAAAAATATAAAACTTGGTTTTTAAAAAGATTAACATGATTTTTAGCAAAAATCAAAATAAATAGGTATCGGTTTATAAAATTCTCAAAACATTTTGTGCCACAGTTATTTAACAAATATATGATGAGAAAAATATCAATATTGGTTTTCAAACAGTTTAACTATTATTCTTTGTTTTATTCATTAAAATAAGCATTAATTCACGACAAATTATTAAACAGTAGGTAAAATTGACTAAACTTTTTATTTAAGATTAATATGTAATATAAGATATGCTAATGAAGTTTCATAAGTTTTCGGATGAGCATAGATATTTTTCATCAATTTAATCTCTTAAAACATTCATTAAATCGGGAAATATAAGAAACTGTCTTGGAAAAATCTAAATTTTCTTCATGGAGTATTTACAATGTCTAGAATATGCGAAAATTATGAAATATGGATTTGCGCATTCATAACTATATTTTACTATTTATTTATCTTCAACAAAAATAAATTAGAAATCAATAGAAAACAGCCTTAGAAATGCATAGAACTTTGTGAAAAGTCTTTTCTCAGTGCATAGGTGATATCCAAAATTTACTAGAATTTAATTACCATATAAATTATTTTATATAAATTAATGCTCTATTTTCTTGCAAAATTTACAATAAATCGAGAAAAACTCGTTATTTTCTGAAAATTTCCAGAGCATCTCTTTTTGTTTAGATTCCTGGAAAAATTGGATTTGAGCAGAAAAGAAGTTTTACATATGTATTTATGAATAAATCCTTTATAAGCATTCTTAACAATGTACTTTGATCATCAAGCCTTTAAGCTTGATGTTCATCACATTCATTATGATTTGAAGACCATGAATGAACTTTTTTGTTCAAAATGATGTTTCTAAATGAAAAACTTGAATGCATGTGGTTTTGGATCTTTAAAACTTGAAAAACTCAAGTTGATGAATTTGATTTTAGTTTTGATCATTGGATTTCACCTTCTAACAACATGCATGTTGTTTTTGGGTGAAATAATACCACAATCATCATCAAATTTGACATGAATGAACATGCATGTGAATAATCTCAAAGAAAATTGTTTATGGAGACGAAAAATGCAAGAACACTTGTAATTGTTTATTGGAAATTGAAGGATGATGAAGGAAAGTTGTGTTTACCTTGAAGAACAACTTCATAGGGTGAAAATTGTTGAGTAAAATGGAATTCTTGCTGCCAAAATTCTGTGAGTTAGAAAGAGGCAAAAGAATGGGGGTTTCGAGAGAAGAAATGAGAGAAAAGAGACATTCTGTCTCTCTGAATACCCAATCCCTCTTGTCATCTCTTTGGGGTTTCTCTCCACCAAAATTGGACACCAAAATATAGAGATGTATGTGAACTTATGAAGAATCAAATGTAAAAATCTCTCCCGGTGATATTGCTTCTAGGTTCGTCGTTTCTAGAGAGAAGGATGAGTGAAAATTTTAGAGAGAGAGAGAAATGGAAGGTGGAGTGAATGGGTGATTGAAATGATTAGGCTTAGGGAAGAGGTCACTTGGGGAAGAGAGGAAACTTTATGTTATTTTATTTATTTATTTTGTATTATCTCCTGAATTTTTATAAAATTTCTTTTAATTTATATAAAATGTGTATTTTATATAAATTTTGTTCATAACTCTTGGATTTGTAGCTTATAAATGTAAGGTTAATGTTACAGAATTAAATTAATTTCCTTGATTATATTTCCACATTTTAAATATATGTTACTCCCCATAAATACGGTCCAAAAAAATATCATTTTAATTTAATAGTAAAACCACAGTTATCAACCCATTTCATCAAAACATAAGTTATAATATCTTAAACATTGTCATCATAGTTTCAAAACATCAGAGTAAATATCCCAGACTAAAACATCTTGGTGTGTGCAATGCAGTCATCCCAAGCTCTTCTCTTTGCAACTAGAAGTACCTAAAACCAAAAGTTAAAATCATAAGCACGAAGCTTAGTGAGTCTCCCCAAACTACCACATACCAGACACGTAATCACATACTGCAAACATTGGGCCTAGCCCACTACCTTGGGTCCCACCCGACATTGGACGCATACGACATCAGGCCCCGCCTGGCATTGAGCCCCGCTCGGTATATAAATTTGTTTCTACCAGGCCCCGCCTGTCTCTGGGTGCCGCCTGCTATGCACATGCAAACATGTAATCATAATCAAGCTAGTACATAACAGGAAACACAACACTATAACTACTAGTCTCAAGGCCTTACCTATCTTGGGCCCCGTCCCTACTCTGCTACTGATGAGATATGGAACCTTGTCCATACTCAGGTAGTGATAAGATACGGGGCCCCACCTACACTCATCTCCCTACCAGGAACATACAAGTATTACAAAGACAACAAGTATAACTAAACATGCATCTCTTCCTTGGGTATCACTTGATATCGAACTGTAGTTCAGAACATACATGTAAACCTTCCTCGGGCCCCACCCGACATCGAACCGAAATCCGAAAGCATAAAAAATACATCGGATCTAAATCTGGTATACACTAACAGACATAAACGGGCCGACATAGGTGCCTTAGACTCGTTCCTACATGAGAAAACTCACCACACAAGCTGACTGTAGAATCCTGTGACTAGACCTCTTGCTGCTAGCTGGAAGATCCCCGAACTGCTGATCTCTTGAATCCCTGAGCTACCATTACCCAAAAGAACAGTTAGTCCAAAAAATAATCCTCTTTTATGGTAAAATGACCATTTTACCCCTAGTCCACCTAGCTCCATATCTAAGGCCCAAAACCATAATACAAAAAGGCCAAACACTAGGTAGGCTTCCCAAGCCCACTAATGGTCCAATTTGATAAATTGATCCCAATCCCTTTAATGAACCTTTACCTACGCCCAAGCATTTTCTTAGGCTAAATTATCCTACTTAAGATGACCCATTGAGGCCTAAAGATCCAAAGTCCAAAGCATGGCCCAAACTGAGATGCAAAACACGTCAAGCCCATGTCTGATGAGTACGCGAGACGTACTCCTTTGTACGCTAAGCGTACTGGCAGAATGGTTTGTACGTCCATCGTACTTCCCTATTAACCCATTTTTCGCATTAAGTGCTTAATACTTTAATCCAGAAGCTACAATCATAGATCTAAGTCCTTTTCAACGTCGTAATCTATAAAGTCACTGACTTGGTGACTTAACATGACCCTATTAAGCCCAACTCCAAAATGGCATTCTATTCTCATAAAAATGATCTTAGCTCATGAATAAACCCAATAGGACATCCAAGATGGAAACTGTCTGCCTTAGGGACTTATTTAGAACTGAGAGTAGCAACTCTAAGCCTATGAGTCGGATTTGGACCATAAAGCTCTATACTTGGGACCAAAATGACTCCAAAACCAAACTACACTATATCTAAGCATACTTGAGGAAAGTTCAAGGCTTTAAACCTCAAGATGATCTGAAATGAAACAACAAACTCAGATCTATAGCTTATCCTTTGAACCACCACCTTGCTTGGAAAATGGCTTCACACCACCAAAATGCTCTCTAATGGCCTCCAAAGCTCCAAGAACACTCAAGGGAGGATCATGGTTTTGTGGTGGCTGTCTAAGAATGAGAGGGAGGTTGATATCTAGGGAATTATGTTCTTTATATAGTGCATAGCCCCCAAAATTAGGGTTTAGCATCTTTGAGTGTACGCTGGGCGTACTTTCGTATGTTGGTCATACTCCTCAAGCACCCATGTCCAATTTCATCTCTACGTTGGGCGTACCCCCATCTACGCTAGGTGTACTCTCACACCTGCCACCTTGCATGCATGGTCCTTTCTTGCCATTCTTCTCCATTAAGGACCAATAATGCCAATAACTTCAAAGTGCTATAACTTCTTCATTCTAAGTATGTTTCCGACAAACTTTATATCCATGAAAAGGTGGCGAGAAATCCTACGTTGCGAGTAACTCCTCATTACCTAAAACTTCCCGAACAAGATCCCAAAATCTTCAGAAGACTGAGATGTCAAATTTACAAGTATGCCCTTGGCCTTCGAAGCCAGAATTAAATCCTTAAATCTCGTATGCCCTAATACTCACATCCGAAACGGACCAAAACCTTCCTTTCCCAAGGCCCTAACCTCATGACAACTGATGATTGGGTTGCATCCCCTAGCAACGAAGCACTTTCAGAACTAGGTGTTACAACTCTCCCCTACTTAAATTAGATTTCGTCCCCGAAATCTCTCCTTACTAACACCTATCATCCAACAACTGATTTGAGGAACACAACCGATGATTCTACGCATGAAACAATATTCCCAAGACGACTGAAAGCGAAACCGACCTTACATTATGAAGAAAACGAACTTCAAACTTCCGCATACCACATCTTTCTTCCTAGAGTCTGAATCCCATACTAGTCTATCTCCTTGACCGACTACTATTGCATAACCATATGCTGGTCAATTATACTTGACAGAAGGCTCAGATAATCCTTCGAGTAGAAGATTCATCCCTGCAATGGTTGGACTCAAACGAGAGCTATGCAACAGGGTCAAATCCATTACTCTAAGATTATTTAATCCCGCTACAAGTGACTTATCACTTCCGATCCACAAGCTACTTCACACACAAGAACCCTCATGATCATTACTTTTGCCCGAACATCATGCTGCCTCTTGCCTTCTTTCCAAAAGGACCGGGACCTCCCAGGTCCGAACCTATCTGTCCACTATCTGGAATACCGGATTCCCTTTGGTTACTGAACTAGTGATCATCCACTCGTTCGCTCTCAGCGACTTACGAATAAATCTTTGGCTATCAAAACTGCTCTATCTACTTTGCCACTCTGGCTCTACAAGTATTGGGATCCCTGGTCCCTTACTCTTGACCCTAAGGTCTTTATGAGGTCCCACATGCCTTGCTACTGTCGCACGGGTCTCACCTAAACCATACTACTGAGCGACCCTGCCCCCTGGTCTCTCTTATCTAGGGTTACACACGGGTCCAAATTCATCCTGAATTTCAATGAACTAACCTTTTCCTAATCCCTATCATGCTAACTAGGAGATACGGGCCTCACCCATACTCCGCTAACTAGGAGATACGGGCCCCCGCCCACACTCCGCTAACTAAGGGATACGGTCCCCCTCCCACACTCTGCTAACTAGGCGCTAGTGAATGTTGTAACTATCCCACGGTCTTACAACATTCTCCATGTTGTCTCACCCACTAACTATCAATCCAAAAATATTCCATGATCGACGTTCACGCAGTCTACATCCTGACTCACTCGAGTCCTCTTGGCGATCCTCCAGCCTGTTTTCCCTAACCAGCCATCTATGATCGCAAAAACACGAACTCAACATTGGGAAGTTTCTCAACTCCTAGCTCACGCATTCCTTTACTCATGAAACCACTTGGGCTGCCTTTCTTCTTAATGAGAATGCAAACTCATCCCAAATCTACGCTTCCTTCTACTTCTAAACTCTAAGAGAACTCTCCCCCACTTTTGTTCAACTAACACTTTTCCGCAAGCCTGGTCGGAAAGGTTCCCAGTCCTTCATAACATCTAGTGATCAATCTTGCTGGAAACTAATGTTTACCACCACTAGTGTTTCCAAACAAACCAACACTAAAGCAATAAGACCCTTGAAGATAGTCGAAACACTTACCGGGTTCCAATTCCACTTGCTACGACTACCTCATCCAAATGATCCACTTATACGGAGACGTCCCCTCACTACTACCCTACGACCCAAGGAATGCAGATGGTAAATGATCCGAACATAAACATGAAATACAATCCCAAGATGCAACTACTCATATGAATGCGAGAAAATGGCAGTACAATCATAAATAAAAACTGATAGGAAGGTAAAAGATATACACCTGCAACATCGGAAGCTGCTCGTGCCTCCACTATAGATAACTGGAAAGTCCTGTTTCCCACCACAGGCGTATCTGCTCGGCCTTGACGGGTATCGATGATCCTCAACATCGTAGGAGCAGGTGCTATCAATTGTTTCACAGTTACCTGACTCGGACATTAGGCCTTCTTTTGGCCCCACTGATTACAATGAAAATAGGTCAGCTCAGATCCCTGGGTGGTCATAGTAGTACAATCCCTGCTATAGTGACCAGTTCGGCCACACTTGAAGCAGCCTGAATCGCCACCACTGCCTCTCCTACACGCACCCTCGTGCGTCCTGCCACTCTTGCCATATCGGCTGCGACCCTAATAGTCCCTCGATCTCAAGTCGAGTCCCTTGGGTTTCTTCCTAGAAACCCCCTTCGCCTGCTCAGTCTCAGCCTTCCTCCTCCTGAGGTGCTCTAGGTCAATCTCCTTTTCCCTGGCTCGAGCAATCATATCCTCCAGCATCTTGCAGCTAGATCTGCTCACAAACTGTCTGATGTCACTCCTCAGCATCTCGTGATATCGGACCTTCTTCATATCCTTGTCCATGACATACTACAGAACAAGGAGAGCCCTATTCCCTGAACTTGGTGGTAATCTCCACCACAGTCTCAATCGTCTGCCGCAAATCTTGGAACTCTCGTGCTAACTGTTGTATGTTGGTCACTGGTGTAAACTCAGCCTTGAACCTGGCCGAGAAATCACTCCATGTCATCGCGTCCAATGCGACATCATCCCCAATGGCATGTCCGACCTCCTCCCACCAATCGCGCGCTATGTCCTCAGAAAATAGGAGGCGAGTTAGACCTTGTCCCCATCGGGACACTGGCTAGAACAAAAGGTGTTGGCGACGTTAGCCAACCATCTGCTGCTAGGGATGGGGTCCCTAGCCCCATGGTAGTCTGGAGCTCCACAAGCTTTGAACTCTCGGGATGTTAGTGTACGCGCCCTTATCATGGCCACCATCTCAGTATGGAAGGTTCCCAGTCTCTCATCCAAAATCTCCAATATGCCCTCCTTGACCGTACCAAAGATCGAAGGAGTTTGGTCCAACATACTGCGTGTAATCTCTGCTGATATAAACTCTCTCATCTGCTCCCCGAGCTGCTTGACTCTTGAACCTGAGCCTGATCCCTCACTGGCACCTGAATTGCCCCCTGGTCTACCCCGTAGCGTCACCATACTGAATAAATCATAACAATCATCAGGATACACATCACTATTGAGGGATTACACATGTACTCCAAGTTTTCTGGTTTTATCTCAGCCCTCCTTGACTCGAGTATAGATCCTTTGCTTTCAGTAGTACGGGCCCATACTACTTTCCACATCTATCCATACTTTCCTTAAGGATTGGGTCGACTCCACCAAGTCCCCTACTACTACTACGACTCCCAACACTACTCTCATCCTAGGCTTGCCCTAAGGTAATCACCATCTGACTCTCCGCCATCAGCTGCATAAGAAGTCCCTACTATCTCCCCATAACTAGATTACAAATACCATTACATATCACTAAGACTATATAATTCTTTGAATGAAAGGTTCTACCTTACAACGGTTAGACTTAGACGAGAACTGTGAAATAAAGCAAAACCTAGCCTTTTGAAATTATTTAGTCCTTGCAATATGTAACTTAACATATTCATTTACTAGTTAGTAAAAGATAACTAGAACTCCTAAAAGCACAGAGCAAACAACATTCGGGCATTGAGTAAACATAATCAAGCATATACTAATCAGGCCATCATACTGACTAATTTGTACTAGCATGCAGTTCTCATAAGGCTGATACACATATAACAGGCACATAAGGAATCCTTCCTAGATCCTTAGTCCTAATCTAACATGCAGTTCTCATAACATATCATAACATAAACTTTTATGGGTAATTTGGGAGTACTTACTTGAGCTCGGCTGATTGCATGCTGTAACATCCCAAAATTCAAGCTTGAAAATTTCATTTTTGAATTAATATGTTTAATAAACATTCTACCAAAACATTGTCGATAAAACAACACCTTACAAAATCATAATGTTTTGTCTCAAACCATGACATCAAAAGTAATGAAAATCAAAGTACAATCCCAAAAAATCAATGCAGAAACCATGTATGTGTGAAGCACTGCTACACCGCCGGCTCCTTCCCCTTCGATGAAGATGTACCTGAAACCAAAACCAAAACTGTAAGTGAAAAGCTTAGTGAGTTCCCCCATCATACCACATACCATACATTATCGTCGGTATCTTTCAACTAGTAGCCTTCATCGGTATCTTTCAACCGGTAACCTTCATCGGAATCTTTCAACCAGTAACCATCATCGGTATCTTTCAACTGGTAATCAACATCGGTATCTTTCAACCGGTATCCATCATCGGTATCTTTCAACCGGTATCCGTCATCGGTATCTTTCAACCGGTAACTGGGGACAATTTCACCTTACCACTAGCATACAATCAACAGATATAAACATACAGTCAGGCATATCCGGGTACTGACCTACCCTCGGGTCCTAAAGACCACTGTTAGGGAAACTAATCCCTACTATACACATAACATATCATCCAGATAAATCTCATAATCAACACATAACCAAACCAAGATAATTATCACAAAGACCATTATCTTCTAAATACCCCTTTTAGGTGGGCCGGCATTGTGGCCTTAGACCCACCCCTACCGGAAGGTAACTCACTTCAATGTCGTGCAGTGTTTGAATTATCCTCGGCGCACAAGTCGAATCCCTTCGACTCCTCGATTCCTACACGACAACCTTCAAGTCAACACACAACAAATACAACCCTAAACAGGGTCAGTCCAAGTCTAGTCAAAGTCAACTTCAAGTTAACCCGACTCGCCTAGTTGGGCCGCCAACTCGCCGAGTCCCTCACCCTTTAATCATCCTCAACCATGAACCGACTCGTCGAGTTGGGCCGTCGACTCAACGAGTTCCTCCCTCACATGAAAATCGCATGAAACTCATCCGACTCGCCGAGTTGATGAACAACTCGTCAAGTTCACCTTCATCTGATGAACAAGTTGATGGGTTTTAGCCATAAGAACTTTCCTATGTGCGCATGCAAAACCCTAATGCTCGGATCTAGGCTTTCTAATAAACATGCATTGAATCCAAGTCTTCTAATGACTAATTAGGTTAAATAACAACATTGAAACAGATCTAGAATCATACCTTTGAGTTCCTTGTTGATCTTGAGGTCTTGGAGCTTCTAGAGTCACAAATGTCACTCCTCTAATGGCTTACAAACACCAATAGCAATAAGAATGATTTAGGAGAGAGGAGAGGGGAGGAATTCGACCAGAGGTTCCTTGCTTTTAGGAGATGTGTCGAATTCCATCAGCCATGGGGTCTATTTATACTTGTAGACTCCTTAAGGGTTACAACCTAAACCCTAATTGGATAATCTTCTCTTAAGGCTATCCAAATCCATTCCATAGATAACTCTAATGGACGATTTGAGCTATCCTAAAGCCTCTAGAATCCGTCCATAGCATATCCAAATGGATTTAAAGTTTAAAGCTTAACTATCAAACAATTGACAGTTTATACCCCTTTATTTAATTAATCTCTTTAAGTCACCAAATTAATTCTAATTAATTCTTTGACTTATATTAATCAAATAACAATATATTATTCATTATATTATTCTCATAATATATTAACAATATTTACTCTCTCTTATTAAATCATCCTATCAAGTTGCTATGATGAAGGCAACCCAAAAGGACCATGCACAACCGGATATAGTTACAGCCTTAGACACTATTCCAACAGTCTCCCACTTAGATAAGTCTAGTAACTATACAAGTACAATTCGGTTTGCAATCGTAGCTCTCAAAGACGCTGTCAACTCTGATCTAATCAATCTTGTCCTTTAGATAAGGGAACGTACAGTCCTCTGTTAGATATCATGCTGACAATCCTATGGAATAGTTAGTCAAGCATTTAGGTTTCTCGATCTCTGATTTATTTGACATAGAACTTAATCGAACACATCAATTCAGTTCTGACCGGGCCCGACACATAAGTCAAATCAAATCATCGAGCGGCCGAGATATCGCTTTTACCTTCTTAGATAAAAGTTACAGATAAACTTCGACTTATATGCATTTACTTATTCATTAACCAACTATACACAACAATACGTTTTATAACACCAAGTTACTGATGCATTTTCGTATTATCAATGTACAACCAATTAACAAATAATAAACCATATATCTAGGTTTTAAGACTATATGATATTATCGTCTTGCGATCACTTTTTATATCGTATTCCATAAGGTGATTCCAGCAAGCGCGGGTTTATTCCAATTCTCAAAACTAGTTCATAAGCACTCATGAACGTTGCAGCAATCCTTTGCTATGTCTAACACAATTTAGACATTCTACACACCAATTCATGACAACCTTTATTCATATCTACTTCCAACATATGAACGATTGTGGACCATTTGAATAATTCGATTATTCCTAATAAACTCAATTATTCTGGAAGTCAAAACATGCAAAGTGAAACAATAGGTAAACAATTAACATAAGATAGTAACATTACTCATAAATAAAACTCCTTTATTTAATCATCAAATGTCAATTACATTTATCTATTACACGTTTCTAATACTATCTAATCTATGCTAATATCATCTTTCAGCCCAATACTCCTAGCATGCTGCAAGTGCTTACCCCTACTCAGTCCCTTCGTAAGCGGATCTGCTGGGTTATCTTCTGATGATATCCTCTTTACTACGAGTTGTCCTTCTTCTACACGATGTCTGATGAAGTGATATTTTCTGTCGATATGTCTTGATCTACCATGATCCCTCGGTTCCTTGGTCAAGGCCACCGCTACTTCGTTATCACAGAAAATCTCCATGGGCTCCTTTATGGCAGGTACGACTCCAAGATCACCGATGAAGTTCTTTAGCCATATTGCCTCCTTCGACGCTTCGCTCGCTGCAATGTACTCTGATTCGCACGTTGAATCAGCTACGGTTTCCTGCTTGGAACTCTTCCATGTCACTGCTCCTCCATTTAAGGTAAAGACCCAGCCCGACTGTGAACGGTAGTTGTCCCTGTCGGTCTGAAAGTTGGCGTCACTATACCCTCGCACCTTCAAGTCATCACTCCCTCCGAGGACTAAGAACCATTCCTTCGTCCTCCGAAGGTACTTAAGGATGTTTTTCACCGCAATCCAATGTGCTTTGCCAGGATTCCCTTGATATCTGCTAACCATGCTCAAAGCGAAGGCTACATCAGGGCGAGTACAAGTCATAGCGTACATGATTGAGCCAACTGTGGAAGCGTATGGTACTCGGCTCATTTCTGCTATTTCAGTTTCGGTACTCGGACTTTGAGTCTTACTCAATTTGGCATTACTTTGTATCGGTAGTTCTCCCTTCTTTGAGTTTTCCATACTAAAGCGTTTTAGTACTTTCTCTAAGTAAGTATTCTGATTAAGTCCAATTAGTCTCTTACTTCTTTCTCTTACTATCCTTATTCCCAAAATGTAAGAAGCCTCTCCGAGGTCCTTCATAGCGAAGCACTTCCCGAGCCAGGACTTAACTTCCTGCAGAGTCGGGATGTCGTTTCCTATGAGTAAAATGTCATCGACATATAGAACGAGGAAGCTTACTATACTCCCACTGGTTTTGACATATACACAAGATTCGTCTTCGCTTCGTACAAATCCAAACTCTTTGACTTTCTCATCGAAGCAAAGATTCCATCTGCGAGACGCTTGCTTAAGTCCATAAATGGACTTCTCAAGCTTACACACTCTATCCGGATGCTTCGGATCCACAAACCCCTCTGGCTGAGCCATGTAAACATCCTCAGCCAACTTTCCATTAAGGAAAGCGGTCTTGACATCAATTTGCCAAATCTCATAATCATGAAACGCGGCAATTGCTAGCATCACTCTTATAGATTTAATCTTCGCAACTGGTGAGAAGGTCTCATCATAGTCAACTCCGGGAGTTTGAGTAAAGCCCTTCGCGACCAATCGCGCTTTATATGTGTGTACGTTCCCATCCACGTCGGTCTTCTTCTTGAAGATCCATTTGCACCCAACGGTCTTGCGTCCGGGCACGTGATCAACCAAATTCCAAACTTGGTTATCATACATGGATTGGATCTCGCTTTCCATTGCCTCTTTCCACTTTACAGACTCCGGGCCTGCCATGGCTTCCTTATAGCTATTAGGTTCATCAAGGTTAACTAGTGTACCATCACTAATATACGTGTCCCCTTCGGTAGTAATATGAAATCCATAAAACTGGGGATGAACTCTAACTCTATCGGAACGTCTAAGAGGTAAGGATTCGTCAATCGGTTCAACCGGAGTTTCCTCTTCGGGTTGAACACCAGCGGTAGAGGTTCCTTCATCTATCGATTCTTGAATCTCTTCAAGTTCGATTTGCCTCCCACTGTCTCCTTGGCTTATGAGTTCTCGCTCTCGGAAAACTCCTCTCCTCGCAACGAAGACAACATTGTCCTTCGGTCTATAGAAGAGATATCCAAAGGATGTCTGCGGGTACCCGATGAAAATACATCGCTCACTTCGAGGTTCAAGCTTGTCGTGAGTATGTCGTCTTACGAAAACCTAGCAACCCCAAACCTTGATATGTGCCAACGAGGGAGCTTTCCCTGTCCACATCTCGTGAGGTGTTTTGGCAACCTTCTTAGTAGGGACTCGGTTAAGGATATGGGCGGCAGTCTCTAAGGCATACCCCCAAAAAGAGATTGGTAGCGAAGCACGACTCATCATAGAGCGAACCATATCCAATAAGGTTCGATTACGCCTTTCTGCCACACCATTCAACTGCGGTGTCCTAGGAGGCGTCAATTGTGAAACTATTCCACACTCCTTGAGATAATCGTGGAATTCAAGACTTAGGTATTCTCCTCCTCGATCGGATCGAAGTATCTTGATTTTCCTGCCCAATTGATTCTCCACTTCATTCTTGAACTCTTTGAACTTTTCAAAGGTGTCTGACTTTTGCTTGATTAAGTAGATATACCCATATCTACTATAGTCATCGGTAAAAGTCACATAGAAGCGGTTCCCATCCTTCGTGGTTGATCTAAACGGTCCACATACATCGGTATGTATTAGGTCCAATAGACCCTCGCCCCTCTCACAAGTACTCGTGAAGGGCGACTTAGTCATCTTTCCAAGCAAACAAGACTCGCATGTGTCATCTTCCCTAAGGTCGAATGACTCCAACACTCCATCCTTTTGGAGTTGGGCTATGCGTTTCTTGTTGACATGTCCAAGACGACAATGCCACAAGGATGCTTTATCCATACTAGTGGAAGAATCAATATTCAAAACATCATTTCCTAAGTTATCAACAATCATAACGGTTTCATATATTCCATTACATGGTATAGCTTCAAAGTGAAAGACACCATTTAGATAAGCCAAAATAGAACCATTCTCATTATTGAAAGAAAATCTAAATCCTTGTCTATATAAACCATGAAATGAAATGATGTTTCTTGCCATTTCTGGCGAATAGCAACAATTGTTCAAATCTAAAACTAAACTATTCCTAAGCACTAAGGAATACACTCCAATCTTGGTCACAGGCGACGATCTTCTGTTCCCCATGATTAGATTGATCCTTCCTTGCTCCACATCCCTACTTCTTCTTAGTCCCTGCACATTAGAACAAATGTGATAACCACAACCGGTATCAAGAACCCAAGAAATAGCATGATTAGAATCGTTAGATTTGATTGTATATATACCTATGAAAGATGGCTTGATCTTTCCTTCTTTGATTGCTTGCAGGTAATCCGGGCAGCTTCTCTTCCAATGTCCTATCTTGTGGCAGTGGTGGCACTCTGCCTCCTTCGGGTTAGAGGAGGGCTTGGCGGGATCAACTTTGGTCCCACTAGAAGAGGCACCATCTCGGGCTTTCACCTTGCGATAGTTATTTGATGAAGCTTTCCTCTTCTTTCCCTTCCCTTGTCCAATAGCCAAGACAGGAGCAGCGGGCGGATTGGGAGTGGGTGCAACAGACTTGTCCTTGAAGTTGCTCTCAGCAACCCTCAAGAGACCTTGGAGCTTGCTTAGGGTGACCTCTTCTTTGTTCATATGGTAGGTCATCCTAAATTGATTGTACATCGGAGGCAAAGAGTGAAGCACCATGTCGATCGCCAAGTCTTCACCGAAGTCAACATCTAACTTGCGAAGGCGGTCGACATACCTTTGTATCTTTTGCAAGTGCACGGTAAGAGATTCTCCATGACCCATCTTCGCGGAAATCATGTTAGTGAAAATCTCGTACCTCTCTTGTCTCGCGTTTTGGTGGTACCTCTCCAATAAGTCTTGATGCATCTCGTACGGGTACATGTCCTCGTAGGACTTTTGGAATTCGGAGTTCATGGTGGCGATCATGATGCAATGTACCTTCGTTGCATCTCGCTCATGAGTTTCAAAGGCGGTGATTGCGGCGGGAGTAGCAACTTCGGGGTTGATTTTCTCGAGCTTCTCATCGAGGACATACTCCTTATCCTCATAGCGAGCAATGGTGCGAATGTATCTTATCCATTCGCTAAAGTTCGTTCCATCGAAGGTGACCTTTTGGCAAAGGCTCATCAACGTGAAAGAACTAGCAGCAGCGTTGTTTGCGTTCGACATCTACAATTAGAAAAGGACAAAGATAGATTAGAATAAGAATCCCTAATTATCACCCAATAAGAAAATTAGGGCTAGGATCCAACAATAACATTTACATACTAGAAAAAGGATGCCGTAATCTAACATGCAAATAAATTGAAGGTAAGTGAATGACGATTCACTAATTCTCCATCACAAAACTTAAACTATTAGTCCTAAGTGTTTTTGAGAATTCCTAGGTTCGGATGAGATTCATTGAAACTATTCAATGGCATGTTTAAATCTCGATATGCCCCTCTCGTTTGTGACTGGGATGCCGAGGATCACAAAGCGGGTGTGAATTACCATGCAAATTCACATGGTGCCTTCATTGTAACAATCACCTATTCGATGTGCCGGTAAACCACACACGCTCCATCAAACTATGATAAACAATGAATCACCCTTTGCCACCTTCGCTTAGAACCAATTAGTGTGCCGGTAAACCACACACGCTCCACTAACATCTTAGCAAGGTGCAAAGTGTAATTTCATGGGATTGCATCAATTCACTTTTCCTAAAGTAACTAGGATTGGGAAATTTTGGAAAAATATGTGTAGTTACTTTGTATTTCTTATTATACTTTTAATGAGAGAATGAGGTTGCCCTATCCTACCCGTTCGGCTAACGACCCTCCACCAATCAAGCAAGCGGTGGGTGTGAGTGTACACCCATTAAGCGCCATTTTATAGGCCGCAACCTTATACCCACCTTATAGATCGGCTTCGTGAATGAGGCCTACTAACGGTAAGACTAGCATTTAGTTATACATATATATATTATTCTAGTAATATCATATTAGTATAGGGTTGTATTTTAAAATTTTTAAAATCTAGGGTTTGAAATTTAAGTTGTCTAAATTAAAGCTTTTAATCACAAAAGTAAATTTCAAAACATGAGGGTAGGTTTTAAACATTTAAAACATGGAGGATCAAATAACAAATAATTCCAATTAACAATTAATATCCTAATTATCTATATTTGATTTATTCAAGATTTCTTTGAAAGATAATTACCAAAATAGTTAAATAATTAATTAATTATCATATAAGGAAATTGAATATTTAATTAGTTGATAAATATCCTTTTCTAGATCAAGATAATAGTCATATATATCATAAAATCGGATTTATGTTGATCTAATTAGTTTATGGAATGTTTAGATAAGATAATTACAAAGAAATCCCGAATCTGGCCATTCCTGACGCCTGGACTCGCCGAGTGCACAAGGGGACTCGCCGAGTCAGGCCTACTCGCCGAGTCCACCTTGGGACTCGCCGAGTCAGTGACTCAGAAACCTAAAAATCGAATTTTGCAGGTTTGTTTCAGTTAATCAAGCAACAATTTAAAGGAAACCAAGCTAGGCTCTGATACCACTGATGGGTTTTAGCCATAAGAACTTTCCTATGTGCGCATGCAAAACCCTAATGCTCGGATCTAGGCTTTCTAATAAACATGCATCGAATCCAAGTCTTCTAATGACTAATTAGGTTAAATAACAACATTGAAACAGATCTAGAATCATACCTTTGAGTTCCTTGTTGATCTTGAGGTCTTGGAGCTTCTAGAGTCACAAATGTCACTTCTCTAATGGCTTACAAACACCAATAGCAATAAGAATGATTTAGGAGAGAGGAGAGGGGAGGAATTCGACCAGAGGTTCCTTGCTTTTAGCAGATGTGTCGAATTCCATCAACCATGGGGTCTATTTATACTTGTAGACTCCTTAAGGGTTACAACCTAAACCCTAATTGGATAATCTTCTCTTAAGGCTATCCAAATCCATTCCATAGATAACTCTAATGGACGATTTGAGCTATCCTAAAGCCTCTAGAATCCGTCCATAGCATATCCAAATGGATTTACAGTCTAAAGCTTAACTATCAAACAATTGACAGTTTATACCCCTTTATTTAATTAATCTCTTTAAGTCACCAAATTAATTCTAATTAATTCTTTGACTTATATTAATCAAATAACAATATAATATTCATTATATTATTCTCATAATATATTAACAATATTTACTCTCTCTTATTAAATCATCCTATCAAGTTACTATGATGAAGGCAACCCAAAAGGACCATGCACAACCGGATATAGTTACAGCCTTAGACACTATTCCAACACAAGTTCTATCATGGACTCGCCGAGTTGATGAACAACTCGTCGAGTTCATCTTCATCCTTAAGAAGATTGCCTTGGACTCGCCGATTTTGTGCTAGCACGCGTCGAGTACCATGAAATCTAGGTCTAAAATGATGTCCAATACATTGGGTAACTCTTTCTATCCGATTACAACCCTTCTAACACTCAACTGGGTTCCTTTGACCCTCAACATATATGGGGCTCAAAGCCTCGGACTCGTCGAGTCCAAGAACGGACTCGCCTAGTTGGTCACGTCCATACTCTAAATCTTTGATTTCTAATGTACAACCTTTGATCAAAAGATAGATCCAAGCTTCTATAATCGATCTAGCACGTAAAGTTACAAACTTCACATGTTTGCAAGGGAGATTGAGCTCAAAAAGACATAAAACAAGCTCTTAAGATGCATGGGGCCTTTCATGGGTGCAAAAGCTACTCAAATCTGCCTAGTGACCCCTTAAATGATGTGATCCAGAAGCTTTAACCCCCAACCATGTTTGCAAACATGGTTGGCCACCAAAAATGGCTTAGAAAAGCCCTAAATCTCCCCAAAGAGGGATATAACAAATGAATGAGTAAGGTTATAGCTTTTTACCTTCAATGAGCTGTAGAAAGTGCACAACTTCGGGTTCCCTTGGTCTCTACTTGCTACCTCAAGTTTTCTCCTTCCTTCTTAAGACCACAAGCACCAAAATCCACCAATAAGGCTTAGATTGCTTCAATGACGGCTAGGGTTTCAATGAGAGGTGTTTTGGGAGCGTAAGGGACGTTTTGGAAGACATAACATTGTTTAAATAGGGTGCAAACCCTTGGATTAGGGTGTTTGTCCAGACAGCGTCTACTCGCCGAGTCCGGGACCCGACTCGTCGAGTAGACGGCTTAAACCCCGCGTACCATCTCACTTCTACTCGACGAGTTGGTCCTTCAACTCATCGAGTCCGAGGCCCAAAAATGCAAAATACTTAGATAAAAGATAAAAAAGATGCGTACCAAGAACCAGGTGCTACAAATATCCCCTACTTATTTTAGACTTCTTCCTCGAAGTCTGCTGCTCCTTCCTGAAACAGCTCTAGGTAGTGCTCCATCATCTTGTCCACCGACTCCCAAGTCCATTCCGAGCCCTTCCGGTGCTGCCATTGCACCTTCATGAGTTCCACTCTCTTGTTTCTCAGATCCTTCGACTTCCAGTCGAGGATCGCCAGCGGTCACTCAATGTAGTTCAGGCTGCCATCAACCTGAATGTCCTCCAAGGGCACCAATGCCGAGTCGTCCACCAGGCACTTTCGCAGCTGAGAAACGTGGAAAGTGCTGTGGATCTGACTGAGTTTGGCTGGTAGATCCAACCTATACGCCACCTTGCCTACCCAGGCTATAACCCTAAACGGTCCAATGTACCTGGGTCCCAACATGCCCCGTTTCCTGAATCAGATAATGCCCTTCCATGGCGACACCTTCAGGAGAACCATATCCCGACCTGGAATTCTAGGTCTGAGTGGCGCTTATCGGCACAACTTTTCTGCCGACTTTGAGCAGTCTGAAGCCTGCTCCGGACCTACTAAATCCTCTCTATCATCTCGAGCACTACATCGGTGCTCCTCATTACCCTCTGGCCAACCTCGCCCCAACATATCGGGGTCCTACACTTCCTCCCGTATAACATCTCGAAGGGAGGACGATCGATACTCGCGTGATAACTATTATTATAGGAGAACTCCACCAAAGGGAGGTAGGTATCCCAACTACCTCCGAAGTCTAACACGCATGCTCGCAGCATATCCTCCAGACTCTGGATGGTCCGCTCACTCTGACCATCTGTTTGAGGGTGAAAGACGGTGCTAAAATGCAGACGATTACCCAGATCATCGTGAAACTTCTTCCAAAACCTGGAAGTGAACCGTACATCTCTGTCTGAAATCACTGACACTGGCACCCCGTACCGTGCCACCACCTCCCTGAGATAGATGTCGGCCAGCTTCTTGACCGAGATGCCCTCCTGAATTGGAATAAAATAAGCGCTCTTTGTCAATCGGTCGACGATGACTCAAATCGAATCCACCTTTCGGCGGTCCTGGGAAGCTTTGTGATAAAATCCATCGTAATGTCCTCCCATTTCCACAGTGGAATGTCCAACGGCTGCATCTTGCCATGTGGCCTCTGGTGCTCGGCCTTGACCTTCCTGCAGGTCAAGCACCTCTCCACTTACCAGGTTACATCCCGTTTCATGCAGGGCCACCAATAGTCCATGCGAAGATCCCTATACATCTTCGTCGCCCTGGGATGAATGGAGAATCGAGATTTGTGCGCCTCCTCCATTAGAACCTGGCCCACACCCCCGCAGTATGGAACCCACACCTTACGGTGTAGTGTCAATAACCCTCAGCAGTCATAGTCGATGGAGGAAACCTGCCTCATAATCCGCTCTTTATTCCGATGGTCCTCCTTCATGGCCTCCTGTTGGGCCTCCCGAATCTGCTCCAAAAGCGGAGTCACCACAATCATCCTCTGATAGATATCCCTGATCGGCGCTGCCATGCGGCTAAGCGTGTCGGCCACCATATTGGCCTTTCCTGGATGGTAAAGGATCTCACAATCGTAATCCTTTACCATATCAAGCCACCGACGCTGCCTCATATTCATATTTGGCTGGTTCATGAGATACCTCAGGCTCTTGTGGTCCGTGTAAATCGTACAACAAACCCCATAGAGGTAATGACGCCAAATCTTGAGGGCGAACACAACAGCCCCCAGCTCCAAATCATATGTCGGGTAATTCGCCTCGTGAGGCTTCAGCTGCCTCGAAGCGTAAGCAATGACATGCCCTCTCTGCATAAATACTGCACCCAAACCCGAGATGGACGCATCATAATACCCAACGAAATCCTCCATGCCCTCTGGCAGGGCTAAGATTGGTGCCTCACACAATCTCTGCCTCAATGTGTCGAATGCCGCCTGCTGCTCAGGCCCCCAACGAAAGTACACGACCTTCCTCGTTAGCCTAGTCAGGGGTACGGCTATCTTGGAGAAATCCTGGATGAATCCCTGATAGTAGCCAGCTAATCCTAGGAAACTCCGAATCTCAGATGGAGACCTCGGAACCTCCCATCTCATCACGTCCTCCACTTTGGCCGGATCTACGGAAATCCCGTTTTGGTTGACAAGGTGCCCAAGAAACTGCACCTCGTGCAACTAGAACTCACACTTGGAGAACTTAGCATACAAGTTCTCCCTCCTCAAAGTCTCCAGAACCTCTCGCAAATGGTCCTCATGCTCCTCCTGCGTCTTTGAATAGACCAAAATGTCATCGATGAAAACTATCACGGACCGATCCAACATCGGTCTGTACACGCGGTTCATGAGATCCATGAACACGGAGGGTGCATTGGTGAGCCCGAAAGGCATCACCACGAACTCATAGTGACCATAGCACGTACGGAACGCCGTCTTCTGTACATCCTCCTCTCTGACCCTCATCTGATGATATCCTGAGCGCAGATCAATCTTGGAGAACCAAGATGCTCCCTGTAACTAGTCAAAGAGGTCATCAATCCTCGGGAGTGGGTAACGGTTGTTCACCGTTACCTTATTCAATTCCCGATAATCTATACACATCCGATACGACCCATCCTTCTTCTTCACAAACAAAATCGGGGCTCCCCGGGGTGAACTGCTCGGTCTAATGAATCCATTGTCTAACAGCTCCTACAGCTGTGTAGACAACTCCTGCATCTCAGGAGGAGCCAACCGATACGGTGCCTTGGCTATTGGAGCCGCACCAGGGACCAGGTCGATTCTAAATTCCACCTGTCTCTCTGGAGGTAACCCGGGCAACTCCTCGGGGAATATGTCCTCAAACTCCCATACTACGGGCACATCACCCACCGTCGCCCTTCCTGCCTCCCGGGTGTCCATAACATAGGCGACATAACCTGTGCAACCCTGCTAAAGGTAGCGTCTAGCCCTCGCTGCTGAACATAAAGTTGGTCCTCGCTGTGGCCTTTCACCCTGAACCACCAGCTCTCCCCCACTAGGGTCCTAATCCGCACTGACTGTTGCATGGAGTCGATCACTGACCCATTGGGGCTCAGCCAGTCCATACCAATAATGACCTTGTTCCCCCGCAAAGGTATAGGAACCAAGTCCACCAGATACGTTCCTCAAACAACCTCAAAACACAATCCCGGTAGACCTCCGACGCTCGTACCGACCGGTCGTCCGCAATCTCGACCTCTAGAGGGCAATCCAACATGCTTGAAGACTCTGGAAACTTCTTGCTAAGCACAATAGAGACAAATGATCGGGTGGCACCCAAATCAAACAACACCTGAACTGGGATACCGTTCACATGGAACGATCCTAAGCAAGGCGCATAATATATCAAAATCATAGCGACATAACATAAAAGCATGAAATAAGAAATCATACCTGTCACCACATCAGGTGCAGCGCGTGCCTCCTCGGCTGTCAGCTGAAATGCTCGGCTCCGAACCACTGGAGCCTCCAAGTTGGCCTTCCGGCCATCCACAACCCGTGCTGTCGCTGGAGTCGACGCCACTGCCGGCGCCGCTTCCGCTGTTGTCAATCTAGGACAATTGGCCTTCTTATGGCCCTTCTGATTGCAATGGAAGCAAATCAGGTCAGATATCTGAATCGCATGAGTAGGGGCAGTACAATATCTACCAAAATGTCCAACCTTGCCACACTTATAGCAGCCTGAACCCGACCCAGTGCGACAAACTCCCTCGTGTGACGAACCGCATTTCCCACAGTGGTCCCGCCCTGACTGGCCTTTCGGCCTACAATCGGATCCCTTGGGCTTCTTCCTCGAAGCCCCCATCGTCAGCCCCTATGCTGCCTTCCTCTTCTGGATGTGCTCCAAATCAATCTCCCTTTCCCTGGCCCTGGCAATCATGGAATTCAGGGTAGGGAAAGCTGAGAAACTGACATGCTCTCGGATGTCAGCTCGTAGCATGTCATGGTAGCGGGTTCTCTTCATGTCCTCATTACCCGCATACTGGAGTATCAGCAACGCCCTCTCCCGAAACTTGGCGGTGATCTCCGCCACAGTCTTCGTAGTTTGTCTCATATCCAAGAACTCCCTGGCTAGCTGCTGAATCTCCACAGTTGGCGCAAACTCCGCCCTGAATCTAGTCACAAAGTCTGACCACATCATAGCCTCAATAGCTGAGGCTTCCAAAGAGTCACCAACCGACTCCCACCAATCTCTAGCCCTGCCTCTCAAACACCCTGCAGCGCAACGAACCTTCGACCATTCCGGGCAGAAGCTCATCAGCTGCGCAGACTCAATGTCTGCGATCCATCTCCTAGCAGCAATGGGGTCCTTCAACTCATGGAAATCTGGCGCACCACTCCCTCTGAAGTCCTTAAAGGACAGTATGTGTGGCCCTGACTGGTTGGTCGCCATGTCACTCATGAACACCCTGAGTCGATCCTCCATCAGCTCAATAATCCCTTCCTTGATTGACCCGAAGATAACCGGCATCGCATCAAGGATACCCCTTGTGATATCGGACGCGATGAACTCGCGTAACCCATCATCCACATGCTCAGATCCTGCGCCTGAGCCCGATCCTGACCCGGAACCTGAACCTCCTGCTCCATGTCACATGACCACCATTCTGAAAATAAATATACGACTGTTAGGGTCACATATACCTTTTACAGGTCTCACACACTTTCCAAGTTTCTAGGTTCCATCTAGGCCTTCCCTGATTTGAGTATGGGTCCTCTGCTTTCAGTAGTACGGGCCCATACTACCTTTCACATCTACTGTACTTTCCTCAAGGATTGATTCGACTTTTCCAAGTCCCTTTTACCGAGACCCTTTCCACTGACCTCATCCTAGGCTTCCCTAGGGCACTCTCCGACCTACCCTCCGCCATCAGCTGCACTAGGAGTCCCCACCACCTCCCCCTAACTAGCTTGTGGATACTGCTACATATCCGTTCCTTAGTTAGTTGAAGATGGCCAGAACCCCCCCCCCCCCCCCCCCCATAGCACAAAGCTAGTATCATTCGTCATTTGGGTAACCAAAAATCAGACATAACCTACACATGCCATCCTACTGCTGACTAAACAGTCCTAGCATACAGCTCATACAACAGGCATATAAGGCATCCTCCCTAGACCCTTAGCCCTAACTATCATGCAATTCTCAGAATCATACATCAGGCACACAAGGCATCCTCCTAGATCCTTACTCCTAGTCTAGCATGAAGTTTTCCGAATCAAAATCATATAACATAACATAGCAAGTATGGGTATCTTGGGGAAAACTTACTTGAGCCCGCCCGGTCGCATGCATCACACACTTCTTCTTTCTTAAAATCCTTCCATTTAGATTTTGGAAAACCATTTTCCTTGTAAAAATCTTTTAGTCCCTCAGTTTGAGTCCAGACACCCCTGAGGGTGTGTCCGAATCGCTCAAACCGGGGCTCTGATACCAACTTGTAACATCCCAAAATTCAAGCCCGAAAATTTCATTTTTGAATTAATATGTTTAATAAAAATTCTACCAAAACATTGTCGATAAAACAACACCTTACAAAATCATAATGTTTTGTCTCAAACCATGACATCAAAAGTAATGAAAATCAAAGTACAATCCCATAAACTAAATGCAGAAACCATGTATGTGTGTGATGCGCTGCTACACTGCCGACTCCTTCCCCTTCGATGAAGAGGTACCTGAAACCAAAACCAAAACTGTAAGCACAAAGCTTAGTGAGTTCCCCCATCATACCACATACCATACATTATCATCAGTATCTTTCAAACGGTAGCCTTCATCGGTATCTTTCAACCGGTAACCTTCATCAGTATCTTTCAAACAGTAACCATCATCGGTATCTTTCAACCGGTAACCTTCATCAGTATCTTTCAAATGGTAACCATCATCGGTATCTTTCAACCGGTAATCAACATCGGTATCTTTCAACCAGTATCCATCATCGGTATCTTTCAACCGGTATCCGTCATTGGTATCTTTCAACCGGTAACTGGGGACTATTTCACCCCTACTACTAGGATACAATCAATAGATATAAACATACAGTCATGCATATCCGGGTACTGACCTACCCTCGGGTCCTAAAGACCACTGTTAGGGAAACTAATCACTACTATACACATAACATATCATCCAGATAACTCTCATAACCAACACATAACCAAACCAAGATAATTATCACAAAGACCATTATCTTCTAAATACCTCTTTTTGGTGGGCCGGCATTGTGGCCTTAGACCCACCCCTACTAGAAGGTAACTCACCTCAATGTCATGTAGTGTTTGAATTATCCTCGGCGCACAAGTCGACTCCCTTCGACTCCTTGATGCCTACACGACAACCTTCAAGTCAAAACACAACAAGTACAACCCTAAACATGGTCAGTCCAAGTCTAGTCAAAGTCAACTTCAAGTTGACCCGACTCGCTGAGTTGGGCCGCCAACTCACCGAGTCCCTCACCCTTTACTCGTTCTCAACCATGACCCGACTCGTCGAGTTGGGCCGTCGACTCGACGAGTTCATCCCTCACATGAACATCACATGAAACTCATCCGACTCGTTGAGTTGATGAACAACTCGTCAAGTTCACCTTCATCAGATGAACAAGTTATGTCCTCGACTCGCCGAGTTGATGAACAACTCGTCGAGTTCATCTTCATCCTTAAGAAGATTTCCTTGGAGTTGCTGAGTCTGTTCTAGCACGCGTCGAGTCCCATGAACTCCAGGTCTAAAATCATGTCAAATACTTTGGGTAACTCTTTCTGTTCGATTACAACCCTTCTAACACTCAACTGGGTTCCTTTGACCTTCAACATATATGGGGCTCAAAGCCTCGGACTCGTCGAGTCCAAGAACGGACTCGCCGAGTTGGTCACGTCCATACTCTAAATCTTTGATTTCTGATGTCCAACCTTTGATCAAAAGATAGATCCAAGCTTCTATAATCGATCTAGCACGTAAAGTTACAAACTTCACATGTTTGCAAGGGAGATTGAGCTCAAAAAGACATAAAACAAGCTCTTAAGATGCATGGGGCCTTTCATGGGTGCAAAAGCTACTTAAATCTGCCTAGTGACCCCTTAAATGATATGATCCAGAAGCTTTAACCCCCAACCATGTTTGGAAACATGGTTGGCCACCAAAAATGGCTTAGAAACGCCCTAAATCTCCCCAAAGAGGGATCTAACAAATGAATAAGCAAGGCTATAGCTTTTTACCTTCAATGAGCTGTAGAACGTGCACAACTTCGGGTTCCCTTGGTCTCTACTTGCTACCTCAAGTTTTATCCTTCCTTCTTAAGACCAAAAGCACCAAAATCCACCAATAAGGCTTAGATTGCTTCAATGACGGCTAGGGTTTCAATGAGAGGTGTTTTGGGAGCGTAAGGGACGTTATGGATGACATAACATTGTTTAAATAGGGTGCAAACCCTTGGATTAAGGTTTTTGTCCAGACAGCGTCTACTCGCCAAGTTCGGGACGTTATGTAGAAAGTCTTCATGAAGCTTGAGTGCCTAGTGCCCCAAGTGTGACACCTCAAATGGTTCACACAACACCAAATTACACTTGGAATAACTTGAGAGAAATCTACACTTCATGAAATCAGCAAGCCCTTCTTTTTCACACACTAGTGGCCAATTTTGGTCAAGAATAAGATGCATATATAGTTACGGTTACACCATGTAAACCCTAATTGACATGGCCTTTCATTTCCATGATCCATGGGTACAAATACACCATGGAGCATCCATGGAGTATCATATGGATTTTAGCCCAACTAGAAAATCCATGGAGCATTAGCCCACTATATAAGTATGAATGATTTGCACAATCAACCCATATATTTAATTAGTCTTCTTTTGATCACTTAATTAATCCTAGATTAATTCTTGATCAATACTAATTAAATAATCTTATTATTCGTATTATTAATATACTAGAACTTATAATATATTAATAACCATAAGTGTCTTATTTCTCTCATTATAGTTTATCCAAATGAGTGATGCCATGCAACCCAAATGGACCATGCCGGGTCGGGTCAAGTCTTACCAGTTATAGTTATGGACTTAGACATTAATCCAACAGTCTCCCACTTGGATAAGTCTAAAACTATTATTGCGTATGACATTAGGAACCGATCAGCAATCGTAGCTCTTAAAAGCTTCTGTCGAACTCTAACCTTGTCGATAAACTCTAACCTTTGTCAATGACTTGTCCATTAGATAAAGGATCATATATTCCTCCATTCTAGATATCATATGGACTGAGACATGGATTACAATCATTCTCTCTGTCCATTTGTAGTTTCCCGATTTCCGATTTATGACGACTGACTAATTGAACAAATCAAATCAGTCCTGGCCCGGCCGAGCACTTCCATTTGTCATCATCAAATCATTGAGGTGCCCACAGATATCGCTTTTATCCCGAAGGTAAAAGGAATGGATAACCTTCGACTCATATGGCTTGTTCTACTACTTGTTGAATCATACACAAAGGCACATTTTATAACATCAAGTTACCAATGCATTTTCGTGCAATCAATGTACTATCAACTCATAGTAAAAACTCATATATATATAAGATATTATCGTCTCATGATCACTCGTGATAAAATCCATGAAGTGATTCCAATGAGCGCGAGTTGAATCCAATACTCAGAACTTATGAGCACTCATGAGTGTTGTAGCCCTTTGTCCAACATCTTAGACCTCTACAAGCCAACCCATGACAGTCTTGATTCATATCTACTTCCAACATATGACCGCCTGTGGATGGTTTGAATAACTTAGTCATTCCGGAAGAATAACCTAGTTTATTCTAGAAGTAAAAACATGCAAAATGAAACACAAGAATAATTGAATCCAATATGGTATCAAAACCTATGAACATAAATAAAACACCTTTTATTTATCACCATATGATTACACATTATTCATTGTATACTGTTTCAGCTATCAACTTTATTCTTGAATTTAAAACAATAGTTGTCCATGCTCCAAGCATGTACACTATGTTTTCTAAACACTAGTCACGCCATACACCAAGTATGCATACTATGTTTGTCTATGATCTTTACTTTGTGAAATAGATCAATTGAACATAACTACGATGATCCTCTTTCACAGTCCCAAATCCTTACTACAATTGCAAGAATTCCAAATTCATGCCGTTTCCTGAAATTTGTTAGATTCTAAACATATATGCATTGATCCTCAGTGTCAAAGCTAGTGGGAGCATAAGTGTTATGCTAATAATCATCATGTTAGTGGGAGCATGATAATTATGATAAAGGTTGCAAGTTAGCAATGTTAATTATAGAAAACAAAACGTTTCAATTAGGAAAAAGTTGTTTTGCTATAATTAAGGGAGAGGAAATTATACTTTATCTCAAATCTAAAAGCTTAGACTGAGGTTTTAATCGTACTTAGTCAAGGATATATATATATATATATATATATATATATATATATATATATATATATATATATATATATATATATATATATATATATATATATGAATTTCATGTTGGAATGGATCAACATAAGGAAATTCTGTATATGGGTCCATTATTTGCGTTCTAAAATTCGATTGTGATTACTACATCCCTTTTCATATTCTGAATTATGAGAACTTGACAAATAGAAATGGAAATGTTATAGCAAAAGACTGGTTTAGTCTTTATGTGAGACATCATGAATCGTGTCCCATATGCTTCGGATATAGGATCGATTACATGTGCTATATTCATCCTTTCTAAAAGATTCCAAATGCCCGGGCATTTAGAAGGGAAAAGGTCTAGAATTGGATATGACTAAAAGGATTAAACAATTGTCGAGGATAATCTAAGGTTTACCAAAGATTGGTTGCTCAAGGACAGTTGGAAGTATAGTGATCACTTAATTATCATATAAGTTAATAATATATATGTATAAGAGTAAAGTCAGTCTTACCGTTAGTAGGCCTCATTCACGAAGTCGGTCTATAAGGGGGTATAAGGTCACTACCTATAAAATGGCAATTTAATGGGTGTCCACTTTCACCCACTGCTTCCTTGACTGGTGGAGGGTCGTTAGCCGAACGGGTTTGACAGGACTATAATTCTCCCTTCATTAAAAGTATTAATGATAAATACTAAGTAACTAAACTATTAATAATACCCAATCTTAGTTACTTAGGAAAATGTGAATTTGCATGGTTACTTCACACCTTGTTTTGCATGGTTACTTCACACCTTGTTTTGCATGGTTACTTCACACCCAATCGATTGAGGGGTAAACACTTAAGGGTACCAAGTAATTTGCATGGTTACTTCACACCTTGTTTTGTGATCCTCGGCATCCCAGTCACAAAACCTGAAGGGTACACTCGAGATTGAAACATGCCATTGAAAGTTCAATGAATCTCAAAGATCTAGGAGTTTCAAAACCAATTAAAACCTAATAATACATTTCGTTTATCTTGGTGGAAATTGGTGAATCGTCATTCACCTACCTTCAAATATTTTATAGCTTGGATTACGGCGTACCTCTTCTAAGTTATAAAATAGTTTGTTGGGTCCTAGCCTTAATATTTCATATTGGGTGTTATATTAAGGACTTTAAATCAACTATCTTGAATATCTCCCAAAACATGTCTGGTTTAGACATTTATGATCTTCCCAAATCTCTTGAAACAAGCTTTCCCAAATGAAGATGATGTCCCATGGAAATCATACTTCTTTCACATCCTCTAATTATTCTCCCTAACCCACAAGTTCAAGGTCACTCAAACCCTATTGGAAAGGCAAGGTCTAGGTGTGATCACATCTTGGAGATGTAGTCACATATTGACAAGCCGGGAGAGTTGGGTGTCAAAGTCTTGAGAAAGTTGGTGGTTCAACTACTTTCTAAGTCACACAGTGAGTTCTTTTGGAACACCTATGAAACAGACTTTGACAAGACCCTTAATGATCTTATCTATTTGCTAAGATCAACTTCCTAAAACTTTATGGACATTGACAATGAAGATACTGGAAATCCAGTAAAAGCATTCTCTTCCCAATGGAAAGGGATCGGCCATAGTCAAATCAGTTGACCAAATGTTAAAGAGAGATGATAAGTCTGAGATAGTCTCATTATCAAGGGTCCATTGCCAAAGGAAGGGGAATTAATTGTGAAGCTGCCAAATTTACCTAAGGATGTTAAAGTCAATAAGTTTGACTCTACTTCAGGTAAAGTCCACTATCTAACTCTGCAAAGTTTCTATTCTAAGATTCTTGATACATGATGTGACTAGGTCACATGTTGATGTTTTAAGAATCAAAGAAAAGTGAAGAAACTTAAAGAAACAATATGCTGAATCTGATCGCGTAGATGGATTTCTATCGCATAGTTTGAAGATTGGATTCTTGAGCTACTTCTTAGGAGTTATGAGATATTGCTTAGGAATAGATGACAACAAGTTTTCATATGGATTGTAAGGATAAGTTTTTCCGCGAAGTTTTAAAATAAAAGGAAAAATGATGATTTTATTTTAAAATATCCTTACAATGGCATTTGAGGAAAAATTGTTGCTTATATGATTCCATTAATAGCAAGAGTGGAAATATGAAATTGATTCTTTCATTTGTGGTAATGTCTAATTTACCAAATAAGGAAAGATTCTCATCACCCAAGTTTCAATTGGACCGGAACTTGGAATCATGCAAGTTGTGTAGCATGATGAATGAGAACTTTCAAGTATTGGAAAATTAAGACTAATTACTTGTTCACATGGATGTGTGAGTCAAGTAAAGGACTAAGGGATCGAGTACATAGTCTTGTGCACTGATTAAGTCCACCACAAAAGATTGATAAGACTATTCGTCATGATTTACTTAAGCTCAGTAAATATGGTTATACTTACAAGCTTAAGTGTAATTCTGAGACATTGGAAAAGGTTCCAATGTAAGGCAGAGCGAATAAGAAGAATCAAATTAGGCAGAAGGATAAAAGTTTCTCAAATCTAAAAAGATAGGAGAGTACTTTAGTATCAGCTTTTATGATCATCTTAATGATTTAGAGACCTTATCACAATTCATCCTCTAAGTGCTTTCTTATAGTTAAGAAAAGGAACTATGAATTGTTGAAGTGGTTAAATCAAGAAGATGATTCATACTTTGTTCCAAAAACAATTCTTAGAGTCATACTCCAAGATTGTAACTAGAGTGACATGTCTTAAAGAAGGTTTAAAACACTTGTCAAATGTAAGAGTAAAAGTTTTCTACTCTTGTACATTTGAAATTGGTAAATTGTGATGTTTTGGATAAAACAAAGACCAAATAAGGCCAATTGTGTGAAGTGTTTGTCTTGATTAGAGTCCGCACTATCTCTTGGATGTTTGACAAGGGAGTCTTATATGTCAAGAGGACAGTGGCAGTCTTAAAAGTCTCAAGAACTAATCAAGAATAAAACCTAAAGTTCTTCACTAGCACACAACTTGAGATTTATAACCTATCGTGTTGACATATTCTGTGCCCATTCCAGTTAAAGTTGGATTTGCATATGAGTTCTTTGAGTTCTCAATTGGGTGCATAACAACTTGGAAGCAATGGCAAGCCCTTGAGCTGCCAGATGGCAATAAATTAGATTGATTTCAATCCATATGAGTTTGTATTTGTCATTATCCTTGTCCTGTGACTATGGTTTTGACAATTCACATGGATAAGAACACATACACCATTAAATCTAAGTGTCATAAGGTTTCTCTCCGATTCATGAAAATGATGGTGAGGAAAGACTTTCACTCAGTAGATTTTAGCTAGATAGCAATTGTAATATTTGCATTCTCAAAGTCATTAGTGGAGCGTGTGTGGTTTACCGGCACACTAACATGGACTTGTGAGAAGTGGAAAAGGACTAAACAATTGAGACTATGATTACGACATCCCTTTTCATAGTTCTTAAAAATTGTTTAGACACACCTATGAGCTATCTAATGAAAGGTGTATGATTTTGATAAAGTCTTATCAAAGCAATCTAGTATCAGAAATCTGAACTTTGGTAAGAAAGTCAATAAAGTATTGATTTGTAGAAGTCGAGTTGATTTCTGAGTACATGTCAAAGCTAGTGGGAGCATAAGTGTTATGCTAATAATCATCATGTTAGTGGGAGCATGATAATTATGATAAGGTTGCAAGTTAGCAATGTTAATTATAGAAAACAAAAGTTTCAACTGGGAAAAATTTGTTTTGCTATAATTAAGGGAGAGGAAATTATACTTCATCTCAAATCTAAAAGCTTAGATTAAGGTTTTAATCGTATTTAGTCAAGGATATATATATATATATATATATATATATATATATATATATATATATATATATGAATTTCATGTTGGAATGGCTCAACATAAGGAAATTCTGTATATGGGTCCATTATTTGCGTTCTAAAATTCGATTATGATTACGACATCCCTTTTCATAATCTGAATTATGAGAACTTGGCAAATAGTAATGGAAATGTTATAGCAAAAGGCTGGTTTAGTCTTTATGTGAGACATCATGAATCGTGTCCCATATGCTTCGGATATAGGATCGATTACATGTGCTATATTTATCCTTTCTAAAATTTTCTAATTGCCTGGGGCATTAAGAAGGGAAAAGGTCTAGAATTGGATATGACTAAAAGGATTAATCAGTTGTCAAGGACAATCTAAGGTTTACCAAAGATTGGGTGCTCAAGGACAATTGGAAGTATGGTGATAATTCTGGAAGGACCATATTGACATAATCTGTAAGGAGGCAACTCTTGTTCAGAAGTGATAGTCAAAATGGAATATGGAAATGTTTCAAAGTTAGAAATTATTCAATCTGTGTAAGATTAGGAAACTTAATGCAAGAAGGATGTTCCCAAGGAGCTGATCTCCTATGGAATACTTTGTAATGGTTGTTGTCAAGTCCTTGTGATTTTGTGCGTAATCATTTCAAGAGGATCAATGCATATAAGTTTAGAATCTAACAGATTTCAGTAAATAGCGTGAATTTGGAATTCTTGCATTTGCAGTAAGGATTTGGGAGTGTGAAAATAGAATAATTGGAGTTATGTTCAATTGATTTATTTCACAAAGTAAAGATCACAGACAAACATAGTATGCATACTTGGTGTGCGACATGACTAGTCTTTAGAAAACATAGTGTACATGCTTGGAGCATGAGACAACTATTGTTTTAAATTCAAGAATAAAGTTGATAGATGAAACAGTAGAAAATGAATAATGTGTAATCATATGGTGATAAATAAAAGGTATTTTATTTATGTTCATAGGTTTTGATACCATATTAGATTCTATTATTATTGTGTTTCATTTTGCATGTTTTGACTTCCAGAATAACTAGGTTGTTCTTCCTGAATGACTAAGCTATTCAAATCATCCACATTCGGTCATATGTTGGAAGTAGATATGAATTAAGATTGTCATGAGTTGGCTTGTAGAGGTCTAAGGTGTTGGAAAAAGGGCTACAACACTCATGAGTGCTCATAAGTTCTGAGTATTGGATTCAACCCGCGCTCATTGGAATCACTTCATGGATTTTATCATGAGTGATCATGAGACGATAATATCTTATATTCTTCAAACCTAGAGATATGAGTTGTTACTATGAGTTGGTTGTACATTGATTGCATGAAAACGCATTCGGTAACTCGGTGTTATAAAACGTGTCTTTGTGTATGATTCATCAAGTGGTAGAACAAGCCATATGAGTCGAAGTTTATCCATTCCTTTTACCTTCGGGATAAAAGTGATATCTGTGGGCCCCTCGATGATTTGATGATGACAAATGGAAGTGCTCGGCCGGGCCAGGACTGATTTGATTTGTTCAATTAGTCAGTCGTCATAAATCGGAAATCGGTAAACATCAAATGGACAGAGAGAATGATTATAATCCATGTCTCAGTCCATATGATATCTAGAATGGAGGAATATATGATCCCTTATCTAATGGACAAGTCATTGACAAAGGTTAGAGTTTATCGACAATGTCAGAGTTCGACAGAAGCTTTTAAGAGCTACGATTGCTGATCGGTTCCTGAAGTCATACGCAATAATAGTTTTAGACTTATCCAAGTGGGAGACTGTTGGATTAATGTCTAAGTCCATAACTATAATTGGTAAGACTTGACCCGACCCGGCATGTTCCATTTGGGTTGCATGGCATCATGCACTTGAATAGACTATAATGAGAGAAATAAGACACTTATGGTTATTAATCTATTATAAGTTCTAGTATATTAATAATAAGAATAATAAGATTATTTAATTAGTATTGATCAAGAATTAATCTAGGATTAATTAAGTGATCAAAAGAAGACTAATTAAATTAGTGGGAGCATGATAATTATGATAAAGGTTGCAAGTTAGCAATGTTAATTATAGAAAACAAAATGTTTCAATTGGGAAAAAGTTGTTTTGCTATAATTAAGGGAGAGGAAATTATACTTCATCTCAAATCTAAGCTTTTAGATTTGAGATGAAGTATAATTTCCTCTCCTTTAATTATAGCAAAACAACTTTTTCCCATTTGAAACCTTTTGTTTTCTATAATTAACATTGCTAACTTGCAAGCTTTATCATAATTATCATGCTCCCACTAACATGATGATTATTAGCATAACACTTATGCTCCCACTAGCTTTGACATGTACTCAGAAATCAACTCGACTTCTACAAATCAATACTTTATTGACTTTCTTACCAAAGTTCAGACTTCTGATACTAGATTGCTTTGAAAAAACTTTATCATAATCATACACCTTGTCTTAGATAGCTCACAGGTGTGTCTAAACAATTTTTAAGAACTATGAAAAGGGATGTCGTAATCATAGTCTCAATTGTTTAGTCCTTTGCCACTTCTCAGAAGTCCATGTTAGTGTGCTGGTAAACCACACACGCTCCACTAACGAATTTGAGAATGCAAATATTACAATTGCTATCTAGCTAAAATCTACTGAGTGAAAGTGTTTCCTCACCATCATTTTCATTAATCGGAGAGAAACCTTATGACACTTAGATTTAATGGTGTATGTGTTCTTATCCATGTGAATTGTCAAAACCATAGTCACAGGACAAGGATACTGACAAATGCAAACTCATATGGATTGAACTCAATCTAATTTCTTGCCATCTGGCAGCTCAAGGGCCTGCCATTGCTTCCAAGTTGTTATGCACCCAATTGAGAACTCTAAGAATTCATATGCAAAGCCAACTTTAACTGGAATGGGCACAGAATATGTCAACACGATAGGTTATAAACCTCAAGTCGTGTGCTAGGGAAAAACTTCAGGTTTTATTCTTGATTAGTTCTTGAGTCTTTCAAGACCTTTAAGAATCCCACTGTCCTCTTGACATATAAGACTCTCTTGTCAAATATTCAAGAGATAGTGTGGATTCTAATCAAGACAAACACTTCACACAATTGGCCTTAGTTGGTCTTTGTTTTATCCAAAACATCACAACTTACCAATTTCAAATGTACAAGAGTAGGATACTTTTACTCTTACATTTGACAAGTGTTTTAAACCTTCTTTAAGACATGTCACTCAAGTTACAATCTTGGAGTATGACTCTAAGAATTGTTTTTGGAACGAAGTATGAATCATCTTCTTGATTTAACCACTTCAACAATTCGTAGCTCCTCTTCTTAGCTATAAGAAAGCACTTAGAGGGTGAATTGTGATAAGGTCTCTATATCATTAAGATGATCATAAAAACTGATACTAAAGTACTCTCCCATATTTTCAGATTTGAGAAACTTTTATCCTTCTTCCTAATTTGATTCTTCTTATTCGCTCTGCCTTACATTGGAACCTTTTCCAATGTCTCAGAATTACACTTAAGCTTGTAAGTATAACCATATTTACTGAGCTTTAGTAAATTATGACGAATAATCTTATCGATCTTTTGTGGTGGACTTGACCAGTGCACAAGAATGTGTACTCGATCCCTTAGTCCTTCACTTGACTCACACATCCATGTGAACAAGTAATTAGTCTTAATTTTCCAATACTTGAAAGTTCTCATTCATCTTGCTATACAACTTGCATGATTCCAAGTTCTGGTCCAATTGAAACTTGGGTGATGAGAATCTTTCCTTATTTGGTAAATTTAGACATTACCACAAATGAAAGAATCAATTTCATATTTCCACTCTTGCTATTAATGGAATCATATAAGCAACAATTTTTCCTTAAATGCCATTGTAAGGATATTTTAAAATAAATAAAAATCATCATTTTTCCTTTTATTTTAAAAACTTTGCGGAAAAACTATCCTTACAATCCATATGAAAACTTGTTGTTATCTATTCCTAAGCAATATCTCATAACTCCTAAGAAGTAGCTCAAGAATCCAATCTTCAAACTATGCGATAGAAATCCATCTACGCAATCAGATTCAACATATTCTTTCTTTAAGTTTCTTTACTTTTCTTTGATTCTTAAAACATCACCATGTGACCCAGTCACATCATGTATCAAGAATCTCAAAATAGAAACTTAGCTGAGTTAGATAGTGGACTTTACCTGAAGTAGAGTCAAACTTATTGACATTAACACCCTTAGGTAAATTAGCAGCTTCGCAACCAATGCCCCTTCCTTTGGCAATTTAACATATGGACGCTTTGGTAATGGTACTATCTCAAACTTAGCTTTTCTCTTTACCATTTGGTCAACCGAGTTGACTATGGTCGATCCCTTTCCATTGGGAAGAGAGAGCTTTACTTGATATCCAATGTCATCATTGACAATGTCCATAAAGTTTTAGGAAGTTGATCTTAGCAAATAGATAAGATCATTAAGGGTCTTTTTATAGTCTGTTTCATAGGAGTTCCAAAGAAACTCACTATGTGACTTAGAAAGTGATTGAGCCACCAACTTTCTCAAGACTTTGACACCCAACTCTGCCGGCTTGTCAGTATGTGAGTACATCTCTAAGATGTGATCACACCTAGACCTTGCCTTGCCAATAGGGCTTGAGTGACCTTGAACTTGTGGGTTAGGGAGAATAATTGGAGGAGGTGAAAGATGTTTGATTTCCATATGACATCATCTTCATTTAGGAAAGCTTGTTTCAAGAGATTTGGGAAGATCATAAATGTCTAGACCAGACATCTTTTTGGGAGATATTCAAGATAGTTGATTTAAAGTCCTTAATATGACACCCAATATGAAATATTAAGGCTAGGACCCAACAAACTATTTTATAACTTAGAAGAGGGATGCCGTAATCCAAGCTATAAAATATTTGAAGGTAGGTGAATGACGATTCACCATTTCCACCAAAATAAACGAAACATGTTATTAGGTTTTAATTGGATTTGAAATTCCTAGATCTTTTGAGATTCATTGAAGTGTTCAATGGCATGTTTTAATCTCGAGTGTGCCCTTCAGGTTTTGTGACTGGGATGCCGAGGATCACAAAACAAGGTGTGAAGTAACCATGCAAATTACTTGGTACCCTTAAGTGTTTACCCCTCTATCGATGTGCCGGTTAACCACACACGCTCCAGTGATACTATGATAAACATTAAGTTACCATTTGCTTACCTTGTTAAATACAAGTTAGTGTGCCGTTTAACTACACACGCTCCACTAACCGACTTAAACAAAGTGCAAAGTGTAATTTCATGGATTAGCACCTTATTCACATTTTCCTAAGTAACTAAGATTGGGTATTATTAAGAGTTTAGTTACTTAGTATTTATCATTAATACTTTTAATGAAGGGAGAATTATAGTCCTGTCAAACCCGTTCGGCTAACGACCCTCCACCAATCAAGGAAGCGGTTGGTGAGAGTGGACACCCATTAAACTGCCATTTTATAGGTAGTAACCTTATACCCCCCTTATAGACCGACTTCGTAAATGAGGCCTACTAACGGTAAGACTAACTTTACTCTTATACATACATATATATATATATATATATATATATATATATATATATATATATATATATATATATATATAATTAACTTATAATATTATAAAGTATAAGGGTTGAATATTAACTTTTAAAATTCTAAGGCTAACTTGGAATTAAAGTATTCATAAGTGAAAACTTTTCAAATTTCAAAACTTGAGGGCAAGTTTTGAAACTATTCAAAACTAATTAATTTCGTAACTTATGTGTTTAAGGTAGTTTTAATCCAAAAACTCTTCAAGTTCCACAACTTGAGGACAAGTTATGGAAGACTTTAAACTAATAAAAGAATTAACTTATCTTTATTTTATAACTTATGGAATTAATTAAGGTTACACTTTTTTTATTTATTATTTAATGAAGAGACTCTTGGTCCTCCATAACTTGAGGACAAGTTATGGAGTCATAAAACCATTTAATTAGAACTAGACTCTTCATTTTGTAACCTTTGCCAACTTTTATGAGTTTTATGAAACTTAAATGTGACTTTTCATATAGCTTGAGGACAAGTTACAAAAACACATTTAAAATCAACTCTTAGATTAATTTGGATTGAAAACAACTATTTCACTCAACTTTTCTATTAATCTAAGCAACTCATAAGAACAAGATAATTCAAATCAAACTTTTTCATGTAATTAGTCTAAACCTTAAACTAATAAAAAACATGAATCTATTGACAATTATCTTTGAAATTGGATAGCATGAACATTACCACATCAAAAACAAGTTTATAAGTCCAAAAACATCTTAGGGTAATGTTCCTAGTCCAATTCCAGCCAAAAAAAGTCGAATTTATGCTGTCTGGGGTTCCAACTCGTCGAGTGCATGAACCAACTCGGCGAGTTGGATGCATTTTGCCTTGGACTCGGCGAGTCTTTTGGGCAAACAGCATCAAAACTCGATTTTTCAGCTACTTTTGCAAGTATAACAAGAAAACAAGCCTAGTCTCTGATACCACTGTTGGGTTTTGAGCATTCTAACACTCCTAAGTGTACATGCAACCCTAAATACCTTGGATCTATGTTTTCTCTATTATACATGCAAATATGAACATCCAATGTATTATCCTAATCTAGCATACAAAACGATGAATATAACAAGATATAATATATACCTCTTTATGTAGAAAGTCTTCATGAAGCTTGCGTGCCTAGTGCCCCAGGTGTGACACCTCAAATGGTTCACACAACACCAATTACACTTGGAATAACTTGAGAGAAATCTACACTTCATGAAATCCGCTAGCCCTTCTTTTTCACACACTAGTGGCCAATTTTGGTCAAGAATAAGATGCATATATAGTTAGGGTTACACCATGTAAACCCTAATTGACATGGCCTTTCATTTCCATGATCCATGGGTACAAATACACCATGGGGCATCCATGGAGTATCATATGGGTTTTAGCCCAACTAGATAATCCATGGAGCATTAGCCCACTATATAAGTATGGATGATTTGCACAATCAACCCATATATATATATATATAATTAGTCTTCTTTTGATCACTTAATTAATCCTAGATTAATTCTTGATCAATACTAATTAAATAATCTTATTATTCTTATTATTAATATACTAGAACTTATAATATATTAATAACCATACGTGTCTTATTTCTCTCATTATAGTCTATCCAAATGCATGATACCATGCAACCCAAATGGACCTTGACGGGTCGGGTCAAGTCTTACCAATTATATTTATGGACATAGACATTAATCCAACAAGTGCTCCATCATCTCGTCCACCGACTCCCAAGTCCATTCTGAGCCCTTTCGGTGCTGCCATTGCACCTTCACGAGTTCCACTCTCTTGTTTCTCAAATCCTTCGACTTCCGTTCGAGGATCACCACCGGTCACTCAATGTAGTTCAGGCTTCCATCAACATGAATGTCCTCCAAGGGTACCAATGCCGAGTCGTCCACCATGCACTTTCGTAGCTGAGAAATGTGGAAAGTGCTATGGATCTGACTGAGTTTGGCTGGCAGATCCTGCCTATACGCCACCTTACCCAGCCAGGCTATAACCCTAAACAGTCCAATGTACCTGGGTCCCAACATGCCCTGTTTCCTGAATCGGATAACGCCCTTCCATGGCGACACCTTCAGGAGAACCATATCCCCGACTTGGAATTCTAGGTCTGATCGGTGCTTATCGGCATAACTTTTCTGGCGACTTTGAGCAGTCTGAAGCCTGCTCCGGACCTGCTGAATCCTCTCGGTCGTCTTGAGCACTACATCGGTGCTCCCCATTACCCTCTGGCCAACCTCGCCCCAACATATCGGGGTCCTGCACTTCCTCCCGTACAACATATCGAAGGGAGGACGATCGATACTCGCGTGATAACTGTTATTATAGGTGAACTCCGCCAAAGGGAGGTAGGTATCCCAACTACCTCTGAAGTCTAACATGCATGCTCGCAGCATATCATCCAGAGTCTGGATGGTCCGCTCACTCTGACCATCCGTCTGAGGGTGAAAGGCTTTGCTAAAATGCAGACGAGTACCTAGCTCATTGTGAAACTTCTTCCACAACCTGGAAGTAAACTGCACATCTCTGTCTGAAATCACCAAAACTGGCACCCCATGTTGTGCCATCACCTCCCTGATATAGATGTTAGCCAGCTTCTTGGCCGAGATGCTCTCCTGAATCGAAATAAAATGAGCGCTCTTTGGCTGATGAGTACGTGGGGTGCACTCCTTTGTAAGCTAAGCGTATTGGCTGAATGGTGTGTACGCTTCACATACCTACATGTATTCCCAACGTACTTCCCTACCCTCCGGTGTTTCATGTCTGGACCCTGTCTGTACATAGTAGTTGAAAAGTATTGTTTAACACTTATATAATACTAGAAAAACAATATTACATAGACGAATAATTAGTCGCAATGAATATTAGACTAAGATCTAGTGATAATGACACTAGGTTTCGCCAAAGGAAAATACGATTGTTAGAAGAGAACCGTGCCCACATTTGGAGTCATCACTTTAACAAAGTGGGTGCATAGTTACTTTCATCTTACACATAGATATGAAGTATTTAATATAAATTACATGCTACGTGTGCATATTATCTGTGTTCTTGATATCTATGCTGGACGAACAAAATATACATGTTTTACTTGATTTAAACTGTATATATATATATATATATATATATATATATATATATATATATATATATATATATATATATATATATATAATACCTATAATTATGTTGGGAAAGATGGGTAGATGAAATAGATGATGAACGATGAAATAAAATGATGAGAGGCCTCAATGTTTAAGCTGATTTAGTCATCTAGCGGAGTAGAGTTGATGACCATAGACTATTCTAGACAGTCTAGTGGAACACTGGCAGGCTTGCAACATGTAGGTGTTTGTGAATGATGTGTTCAATGATATACTCCATCTCCCTCATGGTTTCCTTACTGAGATATATTGCTGAGGAATCCCCTTAGCAGTATTATCATCCCGATGATGATCCTTAGGCTAGGTCCCCTGAATTAGATGATTTTGGGACAGAAAGTGAGGATAACGAGAACGGGTAATTGGGTTGAATGATTTGATTAAATTAATAAACTTAATTGTTGTGGGTTGAAAACACTACGTGCTCACCAGGCTCCCAAGCCTAACCCACTCAGTTTCTTGCATTACAGGTAGTGGCAAAGCCTGACCCAGAACCCCCTCCTCGATTGCTCACCACCATACTAAAAGACAATCATACAAAAGATCAGAACATACTAGAGGGAACTATCACGCTACAAGATCCTTAGGACATCTATTGATTTGAGAACGAATCAAGTGCTTTCAGTAGTACGGGCCCAATATTACCTCCCACACATATCCGTACTTTCCTCAAGAATCAACGCGAATCCTCTAAGTCACTCCACTATAGAAACTCTCATGAGCCCTATGCTAAAAATCAAACATATCTCGTGACAACACTCCTTAGGCTCTCCTAGGGATCATCATCTCACTCACTTATGAATTACTAGGAACATCTATCAACACCGATGGTTGCTTTATGGATGCAAATTATACACAATACAGGATCAGATAAACTATCAAATAAATGACTCTACCTTACACCCCGAACCAAATAAGGAACTAGAAAGGACACTTAATCAATAATTTTATGGCTATATGATCCTGACCATATAGAATTATTAAACATACACTTAGAAATAACTATCTCAATCTAAACTCATGTTAGCGCATAACATTCAATCCTTCCTAAGCTATAAAGCATCACACAATTCAGGCAATTCTATCATGCAATTACTAAAGGTGTCCTTAGCCCTATTCTATCATGCAACTCACATAATAGCATACTAAAGCATAATAATCATGTATGGGTATTTTGGGAATCATTTACTTGAGCTCGGCTGATTGCACGCATCACACCCGTTTCTTTATAAAAATCTATTTAGAATATTTGTTTTTTTTTCTTACAGAACGATTTATCAATTCCTCGGTTTGAGTTTAGACATACCCAAGGGTGAGCCTGATTTCCTCAAACCAAGAATCTAATACCAACTTTTAACATCCCAAAAATACTAGTGAAAATTTTCATTTTCAAACCATCAAATCCACAAAAACATTTTTTCAAAAACCAATCATAGTAAAACGTGTCTCTCAAACATCAGAGTGAAATAGTAATAATCAATGTGGAAAAATCCTTCAAGGGATGCAGTGCAGTCAAGCCAGACCCTTCCCTTTGGAACTGGAAGTACCTGAAAACATTAAGAACATAAACATAAGCACAAAGATTAGTGAGTTCCCCAAAATACCATATGCTATACATATCAGTGGGCCCGACCCTAAGGGTGTGTTTCAACCCTTTATGAAAGCTATGATCCAACCATAATCTTAAAATCACTTCCAAACTATAGCCTAACTGTAACCTTTCTGTCATGATCCAAAAATGGCCTTCGATGCAAGTCACAAACACAAACAAGTGTTATGATCCAACCATAGTATTTCATTCAAGTGTTATGATCCAACAAAAGTCTTCCGTATAATTTATATGATCAAACCACAGTCTTTCATGCAAGAGTCACAAAGACAATCTAGAAACATACATAGTATAGTGAGAAGACTCACCTCGAGGACATATTCAACAACTAACAACTCTCATAGCCAATGAACGGGTTCTATACACCTTCTAATAAACCACACAAGGTAAACCCTTAATCCACCTTCTAAAACTAGACAATTAACCAAAATTCAACTAAGTCAAAAAGTCAACAGTCAAATTCAAAGTCAACTCTAGATGGTCATCATTGTCGTGGCTATCCTTAGCCATGTCTTTGTTGCTTCTCGATAAAACAGCCGAGTAAACCCTAGTCGCCACACCGTGGCTAGTAGACTGCCACGTTGTAGATATTGGGCTCTTACAGCCTAATGGATTAAGCTCTCAATCCATTAAGACACTCCATTCTAACTTTCCAAAAAGCGTACTAAGGTCTAACACATCATAAAAATCAATTATTTTCAAACATGGATGTCTAATGCAAGTCCAACACTCAAACTAGGTCAACAATGAAGAAATGTGAGCTATAACTCATACAAAGTTCACAAACCACTTCTAACTCTTAGATTTGTACAATATAATGCTCATGGGACTCAGAAAGACCATAAGGTTTCTAACTTTATTCCATCCATTCACTCGAACGAAAACCATGGACCGAAAATGTTGGATTAGTGTCTAAGTCCATAACTATATTTGGTATGTACTTGACCTGGTTGTTGCATGGTCCTTTTGTGTTGCCTTCACTAAAGCAACTTGACATCATGATTTATGAAGAGAGAGGATATTATAGTTTACTAATATATTATATGAATAATATATTAAAAGAGAAATCATATTGTTTAATTGATATTGGTCATAATTTTGTGGCTGAAAGAGATTAATTAAATAAAGGGGACTGGAATTGTCAATTATAAGATAATTCATTTTGGGCTGTGGATCTTGTAGATTAAGGGAGTGGACAAAATTAGGGCCTAAGCTATCCAGTTAGGGTTTTGACTGAAACCCTAGCAGCTCAGCTATTTAAGGACCCTAGGGCTTCATATTTCGACTACCAGAAGAAACCCTAGAGTTCTAAGAGCTGAAATTAAGCCTCCATTCCCTCTCTTCTTAATCATCTTCTTGCCTTGGTGTTTGTGAGCCATTAGAGGTATTACAATTATGATACAAAGCTCTTGAAGATTGAAGATTCTTGCTAATATCATAAGGTAATCATCTAAACTTGTTTAGATATAGATTTCGATTTTTATAGTATACTAGATTAGGGTTTGCAAGCTTTGGATAAATTTTCATGTATAATAGAGAAACCTAGATCCAAAGCTTTAGGGTTTTACATGTGCACATAGGAATGTTCTTTTGCTCAAAACCCATCATCAGAGCCTTGTTTGGCTTCTATTGTATTTGATGCATTGTCTATTTATTCATTGCTTGAAATCATTTTTATGCCTTCTGCCTGACAGAATCATCGATTCCCAAGATGAACTCGGTGAGTTCTGTAAGGGACTCAACGAGTCAGGCTGTCAGACATATGGATTTTCGGGATTTTGGCTTATTTTGACTTAGGATAATTACCAAAAATGTTTTTAATTAATAAAATCCAGTTTTTATTGATTCCATGTGATTATCTTAGTCAAAATAAAATATATTTATCATTTAATTAGATAATTACCGCCTTATTTAATAAACCCTAATTATTTGAATTATTTGATCAATTATCTTGCATGAAATTGGATTAGGTCAAAATTAGATAATCCCCAATTAATTGTTTAATTATATTATTTGAATTTTGATCTAGATAGGTTTGAAATGTTTCAAAACTTGCCCTCAAGTTTTGGAATTTAAATTTTTGACTAATAGTTTAATTTTGAAATAATTAAATTCGAAACCCTAGAATTTTACAAGTTTTAAATTCAACCCTTATACTTTTATAATATTATAAGAATAATTATTATATATGTATAAGATAAATGCTAGTCTTACTGTTAGTAGGCCTCATTCACGAAGCCGTATAAGGGGGTATTAGGTTGCTACCTATAAAATGGTAGTTTAATGGGTGTCCACTCTCACCCACCGCTTCCTTGATTTGTGGAGGGTCATTAGCCGAACGGGTAGGATAGGACAACTAATTCCACGTTAAAAGTATAATGATTAATAAAGTAACTAAATGTTTTATAAAATTCCTAATCTTAGTTACTTTAGGAAAAATGTGAATTTGATGCTATTCCATGAAATTACACTTTGTACCCTTGCCAAGACGTTAGTGGAGCGTGTGTGGTTAAACAGCACACTAATTTGGGTCTAGCAAAAGTGGAAAAAGGTGACTCGATGTTTGGCATACATCAATGGAGTGTGTGTGGCTATCTGGCACATTGATTAGGTGACTGTAACATTGGGGGCACCATGTACATTTGCATGGTTATTCACACCTTGTTTGTGATCCTTAGTATCCCAGTCACAAACTTGAACAACATATCGAGATTTAAACATGCCATTGAAAATTTCAATGAATCTCAAAAGATCTAGGAATTTTCAATACATTTAAAACTTAATCTCCTTTTGTTTGTCATGGTGGAAATTAGTGAATCGTCATTCACTTACCTTCAAATTATTTGTTGTTTAGATTACGACATCCCTCTTCTAAATTACAAATAATGTTGTTGGATCCTAGCCCTAATTTCTCATTTGGGTGTTTAATTGGGGATTCATATCTAATCAATCTTTGTCTCTTTTCTTTTTCAAATGTCTAACTCGAACAACAACAACGCTTCAGGCTCAACCTCTTCTGGCTCATTCTCACTCATGAACTTGTGTGGGAGGGTATTTTTTGATGGGACCAATTTCAATGATTGGATCCGCAACATCCGAATGGTCACCCGCTACGAGGACAAGGAGTATGTCCTCGACAAGGAGCTGAAGGAGGTGAATGTCAACACTGCTACTCCTGAGGAAACCGCTGCCTTTGAGGCACATGAGCGAGATGCTACGAAAGTCCATTGCATCATGCTTGCGACTATGACTATAGAACTCCAAAAGTCCTAAGAGGACTACCATCCCTATGAGATTCTCCAGGATTTACTGGACCGTTACCACCAAAGTGCCAGGCAGGAGAGGTAAGAGATTATCACCTCGATGTCACGAACTAGATGAGGGACGGAGAGTTTGTCACTGCTCATCTACAGAAGATGCAGCGATATGTTGACCGCCTGCTGAAGTTAAATGTTAACTTCAATGAAGAGCTGGTGATTGACATCATTCTTTACTCCTTGCCACTGTGTTTCAACCAGTTTCGCATGACCTACCACCTGAACAAAGAGGAGGTCAGCTTAAGCAAGTTTCAAGGCTTGTTGAGGACTTCTGAGAGCATCAACTCTCGCTACAGCTACCCCCATCTTGGCTATTGGGAATGGGAAGGGTAAGAAGAGGAAGACTCCTTCCAAGAGCCACCATAAGGGAAAGTCCCATGATGGCACCTCTTCTAGTGGAACCAAGGCTGGTCCCGCTGCACCCACCTCCAACCCAAAGGATGCAGAGTGCTACTACTGCCATGAAAAGGGGCATTGGAAACGAAGTTGCCTAAAATATTTGCAAGATATCTAGGATGGGAAGATAAAGCTTCCTCTGCGGGTATTTATACTATTCAATCTAATAACTCATCGCATGCTTTTTCTTGGGTTCTTGATACAGGATGTGGTTTTCACATTTGTTCTGATTTGCATGGCCTAAGAAAAATAGGGATATGGAGCATGGGAAGATAAACTTGATCATGGGGAATAAAATATCGTCGCCTATCACCAAGATTGGAGTTTACTCTTTAGTTCTTAGTAGTGCGTTAGGAATGGAGTTGAATAATTGTTTCTATTCACCAGAAATGGCAAGAAACATCATTTCTTTTCATGTTTTGTATAGACAAGGATTTATATTTTCGTTTGATAATGAAAAGGGTTCTATTAATGATTTTCTTAATGGTGTTTTCTATTTTGAAGCATTGCCTTGTAATGGAATACATGAAACTGTGATGGTTGTCGACAACTTAGGAAATGATGTGTTGCATATTGATTCCTCCAATAGTTTGGACAAAGCATGCTTATGGCATTGTTATCTTGGACATGTCAACAAGAAACGTATAGCCCAACTCCAAAAGGATGGAGTGTCGCAGTCATTCGACCTTAGGAACGATGACGTGTACGAGTCTTGTTTACTTAGAAAGATGACCAAGTCACACTTCATTGGTTCTTATGAAAGGGGTGAGGGTTTATTGGATCTCATACACACTGATGTATGTGGGACCTTTAGATCCACCATAAGGGATGCAAGCTGCTTCTATATGACTTTCACCGATGATTATAGAAGATATAGGTATATTTACTTAATCAAGCATAAGTCAGAAACCTTTGAAAAGTTCAAAGAGTTTAACCAGGAAGTGGAGAATCAGCTGAGTAGGAAAATCAAGATGATTCGATTCGATCGAGGTGGAGAGTATCTTAGTCTTGAATTCCACGACTACCTCAAGGAATGCAGAATCGTTTCGCTATTGACGCCACCTAGGACACCGTAGTTGAATGGTGTAGCTGACAGACATAATCGGACCTTGTTGGACATGGTTCGTTCCATGAAGATTTGTGCTTCGCTAACTATCTCATTCTGGGGGTATGCCTTAGAGACTGTCGTCCATATCCTTAACATAGTCCCTACCAAGAAGGTTGCTAAACCACCTCATGAGATGTAGAAAGGGAAAGCTCCATCGTTGGCACATATCAAGGTTTGGGGAAGCGATGCTTTCGTAAGACGAGAGACTCATGAAAAGCTCGAACCTCATAGTGAGCGGTGTATTTTCATCGACTACCTGCAGAAGTCCTTTGGATATCTCTTGTATAGACCGAGTGAAAATGTTGTTTTCATTGCGAGGAGTAGGTTTTCCGAGAGCGAAAACTCTTAAGCCAAGGGGACAGTGGGAGGAAAATTGATCTTGAAGCGCTTCAAGAATCGAACGATAAAGGAACTCGAACACTGGCACTCAACCTGAGGAGGAAACTCCTGTTGAACCGATTGATGAGTCGTTACCACTTAGACATTCCAGTAGAGTTAGTGTTTCGTCTGTGTTGTATGGTTTTAATATAATAAGTGAGGGTGATACGTTTATTAGTGATAGTACACTAATAAATTTGGATGAACCTAATAGCTACAAGGAAGCCATGGCAGGCCCGGAGTCTGCAAAAGGGAAAGAGGCGATGGACAGAGAGATTCAGTCCATGTATAACAACCAAGTTTGGAATTTTGTTGACAATGTGTCGGGTCGTAAGATTGTCGAGTGCAAATGGATGTTCAATAAGAATACCAACATGGATGGAAAAAGGACACAGTTTCAAGGCTCGACTGGTTGCGAAGGGTTTACTCTGACCCCAGGAGTTGACTATGATGAAACCTTCTCACCAGTGGCCAAGATAAAATCTATTCAGATAATGCTCGCCATAGCTCTGTTTTATGACTTTTAAATTTAGTAGACGGATGTCAAAACCGCTTTCCTTAATGGGAAGTTGGCTGAGGATGTTTACATGAGTCATCCAAATTGTTTTGTTGATGCAAAGTTTTCTAAAAGAGTGTGTAAGATTTAAAAATCAATCTATGGATTGAAAAAAATATCTTACATATGAAATCTTTGCTTCCATGAGAAAGTCAAGGACTTTGGTTTCTCTGGAAGTGAAGAAGAGTCCTATGTATATGTCAAAGCTAATGGGAGTATAGTAACCTCCCTAGTATTTTATGTTGATGACATACTTCTTATAGGAAACAACATTCCAACCTTACAAGATGTTAAGTCTTGGCTTGGGAAGTGTTTCGGTATGAAGGACCTAGGTGATGTTGTCTATATTTTGGGGATAAAAGTTGTCACAACCCAGGCCGATGGCGGAAATGGCGAGGTGTGCGACGTAAACCAGTAATCACAGTTATTGAACATTACACATATTATCTTCTATTATTACTGAAATAAAAATTACATTGACAAAAACATTGCTAAATTGTGACACATTCCTAACAATTTGGCATTTACAAGGGTATAATAAAGATAATAGAAAGCCTTCGGAGCGAATACTTCCGACCTGCAAAATAACCCAAGAATACATACCAATAAAATACATCAACAAAATTGTTGGTCAGCTCTATAGGTTTTGACTCCATATATATATATATATATATATATATATATATATATATATATATATATATATATATATATATATATATATATATATATGTTTGTATGGAAAAGAGTTGCCTATATAAAATGACAATCTTCATTTATTTTTCGAGACAACAAAATAATCATTTTTCTCTTTTTCAAACTTTATTTAACTGTCACATGATTCATATAATAATTTATAATTAACTAGATTTTTGGATCCCAAAGTTATCATATGGTAATTATTACTAACGACTTGTATATAAGTTAGTTTGAAGTCTACGAGATATCATTAAGGTAAACTCCTCTTACTTTCATTGATTCTTAACCGAATCGTACTAATGGTTATTTTGAAGGCCAATGGATATGAGTAAGGTAAACTTCTCTTACCTTCCTTGATTCTTTACCAAATCGTACTAATGGTTACCTTGAAAGCCAATGCAGTATCAATAAGGTAAAGTCCTCTTACTTTCCTTGATTCTTTACCGAATCGTACTAATGTTTACTTTGAAAGCCAATGGGGTTATCAATATAGTAAAATCCTCTTGCTTTCCTTGATTCTTTACCGAATCATGGGGTAATTGAATCATGTATAGAAACTGTTCGGATTTCCATATAATATTGGGATTTTCATGTTTATACAATGATTTATAACCAAACTTATGACACCACAATCTACAACAACACCTTAATAGAGCATGCTTGAGCTATTCACCTTAGGATGACACAAGGGAATGTTCAAATGGTACTAACGTCAACACCAAAAATTCGGCTCGTCAAACGTAGTTGTAGCTAGCAACTCTAACCATATAAGGTCATTAATATAACGCTTATACTTTTCGTTAGTCGTTCTCTATAGATTACCGGTTATAATCAGGATGACTTTTACCAAGGAACTTTATGGTTTTGGACTTACCCTTTAAAGTGGTTCATATTGGGATAGCCGGCTATAGTAGGTTCTATCGATGAACGCCGGTATCCTAGCTCTAACATTTTTTGTTAGAATTTCACTAAAAGATTATAACCATTTGTTGTTTAGGGAAACAACATTCGGTAATGCCAACCACTTTTGAAATTTATATATTAGTCGTATTTTAATGTCGAATTATTAATATGATTAATCATAATAAGTTCATAATCAACTTTACTTAAAACTCACAGTTCTAATATCATTCCGCCAACGTAATAGTACAACATTTATTTTAGATAAACAACCTTTCGCACAATAGTCATCGAGCTTTCATTTCCATGTACCCTTTTATACTATTATGGATCAAATATAATTTAACTCATTTTTGTCACGCATATATGTATATATATACTTTATTTTTTGATTTTCATTCCATAATATTTTTGAAATGTTCAAGTCATTAATATACACACTATATTATTTATTGGGAACCCTATCATATTTATCGAGCATCTAATACATTCTTTCCCTAAACATGCAACCTACTATACCATATATATATATATATATATATATATATATATATATATATATATATATATATATATATATATATATATATATATATATATATATATATAATTGATTTATATATATATATATATATATATATATATATATATATATATAAAATTGATTTTTATGTTACTTTTTAGTTATGACTATTTCCACTTATTACTAGTTAATCATAACCTTGTAGTTTTTCCTTACAAACAAATTTAAATATGACAATATACTTTCGTTTTATACGTAGATAATATTTTTGGTCATTTTATATCTTCCATGCTTCCATGAGATACTTTAACTTATACATATAAAATCACCATTTTTGTGGCTCATAATAACAACTTCTGTTATTATAGCAATCTACTTATAATCTTGTGATTTTTCTTAATAATTATATGCATATTTCACATAAGGCATAAATATATCATGTTTTAACAATGGATTTGAACTTAATAGATTTACGGTGATTTATCACATTTTTATATTGCTATTTCATACAAGTTTGACCAATAATAAAGTATGATGTTATGTTTTTATATAAAACTTGAAAATCATCAAACTTTAATAGACATGCATATATTCTCCCTTAATTATTAAAACGTAAAAGAGGGGTCATAGAAACTCACATTTGATCTGTGATCTCGATCTAGGCTCGACTTTGGTGAAGCCTTTCGTGAATAACTGCAAAATAAACATTATTGAACTTTGAAACACTTTGAGGCTTGTTTTGTAATATTTAAAACTAAAGGGATCGTTTTGTAATGATTTAAGTCAAAAGGTTGATTTTAAATCTTGTAAAATATGTATATGGCTACTTTTGATTAAATAACCCTAAACATGGACTGCTTTTAACCCATTGATAAAATTAAGGGGCTGGGAAGGGACTTGATTTGATTTATCATCTCAATAAGGGTAATTTTGATTTAAAATATAAAAGGAGGGGGGTTAGTTTTGCCACATTCATCAAATGAAAAGGGCATTGTGTCTTATTCATATCTGTGTCTGATCAGAGCAAAGGAACAAGAAAGGACCAAACGAATCAAGTAGTGGAAGACCATAATTTCCGAGAAGGGTAGCAACCGATCTCCGACAACCCTTTTGCTCTCTTGAACTGTCGCCGTCAGCCACCGATCGAGGGCTGATTTAGTCCTACAACACAAGCGATGTGGGAGGGGGGTCTTCACCTTTATGTCTGATCAGAGAAGAAAAGTAAAACAAAGGCAGTAATCGAGGGAAGGTTTTTGGGTAGTGATTCATCGACCGGAGGGGAGAAAGAACTTCGATGGTGGCCATTTAGATCCCTCCTTCATAATTTCATCGCTGCTAGTCAAAGATCAAGGAAGGTGAGTCAACAACAACATCGAACAGAGACACAGGAGGAAATAGGTAGAGAGGTGAGATGACGATGGTGGTGCCTTGGCTCTCCGACAGTCACCTTTGACGGAGGAAGTCCCCGATGGGACTATTTTGTTCACCGGTGAGTAGCAGCAACAAGTAGTCTGTAATGCCCGTGTTTCTAGGATAAGCATTATGATGATGTAATAGTTATTGTACCTTATTTTGAAGTGATGAAGAGGAATTAGTTGAGTATTATGTGATTTATGTGCATTATACTTGCTTATAATGATATAATAAAATAATAAAAACAAGCGTCAAAAATAAAATGAAGATTTGACCCGATATCTGTGAAAAAAGTTGAATTAGTTGTAACAAGGATTTTGGGGATATAAGGAACGCTGAAATTGGACTTATAACAAAGAAGTTATGACTCGTCGAAGTTTTGCGACAAAACCGACACAATGCTGTGTATCGTAAAATGTGAGTTTTCAATAAAATACTTTTAAGACTTAGCGATCTAAATGAAAGTCATAGTACACATTAAGTTGAGAGCGTGCATAAAAAGAACGTAAAAACGGAGCTTGTATGTGAAGGTTACAAAAATTTGAAATTATGTATAGGCTAATGCGAAGAGTGCCACGTGGAACCACCTCAGCCCTTGCTTTCTCCCCATGACATTCGATTCGGATGCTGACACCTACCCCCTCGCACATCCTGTGTAGATTCTCGTATATGCAGCGAACTCCAAGGCTACGTCCAATATAGTCTGAAGCCAACCCCTGTAAATAGATGCGATGAGCACCCCATTTCTTCACATCAAAATCGTTCTTTCTCTCTCAATACTCCCAAACTCTCCCTCTCCTTCCCTAGTTCTTCCCAAGTGCTAGAGGTGAGTCCCGGAGCTCTAGAAGGCTCTGAGAAGAAGATCTTTCGGCTCAGAAGTTCTAACCCCACAGAGCCCGACTCCGAGCCAAACCCCCTTATACGTAAGTTATGCTTACCCTACTTTAAGTATAGCTTGTGTTCAAGTTCATTATAGTTATTATGAACCTATAAAAAAAATATGTGCTAAACATCATAAAATATAAAGTGTTATTATAATATTGTAACTACTAGCGGTATGGCAAATCTACTTTGAAGGGCCGCATAGGGTTGTAGGATTTCAGAACAACTTTAATGTTAAAATGGTCCTACCATCCGGTGTTTCATGCCTGGTCCCTGTCTGTACATAGTAGTTGAAAATTATTGTTTAACACTTATATAATACAAGAAAAAGAATATTACTTACACTAATAATAAGTCACAATGAATATTAGACTAAGCTCTAGTGATAATGACACTAGGTTTCGCCATAGGAAAATACGATTGTTAGAAGCGAAGCGGTGCCCAAGTTTGGAGTCATCACTTAAACAAGTGAGTGCATAGTTACTTTCATCTTACACATAGACATGAAGTATTTAATATAAATTATGTGCTATCTGTGCATATTATCTGTGTTCTTGATATCTATGCTGGATGAACAAAATATACAATTTTACTTGACTTAAACTGTATATATATATATATATATATATATATATATATATATATATATATATATATATATATATATTATACCTATCATTATGGTGGGAAAGCTGGGTGGATGAAATAGATGATGAGTGATGAAATAAAATGACGAGAGGCCTCGATATTTAAGCTGATTTAGTCATCTAGCGGAGTATAGATGGCGACCACGGACTATTCTACACAATCTAGTGGAACTTTGCAGGCTCGCAACCTGTAGGTGTTTGTGAATGATGTGTTCAATGGTGAACTCCATCCCCCTCATGATTGCCTTACTGAGATATATTACTGAGGAATCCCCGAAGCAGTATTGTCATCCTGATGATGATCCTTAGGCTAGGTCCCTTGAATTAGATGCTTTAGGGATAGAAAGTGAGGATAACGAGAATCGGTAATTGGGTTGAATGATTTGTTGAAATTAATAAACTTAATTGTTGTAGGTTGAAAACCCTATGTGCTCACCAGGCTCCCAAGCCTAACCCACCCAGTTTCTTGCATTACAGGTAGTGGCAAAAGAGCACAGGAGTATTGATCTTATTAGAGATCTATAGACTATAGGCCAAGAATAATAGATGTTGTAAGGCCTGTACTATTTCTGTTTATGCTTATGTACTGTACTGACAATGACATCCTAATGTTTTTAATATAATGAAAACCATTCCTTTGGGAATGCTTTGAAAATTTACTTATCATATTTTTGGGAACAAATTCCGCAACATATTTCTTTAAAAGTATACTCTGATTTTCAAATAAAGCATAAACAAATCGGTCTTTTCTGACCGTGAAAATGGGGATATCTCATGGAAGCGTAAACAAATCAGTAGGATCCATCCCTTAGAAGGCAAGATGCAAACCCCTATTTTGATCCCCCATGGAAAAAACTCATCCGTTGGTCATTCTCCATTTATGTGATCTACTGTCTGCTGGAAATAAGGTCCTTCTTCCTGAACAACTCTTGGGGCCTGCAAGACTTGAACTCCTGAAAGGACAAAATCTATGTCTCGAACTCAGAAACTGCAATCTATGCATTTAAGGCCCCTAAGCGATCATCCAAAGGATCCATGATCCCCTCCTTGATGGTACCAAACATCACAGGGGTCCCATCTAGAATACCGCACATGATATGTGACATAATGAACTCGTGTGTAAATTTTTTTATTTGAATAACCATTTTAACCCACCAAGGATTATTTACAAGACTTAGAAATTATAAAACAACCATAGAAAGTCAAGTGTTACAACCTTTGAAGAGTTTGATTCTCATGGGCGATTAAAGTTGGTGAAGTGTGGCATGAAACTCCTATAGAGAAGTTCTCTATAATGTATCCACCAACAAAGACTTGAACGACCAAAATATGCTAGTATACACTTTTAGTTGTTCTTAAGCTTTAAGACTTATACAGAATAAGTGCTTAAAGAGAAGCAACTTTAGAGCCTTCATTTCTAGCACCAAATGGAAGAAATATGAAAAAAAAGTGAGCATAATAATTTTGGAATTGGCCTCCCAAAACAAGAGACATTAATGCACTAAAGAACTAGAAAATCTTCATGTAACGCGTTTCTTTTATATGCCAAAGCATGGTCAAAAATCAAGAAAATGAAGTAAAGGAGTACGACTTTGTTACAAGCATGGGGTGAGGCATTAAACTAATCAAAAAACTATCCTACACCATACTTAAAGATTTCCGGCCATAGTGAAGTAATAAGACAAAATCCAAATGTTCATTACCTTATGCAACTAGCTAGTTTCATATATAAATATTAGTTTCATATATAAATATATAAATATTATTTTAATATATAAATATTACCTTATGCAAATACTAAGTGGTTACTCAAAGTGTCAACTTATTTGTACATAACATAAATAATCATACAATATGATATATTATTAGTTTTGTTTGCTTTATTATTCTTCCCTATAAATAATAACAATTCCTAGTATATTGGTAAAATATTATTTTCATAAAATAATGTTTTTTCCAAATAAATACAGGTGTTAATATTTATTAATAATCAAAAGTACTCTAATAAATAATCATTTAGTGGTAATTTGCTATAATGTGTGACCCTACAGGATCATATGTTATTAGCAATATCATTTTATAATGACTCTTGGGCATACAAGATCTTTCATCAGAATCCAGTATGTATTATTCATGTGAAATACTCATACGGAAAAATCAGATTATGTTATCCCGAACATCAACCACAAATTTGTTAACTTTCTAACTTTATACCAAAAATGGAAATTTATTGAAAGATAAGGGATAAGTTTAACTTTTATTGTCTTTCCCATTTATCCAGTTTATGAAAATAAAAAAGCAATCGATTTTAGAATACAATGTCCTTAGTCCCAAAGCAAATATGGTTCTTATCCCGAAAAGATGAAATTAACCGGCCCAAAGAGTTTTGTAAAATTGAACCTAAAGTGGTAACAGTTGGGTCGGAAGTGATTGTAGGAAAATATCAGCCCAAAGTGAACTCTTGTTAAAATGCGAATTAAATTTCAACCTGAAGTGATAAATATTTTCAATCCCAAAGTGATGAAATCATAGCTCGAATTAAATAAATCCATCTTCCCAAAGTAAGGTTTAATTGCTTTAAGTTAACTTCATAGAAAGCGGATTAAGGTTGCATGGTGTGATAATAGATTTGCATTATAAGAACTTCATCGTCCCACAGTATCACAAAGTAGCTTCAGTTTGATCTTTGTTATGATTCCATACCATTGACCAAATTAACATCAGTAGAGTTCATTAAACATTGTAACGTCAATAAACTTCTTATCACAAACTAGAACAAAAAAAACCAAATTCGACCATTTCATTTGGTTTCATTTAGGAGCAGAACATCGGTATGAACTTTGATCACTTTTTCTTGTTCAAAAATTCAACAGTCTACTGGCTTGTGTCACACTTTGGGAGCCATCAGACCAATTTTAATAAATATCAAACATTGAACAACCAAGTCTCTTTTAGATCCAACTCAATTATCATCAAATTTTAAGTTTTTTTCATAATATTCTTCAAATCGTAAGAATCAGACAATTCAAGATCCACAATTCCAATTCAAATGATTTTGATCCAGAATTTCAAAGATTTAATTCATATTCTAAACATTAAGTTGAAATATATGAAGAATCTATGAAGTATGAAGAATAGATTAAGCTTTATAAGAATGAATCTAAACAATCAACAGAGATCGAGAATATATCAATTGATGTTTGATAGAGTCAATTAATGCAAAAGAAAACAATTATCATGAATGTCTTGATTCGTTAGGCCTTCCAGTAAGGACCGAACATCATGTATGAAGAAAGCTGAGTTGGTGGATATTTCTGCATGTGAACACCACCCTAGGGGCGTGTATGCGTCTTGTGGAGTAGGTTGCTTCACGGGTGATCATGAGATCTTTGATTGGCTGAAGGATTTTTGTTGATTCTTTGCTTGTATACGTTGGCATATTAAAACAGTTTTTTGTTTATAACTCAAGACTTAACCCATTTTTGACATCCCGGAATTTAGGTCAAACACTATAAATGATCATGCTCATAAAAATCCTCTTTGCAATTTGACTCATTTAGTTTTAGTGCATCTTCTGAAAAGTAAATGAGTTCACTTCAACTATCATAAAATACCATATGGTATTTTACCTCCAAATGTGTAAACCGGCAAAAGAATCAAACAACTCAAACTGCAACCTTAGTTAACGCATCTGAAAAACTGAAATTTCATATTACGCAGTTGTGAGCAATATAAACACTCTAGTCTCAGAGTACGTGTTTCCCTGAATCTGAATATATGAAGAACATCCAAAACGGAGTTCTTATGCAAAAAGATACATACGTTTGAAGAATCCAAAACCAGTATAATACTGATTTTTTTAGAACTACTAAAAACTGTTTCTACCTGTTGAGGGACTTGCACACCTCAAATGGAAATTCCGAAAACATTTTTGGACTTAGGCTATAGCCTAATATTTAATTTCAAACTTGAAATATTTTTAGTAAAAATATTTATAAAAGTTGAAAAATCAATTGTTTTGAATCAGTAAATCACGAAACCTTAAACTATTTATTTCGGCATGATTTCCATTATTGGTATTGTATTCCGGAATGATATATAAATCCAAATCCGATTGATGTGAATTTTTACGATGGCAATAGCCCTAAATTTCTAAATTCTTGTTCAACTTTATACATTTGTGCATGGAACATAAGTTATAAATAAGTATAAGAATTTGCTATAGTTTCAAAAAAATAAACTATATACATGTGTTTAACAAGCAACAAATTTTAATCATAGTGTTTATATGTTTGTAAATTATAGTACTTCAACAACACTAATATATACATGATTTTGTATATGTATCAAAGACGACCTAAAAGATCAAGACATAATAAATTAGTATTTCTAACACTTTTAACATATAGATTTCAATATATATATATATATATATATATATATATATATATATATATATATATATATATATATATATATATATATATATATATATATATATATATATATATGACAACATGACAAACCATTACAATACTTCAAAATACACATCCAAATGCACAAATAATTGGGGTTTTATATTGTTTCTAAATCCAAACAAAATACATAAATAATTAAACCAATAAATCTATACATTGTTTGCCAATTTAAAAACAAATACACTCCTTAAATAAATTGACAGCCAAATGAAAATGTTACATCTTTTAACTTACCTAAGCTTGCACACAAAGTAAATAACTCATTTTATAACAAAAACTACACACAAAGCTCACGTGTTGAAACAATTTTCCCAATTAAGGTTGACAATGAGGCAATTAAAGACCAGCAGCCTCTTCTCCGTTCTCTTCGTCTCGTTGAAGCCAAGAACAACCCTCTCATCTTCTTCCCGCTTTTGATCAACCACAGCAGCCCCGATTGAGGCAAAACTCCCTTTCCCCCTATCGATTTCTGTCAAAAACAAACAAACAAAAAAAGAAGCAAGAAGATCACCTGTTACCGATCGGACCAACACCCCTCATAACCTTCACTTCTTCTTCCCGTTTAGCTCCGCTGCCCAACACACCACCTCCGACGCGCTGCTGACGGACAGTACTCGCATCAGACCTCCTTTGCCCTCACTCTCCTTCTCCTGTGTTCCTATCGATCAAAGACCTCCGAAGGTCTCGACTTCGTCGCTGCTGCTTCTCACGTCGCTCCAGGCGGACCGATTCCCTTTACCCCTTCGTGTATCGCCATCGGAGCAGGAAGAAAGCTTCGCTGCTTCTTCCCATCTTCGTTGCTTCGGATCGTCGAACCCCGGAGACGATCTTTCCTTCTCGCAATCGATCGACCAAACGACCGGAGTAGAAACCTGCAAAGCCTTCGTGATTTCCTCTCCTCATTTTCGTTCATCTCCCCCTCGTGTTCCTTTCAATCGCCATCACTCGTCTGCTTCTATTCGTTCCTTTGATTTGCCCGATCAACAAAAGAAACAGGCACAAAAAGCCCTACATTCGTTTAAGTTTGGGCCATTAATAAAAGACGGCACAAAAATCCTTTTTAGTTTCAAGAAATGATTAAATAACCAATTCTTCATCATTCCCTTTTAATATAAGTCCCAACCCCCAAACCTTGACTCCATATATTCAAAACAGCCCCTCTCTTCAAGCTGTTCGGAGTTCGTTTGTTTTTTAGAAGCTTGACGTGAGAAACCAAAAAGTTATGTTTCTTCATTAATTTATTTTAACCAAAGTAGTCCTATTTTTGGTTAATTAGGTTAATAAATAGTCCCCAATAGTTTAAATTCATTACGAAACGGTCCCGAAAATATTTCAAAGTTCAAGAAATGAGACATTGTGGTTTCTCACGTCAAGCTGCTAAAAAATAAGCGAACTCCGAACAACTCGAACTCACGCTTAAGGAGTGAGTGCTTACGACCCATTTTCAATATTTTTAATTTTTCTGAGAAGGGGAGGGGGGGGGGGGGGGGGGGGGGGGATACATGTGCCGATGTATTTTGTTTATACAAATATATTATCCTTTATGCGAAAAAATAAATCTAGTTTATAAAATGTTATGTAACATTTTATCATATTGTTACAAATAAACTAGTATAAACTTTTTGTATACGTATTATGGTTGTTTTATTTTGAAATAACTAGTCCACACAACAAATGCTACATGATAAAAAAATAAATGATTTTTATGTCACATTGCACATTATAACAAACACGTTATAAAACTTTGTAGTATTTTCAAATATTCAAACTATTACTATTCATGTATATTTATATGTTTAAATACATAAAGTTTATACATATACACATGTTCTTTACATTGAAACATACATCTTTATAAAAGCGAATACATTACACTTTTACATACATACCAAGTATACTTGGCTTTTATAAACTTTATACAATGAAATTCATTATGCCTAGTGACTTAACCACAGTTAAGTTAGGGTTGAGAGCTATTCACATACTTTTTAGTTAAGGGATTTTTAGTGAACCAATATTCACTAGCTAAGTTTAAATACTTTTCATACCTACACTACTATAACCGTTAATCTTCGGAGCAAGATACACACACACACACATATACATATATATATATATATATATATATATATATATATATATATATATATATATATATATATATATATATATATATATATATATATATATATATATATATATATATATATATATATATATATATATATGGGGTTGACATCCCCACTTGCGGTTGCTAGCTACAACCTCGAACGATCAATCGAATCGGGTGATAAGTGTCCACAATTGTTACTACAACGTCCAATGAAACGTTTTAGGGAGGTACATTTAGTTACACAGCTTAGTTATCGGACTCAGTATAAACATTAACAGGAATATATATCTCTCTCACTAAAACCATGGGCTTGGTTGCTTGTAAAAAAATATTTTAAGTATGGATTTACTTATACAAAGATACATTTTGGCTTTCTAAGATCCTTTACAAATACGATTTCAATATTAATTTACTTATACAAAGATATATTTTGTCTTTTCAAAAATGCTTTGCACACACAATTTTAACTATTGTTATACATACAAAGATAACACTTTTTAGACTTACTAAAAGTAATACTGCGGTTAAAAGAAAATTGTACCTTTCATAAACCTTGTGTTGACCCTCAAAACTACATGTATTCTTAGGAAATCACTAAACAGACAATCAAGACGGATTGGATTACAGGTGACCTAGCTTACTTGTTGTTATATTATATGTCTATCTGTTAAGGCAATTCATGTATTATTATTATTTATAAAAACATTGTATTTGAATATCAAGATGGAACATGAATTCTATATTGTTTATTGTTGTAGTTGTGTTGTATATTCAGTTTAATGCGATCCATAAACTTAGTCGTACAGCCCAACGTGTTCTGCCGCCTCGGCTGGGGGTGTGACAGATTGGTATCAGAACTAAATTGGCAATAGAGAACTCGTATCCTAGAAAGAGGAATACAACTATAGCAACTAGCTTCTAATAAAAGTATTATTAGTATTAATTACACTACTTCTTGGCTACTTATAGTATGAGGAACTTGGTTTGAAGGGATGCTTGGGTTGCTGGATTCACAACAGATTAATTGCCAAAATGCTCCTTCCCTCCAGTGTTTCCTATCTAGCCCACGTCTGTACTTGGTAGATCTATATGGAGTTGACATCCCCACCTGCGGTTGGTAACTACAACCTTGAACGATCAATCGAAGCGGGTGATAAATGTCTACAATTGTTACTACAATGTCCAATGAAGCGTTTTAGGGAGGTACATTTAGTCACATAGCTCGGTTATCGGACTCAGTATAAACATTAACAGGAATATATCTCTCTCTCACTCAAACCATGGGCTTGGTTGCTTTCAAAAACTATTTTAAGTATGAATTTACTTATACAAAGATACATTTTGGCTTTCAAAGATCCTTTACAAATACGGTTTCAGTACTGATTTACTTATACAAAGATACATTTTATCTTTTCAAAAATGCTTTGCAAACACAGTTTTAACTATTGTTATACATACAAAGATAACACTTTTTAGACTTATTAAAAGTATTACTACGGTTAAAAGAAAACTTGTAACTTTCACCAACCTTGTGTTGACCCTCAAACCTACATGTATTCTCAGGAAATCACAAACAGACATTCAATACAGATTCGATTACAGGTGACCTAGTTTACTTGTTGTTATATTATATGCCTATCTATTAAGGCAATTCATGTATTATTATTATTTGTAAAAACCTTGTATTTAAATATCAAGATGGAACATGAATTTTATATTGTTTATTGTTGTAGTTGTGTTGTATATTCAGTTTAGCTGTGATCCATGAATTTAGTCCCACGGCCCAGCGTGTTCTGCCGCCTCGGCTGGGGGTGTGATAGATTTGTATCAGAGCTAAATTGGCAATAGTGTGACAACCCGAAATTTCTAGCTTACATTCTTCATTTATATCAAAGTTAGCTTCGTTTTGCTATTTTATGATGAAGTTTTGGGTCTAAAAGAGTGCTTAAAGCTTAGTATAATTGAAATACGTGTCGAAGGATGGGTTAGTTTGGTTGTAGCATCGAAAAATTGGGCCAAACACACAAAACCTGGTGTGTGCGGCCGCACACTAGTGTGTGCGGCCAGCCAGCTGCACACAGGCCAACCACACACACCTCCAGCCGCATACACCTCCTATATATACTATCCTTGGTCCTTTTGATCATTTCTTACACTTCTACAAAGCTAGGACTCGAAAATCCTCTCAAGTATCATCCGGAAAGGTAACATCTTTCACCAAGAACACCAAGAACACCATGTTTTCTGGCAGCACACGCCTTCTGGCAGCACACTTGGCCGCACACACGTGCTGGCAGCATACATGGCTGCACACATGTGCTGGCAGCACACCTGGCCGCACACACACATATAGTGTGTAGTTTGGCCATACACTCTCTTGTATAGCCTTTTAATCCTTCGTACAATCATTTATGGTTGTAACACTTCAATATAAGTGTTTACTAGTCCCTAAAGTGGTCCCATTTCAATAATTAGTTGTTCATAACACTAATTATATTCAAATATGTATCAATATATGATAAATAGGATTCGCGTGTGTACTCAAGTCACCACTTGACACTTAGCAACTGATCCAACATTTTCATCAGGACCACTCACTACAGGTGAGTTCATACCCTTAAATTAACTTCTGAAATGTTTTAAATGCTTTTATGGGGGGGGGGGATACAAGTTGAACAATTATAGTTATTATATCAATCACATGTGATTAATGACTACCAAGTAAATGGTTTTCTTACTTTCCAAACTATTTATCAAACTGTTTTACCTCAAATTGTCTTACAAACTCCTTTAATTGTCAAATACTTTTACTTAAACTCTTTTAAACTTATATTCTATGTATCTATATAAATATAGTTATATAAGTAGGATGGAAAGGACTTAGGACTGTTAGTCTACCCTGCTTCCTGTTCTTGTTTGATGTGGTCTTAGGGTATCATGGTTAGTTGTCCGAAGGTCGTTTGAATCCTAGTTATATATTATGTATATGTATATAGATATAAAAGGTTATTTCTTTCATTCAATTCCATGCCCTTGGGTAGCAAGGGCATACAAACATGTTCATACTTAACTAGTAAGCTACTATAGGGGTAGTTTAGGAAGATACTATTACTAGAACAATGAAAAATACAATGAGTCAGTTCATACATGAGTCAATACATACTATAATGTGAATCAAACATGAAACAGAGTGAAGAGAAACAAACAATAGACACTATGACGAGAAACAAACATACAGGCTAGACAGAGAAAGAACGCACAATACAGCTAGCACGCATATACATTACATATACATTAACACAGTTATGTGAGCCATTAAACAGGGCATGGCACTACCTGCCATGACTGTTTTTGTATCAGAATCTCCTTAATTGGGGAGCGTATGAGTTTGAGTATAGATCTATACTGGATTGACTATCCTACACCTTGTTGCTCGCTACAGTGGGACTTGAAGTCTACGGGTGCCAAACGTCATTTTTACGGCATCTTACATTGTCGTTTTACTATTGAGTCGGTAGCAAGATACAGGCCGATCACACGTTACCTTAAAAATTACAATTGTTTAAGGTACTTACTACAACAGTAGTTACTTAATACAGCACTACAATACTATAATATTTCCCCATGGTATTCACTTCGTGATCATGCACACGATGCACGGTGATGTAAAAAAACTATATTTTTGGTTAATGATAGTCGGAGTTGGGAAAATACGCACTCTTACATAAGACACACACACAAATACTAGATGCCTTGGTAGAAGGCTACTTTTAGTAGAAAACATAGGGTTTTCTAGGAGAGTTCAAACAAATGCAAACAATTCAAAACTTAACAGAACTTATACATTACAAAACATCTTACAAATGATTTCATACAAACTCAGACACTAATATACTTATGATCTCACCAGCTTTAAAGCTGATACTCGCTTTCAAAATAACTTGTATGCTCAGGTCACCAGTAGACATGTACAGGTGCCAGATTTTAAGAAGAAGGAGCTTGTTCAAGACTTCTCTTTTATTTTCATGTATATAATTTTTGGTGTCTATATAACTTGACAGAACACACTTGTATGAAATTATACTATTAATGCAATGGATGATGTTGTTGCTTGTTTACTACTTTACATTGTTGTGATACTATAAATGACGTCCTCCACCCCAGAACGTTTCCGCCGTTCACCGGTTTTGGGGAAGTGACAAATAGAGAACTCGTAACCTAGAAAAAGGAATACAACTATAGCAACTACCTTCTAATAAAAGTATTGTTATTATTAATTAAACTACTTCTTGGCTACTGACAGTATGAGGAAGCTGGTTTGAAGGACCGTTTGGGTTGCTGGATTCACAACGGATTAATTGCCAAAATGCTCCTTCCCTCCAGTGTTTCCTGTCTAGCCCACGTATGTACTTGGTAGTCTTGGAGTACAAAATAAAATTTAATAACACTACAAACCTCATCAAAAATAATAAATAAGTGTTATATATATATATATATATATATATATATATATATATATATATATATATATATATATATGGAAAAGTTCAATAGAGAGCCATAATTATTGGTTCTTCAAGAAACCAAATCTTTTTTTCAAGTTCTAGAGCTTATTCTTTATCGAAAAAAAATCTAAAAATATCTAAATTAATAACTTAACATTGTGAATGTGAAAAATATTTTTCGGATTCACCGTGTGAATCCGGATTCACATCGTGAATTTGACGAATTTTTTTTTCGAATTTGATATCATTGGAAAAATGATAAAAAGTTATGAATTTCTATATTTTTTGTTTTTTTTTTTGATAAAAAATAAGTTTTAAAAGTTGTAAAAAAGATTGGTTCCTTGGTTCCTTAGTTAGTTATGGTTCTCTATTGAACCTTACCCTATATATATATATATATATATATATATATATATATATATATATATATATATATATATATATATATATATATATACACTCTGACCGGCGATGAGAACACTTAATAAAACTCTAACATGCCTCCAACTAAAACTACAAACTCAACCCTTTAGGTCAAACGACGTAACTAAGATTTGTATCATACATAAGCCATACCAAAAATAAATCCGGAACATACGCCTATGTTATTGATGGTCGAGTCGGTGTACAACCAACCTTAACTAAGGAGTTTGACAAACTACAATGGTTGAAAGTTTTAAAGATTGAAGGATGTTCTCAAGGTTCGCTTCAGAAACCTAGTACCTTAGAAAGCTTATATCAACCACAAAAGAATACATACATTTTAATACTTAAAAATTTGGGATAACATTCAAATTTTCCTAGTTAGCCTAAACCTAAAGAAGAACAAAGAACGAATAGCTCCACTACCCTCGTAGCAGAGAAACCCATAGTTCCCAATCGATCATTTAGTAGTCTCCAAAATTCTCTCTCTATCATTTGAAATTTGTAGGATTTTAATTCTCTCTCTCTCTCTCTCTCTCTCTATATATATATATATATATATATACATATATACATACATACATATATATATATATATATATATATATATATATATATATATATAATTTGGAAATCTGTCAGATTTCTGGAATCAATCATTCTCTATAATTTGAAACCTTGCCATGAAAGGATCGGAGGTGACTACTTGCACCTACTGATTTAACAACCTCGAAACCTTTTATCCAGGAATGGTGAACCCATAATACAAATAGATCGAAAGGTACATCTGGGGAATATCTTCACCAATTCAAGGTTTCATTACTACATCCAAACCAACTACCTTGGGTAGTGCCCAACAATTAGCCTATCAATTGACTAAGCAATATATCTGTCAGGATACCACAACCTCACAAACCAAAAGGAACCAGAATGGGAATACAAGAAGGAAGTTACATAGCAAACTCAAAGGGGAACTCCAAGCACTACAAACACAACCCAAAACCTGTGGCTATATACGCCTCAATCGCAAACACTCCCACTCTATCAAACACCTACTTTAGGACTTTACCTCACTATACCAAATGCAATTTCCACCATGAAGGATATTGCATGGTTTACAACATCCGTAACTTGAGAGGTCATACCTCTAAGTTTTGTAGAAAGACCCTAAACGGTACAACATCAACCACTGTTGCAAGAGGAAGCTGAAGTTTCTTCGAGTGCAATCAACCAGGGAATTTCAATAAGGACTCCCTAAAACTAAAGAATCAGGGTGGCCAAGGAAGAGCATTTGTGATAGGTGTTGGAGATGCTCTCTAGGAACCGACTACGGTTACTGGTACGTTTCCTATCAGCAGTACTAATGCTTCAAAAGCTTTTGATACTGTTGCCGATAGAAGCTTTATTTCTCATAAGTTTAGAAGCATGATTAACCAAAAATCATGCAAACTTAAAGAAGCTTACGTGGTGAAAGTACTAAATAGCCAATTAAAAAGAGCCTTATAAATACTCATTAATTGGCTTCTCATCCTGAATAACCATGTCTTTCACGTCAACCTAAATCCTATGATCATTGGAGGTTTTGATGTGATCATAAGAATGGATGGGTTATCACTTCATCGAGCGGACATTTTATGTTACGAAAAAGCCGTCTGGCTACCTTTACCCAACAATGAAACTCTCATGATTTAGAGAGATAAACTAGGAAAGAATCTAAGAATCATCTCTTGCATGAAGGCAAGAAGGTGTTTGCAGAAGAGATGCTTCACTTTCTTGGCCCACATGGTGGATATGTAAGAAAATGGTAAGGAAATCAAATACATACAACAAATGTGTGACTACCCAGAAGTATTTCTAGAAGATCTGCTTGGAATACCTCCAGTCAGACATGTCAGATTCTAAATCGACCTAATTTTGGATGCAACACCATTTGCACGATCTCCTTATCGTCTGGCTCCACCGGAAATGCAATAACAATCCAGTCAACTCCAACAACTTCTTGACAAAGGATTTATTCATCCAAGCTTCTCTCCATGGGGAGCCCTGATATTGTTGTAAAAAAGAAGGATGGATCATTCAGTATGTGCATCGACTATCGAGAGTTGAACAAACTTGCCATCAAGAACTGATATCCACTCCCGAGGATCGATGACCTGTTTGACCCGCTACAATGATCTTGTTACTACTCAAAGATCGATATAAGATCCGTCTATCATCATCTCAGAGTTCAAGAAGCAGACATTCCAAAGACGACATTCAGGACTTGGTACGGTTACAATGAGTTTCTGGTTATGCTATTCGGACTGAATGACAACGCTAACTAAAGTACACCAATTCCTAGGGCTTATAAGTTGTTATCGGATATTCGCCGAGAACTTTTCCAAAATATTCAAGCCTCTCACCACACGAACCTAGAAAGACAAAAGTTCGATAGGGGAGATAGCCAAGAGTCTTCTTTCAGCAATTGAAATAGTTGTTGTGCAGTGCACTAATTTTGTCTCTCCCAGAAGGAACATAAGACTTTATAGTGTTCTTCACGCATCACACCAAGGATTAGAATGCGTACTGATGTAAAGGAATTAATTCATTGCATATGCATCTAGGAAATTCAAGCCAAACAAGACCAACTACACTACCCATGACTTAGAGTTAGGAGTTGTAGTGTTTGCCTTAAAATTTTAGAGGCATTACCTGTACAAAACAAAGTGTGTCGTGTTCACCAAACAAAAAAGCCTTCAACACCTCTTCGATCAGAAAGAGCTCAATATGAGACCCCTGAAGATGGGTTGAATTGCTAAATGATTACGAATGTGAAATTTGTTATCATCATGGTAAAGCAAATATCATGGCAGATGCATTAAGAGGGAAAGAGCGAGCAAAGCATTTTTGGTGAAGTCAGGAGTCTAGTCTTATATGAAGATCATAAGTAGAGATGTTGATACATCAAGTATCAGATAAGATGTATTTCAATCTTAAGAAGCTTTATTGATGGCCCAACATGAGGGCAGAGATTGTCATCCATGTTAGTAAATGATTGACTTGCTCAAAGTCAAAACAGAGTACCAGAAGCCATCTAGTCTACTACGACAACCTTCAATCCTAAAATAGAAGTGGGAATAGATAACCATGGACCTCATAACAAAGTTGCCAAAGGCATCAAGCAGTTTTGACAACATATGGGTAGTGGTTAACCGTTTAACCAAGTCTGCCCACTTCCCAGCCATCAAAGAAGAAGCTGACAAAATGGAGAAACTCACCAGGACCTATTTCAAGGAGATAGTTAGACTACATGGGGTTCCAATATCTATGATCTTGGATCGAGATAACAAATTTACTTCCATATTTTTTTTGCAATCATTATAGAGGTACCTAGGAACCAAACTCGACGAGTATTATATATCATCCATAGATGGATGACCAGAGCAAAATAAAGATACAAACTTTGGAAGACATGCTTCGTGCTTGGGTGATAGACTTCGGTAAAAGCATGGGATACTCACTTTGGAAGACATCACATTTGAGGTAGTGGGTTCTCAAAAGCTCAAGGATATTCAAGCTATAATCAAAGGTAACCTTCTAACTTGTTTATTAGATGTTAATTTCGATTTTGGTATGATAGTTCTAGGGTTTGAGAGCTTTGGATGATTATTGCATGTACAATTAGAAAAACCAAGATCCAAATCTTTATGGTTTGCATGTACACCATAGGATTGATGTTTTGCTCATAACCCAACAGGATCAACTAAAATACCCTCTTGGTTGATGATGTGCCCAAAAAGCTGCACCTCTCTCAACCATAAATCACACTTTGAGAACTTGGCATAAAACATTTCCGTCCTCAATGTCTACAATACCTCCCTCAAATGTCGCTCATGCTGCTCATTGGTCTTAGAATAGACCAAGATATCATCAATAAAAATGAGACCGATCAAACATTGGCCTACATACCCTATTCATGAGATCCATGAATGTTGATGGGGCATTGGTGAGCCCGAATGGCTTCACCAAAAACTCAAAGTGACCGTACTGAGTCCTGAAAGTTGTCTTCGGTATATCCTCATCCCTAATCCATATCTGATGATACCCCGATCGAAGATCAATCTTGGAGAACCAAGATGCACTATGAAGCTGATCGAACAAATCATCGATCCTCGGAAGCGAAAAATGGTTTTTCACGGTTAGCTTGTTCAGCTCCCTGTAATCGATATACATCCTGCACGACCCGTCCTTCTTCTTCACGAACAGGATCGGCGATCCCCACGGGGAACTGCTTGGACGAATAAACCCTTGGTCTAGCAGCTCCTGAAGCTGCGTAGACAGCTCCTACATCTTAGGCGGAGCTAGCCGGTACGGTGCCTTGGATATTGTAGCGGTACCCGACACCAAATCAATGTGAAACTCAACCTGCCTCTCTGGAGGCACCCCATGCAACTCCTCAAGAAAGACATCCCAAAAATCCTGTACAACTGGTACTCTACCCAAATATGTCGGGGCCTCATCCCTCGTATCCGAGACAAACGATAAGAATCTCGAAAAACCCCAATGAAGAAGTCTCCTAACCCTCGCAACTGAGCAAAGGGTTGGCCCCTACAAGGCCCTCTCTCCATGAATAACCAGTTCTCCCCCACTTGGGGTTTGAACTCTCACCAGCTGGCACTCACAATCTATAATGGCCCCGTTGGCCCCTAACCAGTCCATCCCAACGATCACCTTCAACCCTCGTAACCATATTGGAACTAAATCAACCCAAAACCTCTCCCCAAACACATTCTGGACACAGTCCCGATATACCTTCGCAACATTCATGGTGCGGTCATCAGCAATCTCAACCTCCAGCTGGGAATCTAATGTCCTCGGAGCATCCCAGAACTTCTAGTTAAGCGCAAGAGATACGAATGATCGGGTAGCTCCCTAATCAAAAAGAACATGGGCTGACATGCCATTGTCCAAAAAGGTCCCTATACAAGTGTACAGGTGTATACATATAAGCATAATCAAATAATATCAAACAAGAAAAAAATTGATCACGTACCAGCCACGACTTCTGGTGTAGCTCAAGCCTCCTCTGTGGTCAGCTGAAATGTGCAGATCTTCACCACATCAGCATCCGTCTTGGCTGGGCGGCTATCAGTGATCCTCATTGTAGCGGGCGCAGGCACCACCACTGCTCCTCCTCCTCCCTGCAACCTTGTACAATCAGCCTTTTTATGATGGGTATGGTTGCAGTGGAAACAAATCAAGCCCTTTTTGGGGCAATCCCTGCTCAGGTGGCCCGGTTGGCCACACACGTAACATCCAAAGCCTACTAAACGACAGGCCCCATTGTGCGGCCTACCGCACTTGGGACACCGACCACGGCCCTACTGGCCCCTACTGGAAGAATCGGAGGTCTTAGGCTTCTTAGTCTAACCGACAACTATCTGAACCTGCTCTGGCTTCTGCTTGGTGCGGAACTCCAACTCCATCTCCCGCTCCCGGGCCTTCTCTACCATCTCATTCAGGGTTTTTCACCCTAAAAAGCTCACAAACTCACAGATATCATCCCTCAGCATGGAATGATACCTCGTCCGCCTCGTATCCTCATCCGGAGCATACTGTGGGATCAGTGGTGCTTGTTCCCGAAACTTGGTGGTGATCTTCGTCACAGTCTCGGTGGTCTGTTGTAGCTCCTGGAACTCCCTCACAATCTTTTGCACCTTGATGGATGGTGCAAACTCTAGTTCAAAACACCTAACAAACTCATCCCATGTCATCTCCGCTAATCCAGCTGATCCCACCTGATGGTCACCTGCTCCCACCAGTCCCTAGCTCGATCCCTTAAGATACACGAAGAAAAAAATCAAATTTTCCTGCCTTAGGTCAAGAGCTTGTGCACTGGGTGCTCTACATTTCGGCTACCCAGCATCGGTTAACTTTGGAGTCCCGAACCCCAAAGAACTCAGGCGCTTTACATGCCCTAATCTCTGTGAACGAGGGAGTTCGTGCCCCGACCTAGCCCGCAGCAATCTCGGCTCATAAATGTCACACCCCCAAACCGGAGCGGCGGAAACATTCGGGGGCGGATGACTTCATGTGGTAACGTAACAATAGAATACATAGTATAGAAAGAAATATAACAATCATATGTATAATTGAAAGTTTACATTGTTAAAAGATACATGTTCGAAACCAATTACAATATGATGCCAAAATATGAATTTAAACTGACGCCGCAACGTCCCTTCTTCAAAAGCTGTTTGTTACCTGTAATTACTGAATCCTTGGGACATACAGGTAGTTTTGAAAGAGTAGATCAGCATTTAAGCTGGTGAGTTTCATAAGTATTAAATGACAACGTTTGTATGAATTGAAATGTTTTGTTTTTGTTTGCTTGTTCCTAGAAAATCCCATATTTCCTACTAGCATAAATGTAGCCTTCTATCAAGACCAATGTTTCTTTCTAGAAAATTTATGTACGTATAAAATTTTCCAATACGTCTGAAAAACCCCGTAAATCAATGTATTTTTAATACTCCATGTGAGTTTTATAACCATGCTATTGACTAGAAATGCCTACACACAATGTTTGTCAGGCATTGGAATATTCTGACGTTTGTCACCCCAAATGGTGTGCTGTAGCTAAAAGTCGGGTCGTGGGGTTGTCAATCCCGTATAGATCTATACACAAACACCAAGCTCCCCCTCAAAGGGATTATGGTATATAATATAGGACTTGAAATGTGTACTCGAACGTACGTGAAGTTAATGTCTCACAAAACTTAGCATAAAACAGATTTACGTGTGAAAATGTTCGTTTGTTCTTGTATGTGAAAGTGACTTCTTGAAATAGTGTTTCTAGTATGTAAAAGTTCGTGATGTTCTCGTAAAACTATACCTATTATAGTTTTCTAAAAGTGTGTCTCGTTTGTATAGTAATCCCTAGTGAAATGCTCACTTGTTATGAAAAGTATAATTTTTGTAGTGCCTAAGATGGACACATATACATAAAGTATAAGCAGAGTGTTTGATTTATACATAAATAACAACATTTTTCATTTCAAAAGATATGATGTTATCGTGATATATTTTGCATACGAAAGTTTCCCTATAATAGTTATAAATCACATATGATTCCGTTGATAAAAAGTGTATAATGAAACTTTATATAACACATGATAATAATCGTGTGCTTTACTTGTATTTCCCCCCTTAAAAGCATATAAAAGCATTTATAAAACATTTAAAAGTGTGGATTATAAGGGTATGAACTCACTTGATCGATTGGAGAAAGCGAGATGAAAATTGAGCAGAACTTCGGCATGTGAAAGTCGATTTTCTTGGGATTCTCGGGAGTCTCAGGAGTCTCGGGAGCGTAGAATCCTTCTTTCGGAACTTGAGTGTGAAAACCGGGTCTTCGGGAGGGCTTCGGGAGCTTAACCGCAGAGTTTCAGCACGAGAGATGGAAGAATGGAGCACCTAAACCCGGCACCCCAAGAGTTCTATTTATAGGGGGGATTTTTGAGTGCTACGTCGTGGGGAGAAATTCTATCCTCTTCCATTGATTGGACGCCCTTAGTCACTTGTCGGGTCGCGGCAAAACTGTGCCACGTCGTGGCAAGCCTGACAGCCTCAGATTTTAGACCCCGAACTTGTAAAATCCATAACTTTCGCGTACGAGCTCCGTTTTTGACGTTCTTTATATGCACGTGTAGCTAAAAATATGATCTACAACTCTCGTTTAGACTTTATTGGCTAATTTTAACTTTATTTTTAATTAGTTATTTTTAACGGGCCGGGACACGAAAAATCCGTTGAAAATCCATAACTTCTTCATCCGATGTCCGTTTTCGTCAGACTTTTCGCCGCTGTGCTACTAATGTTGAGAACTTTGATTCTCATTTAGGTTGTTTTGGTCAAAAGTCTCTCGAGCTCTATTTCGAGGTTTTAGCTGTCTACTGCTATACCCGAATCTAGGAAAAATCATAACTTCCTCATACGAAGTCAAATTTGGACGTTCTTTTTATGTACGCTCACGGTTTAATGCTATCTACAACTCTCATTTAGATACTTAAGTCTAAAAACTATTGTATTGAAACATCGCGTTTTCTGTTTAATCGGTGTTGCCGTTTTGTCGGAAATCTTAGAATGGTCATAACTTCTTCGTTATAACTTGGATTTTAGTGTTCTTAGTGTTTCTATAAACCTTGACACATTATCTAGCATAATAGACATCCCTATAGAGACTTTTGCACATTTTGTTTTCGAAGTTAATTTCATTATTTCAAAATTAGCTACAATACTTGACTTTTTAGGTCATTACATAGAGTTGAAATATCGGGTTGTCACAATAAAGACCTGAGCCATCCTCCATGATCTCCATCACCCCTTCCTTGACCATCCCAAAGATCACTGGGGTAGCGTTAAGGATGCCTCTCATAACCTCGGCTGTGATAAGCTCGTGCAACCTCTCATCAATGGGCTTAGTAGCACAGCCCGACCCAGAACCTGATCCTGATCCCCCTACTCCGTGTCGTGTCATCACCATAATGCACTGAAATATCATAAGACATAATGATCAGGATATTTAAAAAGGGAATCCTTCAACATCAGTTCTCTTTATAGCCTCTATATCTAACATTAGTTCGACTACAGGTCATTTGCTTTCAGTAGTGCGAGCCCAATACTACCTTTCAGACCTACTTGTACCTTCCCCAAGGCTCTATTTGATAACTCTAATTCGCCCTAGAACAACACATATCTCATAACTACTGAATAACTCAAATCCTAGGCTACCCTAATATTTTCTCAATCCCATCAAACCAGAACTCAAATCAATCATAAAAGGTTACCTTATGCACGAAAATTATACACATAACAAAATCAAATAGGCTTTCGAATGACAGACGCTACTCTAAGACTACAACCAGACAAGGAACATGAAATAAGGCCAAATCAACTATTCTGAGGCTATAAGACCCTAACCTTATACAAATTTGAAAGCATACACATAACAAGATTCATACGATTATCACATTCCGAATATCAACATAGCATGGATAACATACTGGGAAAAATACTTACTTGATGTCGGCCGATTACGGGCATTGCACTCTCTTTATTTCTTACAAGAAATTGGTTTAAAATTTTTTAAATTTGATTTTGAAAACAATTTTTACCATTTCCTTAGTTTAAGTTCTGGCACGCCCGAGGGGGTGCTTGAATCCCTCAAACCAAGGCTCTGATACAAACTTGTAACAACCCAAATTTTCAATAAAAATTTTCATTTTTAAATAAGGAAATCACTTTCATAAATTATAGAATCCCACTCACAATTGTTTTCAAAATCCATTACATTAGATAAATTATTCATAAATCAAAGTGTCTCTGAACAGAGTGCATGCCGCACCATCAAGTAGGGCCCTTGCCCTTACATCCTGAGATACCTGAAACAACCAACAAACTGTAAGCTAATGCTTAGTGACTTCCCCAGAGCATACACCTCATAATCCACATAATCATATAATCCATATGAATCTCATAAGCCATGCATATAAACATATATGGATGCCATGGGCTCCCCCAGGGTCTTACACCTATGCATCATGGGCTCCCCCATGGTCTTTACCTGGAATGCCATGGGCTCCCCCACATGGTCTGATATCAAAGTGTCATGGACTCCCCCAATGGTATTTTCCTGGAAAGCCATGGGCTCCCCCACATGGTCTGATATCCAAGTGTCATGGGCTCCCCCCATGGTCTTTAATGCAAGTACCACATAACAACTAGCATATCACATAGCATATAACCAACTAGTTTCCCACATATTTCTACATCAACCATGGTACTAAATATCACACAATGGGCCAGCCTTGGTGCCTTCGACCCATTGGTATAGTGAGGAGACTCGCCTCTCACGAAATGATGAACCGATAAGAAAAGTCCCAACTTGCAGCACCAACTCAACTTCCTACAACGATCATGAGACTAGCTTTTTCTAAATCCCGAAATACCAAAAATACCCTCAAAGTCATATTGGGTCAACCATGGTCAAAGTAAAAGTAACCAGTCATGGTCAACGGTCCATGTTAACCCCAACTCGTCAAGTGCATCTAGCAACTCGTAGAGTCCCTTCAATGTTCAGAAACCGAGAAAAACCCTATCCAAATCGCCGAGTTGTCTCATCAACTCGTCGAGTTCACTCAGTAACTAGAAAGTGGGGTAACTCGATTCAACTTGTCGAGTTTCCAAGGCAACTCGTCTAGTTTTCCCAGTCATAACCTATTCAGTCCCTTTTCAGTCGAATCTAAAGCTCCGAACTACAGATTCAGTGCCCTAGGCTGTAGTTAGCACGTAAAATTGCCAAATTTATGTACATGCAAGGCTTCAGGAGACTAAAATGATAAAACCATACTTAATAATAGGTTTAGGGCATGGAGAAAGGCCAAAGCTTGATAAAGTCGATAGCTTTATGACTATGGGGGCTTAGAGGAGTTCAGATCTGAAGTTACAACTTAAATTTATGCCCCACTTCCAAAAATGGGTCCAAAGTGGGATAAAAAGGCCCTAATCTACTGAATGGAGAGATCTAACAAGAGAAAGATCAAGGTAATAGCTTTTTACCTTCAAATGGTTGCTACAATTGAGTAGATGTTGGATCTATAGGCTCCTTCTCGTTCCAAGCTCTTTAAATCTTTGAGTTCTTCAAGAAATACACCAAACACACTCTTTAGCCTTACACACACTCAATATAGAGTGTTAGGTCGATTAGCATTTGCTTTTGGTCTGTAAAGACGATAAGGGAGGCTACAAATGGAACATAAGTTCTTTATATAGGGTGCAAAACCCGTAAAATTAGGGTTGTCCTTTCCAGCGCCTACTCGTTGAGTTGGGGCTCCCAACTCGTGGAGTAGAGTCCTTAATCCACGTCAAAAAACAATCTCTACACAACGAGTTGTAGCTCGCCAACTTGCCGAGTTCCAGTTCAAAACCATACAAACTTGAAAAAAATTAATATTACCTGGACCAAGCATTGCAATTCGCTCAACCCTAGCTTCATACTGATCTGACTTCCTTATGGTGGCTTATCACGTAAATTGGGAACTTTACATGCATGCATGGCTTAAGGGGGTCTAAATCTCAAAAGAACTTAACAAAGGGTCTTAACACATGAATGAGTCCATAAACACCTTCATGCTTGCATTTTTATGTACAAAGGGACCAAAAGAACCCTCGATCTACCATCAATCACTTATGGAGTGAATCAAGTGGCTCAACAATCACTTCCATGGACCCAAAAAGGCACAAAATTGCACATAACTAGATCTAGCATCGTAGATTAGCAAGATGGAAGCTTTTTACGTCAAAAGGGTGGAAAATGATGTACTAATCCCGGATCCTCAACCTCCAAGAACAACTCCAAATGGTCCATTTCTTCTTCTCCTTCATAAAGCACCAAAAAACTTACTCTATGGCTCAAAACTCTATAGAACTCACTAGGGTTTTCATTTCTGGACAAGGGAGGGTGGAGGCTGCCTAAACATGACTGAAAGAGGCTATCATAAGGTTTAAACAGGGTACAACACCCTAGAAATTAGGGTTTCATAATCCACACGTACGCCATGCATACTCGACATATGCCTATTGTACGTAGGTTAAATTCGCGATCCAACATACACTAGTATGCCCAACATACAAAGAGTACGCCCAGCGTACTCCAAATTTCTTGAAGTGGGGCAATTTTTCCCCTTAGGGATCAATTCTAAAAGACATTACACACAAAGGGGTCTTGATAGTTTCATTTTTATTACTTCTTTTCATAGTTTATTTTTAGTTAAAACCATCTCATTTTAGTTGATCTTCATGCATATTTTATATTTTTGTTCTTTTTCTCCTTTATCGGGTGCTTTCCTGTCATTTGAGCTTATTTGTAGGATTTACCAAAGACTATTCGTCATTGGAGGTATGGAAGGAGTGCGGGACTTTTGGAGGCTTGCGATTTGCTTGTGGACTTGAAGTGGTGCAATTGGGCTCGATGTCAATATAAGCAAGAAGTGCGTTGGACTTAATCTTTGGACGAGGACTCGAGCCACGATTGAAAAAAGGAGCATTGGACCATCATTAGAAGCTTTGGAATAGTTCAATTGGGCTCCCAAGAGTTATGCATGTGGGATGAAGTGTGAATTAAGAGATTGGGTTGGAATATATTTTAAATGGGCTAAGTCCCACAATCAGCGAGACCCATGCGGTCCGCGTGGATTGTGCTAAGGTGATTCCGGGCTTTGACTCTTTGACCCTATTTTTGGAAGGTTGGTGGATGGCTTTTGGGGAGCTTTTGATTTCGGGATTAAACACTTTTTGCTGGGGATTTGAAGCATTATGCATCATCAAGACTTAAGAAGAACCACTCACTTTTCTCTCAAGAAGGCTTTGGAAGACTTGAAGATTTTGAAGACTAGTGTTATTTCTTTCCATCTTGCACTTAGAAAAATGTTTGGTATTTCTAAACTACCTTGTATTTCTCTTATCTTGGCCATGCTTGGCTAGATTTTCATTTGGTTGATTAGGGTTTAATCCCATGGATGATTGGTTGTTTTGAAGACTATTATTACCTTGTGTTTGAAGTTTATGGAAATGTTTTCTAGTTAAACATCTTTTTATGTTTGTTTATCTTTAATCATGAGCTTGGATGAGTAAACATATATTTTTTTGATCAATTTCTTGGTTAGGTAATGGACTTTGATATTGGTAAACAACAAATGGTTTCCATGTTTGTTTTCATTTCATTTAAACCATGGGAATGTTTCCTCCATAAAGATAATATAAACATTTGATTATCTTATGGACTTGGTAACTCTTAGAGTAGAAGACTCATCCTAAAGATAACAAATCCATGAACACATTTCACTACAAGAGACAAGCCGAGAGTTAAACCTTCTAGTGCTGAACAAGTCACTGATTCCTTAACTGTCGAATTTGAAGCGCTACTGCTATAAATCTGAAGTCCCATAATTTTCCAGACCTACAAACAGGTAGATGTTGGATTAGGTGCCTAAGTTCATAACTATTTCTGGTATATACTTGACCCGGTTGGCATGGTCCATTTGGGTTGCATGGCATTATAACACTTGGATAGACTAAATTAGAGAAATGACATTTATGGTTTATTAATATATTATAAGTTCTAATATATAAATAATATTATTTAATTAGTATTGATCAAGAATTAATTTAGAATTAATTTAGTGATCAAAAGGAGACTAATTAAATATATGGGATTGATTGTGTAAATCATCCATTCTTATATAGTGGGCTAATGATCCATGGTTTATTGAATTGGGCTAAGACCCATAAGGTGATCCATGGATAGTCCATGGAGGTTATAAACCCATGGATCATGGAATATGAAAAGCCATGTCAATTAGGGTTTACATGGTGTAACCCTACTTGTGACACCACTATAAAAGGACCTCATGGGCTACCAAAATCGGCACTATGTGTAGAACAAGAGGGCTAGCTGATTTTAAGTAATAGTGTACTTCTCTCTAAGTTATTCCAAGAGTTGTGGTGTTGTGTGAAACACTTGAGGCATCACACTTGAGGTGCTAGGCTCACAAAGTTCTCAAGGAATCCAAGCAACAAGAAAGGTATGTTCTCCTACTAGCTTTTATGTTTCATGTTCCCCATGCTATGCTAGATAGGTTAAGAACTTTGGAAAAATCAAATTTGCATGTATCTTAGTAAAACATAGATCCAAGGTTTCTAGGGTTGCATGTACACCTTAGGAGTGTTAGAATGCTCAAAACCCTTCAGTGGTATCAGATCCTAGGCTTGTTTTCTTGATACTTGATGCAAATTGTTGAACAAACTCAAGATTTCTACATTTTGTTGAGTAAACTTGCGGAGTCCGGGGGGACTCGACGAGTCCATGTGTTATTTCATCGTACTCGTCGAGTAAGTTCTTGCACTCGACGAGTAGGAGGCCCAAAGTGCAGATTTTCGAGTTTTCGTGCTGGAAATGGAGTAGAAACATTATGCTAAACTATTTCGGTCTTATAAAACCTGTTTTAGATGGTGTAATGGTTATGCTAATCCATTTACAACGACTGATATCAAATTTTCAAGTTTTGTATGTGTTTTTATGATTCTTGAAATTGTTGATATGAATGTTCATACACTTATGAGTTTAGAAGATCATAGGAATTATTTGCAAATAGTTTGTTAGTTTAATTCTTGATCTTGATGTGTTTTAATGGAATCCATAATTTCTCCTCAAGTTATGGATTACCAAAAGTCTTTCTTTTAAAGCCCATTAAAGAACACATAAGTTACATGAAAAATGAAGAGTCTTCATTTTAATAAACCATTAAATCATAAGTTATGAAGTTGGAAAGTTTTGAAAGTTACAAAACTTGCCCTCAAAATTTGGAACATGTAAAGTCACTTTAGTAAACTTTAGTTCCAACCCCTAGAATTTTAAAAGTTAAAATTCAACCCTTATACTTTATAATATTATAAGCTAATATATATATATATATATATATATATATATATATATATATATATATATATATATATATATAAGAACAAGTCATTTTACCGTTAGTAGGCCTCATTCACAAAGCCGGTCTATAAGGGGATATAAGGTTGTTGCCTATAAAATGTCAGCTTAATGGGTGTCCACTCTCACCAATCGCTTCCTTGACTGGTGGAGGGTCGTTAGCCGAATGGGTAGGACAATGACTTTAATCCTCATTAAAAGTATGATGATTGTAAAGTAACTAAATGTTTTATAATTCCCAATCTTAGTTACTTTAGGAAAATGTGAATTTGGTGCTAACCTATGAAATTACACTTTGCACTTTGCTTAAATCGTTAGTGGGGCGTGTGTGGTTAACTGGCACACTAACTTGGATTTAACAAGGTAGGAAAAGGGTGACTTAAGGTTTATCATAGATCGGTGGAGCGCGTGTGGTTAACCGGCACATCGGTTAGGTGATAAACACTAAGAGTACCAAGTAAATTTACACGGTTATTCACATCTTGTTTTGTGATCCTTGGCATCCTAGTCACAAAACATGAAGGGCACATTTGAGTTTGAAACATGTCATTGAAAAGTTCAATGAATCTCAAAAGAATCCAAGAGCTTCAAAACCAATTAAAACCTAATAATTTATTTCATTTTTCATGGTGGAAATTGGTGAATCGTCACTCACCTACCTTCAAATATTTTATAGCTTGGATTACGGCATCCCTTTTCTAAGTTATAAAATATTGTGTTGGGTCCGAACCTTAATATTAGATTTGGGTGTTTTATTAAGGACTATCTTTATATCTAATCTAAACTTGTCTTTCTTCATTTTCAGATGTCTTCCAACAATGCTGCCTCTAGCTCAAACCCAACGAGCTCCTTCTCTCTCATGAATCTTTGTGGGAGAGTCATCTTCGATGGTTCCAATTTTATGGATTGGATTCAAAACATCAGGATGGTCACTCGTTACGAGGACACAAAATATGTCCTCGACAAGGAGCTTAAGGAACTTCATGAGTCTTCTGCTACTCCACAGGAGATCACTGAATTCCGAGCACATGAGAGAGATGCCACTAAATGGCCATGTATCATGTTGGCCACGATGAGAGCCGAGCTCCAAAAGTCCTATGAGGAATTTTAACCTTTTGAGATGCACCAGGACTTGATGGACCGCTACCATCAAAGTGCACTTCAAGAGTGGTTTGAAATCATCTCCACCATGTGAAGGATGGTGAACCCATCACGGTCCACATGCAGAAAATGCAAAGGTATGTTGACCGTTTACTGAAAATGAATGTGAAATTCCCCAAGGAGTTGGAAATTGACATCATTTTGCACTCCTTACCTTCTTTTTATGATCAATTATGAATAACATATCACATGAACAAGGAGGAAGTTACCCTCAACAAACTTCAAGGACTTTTGAAGACCACCGAAAGTGGTCTTAAAGGTAAATCGATTGTTACCACTCCTACTCCTACTCCAAACTCTGCCCATGTCTTGGCAATCGGGAAAAGTAGAGGGAAGAAGAGGAAAACCCCTTCGAAGGGTACCAAGGGAAAGGTACCTTGATGGCTCCTCTTCGAGTGGAACCAAAAGAGGTTCAGTTACTCCTTCTTCTAACCCAAAAGAGGATGAATGCTTCTGTTTCCATGAAAAGTCACACTAGAAGCGAAACTGCCCAAAGTACTTGCAAGATGTTAAAGATGGGAAAGTAAAACCCAACCATGAAGGTATTTAAACTATATTGTCTAATAACTCACCCTATTCTAATTCTTGGGTCCTTGATACAAGTTGTGGTATTCACATATGTTCTGATTTGCAGGGACTAAGAAGAAGTAAGAATGTGGAGCATGGGAAGATAAACTTAACCATGGGGAATAGGAAAGCTTCACCTATCACCAAGATTGGAGTTTATTCTTTTTTGCCAAGTAGTGGGTTAACATTAGATTTGAATGAATTTTGTTACTCATCTGAAATGGCGAGAAATATTATTTCCTTTCATGGTTTGTACAAACAAGGGTTTACCTTTTCATTTGATAATGAATGTGGTGGTATTAATGCTCTCTTTAATAGTGTTCTTTATTTTAAAGCATTACCTTGTGATGGTGTATATGAAATTATGTCGGTTGTAGATAACCTAGGAAATAATGTGTTGTGTATTGAATCTTGCAATAGCTTGGATAAATCATCATTATGGCATTGTTGTCTTGGACATGTAAGCAAGAAACACATAGTCCAAATCCAAAAGGATGGAGTCTTGGAGTCATCTGACCTAAAGTAGGATGATAGTTGTGAATCTTGTTTGCTTGGAAAAATAACAAAATCACCCTTCACCGGTACTTGTGCTAGGGGTGAAGGTTTGTTGGATCTTGTACACACGGATGTGTGTGGACCCTTCAGAACCGCCACAAGGGATGCTAACCACTTCTATGTGACTTTTACTGATGATAATAGTAGATATGGATATGTCTACTTAATCAAGCATAAGTCAGAAACCTTTGAAAAGTTCAAAGAGTTTCAATAGGAAGTGGAGAATCAGTTGGACAGGAACATTAAGATGTTTCGATCCGATCAAGGTGGTGAGTATCTTAGTACATAATTCCCTGACTATCTTGAGAAATGTGGGATTGTCTCACAATTGATACCTCCCAGAACACCACAACTTAATGGTGTGGCTGAGAGGCGAAATCGAACCTTGGTAGATATGGTTTGTTCCATGATGAGTCGAGATTTGCTACCAATCTCATTTTGGGGGTATGCCTTAGAGACTACCACCCATATCCTTAATCTAGTCCCTACCAAAAAGGTTGCCAAAACACCTCACGAGATGTAGACTGCAAAAGTTCCCAATTTAGACCACATTAAGATTTGGGGTTTCGAGGCTTTCGTGAGGCGCGAGACTAACAATAAGCTCGAACCTTAAAGAAAGAGGTGCATTTTCATTGGCTACCCACAGAAATCCTTTGGTTACCTCTTCTACAGACCCAGTGATAATGTGGTCCTTGTAGCAAGGAGAGGAGTCTTTTGCGAGTGAGAGTTCATAAGCCAAGGAAACAGTGGGAGGCAAGTTGACCTTGAAGAAATTCAAGAGTTAAGTGGTGAAGGAACCTCAAACCCTAGCAGTCAACCTAAGGAAGAAACTCTTGTTGATCCGATTGATGAGTCTGTACCTCTGAGGCGCTCCACAAGAGTTAGGAATGTACCTTAGCATTACTATGGTTTCCATATTATTACGGAAGGTGATACACTTATCAGTGATAAAACACTGGTGAGTCTGGATGAACCTAACAGCTACACTGAAGCCATGGCAGGCCCTGAGTCTGCTAAATGGAAAGAGGTTATGGACAGTGAGATACAGTCCATGTATGACAATCAAGTTTGGAACTTGGTTGACAATGTACTGGGTCGTAAGACAGTCGGGTGCAAATGGATCTTCAAGAAGAAGACCGACATGGATGGTAATGTACACACTTATAACGCACGACTGGTTGTAAAGGGATTTTCTCAAACTCCGGGAGTTGATTATGATGAGACCTTTTCACCAATAGCAAAGATTAAGTCTATTAGGGTTATGTTAGCCATTACTGCATTTCATGATTATGAAATATGGCAAATAGATGTCAAAACTGCTTTCCTTAATGGAAGGTTGGCTGAGGATGTTTACATGAGTCAGCCAGAGGATTTTATCAGTACAGAGTACCCTAATAGAGTGTGTAAGCTTGAGAAATCCATCTATGGATTAAAAAAAAGCACCTCGCAGATGGAATCTTTGTTTCGATGAGAAAGTCAAAGAGTTTGGTTTTTCGAGGAGCGAAGATGAATCTTGTGTATATGCCAAGGCTAGTGGGAGTATAGTTAGCTTTTTGGTATTATATGTGGATGACATACTACTCATAGGAAATGACATCCCAACTCTGCAGGAAGTGAAGTCTTTGCTTCAGAAGTGTTTCGCTATGAAGGACCTTGGATAAGCTGCCTATATCCTAGGGATAAGTATTTTGAGAGACAGGAGTAAGAGACTAATTGGACTTAGTCAGAGTACCTACTTGGATAAGGTGCTTAATAGGTTCAGCATGCAGAATTCCAAGAAAGGAAAGTTACCGATCTAGAGTAACGCCAGATTGAGTAAGACTTAGAGCCCGAGTACAGAGGCTGAGATAGCTGAGATGAGTCGAGTACCGTATGCTTCCATTGTAGGCTCGATCATGTATGCTATGACTTGTACTCGTCCTGATGTGGCCTTTTCCTTGAGCATGGTCAACAGATATCAGCGGAACCCTGGCAAGGCTCACTGGACTGTGGTGAAGAACATTCTTAAGTACATGCGGAGGACTAAGGACTGGGTCCTTACCCTCGGTGGGAGTGATGACTTGAGAGTAGTAGGGTATAGTGATGCTAGCTTCCGGACTGATAGGGATAATTTCCGCTCTCAGTCAGGCTGGGTCTTTAGCTTAAACGAAGGAGAAATTACTTGGAAAACTTCCAAGCAGGAGACAGTGGCTGATTCAACTTGTGAATTATAGTATATAGTAGGGGTGATCACGGTTCGGTTTGAACCCGTGAAACCGGCCAAACTGGTCATTGGTTTGGTTTTACGATTTGTATTTTTCTTAACGGTTTGGTTTGCGGTTTCGAACTATTCAAACCGTAATGAATGGTTTGGCTTATGGTTTTTACGATTTCAAACCGTATAAAAACCGGACCGGATTGTAGGGGTTGTATATCTATATATTAATTAATTTTTTTATATGTAATTGTATTTTATTTTAATATACATTAATTTTTATACATAAATAATAAAATTTAAAACACACAAGTCCACAACATTTAATTATCACGGCCCAATCCTAATTTATTTTGTGAAGCCCAATCCAAGAGGTGTTTCTCTTACCCTAATCCCAAAAGACGCGTTGTCTCAAACTCAGAAAGACAAAAACTCGAATTCCTTTCCCTTTCGGCTTTTGTTATTCTTCACATCTGGTCGAACAGGTTCGCCTTCACCTCACCGCCTCCGCCCTCCGACTACACCTCGCCGCCTCCGCTTTCACCAACTGTCGAACAACTTGTCGAACAAGTCTCATCGGTTTTGTCTTTGATATTTGACAGTTTCTTATAATTGAAATGTTTTTTTAACATCACATATTCTAATAATCAGTAATTCATGTTGTTCATTGTTCTGATCTTTGACAGTTTCTGAACAAATCGCCTGCAAAAAAAGAGTGGAATTTGGTGTTCTTCTTCTTCACTTCTTCGTCGTAAGGAGCTCTTCTTGCAGCAAGAGTCGAAGCCGTTCTCTTTCGCAAAAGACGCAAGCAGGTCCGTTTCTTGTGCTTCCATTCTGAACAAGTCGTTTGTTTTTTTTCTTAATCCGAGCTCTAAGCCTCTAACTTCTGATAATCTGATTCATACTCAAATGGATACATATTTAGACGGTTAACAGGTTCTGATATCCGGTCAGTTACTAAGAGTATATCAGTAGATCAACGACAAGATTTCAACAATCTTTGACGTTGTTTTTTTAATTAATAGATTTGATTAATGCAATAAATATAATTTTTCTGTATCAGAAAATAGAATAGGTTCTATTTGTTGGTCATCGTAAGAATTGAATTGGACTGATCTTTTTTATACATTTTCATATTTCTACTTTGGATAACAAGTGCTTAGTTTAATCCATTTTTTTTCGTTTGGTCCATTAATTAGTAAAAATACTAAGAAAAGGAAAAAAGTACGAAACTTTCACTTGTCATTTATAGGTTAACATACATAAGCAAGTGGTGTTGGAATAAAGTACAATTTTCATGTCTATATTATTGGTCTTAATTTAACCCGTTTTTTCCATTTAATCCATTCCGATCAAATTAGTTTTTTCATTGATTGTTTTTTTTTGTTTATCCAGGTCCTTAAATGGATAAATATAACATCAACATTCTAATTATTGAACCTATGAACATTGATGAAAGGTATATATTTTATCTTAGTTATTATTTTTAACAAAATATAACTTGTATTTCAGATTTTGCAAGAAAACTTAATATTTGCACCAACAATATCGATTGAAAGGTGCATTTCTTCTTATGGTTTTATATTGAATTTTTGGTGCCATGTTTTTTTTGGACAGCAAAAGCTTATGAATTGGATAACATTTTGAAAGTGGATAACATTTTGGAAGTGAGCTTGTTGATAATGTTTTTTAGACAACAATTTGGCTGTTTTGGACAGCATAGTAACTTGCTAGTAATGCTCTAATGTTTGATGTAATGAAACAATATTTGATGTTTTCATTTACTGTTTGGCAGTGATTTTGTTGTTTTGACAGCTTTAATATTGCAGTTATTTTAACAATATTAGGCAAAAATTTTGTTGTTTTTACAGATTTAATATTGCAGATTTTGTAGCAATATTTGGTAGAATTTTTGCAGTTTTAATAGGTTTATAGGACATTTTTTTTACTAAATTAGTCTAATGGACTCGACTAAAATGGGCCTAAAAATCCCAAACCATGAAACCAAGCTGGAGCCAACCATTAGTAACAGTTTGGTTTGGTTCGGTTTTAAATTTTCAACAGTTTGGCTTCGGTTTTGGCTTGACAAAAACCGTTACTAACGGTTTGGCTTCAGTTTGACCTAAAAACCGAAAAAACCGGACCGTGAACACCCCTAGTATATAGCAGCAAGCAAGGTAGCAAAGGAAGCAATATGGCCGAAGAACTTCATTGGAGACCTTGGAGTAGTACCAGCTATAAAGGAGCCTACGGAAATTTTCTGTGATAGTGAAAGTGCAGTTGCATTATGTAACAGCCCGGAATTCCAGGTATTGTTATATTTATGACTTTGGGTGTTTTAAGAGGGGACTCGGCGAGTTGGAGCTCAGACTCGCCGAGTAGGATCGCAGATCTGGTCGCGGGTTCGCGACTGGACTCGACGAGTCCGGATATGGACTCGGCGAGTCCGTGCTTTTTAGCGAAACCCTAACCGTCCAGGTTTGGGACATATATCAGGGGCCTTATGGCCGTCATTGTTCACCCTAGTCCTTTGAGAGAAACCCTAATTCGATTGTGAGCATCTGGAGCAAGGTAGAAGACCATTATTGATCTTGGAAGTGTTATTGTGCAAGGAGGAGGAGGCTTGGTTAAGAGAACAACAGGAGAAGCCATATTCTGAGGGTTGGGGACACAGAGCAACGTTATTCAGGTAATATTTCGAGTTGTTCCCTTCTATGTTGATGTGCATATGGATTTAGGGTTTATTGAACCCTTTTGTGGCTAGATTGAGTGTTTCCTTAGTCCCCCAAGCGATTGGAACCTTTTATTGGGACCTTTGGAAGTCCAGAGTGTCCCATGCCTGAGCATTTCGGGAATCAATGGAGGTTTTGGATTGGTATCCTTATGCCTTAGGTCAAAATGTAAATTATGAGTCATGGGGTGTATTATGAGCACCGAAATGAGGACTTTACGTGATGAACCAGTCTAGGAAGGCCAGACCTATGGATTGTTGGAGCAAATCTGACCTTAGAAAGCAGTTTGAGCGGTTGCATGGCATGGACTCGCCGAGTCCGATGAACAGACTCGGCGAGTAGCTTGAAGATTAACTGGGACTCGCCGAGTTGTTCTTCAGACTCGGCGAGTTGAGTCGGGGTGGTCCCGCGATTCTTCCAGGAGGAACTCGTCGAGTCAAGGGGGATACTCGACGTGTAGAAGGGGAATCTTAGAGAATCGGTGAGTTGAGGGCGAGTGGACTCAGAGTTGTTGAACTCGGCGAGTTAGATCGCGGATCGAGTGAAGTTCTGAGTATGGGGACTCGGCGAGTCAACGGGTTGACTCGGCGAGTAGGGTCAGTCAGGGGATTGACTTTGACCTTGTCTTTGACCAAGGGTTGACCAGTGGTTCCAGGGGTATTTTGGTAATTGTTGATTATTGTTTGAGTTCAGTGCATTGGTGGCTGTCCAGAGGTGGAGATCGTATCAGTGGTCGGAGCAGCTTGAGCTATCTGTTCAGTCGGCAGTTTCGAGGTGAGTTATCCTCACTATATCTATAGGGTCTACGACACCAAGGCCGACCCCCTTTATCGGATGGAAATCCGAGTAGTGTTTGTTGTTATGGCATTATGTTATGGGCCGGAAGGCATTATATGTTGTGGGCCGGAAGGCATTACATGTTGTGGGCCGGAAGGCATTGTTATGTGGACCGGAAGGTCATGGCCTGGAAAGGCGTATGTGTGTAATTAGTATGTTGACCGATTTTTATGATGATGTTATGCTAGTGACCGGTTAGCCCGGTACCTTGATTAGAGTAATGCTATGTTATGTGATCTGTTGATCAATTGCTAACTGTGAACTGTTATTTGATTATGTGTTATGCGTATGATTGCTAGATCTGGGGTGTGACCCGGTATGCAGGGTCGTTCTAAGATTTGTTATGTTATGTATGCATTTTATGTTATGGGCCGGAAGGCAATACGTTATGGGCCGGAAGGCAATATGTTATGGGCCGGAAGGCGATATGTTTGGACCGGAAGGTCGTGGCCTGGAAGGGCGTATATGTGGTTGGTATATTGGGGGTATCTCACTAAGCTTTCAGGCTTACAGTTGTGGTTTTATGTTTTCAGGTTCTCAGGAGTCTGTGACAAGGAAAAGGCGTGATCGTACTGTTCCTCGCGTTGATGTTTTATGATATCAACCTGGGAAAATACTCTGTTAAATAATGTATTGAAAACCTTTTTGTAACAACGTTATTAAAATGAGTGGTTTTTGAAAAGTTTTAATTGTTTTGAAATTTTGGACGTTACACATTAACCAAGGAACCAAGGGATCACGGAAGATCCAGACACATAGATATAAAATACCATTTCATTAGACATCTGTGACAACTCGAAATTTATTTCGTTGCGGTACCCCATTTCCGTTAATAGAATACTTTATTTTATTATTGTTATTAAGATTCCCGTTAACAATTGAGTTAGACAAATCAACTAATGATTTATTTTATTTTACTGTCGAAATGAAATAAGTAAAAACACGTGTAATACCCTCAAATTTATTTGGGAAGAATTTTAGTTTGCAACTAAGCCGGGTTACGGCCATTTAATCGGGTAAAAATTTAAATTTTCGTTTAACGTCAGTATCGGGTAGATTCCCACCTGGCCACAAACCCAACCCCTATATAAGGGTTGAGTGGGCACTAAATGGAGCTTTTCCCATTCTAGTCTCTCTCTCTCTCTCTCTCTCTACTCTCTCTCTTCAAGGCTCGGTTCTTCCAAAAATCCGCAAGTTTTAGCTCCCAAACTGTAACTTCTCTTAACCCAGATTGTTCCAAAGCTCATTACATGTCTTTATAGCTTGAAAATCATCCAAGAAGGCCAAGAACAAGGAGTTTACGGCCCAAGAACCCTCTTAGGCCGTAAACCCCTAAAAGTGTGCCAAAATGCCCCCAAATCTCTTCCTCAGGCTTAGAGGCTAACTTAGAACTTACCCTTGAAGTGTTTTAGACATTAAACATTATGTTTGGAGGCTTGAAAGAGGGTTTACGACCCAGGAACACTCTTAGGCCGTAAACTCCCTCAAATTATACAAATTGAGCCTTAAACCCCCTATTTAGCGTTGGACCTTCACATAGAAACTTGTAGGACTGAGCTAAGGACCTCAAAAACGAAGTATAAGGGGTGTCCAAGGGTTTACGGCCGTAAACCATGGGGTTCACGACCGTAAACTCCCAAGGAGTGGTCCTAGGACCGCAAACTCCAAGGGAGTGCCCCTTTTGAACCCTAAACACCCCTTAAGCCTTGGAATTTACCTTGGAAACCTTCCTAGTGATACAAGAGACTTGAAGACACACAAATACACTCCTACCATGAGTTTACGGCCGTAAAATCATGGGGGAAGTGGTCCCTCAATCATAAACTCACCCAAGGTGAGTATTTGAGGAGTAAACTCCATAGTGAGGCCTTACACTCCTTCCTTGTAACCCAATAGCCTCCTAGCACTTAACCAAAGAGTTTTTCTTCACATTAGGGTGCCTATATGTGTTTAATTAGTGTTTTAGTCACTAATTACATGTAAACATATGTCTTCATATGTTACTAGGGTCATAAAGTGTGTTCAGGTCTTTACTTGACACCAAGTGCTCATCCGACACTTCTACCCGATCAACTCGCTTCTGGTGAGTTCATACCCCTTAATTAACCTTTTCAAATGTTTTACATGTTTTAGGGGGGAATACAAGTTAAATACAACAAGTCATAGTATCAAATCATATGTGATTTATGACTTGCAATCAAAAAGGATTTTTCTATACTTTTAGCTACTTGTTAACAAAACTGTTTTAGATAATTATCAAACGTATTTTCCATGTTAAATTGTTATTAAACTAGTTTCAAACTGTTTTTAAACTATATCTACACCAATATATTTATATAAGTAAGACTTGAAGGACTTAGGACTGATAGCTCGCCTTACTTCCTGTTCTTGTTTGATTGTGGTCTTAGGGTATAATGTTATCCGTCCGACTGTCGTTGAATTCTTAGTTATATATCATATATATTTGTGTTAGATATGAAAGTCTTCATCTTATTCAATACCTTTGTAAATCAAAGGCTTGCAATCCCACACTCTATTTAACTATAATAGGTATGGTTAAGACTACTGCTCATTATCTCTATTACTATGATACTCACTATAATTACTACTATTACAAGTTAATGCACGGTAAAGAGAACACTCTATATACTATGCTAGAAGTTTACTATACTATAATACAAGACAATACACTAATCCAGAATATAACACACTATCCCTCTATACGGCACTCTACTGCGCAAATACCATGTAACCAGAGCTTCTCGGAAAGAAAGCAACACTACATGTATAGATCTTTACAGGACGGATGCTATTACATCCCGACTGTTAACTACAGTCCGAGCCGACCAGGCCCAAGGGTGACAAAACACCGCTACACTACGTATGACCGGGAAGGTCATCGGACTCTCTATTATCACTCAGTTTGGTTACATGAGAGATTACATCCATATCCAAATTAACACACTAAGAATTAAAGTCCAAACTAACTTCCCTAAGTAAATAAATATATATTACTAATTGAAGTTTGCAACACTACTACAGCCAGCCGGCAATACTTTTCCTCATCTACGTTACTTGAATGAAATTTACTACCTTATTTTTATAACTGAAAGTTTCAATGGAAATACTTTTACACACTCGAAGGATTTAACGTACAAATGATCAATTCTGGAAAATATAGGATTTTCTAGGGATTTCTACTATTCTCAAACATTAATTACAACTTTTATATTACATGATTGTAAACACTTTTATACAAGAAACGAAACTAAATTCTTATGAACTCACCAGCTTTATGCTGATACTCGTTTTCAAAATAACTTGTATTTTCAGGTCAAAAATAGACAGGTACTGGTGCAGCTTTTGAGAAGATGGAGCGTATACAAGACCCACCTTTTATTTTTGTTTATACTTTTGGTGTCTATTAACTGTACAGAACACGTTTGTATTTAAAATCACTATATTAATGCAATGGTTGTTGTCGCTTGTTTTTACTATTATACAATTGTTATGTTACCGTACATGACGTCCTCCACCCCAGAACGTATTCCGCCGTTCTCGGTTTTGGGGTGTGACAACATCGAATAGAAGAAGGACTTCTCGTGGCAAAGAGGGTATCATCGGATGAGAACCCAGCAGATCCCATCACGAAGAGATTGGGTAGGGTTAAGCATCTTCAGCATGCGAGGCACATAGGGCTAAAGGATGATATTAGTTTTAGAAGTTAGATAGGTTTTGAAATTTGTAAAGTGTAATTGAGATTTGATGATAAATAAAAGTTGGTTTATTTTTAAGTAAAGTGTTGATATCTTCTGTCAATCATTTACTATCATTTCATTTTTCATGTTTTGACTTCCAGAATAATTATGCTATGGTATTTCATATTATTCAAAATCTCCACATTCGGTCATATGTTGGAAGTAGATATGAATCAAGACTGTCATGCAGTTTGCTTGTAGATGTCTAAGGTGTTGGACACAACAAGAGTTCCTACAACATTTCATGAGTGCTCATAAGTTCTGAGTATTGGATTCAACCCACGCTCACTTGTATCACTTCATGGAATTTATCTCGAGTGATCGTGAGACGGTAATATCATATAAGTCTTCAAACATAGAGATATGAGTTGGTTATACATTGATTGTACAAAAATGCATTGGTAACTCGATGTTATAAAATGTGCCTTTGTGTATACTTCAACAAGTAGTAGAACAAGCATATGAGTCGAAGTTTATATGTTCTGTCACACCCACAAACCGGAACGGCGGAAACGTTCGGGGGCGGATGACTTCATGTGGTAACGTAACAAATGAATACATAGTAAAGAAAGCAATACAACCATCATATATATAATTTGAAAGTTTACATTTGTCAAAAGGTACATGTTCAAAACCAATTACAATATGATGTCAAAAATATGAAATTAAACAGGCGCCGCAGCGTCGCTTCCTCAAAAGCTGTTTGTTACCTGTAATTACTGAATCCCTGGGACATACAAGTAGTTTTGAAAGAGTAGATTAGCATTTAAGCTGATGAGTTTCATAAGTATTAAATGACAATGTTGGTATAAAATGAAATGTTTTGTTCTTGTTTGTTTGCTTTTAGAAAATCCTATATTTTCTACTAGTATAAAAGTAGCATTCTCTCAAGACCAATGTTTGTTTCTAAAAATGTATGTAAGTATAATATTTCCAATACTTCTGAAAAACCCCGTAAATCAATGTGTTTTCAATACTCCATGTGAGTTTTATAACCATGCTATTGACTAGAAATGCCTATACACAACGTTCTTCAGGCGTTGGAATGTTCTGACGTTTGTCACCCCAAACGGTGGACTGTAGCTAACAGTCAGGGCGCGGGTTCTCAAGCCCGTATAGATCTATACACAAACACCATGCTCCCTCTCCAAGGGATTCTGGTATATAATACATGACTTGAAATGCGTACTCGAACGTACGTGAAGTTAATGTCTCACAAAATTTAGTATAAAACTGATTTACGTATGAAAATGTTCATTAGTTCTTGTATGTGAAAGTAAACTTCTTGAAATAGTGTTTCTAGTATGTAAAAGTTCGTAATGTTCTCGTAAAACTATACCTATTATAGTTTTCTAAAAGTGTGTCTCGTTTGTATAGTAATCCCTAGTAAAATGCTCACTCGTACTGAAAAGTTATAATTTATATAGTACCAAGATGAACACATATACATACAGTACAAGGAGAGTGTTTGATCTATACATATACAACCACATTTTTCATTTCCAAATATATGATGTTATAGTGATATATTTTGCATATGAAAGTTTCCTTATAATAGTTATAAATCACATATGATTTCTGTTGATAGAAGTGTATAATGAAACTTTGTATATAACACACGATAATAATCGTGTGTTTCACTTGTATTCCCCTCTTAAAAGCATATATAAAAATATTTATAAAACATTTAAAAGTGTTGATTATAAGGGTATGAACTCACTTGAAAGTTTGCAGAAATCGAGATGGAAACCGGGCATAAATTCTTCTCGGGAAACGGATTTTTCTCGGGATTCTCGGCAATCTCGAGAGTAAAAACGACCTTCGGGACTTGAGCAAAATGACCGGGGCTTCGGGTTAGCATGGGCACGGAAAACGAGGCAAAACGCAAGAAAATTGAGAGAGAATGAGCAAAATTTCTGGGAACCCTCGCATCCCTTTTATAGGGGCTGAGAAGCCTCGGTACGCGGGGCGTACGAGGGTACGCAGCGCGTACTCGTGCGTCACGCATGACCGGATCCTCGACTGCCTTGGACTTCGGATGGGATAGGGGCTAGCTTCGCATAGGGTGGGACGTGGACGATCCGAGGCCTAGGCCTTGAGTACGCGGGGCGTACGAGGTTACGCGGCGCGTAACTCGTCCCTATCTGGTGACTCCCCTTCGGATATTACCAAGAATTAATAATTAAATTTATATTTTATTTAATTAATAAACTTCTAAAATTCATATCTTCTTCATACGATTTCCGTTTTCGATGTTCTTTATATCCACGCGTAGGTGAGACTACGCTCTACAACTTTCGTTTAGATTCCGTCGGCAAATTTTGAAATTATTTTTATTATTTATTATTAAAATATCGCGTTTAAGAAAATTTCGTTAATAATTCATAACTTCTTAATCTGACGCCAGATTTTGCCAGACTTTTTACCGCTGAAATACCATTGCCGAGACCTTCGATTCCCATTTAGGTCATTCCGGCCAAAAGTCGCTCGATTTTGGAGGGGTCCACGTGTATCCCCTTCTCGCTAACAACGTGGCCCAAAAATTCGACTCTTCGAATCCAAAATTCGCATTTAGAGAATTTCGCATAGAGTTTCTCCGATCGCATTGTTTCTAAGACTTTTCGTAGGTGTTGACTGTGCTCTTCCTTACTTCGGGAGTAGATGAGTATATCATCGATGAAGACAATGACGAACTGGTCCAAGTAAGGATGGCACACCCTATTCATTAGATCCATGAATATTGCTGGTGCGTTGGTTAATCCGAACGGCATCACTACAAACTCATAGTGTCTGTAACGGGTTCAGAAAGTTGTCTTGGGAATATCCTCCTCCAGTACTCGTAGTTGGTGATATCCGGATCGCAGGTCTATCTTCGAGAAATAGTTTTCTCCTTGAAGTTGATCAAATAGGTCGTCAATACGGGGCAGAGGATAACGATTTTTGACAGTAAGTTTGTTCAGTTCTCTGTAGTCAATGCACATACGGAATGATCCGTCTTTCTTCTTTACGAACAAGTCCGGTGCTCCCCAAGGTGAGAAACTTGGTCTAATAAATCCTTTTTGATGGAGTTCGTTAAGTTGACTGGAAAGTTCTTGCATCTCCTCTGGTGCCAAACGATAAGGCGATTTCGCTACTGGGGTAGCCCCTGGAACTAAGTCGATTCTGAACTCGACTTGGCGTTGTGGTCGTAATCCCGGTAGTTCTTCTGGAAAGATATCGGGAAAGTCACATACTTCCGGAATGTTCTTGATGTCCTTCAGTTCCTGGCTCGTATCGACGATGTGTGCAAGGAATACTTGACAATCCATCCGTAAACACTTTCGAGCTTGGATGCACGAAATGATGCGAAAGTTTGTACTTGATTTGTCGTCGTAAATCACTAATGTTTCGTCGTTAGGGAGGTTAAGACGAACTGCTTTTTCAAAGCACAAGATGTCGGCGCGAAGAAGACTTAACCAATCCATGCCGACTATAACGTCGAAGCTTTTAATTTGGACTAGCATGAGGTTGATTGGGAAAGAATGGCCGTCTAAAGTTAATGTACAGCCCATGTATATGTAGTTAGTGTTTTCTGTTAATCCGTTTTCCATTTCTATAGTGAATGATTTTTCTAACTTGCTGGGTGCACATTAAGTAAGTGAATAAAGTTTTGACTCACGAAGCTCCTCTCCACTCCACTATCGAATAGTATGCATGCATATGAATTATCGAGAAGGAACGTACCAGCAACTACAGTCGGATCAGCTACGGCTTCCTCGTGGCCTATAGCAAAAACTCGTCCCACACCGCCAGTGCCTGCTGCCTTTGGGCAGTTCCTCTTGTAGTGGCCCGTCTCGCCACAGCCGTAGCAAGTTTGGCCTACAACCGTGTTGGGAACTTTAGTGATCGGCCTTGCGGGATCCTTGCAGAAACGGACAGTGTGTCCCTTTCTGTTGCAGTTGGAGCACTGCATTTCCCGACAAGGTCCATGATGGTGGTAAGTGCATTTGGTGCACTTTGGAAGGTTGCCTACATAAGGCTGTTCTAGGTAGGCATTTGTAGGGACGGTAGTAGGTACAGTAGCAGCATTCACTGAAACCAATTGTTTCTTCGCGGATCCTTGGGAAGACCCACCCTTCCCATTATTCCATCCTCTCTTCCTGTTATTGTTGTTGTAGTTCCCTCTTTGTGGTTCTGGTGCAGAAATGGTTGAGTTCCGATGACTCCTGTAGTCAACAAGGGATTGTGCCAGTTCTTTGGCACTTTCAAAGGTGTCAGGTTTTGAAGCTAACACGCTCGACCGTATTTGGGGCGTTAGTCCCCAAATGTACCTCTCTATTTTCTTGCTCTCAGGAGCAATCATATTTGGGCAAAGGATTGCCAGGTCGCATAATCGGTTGATATAAGTTGTTATGTCGGTACCAACCATTCCCAGAGTCCAGAGTTCGTTTTCAAGTTTTTGAATCTCTCCTCGTGGACAGTATTCCCTCATCTGCATGATCTTTAAGCTCTCCCAGCTTATGGAATTTTCCACTATCAGAGTAAGTACCTTAACGTGGCCATTCCACCAAGTTAAAGCTCTATCAGTAAGTGTGAAGGTGGCAAACTTAACTTTGTTGTGTTCGGGACAAGAGCAGATTTCGAAGACTGTCTGTCCTTTCAATCCACTGCCTCAGGATCATCACACCACCGGTCCCATTAAACATCTGTGTTTTGGCATTCGTAAAGTCTTTATAGGTGCACTCCCGGGGTTGTCCATGACTCTCACCATGGTTGGAAGGAAGTGTGCCAATTCCCGAGCCAGTAGCAACAGGGGTATTGAGTTGTGACATGGCAGCCGCTACAGCTGCGGTGATTGCTGCTTGGAACATGACCGCATCAAATTGAGGTGGTGGAGGCGGTGGTGGTGCCGTGCCCGGTCTGGGTCTTAGGTTTGGATGAGGAGGCATCGTGCTGCCAAAAGAAAATGAGAGATTATTAGTTTTGGTGGTTGAGAGTTGAATGATATAGAGTTAACTTTCTTTAATAGTTCAAAATTTTGGTTTGACCAACACAGAGTCTCGACCTTGATTTACAAGTGGAGTTTGAATAGATATACTTATGAATTGAATGAACTGCACATAATTAACACATGAAAGAGATATGCCCTATATATATTAAACATATAGTCGTGTTACATCCGAGTTTAGACAAAATTTTTTGACCTTCCTAAAGGTCTCCGATTTACAGAAAGTTTAAAGAAAATAATACTTTTATCCGAAGTCCTAATTTATAACAAAATTTGGGATTTTGGCAGGCACTATTTGCGACGTAGGTTGCGCTTGGAGCTTGATTCCGCATCCGATTGCTTTGCTTCCATAAGACGCCTATCGAAGGCGGCCTGTTGTTCCCTTAATTCGGCGAGGGCTGCAATCATTTGCGCCTGAAATGCCTCGGTTTGGAGTTGGGCATTGTCCTGAGCTCTGTCCAGCCTATAGATGTCGGAAGGGTGAACCTGTACTTCCACGTTGACTTCCCGAATCCGGCTAGCTTGAACTCTGGATTGGTAGGACTGGTTGGCGAGTTTGCCCACCATGATTGGGAGTGCCCGATCGGCTGAACCTCCGCCGCAGACATCGTAGAAATCTCGGCACATGCCGTATGGACGGCATAGACTTTTTTGTTGGCTCCAATGGTGGAGGTGACTTCCCCAAACGAGAGTCGGTCCTTGAAAGTTCCTTACGAAGGCGGGAGGTTGTGCGGGTGGTGGGTTGATCACTTCTGGCTCTGATTCGGTACCGGAGTCATCCTCTTCCTCCAATTCTATGGGTTCTTCGTCCTCCTCAGGATCATCTTCGATCCATTCCCCGTTGCCTTGGTTGGGATAGTAGGGGTCGCCGGGGTGATGAAATCCAGCCATTTGACTGTACGAGAATAGGGTTATAAGAATTGAATAAAGTCGGAACATGTAAGACTAAACATGTAAGTTTAAACTAGTTTATGTAGCAAATACTCCTATAGTATTTAAATTCTTGTGTTTGATCCTCGTGATGTTTTTGGTAAGTTTTGACTTGTTGCTCACTACTAGCGTTCCTCGATATACATTGGTCCGATCTCGGGCAAATATAGTTGATCACGCTATATTTGTCCCAAATTTGATTACATATATCGAGTCTTAATCGTAGTGTCCAACCTGTCTAAATACTTGTTGTATGCATGTATTTGTACTTGAATGAACTAACATTTTAAGTTAAAAGTAACGCGGCTTAGGCGTAAAACAAAAGAAATATGTTTTGTCAGAGAGTATTAGTCCCTTATGCATTTATAGTTTGTATATCTTATGTGGTTCGATATACTTAGTTCACTATAAACATTGCTCTGATACCAATCTGTCACACCCCCAAACGGGAACGGCGGAAACGTTCGGGGGCAGATGACTTCATGTGGTAACGTAACAAATGAATACATAGTAAAGAAAGCAATACAACCATCATATATATAATTTGAAAGTTTACATTTGTCAAAAGGTACATGTTCAAAACCAATTACAATATGATGTCAAAAATATGAAACTAAACTGGCGCCGCAGCGTCCCTTCCTCAAAAGTTGTTTGTTACCTGTAATTACTGAATCCCTGGGACATATAAGTAGTTTTGAAAGAGTAGATCAGCATTTAAGCTGGTGAGTTTCATAAGTATTAAATGACAATGTTGGTATAAAATGAAATGTTTTGTTCTTGTTTGTTTGCTTTTAGAAAATCATATATTTTCTACTAGTATAAAAGTAGCCTTCTCTCAAGACCAATGTTTGTTTCTAAAAATGTATGTAAGTATAATATTTCCAATACTTCTGAAAAACCCCGTAAATCAATGTGTTTTCAATACTCCATGTGAGTTTTATAACCATGCTATTGACTAGAAATGTCTATACACAACGTTCTTCAGGCGTTGGAATGTTCTGACGTTTGTCACCCCAAACGGTGGACTGTAGCTAACAGTCAGGGCGCGGGTTGTCAAGCCCGTATAGATCTATACACAAACACCATGCTCCCCCTCCAAGGGATTCTGGTATATAATACAGGACTTGAAATGCGTACTCGAACGTACGTGAAGTTAATGTCTCACAAAATTTAGTATAAAACTGATTTACGTATGAAAATGTTCATTAGTTCTTGTATGTGAAAGTAAACTTCTTGAAATAGTGTTTCAAGTATGTAAAAGTTCATAATATTCTCGTAAAACTATACCTATTATAGTTTTCTAAAAGTGTGTCTCGTTTGTATAGTAATCCCTAGTAAAATGCTCACTCGTTATGAAAAGTTATAATTTATATAGTACCAAGATGAACACATATACATACAGTACAAGGAGAGTGTTTGATCTATACATATACAACCACATTTTTCATTTCCAAATATATGATGTTATAGTGATATATTTTGCATATGAAAGTTTCCTTATAATAGTTATAAATCACATATGATTTCTGTTGATAGAATTGTATAATGAAACTTTGTATGTAACACACGATAATAATCGTGTGTTTCACTTGTATTCCCCCCTTAAAAGCATATATAAAAATATTTATAAAACATTTAAAAATGTTGATTATAAGGGTATGAACTCACTTGAATGTTTGCAGAAATCGAGATGGAAACCGGGCAGAATTTCTTCTCGGGAAATGGATTTTTCTCGGGATTCTTGGGAATCTCGGGAGTAAAAACGACCTTCGGGACTTGAGCAAAATGATAGGGGCTTCAGGTTAGCACGGGCACGGAAAACGAGGCAAAACGCAAGAAAATTGAGAGAGAAAGAGCAAAATTTTCGGGAACCCTCGCATCCCTTTTATAGGGGCTGAGAAGCCTCGGTACGCGGGGCGTACGAGGGTACACAGCGCGTACTCGTGCGTCACGCATGACCGGATCCTCGACTGCCTCGGACTTCGGATGGGACAGGGGCTAGCTTCGCATAGGGCGGGACGTGGCGATCCAAGGCCTAGGCCTTGAGTACGCGGGGCGTACGAGGTTACGCGGCGCGTAAATCGGCCCTATCTGGTGACTCCCCTTTGGATATTACCAAGAATTAATAATTAAATTTATATTTTATTTAATTAATAAACTTCTAAAATTCATATCTTCTTCATACGATTTCCGTTTTCGATGTTCTTTATATCCACGTGTAGGTGAGACTACGCTCTACAACTTTCGTTTAGATTCCGTCGGCAAATTTTGAAATTATTTTTATTATTTATTATTAAAATATCGCGTTTAAGAAAATTTCGTTAATAATTCATAACTTCTTAATCTGACGCCAGATTTTGCCAGACTTTTTACCGCTGAAATACCATTGCCGAGACCTTCGATTCCCATTTAGGTCATTCCGGCCAAAAGTCGCTCAATTTCCGATTCGAGTTTTTAGCTGTCTGCTGCTAAGCCGGACTTGGAAAATCATAACTTCCATATACGAAGTCGGATTTGGGCGTTCTTTATACGTACGATCACGGTTTAATGATATCAAACATAGTAGGTAATTAAATAAAAACTTTTTGGACGTTATAATATCAAAGTTAATTTCATTAAAACAAAAATGGTTACAATACTTGACTTTTTAGGTCATTACAAAGAGTTGAAATATCATGTTGTCACATGTTCCTTCTTGGATTAGAAGAGATATCTGGGCCTCTCAATGATTCTGTTTTGACCTATGTACCGGGCCCGGTCTGAACTAAATTGATGTGTTCGATTAATTTCTATGTCAAACAAATCGGAAATCGGGAAACAAAACGCTGGACAATAAGTACGACAATGTTCCATGTATTTTTCCGACAGATATCTAGAGCATAAGATTATTTGATCACTTATCTTAAATGGTGTATCATCATCTTCTCAGATCCGTGAGACTTTGAAAGAGCTACGATTGTTGATCGGTTCCTGAAGTCATACTTGCAGTTATAGTTATTAGACTTATCCAAGTGTGAGACTGTTGGATTAGGTGTCTAAGTTCATAACTATTTCTGGTATGTAATTGACCCGGTTGGCATGGTCCATTTTGGTTGCATGGCATTACAACACTTCGGTAGACTAAATGAGAGAAAGGACACTTATGGTTTATTAATATATTATAAGTTCTAATATATTAATAATGTTATTTAATTAGTATTGGTCAAAAATTAATTTAGAATTAATTTAGTGATCAAAAGGAGACTAATTGTCACACACCCGAACCAGGCGGCGGAAACGTTCGGGAGCTGTCGTGACTTAATTGAATACCATAACGTTGAATATATATGAAACGTAACAACATTCGTCACCATGAAATAATATAGTACAACCAATAAAGTTTACATGAAGTACATTGTTTAAACATTACAATCCCAAAAATAAATTGTTCGATTCGTTAATAAGTAAACTGCAAGCCATCACTGAGTACATTTTCCTTTGATTCACTGGTTCCCTGAGAATACAAGTAATTTGAAAAACGTCAACATATGAAATGTTGGTGAGTTCATAAGCGGTGTTTGAAAAACCATGTTTTGTATCATTCTGAAAACTACCAGAAAATCCGATATTTTCTGAAAAGAAAAGCTTTTGAAAACGTTATTGAAGATCCATAGGTATGCTTGTTTGTTTCTATACTTGTAAAAATTGTTCATTAATCTTGTATACATTTCGAATCTGTATGTATTGGAAAAACCCTAGGAAAACCCGATGTTTTCCTAATTCTTTGAATTCCATGAAGTTACATTGAAACCATTGCAACGCGGATAGTTATCAATCCCAGGCGACGTTGGATTATTTTTTAGCATGATTAATTACTACAAACACGCGTTACACAAACGACCAATTTATAGCTATACTGACAATCCCGTAGGCTTCGTTCCTACTAATCACGTTATCCAACCGCCCTGACTTCCCCACATCCGAAGAGAAAGAGGACACGAAGACCCCGATGACTCCATTAACCGGCAGGGGATAAAAAAAAGGTACGAGGGGTCCCTGACCCGCCTCGCATGAAATACCGACTTTACTAGCAATACCAAAGGACCCTTGGGGACCAATAGTATACAAGCCATTGAAAGTCCTTTTACGTTGTGTTAGATCGGTAAAACCCAACACCTCGTAAGGTAGAGGTCTTCGGGCCTTAAGATCAGGTCATTGGGCTAGCTAGGCCCAACAAACAAGATTTTACACTTTTGGGGCCCAAAGATGGTGCGTAGACGTCTGTGCACACTCGCATGTATATTGAATTCCCAAACGTTACTTGTATCAATCGAGGTATCGTCGCGTTAGTAGTTTCGGATTTTTATTGGTTCGAGACCGAACCAATTCGTTTAGCAACGACTTTTGGTATTGTTGTGTATTGTATTTCGTCGATAGTCGCAGTGCCATTATTTGATCAAATTGCGTGTATTGAATTAGCCTTGGAAGTTTTCTGTTTTCAGCCCCTCATTGTTTGTAAAATTTACTTTTTCAACCCTTTAATTAAATAACTTTCCGGTTTGGTCCTTAAATCATTTTTCTTGACATTTTAACACCAAAAATTATTGAAATTAATATTTTTCAGCATATTTTTCATTGAAAACAGTTTAAGTCCCTGAAAATGCAGTTTTCTCGGTTATAACCACTCTTTTTTGCAATTTTGACAATTTTGGCCCAAATTGTAAAATTTTTGCAACTTTGGTCCTTTTTAAATTTAAAAAGCATTTTAAACCTTTGAAAAGTACTTGGAACACTAGTAGTCCACTGTTTTACAGAAAAATGCAGTTTTGGCCCTCCAAATCAGAAAATTTTGCATAATGGGCCTTGTTGGGCCGAAAATGTCATTTTTAGCCCATTAAGCTTGAAATTTATGTTTTTAATCCTCCAACAAGCATATTTTCAGAAAATACATTATGGAAACTGTTTTGGCTCATCTCCCCCATCAGATTTCGAAATATTTCAATTTGGGCCCTTTAACTTTATATTTTTAGCATTTTATGTCCAAAAATTGAGTTTTTAGCCCAAAGAAAATGTTACTAAGCCATTTAGCTATTTTTCTTGGAACACTTTGTATGTAGGAATATACTTGATGCTAGTATTATTTAACATAAGGTATATCTTGTTTTGAGGGGTTTTATGGCTAGATCCAACATTATAACACACAAAAACACACATATAAGCATGGAAATCATACAAGGCATACAAAACACATATAGATCTACACTTTCACTTGTATTCCCCCCCCCCCCACAAAACTCATAAAAACAGAAAATAGGGGGTATGAAGCTCACCTTGGGTGTGGTTTCGGTTTTGGAGAGAAGATGGAAGAGAAATGAAGTGATTTTCGGCCCTAGCACCTTTCCTTGGTAGATCTCGAGTTTGGTGACTTCTAAGGTGCATGATCACAAGTTGGAATAGATTTAGAAGATATTTTTGATGGAATGAAGTAGCTAGATCATGGATTAGTCATCAACTTACCTTAGATGATGATTTTGTGGGAAAAGCCTCCTTGAGAAGTTCTTGATTCTCGAAATTTTTGAAGAAGGGGGAAGGAGATATTCTTCAAGATTTAGAGAGAGTAGAATAGATTTTTGTGAGTGTGTGTGTGTTGTGTTTGGCCGAGAGCAAGAACAAAGAGAAGAGAAAAGGTTGAGTTAACATTCCTTGATACATGTTGGTCCATGCATGGAGATATGTGGGATATTAGTGAGGTGGCATGCAAATAGTCAACTCTTCCATTTCTTCTTGGACTTGGGCCTTGGGCCGAGAGTTTGGAAGGGAAAAGGAAGAATTTGGGCTTTTTGCCCCTAAGCCCAATATTAGAGTTTGTTTGGGTGTTCATTGGCCTTATAAAATAAAATTGTGATTTTTATGCTTTATTAAGCTAGGTTAGGTTAAATTATGGATCAAAGCTTGTGATTTATTTAATTCTAGGACCAATATGGCCCAAAATATTGAAATAAATAAATGTGGGTCCAATTAGAGCCCATTTAAGGGTTCTAAGCCCATGATAGTCAAATTGGAAGCTTATTGGTCCATTTGGGTCCAACAAGGAAGTCCTAGTCCAAGATGGACCTAAACAAGAACTTCTAGGGTTTCCAATTACTTGTTGACTATTTGTAGTACTTGTATGATGTATTTGATTGAAGTTTTTGATGTCATACTCATAGGTGTCACACATCTTCTTAAGTTTTGGATTCACATTAACTTGAGTGTATAGATTACATGACACAAAATTTCCAGTTGTGACATCATCCCCCCGTTAGAGGGAATTTCGTCCCGAAATTCTGTTTGAAAGCTAGATTTGAGAATGCTAGAATAGGTGAGGGTACTTTTGCTTCATTTGGTCTTCGCGTTCCCACGTGAATTCTGGCCCACGCTTTGTGTTCCACCGTACCTTCACGATCGGGATGCGACTTTGCTTAGTACGCTTCACCTCCCTGTCCATGATTCCGATTGGTTCTTCGACGAACAGGAGATTCTCATTGATTTTGATTTCGTCAAGAGGAATGACAAGGGTTTCAGATGCACTTCTTCAGGTTAGAGACATGAAACACGGGGTGTACACCGTTTAGTTCTGCGAGTAGTTGCAGTCTGTAGGCTACCGGACCTATTCGGGCGACGATTTCGAAAGGTCCAATGTATCGCGGGTTCAACTTTCCCCGTTTTCCGAAACGTATAACCCCTTTCCAGGGTGAGACTTTCAACAGTACTCGATCACCGACCAGGAATTCTAAGGGCTTTCGCCGTTTGTCGGCGTAGCTCTTTTGTCGGTCACGCGATGCTTGTAATCGAGCTCTGATCTGGACGATCTTTTCTGTGGTTTCGCGAATGATCTCCGGTCCCGTTAGTGCCCTGTCCAACGTATGTGTTCTTGCTAGCTGGGTGTCACCTACTTCTGCCCAACATAACGGTGATCTACACTTACGCCCGTACAGTGCTTCGAAAGGAGCTACCTTGATGCTCGAATGATAACTGTTGTTATATGAGAACTCGATCAAAGGTAGGTGGGTATCCCAAGACTTCCCAAAGTCTATCACACATGCACGAAGCATGTCTTCAAGCGTTTGAATGGTTCGCTCACTTTGGCCGTCCGTTTGTGGGTGATACGCGGTGCTCATGTCGAGATGAGTTCCCATTGCCTTGTGGAGTGATTGCCAAAAGCGCGATGTGAACCTGCTGTCCCTATCCGAGATAATAGACTTTGGCACTCCATGGAGTCTCACGATTTCTCGTAGGTACAAACGCGTCAGTCTCTCCATCTTGTAGGATTCTTTGATTGGCAGGAAATAGGCAGATTTCGTCAGTCGGTCGATTATTACCCATTTGGTGTCCAGTCCGTCCGACGTCTTGGGTAGCTTGGTCACGAAATCCATAGAAATCCCCTCCCATTTCCACTCAGGGATTGCCGGTTGCTGTAACAATCCTGAAGGTTTCTGGTATTCCACCTTTACTTTGGCGCACGTAAGGCACTTACTAAGATAAGTCGCGATTTCCGCCTTCATGTTAGGCCACCAATAGTGTTGTTTAATGTCCAAATACATCTTGTCCGAACCGGGATGAATGGAGTATCGTGTTTTCTGGGCTTCCTTCATAACGGCCTCCCTAAATCCTCCGATTTTTGGGACCCAAATACGGTTCATGAAGTAGTATACCCCATTCTCCCTTGCTTCTAGGTTCTTTTCCATCCCACGCAATGCCTCGCTAGCTCTATTTTTCGTTTTCATAGCCTCCGACTGGACTGATGCAATTTGAGTGGCCAGATGAGATTGAATGGTTATCGAGAGAGTTTTCGTATGGCGATTAGAGTACTCCTTCCGACTTAATGCATCAGCTACCACGTTGGCCTTGCCTGGGTGGTACTTGATCTCACATTCGTAGTCATTTAGCAATTCCACCCATCTTCGTTGTCTCATGTTCAGCTCCTTCTGATCCAAGATGTGTTGGAGGCTCTTGTGGTCCATGAAGATGGTGCACTTTGTACCGTACAGGTAGTGCCTCCAAATTTTTAGAGTGAAGACCACGGCTCCCAGTTCTAGGTCATGGGTCGTGTAATTTACTTCGTGCGTCTTTAGTTGGCGAGACGCATATGCTATCACTCTTCCACGTTGCATGAGAACGCAACCTAACCCTTGATTCGACGCGTCACAGTAGACCACAAAATCTTCCGTTCCTTAAGGTAGAGATAGTACAGGAGCGCTACAGAGAGCTTGCTTCAAGGTTCGAAACGCAATCTCTTGTCGGTCTGTCCATTTGAATGGTACACCCTTTTGCGTAAGCGAGGTAAGCGGCTTGGCGATCGTAGAGAAGTTTTGAATGAATCTCCTATAGTAGCCTGCTAGGCCTAAAAATTGACGAATTTCTGTGGGCGTGGTCGGAGTTGTCCATCCTTCCACCGCTTTGACCTTAGAGGGATCCACATGAATTTCGTCTTGGCTAACTACGTGGCCTAGGAAATTCACACTCCGGAGCCAGAACTCACACTTGGAGAGTTTGGCGTAAAGCTTTTCCGTTCGCAAAGTGTCTAGGACTTGTCGGAGATGTTGGCCATGCTCCTCTTTGCTTCGAGAATAGACAAGGATGTCATCGATAAACACTATGACGAAGTTGTCAAGGAACGGTCGACAGATTCGATTCATTAGGTCCATAAATGCGGCAGGTGCATTTGTTAGACCGAAGGGCATTACGACGAATTCATAATGTCCGTAGCGGGTTCGGAAAGCGGTTCTAGGAATATCCTCTTCCCGGACTTTGAGTTGGTGGTATCCGGACCGTAGATCTATTTTAGAAAAATAACTAGCTCCTTGGAGCTGGTCGAATAGATCATCGATCCGTGGGAGTGGGTAGCGGTTTTTAACAGTGAGTTTATTTAACTCTCTGTAATCGATGCACATTCTGAAAGATCCGTCCTTCTTTTTGACAAAGAGCACCGGAGCTCCCCATGGCGAGTAGCTAGGTCGGATGAATCCCTTGTCCAGAAGCTCACTGAGTTGGCTGGACAATTCCTGCATTTCAGCAGGAGCCAACCGATATGGTGATTTAGCGAGAGGGGTTGCTCCTGGAACGAGGTCAATTCGGAATTCAACCTGTCTCTCTGGGGGTACTCCTGGAAGATCTTCAGGAAACACGTCTGGAAATTCACACGCTACCGGGATATCTTGAATGTTAGTTTCTTCTTTGGTCTTGTCCACTATGTGAGCCAAGAACGCCAAGTTGTTCTTTCTTAGATTTTTTTGTGCCTTGATGCACGAGATGAGACGAAGATTCGTACTGGGTTTGTCTCCGTAAATTACTAGGGTTTCGTGATTTGGGAGACGAAGGCGAACGGCCTTCTCGTGGCACATAATCTCAGCATGGTGGGGGCTTAACCAATCCATGCCAATAATCACATCGAAACCCCTAATTGATACTGGCATTAGGTCTACTCGAAAGACGTGTTGGTTAAGGGTTAGGGTACATCCGATGTAGATCTCCCCAGTGGATTCGGTTTTCCCGTTGGCCATTTCCACCGTATAGGTTTCATTTAGCTTCTGGGGTTGTTGTTTTAATAAATGTTTAAACTTCTCGCTTACGAAACTTCGTTCCGCTCCGGTGTCAAATAAGATGCATGCATAAGTGTGGTTTAGGAGAAACGTATCGGTCACAACTGCGGGGTCCTGAACTGCATCACCCTGACCCATAGTCAGCATCCTTCCTACTCCTCTGTTTCCTGAATTGTTGTTGTTAGGGCAATCTCGGCGGAAATGCCCTGTCCTTCCACACCCGAAGCAGGTGTGGCTAGGCCCTGCATTGTTGCCGCCGGCATTGGTGGTATTGTTATTGCGGTGGTTGTTGTTGTTGTGGTTGTTTCCCTGATTTTGATTCTGAGGAGGATAAGCCCTGCAGAACCTTGCAGTGTGTCCCCTTCGGTTGCAACTGGTGCAATGGAATTCCCTGCATTCGCCGTGATGGTGGAAACCGCACTTATTGGATTTGGGAAGATTACCAGAATCGGGTCTTGAAGCATTTGAAGCAGCTGAGGCTGGAGCATGTGGTGTGGCTGGAACCGGTACGGTGACAGCGTTAACTGCCACTGTCTGCTGCTTTTTAGAGGTCTCGGGGCTCTGACGCCCCTTTCTCTTGTTGTTCCTCCCTTTCTTGCCATCACCCTCCTTTCTCTTCTCAGCCTCCACTGGCTTCTCGCCCTTCTTGTTGTTATGATCATACAACCTCTTCGCCAATCTCTTCGCACTGTCAAAGGTTTCGGGGTTCGCAGCTATCACATTCCCTTGAATGGGGGGTGTCAGTCCCCAGATGAATCGCTCAATCTTCTTTCCTTCTGATGTGATCATACCCGGGCACAGCACAGATAGTTCGCAAAATCTTGATATGTAGGCATCGATATTCGCATTCTGCACGGTGAGGTTCCATAGTTCTTGCTCCATCTTCTGTATTTCGCCTCGTGGGCAGTACTCAGCCATCAACATTTCTTTCATTTCTGTCCATGGCATAGAGTTGGCTACAGGGAGCGTCATGGCTTCCACATGTCCGTTCCACCAAGTGAGTGCTTGGTCCACAAAAGTGCAGGCCGCGAACTTCACCTTCATCTGCTCAGGGCAATCGCATATCTCGAATACCAACTCCACCTTCTCGATCCATCGCTTCAGAGTAATCACCCCTCCAGTGTCGTTGAAAGTTCGTGGTTTAGCGTTTGTGAAGTCCTTGTAGGTGCACGTTTTAGTGGGTCCTTGATTCGTCCCATTGTTCGAACTTCCGGACCCTTGCCCGTTGCCTCCTCCGTTGTTCCCTCGGTGAAGTTGTGCCATAGCTGCTATGACCGCAGCAGGGACGGCTGCCTGGAAAGCAGTGGAGTCAACTTCGGACGGGGTTGGTTCGGGATTTCTGCGAGTAGCTCGGCGAGGAATCTTTCTGTCATGAAACGGAAAGATGTTGAGTGTATGTGGTTTCTGTGAGGTGGCGATCCTACTAACTAGGTGCATGGTACGAACTTAGACATTACTACCATCATAACATCTCAACGCATAACAATTTGTAATATCATGGCAAGGCACACAAAAGTTCATTAATATTATCCGCATTTAATACAAGAAAATTTGCTCGTAAGAGCATACATAAGTGACACTAATTCGACAGCATAACGGCTCTATGAGTAGTGTAGTCACTTAAACATAGAGCCGGAGTACATAACATAGTTCCTAATGACCTACTATGATAAGTCTATCCCTAACCGTGATGAGCTGCGTCTGGAGGTGGTGCCGAAGTCATATGTCGAAATGTTGCGCCAGTAACTGCGCCATCTCTGCCATGTCTCCAATAACCTCATCCCTCTCATGCTCTGCTCGCACTGCCCGAGCTTCCATAGCATACAGCTGTTGTCGCAGTGCGGCGATCTCAGCTTCGAGGGAACGGTTCTCTCTTGGAGGGTTCACTGGTGGAGCGGGGTGATCGGGTTGTGTCACGTCCTCATACGGCGGGACGGGGTCCTGGTCCCCGACCTGACCTTCCTCGTCGTCGTCGTCGATCTCTCCAAATTCGTAGTCAGTGTCTATGTATTCGTCGGGTCCGACGTCGTGTGCTTCTCCTAGATTCTCTCCCGGTTCATCCTCAAGCATCCCGTGAGCTACTGGGACCTGATGAAACTGGATACCCTGCTGCTCTCCCTCAGGCTCCTCCTCCTCTAGCCACCCGTTGTTTCCCTGATTAGGGAAATAGGGGTCTCCAGGGTGATGAAAACCAGCCATGCTGTCTGCGCGAGTATGTAAATATGCTAACATTATTCCTAGGATGCTATGACTATTGTACGGACTAAACAAGCGTTCTCTTTTCAGTGATAAAGGGTATAGTTTTAGGTTCCCTAGCTATCCCGATCTCATCAAGACGTGTGTTAGTTTTACTTTGGAGAGAATGTAGTTGATCAGGCTACATTCACTCCTTGGTATCACTAAGAACAGTCCCAAATTAACCGAGATACCAGCATTATTGTGTTTGATTCGGCGTTATGTTCTTATTCCTAATGCAAGCAAGCGTGTTTTATTTACTTGTTTTGTTCAGAGTTATGTTAGTCCCTCTTTTTGGTTTATAGTTGCATATCAATGTGTGGCTCGACATGCTAGTTCACTATAAACAAAGCTCTCATACCAACCTGTCACACCCCCGAACCAGGCGGCGGAAACGTTCGGGAGCTGTCGTGACTTAATTGAATACCATAACGTTGAATATATATGAAACGTAACAACATTCGTCACCATGAAATAATATAGTACAACCAATAAAGTTTACATGAAGTACATTGTTTAAACATTACAATCCCAAAAATAAATTGTTCGATTCGTTAATAAGTAAACTGCAAGCCATCACTGAGTACATTTTCCTTTGATTCACTGGTTCCCTGAGAATACAAGTAATTTGAAAAACGTCAACATATGAAATGTTGGTGAGTTCATAAGCGGTGTTTGAAAAACCATGTTTTGTATCATTCTGAAAACTACCAGAAAATCCGATATTTTCTGAAAAGAAAAGCTTTTGAAAACGTTATTGAAGATCCATAGGTATGCTTGTTTGTTTCTATACTTGTAAAAATTGTTCATTAATCTTGTATACATTTCGAATCTGTATGTATTGGAAAAACCCTAGGAAAACCCGATGTTTTCCTAATTCTTTGAATTCCATGAAGTTACATTGAAACCATTGCAACGCGGATAGTTATCAATCCCAGGCGACGTTGGATTATTTTTGAGCATGATTAATTACTACAAACACGCGTTACACAAACAACCAATTTATAGCTATACTGACGATCCCGTAGGCTTCGTTCGTACTAATCACGTTATCCAACCGCCCTGACTTCCCCACATCCGAAGAGAAAGAGGACACGCAGACCCCGATGACTCCATTAACCGGCAGGGGATAAAAAAAAGGTACGAGGGGTCCCTGACCCGCCTCGCATGAAATACCGACTTTACTAGCAATACCAAAGGACCCTTGGGGACCAATAGTATACAAGCCATTGAAAGTCCTTTTACGTTGTGTTAGATCGGTAAAACCCAACACCTCGTAAGGTAGAGGTCTTCGGGCCTTAAGATCAGGTCATTGGGCTAGCTAGGCCCAACAAACAAGATTTTACACTTTTGGGGCCCAAAGATGGTGCGTAGACGTCTGTGCACACTCGCATGTATATTGAATTCCCAAACGTTACTTGTATCAATCGAGGTATCGTCGCGTTAGTAGTTTCGGATTTTTATTGGTTCGAGACCGAAGCAATTCGTTTAGCAACGACTTTTGGTATTGTTGTGTATTGTATTTCGTCGATAGTCGCAGTGCCATTATTTGATCAAATTGCGTGTATTGAATTAGCCTTGGAATTTTTCTGTTTTCAGCCCCTCATTGTTTGTAAAATTTACTTTTTCAACCCTTTAATTAAATAACTTTCCGGTTTGGTCCTTAAATCATTTTTCTTGACATTTTAACACCAAAAATTATTGAAATTAATATTTTTCAGCATATTTTTCATTGAAAACAGTTTAAGTCCCTGAAAATGCAGTTTTCTCGGTTATAACCACTCTTTTTTGCAATTTTGACAATTTTGGCCCAAATTGTAAAATTTTTGCAACTTTGGTCCTTTTTAAATTTAAAAAGCATTTTAAACCTTTGAAAAGTACTTGGAACACTAGTAGTCCACTGTTTTACAGAAAAATGCAGTTTTGGCCCTCCAAATCAGAAAATTTTGCATAATGGGCCTTGTTGGGCCGAAAATGTCATTTTTAGCCCATTAAGCTTGAAATTTATGTTTTTAATCCTCCAACAAGCATATTTTCAGAAAATACATTATGGAAACTGTTTTGGCTCATCTCCCCCATCAGATTTCGAAATATTTCAATTTGGGCCCTTTAACTTTATATTTTTAGCATTTTATGTCCAAAAATTGAGTTTTTAGCCCAAAGAAAATGTTACTAAGCCATTTAGCTATTTTTCTTGGAACACTTTGTATGTAGGAATATACTTGATGCTAGTATTATTTAACATAAGGTATATCTCAGTTTTGAGGGGTTTTATGGCTAGATCCAACATTATAACACTCAAAAACACACATATAAGCATGGAAATCATACAAGGCATACAAAACACATATAGATCTACACTTTCACTTGTATTCCCCCCCCCCCCACAAAACTCATAAAAACAGAAAATAGGGGGTATGAAGCTCACCTTGGGTGTGGTTTCGGTTTTGGAGAGAAGATGGAAGAGAAATGAAGTGATTTTCAGCCCTAGCACCTTTCCTTGGTAGATCTCGAGTTTGGTGACTTCTAAGGTGCATGATCACAAGTTGGAATAGATTTAGAAGAGATTTTTGATGGAATGAAGTAGCTAGATCATGGATTAGTCATCAACTTACCTTAGATGATGATTTTGTGGGAAAAGCCTCCTTGAGAAGCTCTTGATTCTCGAAATTTTTGAAGAAGGGGGAAGGAGATATTCTTCAAGATTTAGAGAGAGTAGAATAGATTTTTGTGAGTGTGTGTGTGCTGTGTTTGGCCGAGAGCAAGAAGAAAGAGAAGAGAAAAGGTTGAGTTGACATTCCTTGATACATGTTGGTCCATGCATGGAGATATGTGGGATATTAGTGAGGTGGCATGCAAATAGTCAACTCTTCCATTTCTTCTTGGACTTGGGCCTTGGGCCGAGAGTTTGGAAGGGAAAAGGAAAAATTTGGGCTTTTTGCCCCTAAGCCCAATATTAGAGTTTGTTTGGGTGTTCATTGGCCTTATAAAATAAAATTATGATTTTTATGCTTTATTAAGCTAGGTTAGGTTAAATTATGGATCAAAGCTTGTGATTTATTTAATTCTAGGACCAATATGGCCCAAAATATTGAAATAAATAAATGTGGGTCCAATTAGAGCCCATTTAAGGGTTCTAAGCCCATGATAGTCAAATTGGAAGCTTATTGGTCCATTTGGGTCCAACAAGGAAGTCCTAGTCCAAGATGGACCTAAACAAGAACTTCTAGGGTTTCCAATTACTTGTTGACTATTTGTAGTACTTGTATGATGTATTTGATTGAAGTTTTTGATGTCATACTCATAGGTGTCACACATCTTCTTAAGTTTTGGATTCACATTAACTTGAGTGTATAGATTACATGACACAAAATTTCCAGTTGTGACACTAATTCAATATATGGGCTTGATTGTGCAAATCATCCATTCTTATATAATAGGCTAATGATCCATGGTTTATTGAATTGGGCTAAGACCCATAAGGTGATCCATGGATAGTCCAGGGAGGTTATAAACCAATGGATCATGGAATATGAAAAGCCATGTCAATTAGGGTTTACATGGTGTAACCCTACTTGTGACACCACTATAAAAGGACCCCATAGGTTACCAAAATCGGCACTATGTGTAGAACAAGAGGGCTAGCTGATTTTGAGTAATAGTGTACTTCTGTCTAAGTTATTCCAAGAGTTGTGGTGTTGTGTGAAACACTTGAGGCATCACACTTGAGGTTCTAGGCTCACAAAGTTCTCAAGGAATCCAAGAAACAAGAAAGGTATGTTCTCCTACTAGATTTTATGTTTAATGTTTGCCATGCTATGCTAGATAGGTTAAGAACCTTGGAAAAATCAAATTTGCATGTATCTTAGTAAAACATAGATCCAAGGTTTCTAGGGTTGCATGTACACCTTAGGAGTGTTAGAATGATCAAAATCCTTTAGTAGAATCATTCCAAAGCACAATCACAAGGGCCTTTTCTACCATTAGAGCTGAAAACATCCCCTTTTCCCCTGAACCCTTTAGTTGATGCCCTTGGCATATAGATTCCTTAATTCATATAATGATGAAATAAAGACCTTGCATACACACTCACGATTCCTAATGCGTGTTTCAGCTAAAAGCCAACTCAGTACTTAATTTGCAACCGAAGATCCAATGATTTATAGTTGCATTACACCCAAAATCTTTTGATTCACAGCAACCCTTCACTAAAGTTGGATAGAAAGATCCCCAAACCACTGATGGGACTAACATTCTCACACCTGGTCCAGCCACCAAGTTCTTGAGATTCCATCTGACATGGTTACCCTAGACTATACATCTCTCTATGCTACTCATTAATCACATAATCATCCCTACTAAAACCATGGTCCAATACCTTGACCCAACCGGTCTCTATCAGTAGGAGTGTTCATTTGGACGGATTAGTTTAATCCGATCCGATCAAGTGAATCCAAATTAATTTCAGTTTTCAAAACGTAGATCCAAATAGTCCAAACTAAATTCAAATCCGATCCGATCCAACCAAATTATAATTCGGTTGGATCGGTTTTTTACAATTCGGTTTTCAAGAAACAAGTCATTTCAACAAATATATAACTTTAGTATTAACTTACTCTACAATATAAACTAAAAAATATTGTTTAATTAGTTGTGAACTAAAACTTATAAATAACTATTAAGAAAAATATATTATAGTTTACTACTTTATAGACAATTTTTTTGATAAGAAGTACATATTAAAGTATTATAATAGATGAAAATTTTTAATATATTAAAAGAATAATTTAGTAAATTTATAATTTATTAAAGATATATATTAAAAAGAACAAAATAATAAATTGTAATTCGGTTTTTTTGTACTATTCGGTTTTTATTTTATAAACTAAACCAATCCGAAATCCAAAATAATAATTCGGTTTTGCTAAAAACCAATCCAAAAATCCGAATATCCGAACCAAATAGTCCGATCCAAATTGTCCACTTGGACAATTCAGTTTTATCCAAATAGTGAACAGTCCTATCTATCAGGTCCCACCTGAATTTCCATAATTACTCAGGCCTTGCCCACGGGTATCACCCAATCTAGAGCTACACAAGCCGAACCCCTCCTCGGACCCCAATGGCCCTCCTCCTATAACAGAAAAATGCTCTTCAACAATCCTGACCACCTTGCCGAAGGAACGAATTGGCCCGACCTTATACCATGACCCCCAAATAATGATCTATCTCAATCTAGTGATTGTTACCATCTCATCCCAGACTTACACCACTTCCATACAATCTGCCACTCCACTGAATACTACGGACACCCTGTAGTTTTATGAAACGTCTAACCCGCCATGGTCACAACCCATGGTTTTATCGTACTTATACCATATCAACCCTAAATATCCTGACTTGAACCCACATCCAATTGACTTCCAATCAGGTCCTTGGGTTGTACTACGAACCCCAAAGCCTTCATCAAACAAGAGCAGGCAACGACGCTCTAACACAACCCTTAACCTGGATCCATCCACATGCCTGCTACACATTACAAAGAAGATGCTGACTAACTGTTGGAAGTTTCCTTAACTCCCAACTTACTCAAATTCAACCCATACGACCACTTGAGTCATCTCCCCTCCCGAATGGGATGTGAAACTTACACTAGTTTCACACATGATCCAGCTCCCTGAATTCTCACCAGTTCTCCCCCACTAGGATTCGTCGAAGATCTCCTAACCCAAAAAATTTGATTGATTCCCAAACTATCTTACCTCTTTATAATATGAATTGCCGATGTCCTACGCTTAACAATACTAGCGTTCCATTACTAGCCAATCTCAATAATCACGCAACTCCTGAAAACCAGATGTATACTCCTTAAAATCTCAGCAAATCCGATAAACTGAAATCGGTTTCCCTTGATACAGAAGCAATTCCTTAAGTACCTTATGCTGGGGACAAAGACCATAACCCTTGCTCTGAATTGTCGAATCTTCACTCCCCCATCCTTAGCAGAATCTCTGAATTCTAACCATCTCCAACCCTAGCGACAATAAAATTCCATGGCACTTCCAATGGCCTTACAAACTCATGCGTTTTCCACCTTCATTTTCTTGCTACCGCTCCTTCCCTAGCAACGGTAGTGATTGGACCCAAAGGTCTTGCTACTAACAACTGCCAATCCTACCTGAACAAATTCTATCATGCCCGGACTCCGACTCCGTTGATGAACTAATCTTGCTGATTCGAATATAGATATTCCAGTCAATACCCCTAAACTAAACCCATCAAAGAACCGGATAAATCACCCAAACAACTTAACCCCGCTCAGCAAGATAGGACCCAACAACAACTCTTGGCATGCAAAATGGAATATAATAATTCTTGATGATATAACCAAGGCAAAAATAAAGAACTAATATACCCAACAAGATATCAAAGCAATATAAATATAGATAACAATCAAGAGGAAAGCAAAATATAATATGCTTGTGATATCATCTGATGAAATCTTGACCTCCCCTTCCAGCTGAGGCACCTACGATGGAACCTGAGTTGCCCCATCCACTATGCGTGGGCAATTCACCATAATAGAGCCAGGCCGATGACAACGATGACAAAATTTTACCTCATGGGTGCACTCTTGGTGGAGCTATCCCTTCCATCCGCACCTGCTGCATTTAGACTTACCACACACATGCTCATGTGCCGCTTCATCCCTCGTGCAAACATCACGGCCCCTTGGTTCTCTCACACTAGCCATGGAAACATCAAACTGTTCAGATTGCCTAGTCGGACCATGAGTCTGCTTCTTCTTCCCTAGTTTCTTATCCAAACCAATCTCATGCTCCTGAGTTACCTCGACTATCTCATCAACAGCTTGAACAGCCAAGATCCGACCCTCGAACCTGGCGACCAATCTATCAGTGACGTGACCAATGATATCGGGTAACTCTTCACATAAAGCTCGCGAAACCTCTTTGGAAATCGAATAATGGGATCGATCCCCCTGAAAACATGATGCATAACCAACATCCGATCCCATATAAAAAGTGCAAGTAATAGGATCCTCCTTCCCAAAGGATTCTAGAGCTCCACAAGCTTTGGGCCCCAGATAGGCCCCTAACTGTCCTACAACAATCTTGGTCTGAGAGACCCGAGACGACCATCCAAGAGTTCCGAAATCGTCTCCTTAACTGAACCAAATATCATAGGATTCCACTCCAAAATACTATGGGTAATCTCCGACGAGATGAACTCCCGCATGTGCCCATCTATCGGGCTAGTACCCGCACCTAAGCCTGAATCTGAACCCGAACCTCCTTCCTGAGTGCCCATCACCATTATGAAAACAACCATACAAATGATTAGAGCATATCCAAGAATCCTCTTCCCACAGGCTTCCTAGATTTTCCAATACTCTCCCCAATTCGAGTATGGATCCTGTGCTTTCAGTAGTATAGGCCCAATACTACCTTCCACACCTATCCATACTTTCCTAAAGAATCATCCTAATTCCTCTAAGTCACCTTCTCAAGTGATACCACAATGCTTGCTAAAAAACACAACTAAACCCACTGAAACACTTCCTAGGCTTTCCTAGGTTTCCCTCTTCACCCTGCCATCAGCTGCTGAAGATGTCACACCCCGCTAAAGCGGAAACGCAAGGTATGACAGCGATAACGGTTTCAATGCAAAAGATAAAGATACATCACCATAGCAATATTTGAAAGTTACAACCCATAGCTTCAAACGAAAACAGAATACAAGTTTTTCAAAATAACATTGTTCAAAATATAACTTCATAATAGCTTCAACACGATGCAGCATGCTCTATGATGATGAATCTTTACATCCACTTACTAATTATTTCCTGAAAAAGCATGTAAAACAAGCGTCAACTATGAAAATAGTTGGTGAGTATCACAAGTTTATAAATCGAGGGTACAATAATGCTTTTCGTAAGTACAAGTACATTGCTTTAATGATAAAACAAAGTTGATTGCTATTAAGGAATACAAGTTTATTGCTATAACGAGAAACGCGTTTGTATGTGTATGAGCAAACAATGAGTCTCAACCAAACCTATGACTGAAGCCCTATCGAGATCTATGCTTATCGTTCCATAGATGAATATGGTATCATGCACTCCAGCGATTCGGGCGAGTGAGGAGTTGTCAATTCCTAATAGCGCTATCCATAATGACCATTGGCTCAAAGAGTTAATGGTTAGAGATAAGGGAAGGGCCTTAGTACGATAAGTTCTCATGTTCCGTGTTGCATAGACATACATAAAGAAACATAACAATACAATAGCAATCATGTTTGATACAAATCAATTTAAATACAACATACAAATAGTAGTTTTTCTGGACATGCTTTTCCACCCCAAAACATAAAACTGAAAATAGGGGAGTGCGTGAATACTCACGATGTTTTGTGTAGACACAAGCGGTACTTCGGGATGCACCAACGTCTTACTACCGGGATCCTACGACATCAAACACACGCACTAGTGAGTTTCCATGTCGATATCTAATGCTAATATACTAAATTCTACATATAGGGAAATGCCAATTTATGTTTTAGTATTGGATTTTATATCAATTAGTTACACTTTTTCTGAAGTAATGAAATTCTATATATCGGGCGATTAATTACAACCTTGGAATATAAACTTTCCAAATTTTTAAGTCCTTATTACAACATAAATTCACGAAAATAGCATTCGAGGGATAAAAATTCTCAAACTTTTTATTTAACTGTTATTAAACAATAATAAGCTAGGAAAAATATAAAAATGGATTTCCAAGCTGTTTAATTATATTTTATGATTTTTGAGCATTTATTTCAATAAAAATTGAAATAAATAGAAAAAAAGTTTCCAAAATTACCCAAACTTTTTAATTAACTGTTATTGTACATAAATAGGCTGGGAAAAATATAAAAGATATTTTTCAGTGGTTATTTGTATTTTTCCTTGTTTTATTCCTTTAAATAGTATTAATTAAAGAAATAATATTAAACAGTTAAAATAAATCACCATAAATTTTTGTAACATCATTTACAGTATAAATATCCTGGGAAAAATATCAAAAGTGGTTTTCATAATGTATAAACTGGTTTTGGGTATTTATGAATATTTAAGTGTATTTTAGTGCAATTAACTTTAGAAAATAAGAGAAAAATAGTTTACAGTAGAGAAAAATATTCAAAATTTTTATGTAACCTCCTACTGTATAATATTATATCCTGGTAAATTTTCATGAAATTTGGATAATCAGAACTATTTTTCCCATTTTTAGACCATTATAATTACCAAGAATTGGTAAAAATAGTAAGACATGATGAAAAATCTTGAAATTATTTTCTGAAGTCACCCATAACAGTTAAGGTATGCGAAAATTGTTAGATACAATTTTCATATCCTCTAAGGGGGTTTTGTAATTTATCATGTCCTAAATAAAAGAAAATTAGAAATCGTATTAAACAGTAACAAAAATTTCTGAAATTTGGTGAGGGGTCATTATTCCCCATAAGTATCATCCATTTAGGATTTATTGACCTCTGGAAATATTTTATATGATTTATGCCCTTGGTTTTAGCAATAACTCTAATAAATCAAAGAAATAACAAAAGCTCTTGAAATTTTCCAGATTATCTCATGCATGCAAGGGCTTTCAAAAGGAAAATGTAAAAAAATGTATTCAGAAGAGAAATGAGGGTAATGATTCCAAATAATTTAAGAAAAGTTGCATGCAATAATGCATGAAGTGTAAATGTGGCTGAAGTTCATGAATTTGTGTAGCCCATTCAGTGAGGTTTTAAGCCACGAAATTTCAACCATCATTCACTAGATATGTTAAGTTTCTAAGGTATTTTTCCTCAGATTTATGGTTGGGTTTAAGGCCATTGTTTAAGCAAGATAAAAATAGTGATCACAGAAAAAGAGCTGTATGCGCAACCTTTTTGTAAAATCTGCCAAAAATCGGATATTTAATATTTTACAGTAAGACCAGTTGGGTTTGAAAGTTAATTCGTGGAACTAACCAATACAAAAAGAATATCATGATTTGGTTAATAAATGGCTGAGTTATGACTGTTCAAAGTCGAACAAAGTAATCTGGCAGATTGCATGTTTACTTGTGTGCATTATTAGGGTATTTCAACAAGAACATCATGCATGTCTTTGGTAAGGCCCGATTTCTAACACATGCATGGAATGAATGAGCATCCAAGATGTACTAGAAATGGTTTCAATGCTTTTGTTCATGCATGAACACAAAAGAAATGGAGAAGAACATGAAATATTAGGTTTTGATGTCACATGATCATATGTGCATCTTTTCCACTCCTTGCATGGGTTTGATCCCGGATTTTCACCATCTCTAACACACGCATTGTGTTATGGTGAGAATCTACAAACCACAAGGGAAAATGAAAGAATTCTAGCCATGGAATGGCATAGAATCCGAAAAGAAGAGAAGACTAAGAAGAAAAAGAGGTTTAACCATGAAACTTATGGAAGAAGATGTTGTTGTTTACCTTGGTTTTGACCTTGAGAGAAGTAAGAACACTTCAAGGGCTTCACAATCTCGAAATTTTGCAGAGAATTGAGAGGATTTTCGTGAGTTTAGAGAGAGGGAAGAAGAGAGTGAAGTGTGTGAAGAGAGTGAAGTGATAGAGTGAAGAGGAAGAGGTGGAGTGGGGGTTTAAGCTTAATGATTGTGTTTTGGGGAAGAGAGAGGGCATGGGGAGAGGTGATGGCCGGTTTTTGCATGCATTTTGGCCTCCTCTCTCCTAAATTTTAAAATTTATAAAATTCCCTCCTAAATCTTTATAAAAACCCTAATTTTATAAAAGTGTTTATTAAGCAAATTTGGATTTATTTAAAATCTTGTTTTCAAAAAAATAAATTATGATTAATACTTGGTAATTTAATTTCTATTTCATTGACTATAATTCATAATTTGATTAATAAAAATTTGATATTAGGAAGTTTATAGCCAAATTTTATAAAGTTTTTAAGCTTTATAATTTATAACTTTGGATTTTTGGCTCTTTAGGGTTTTTGGAATATTGTTTGATATTCAACAACATGTTGAAGTATAATTAGAATGTTTTAATTTATTTTTAGAGTTTTATACCCTATTTCAATTATAACAAAGCTTGAAGCTTTATTCTAATTATAGTATTGGCATTTCCTATTGTAGCTAAGCAACTTACTAGAATTGTAAGTATCAAGTATATTAGTCCTAGACCTTAGTTGGATCCTAGTTTATGCAAGATTTTTGACCTAATCTATACTACTAGGTCATGGCATGTTGTGCATGAATGGTTTTTTATAAAGATGCATGAGTCCGAGAATGACCTGAATTGGCAGTTGTCACAGTATCCCCCACTTAAAAAGAATTTCGTCCCGAAATTCATTCTATGTCATCGCTTGTCATCGCAAGGGAATAGTTGCGGATACTTTTCCTTTATGTAGTCCTCGCGCTCCCAGGTGTACTCCGGCCCGCGTTTTGAGTTCCATCGAACTTTCACAATCGGGATCTTACTCCGCTTAAGTTGTTTTACCTCCCTGTCAAGGATTTCTATCGGTTCCTCAACGAAGCTCAGCTTATCATTGATCTTAATTTCCTCCAGGGGTACTATCAATGTTTCATCGGCTAGACATTTCTTAAGGTTGGAGACGTGGAATGTGTCGTGAATGGCGCTTAACTCTTGGGGCAATTGAAGTTTATACGCTATCGGACCAATCCTTTCAAGGATTTCAAAGGGTCCAACATATCTCGGGCTTAGTTTTCCTTTCTTACCAAAACGCACAAGCCCTTTCCAAGGCGACACTTTTAAAAGTACCTTGTCTCCTACTTGGAATTCTAATGGTTTTCGACGATTATCCGCATAACTTTTCTGACGATCTCTAGCAGCTTTAAGCTTATCCTTGATGATAGCAATCTTGTCGGATGTTTCCTGGATAAGTTCGACTCTAGTCAACTGTCTGTCTCCGATTTCTGTCCAGCATAAGGGCGAACGACACTTGCGTCCATACAATGCTTCATATGGAGCACATTGGATACTCGTGTGGTAACTGTTATTGTAGGAAAACTCAATTAGGGGTAAATGAGTATCCCAATTTCCTTTGAACTCAATGACACACGCTCGTAGCATGTCTTCCAATGTTTGTATTGTTCTCTCTGTTTGCCCATCTGTCTGAGGGTGGTAAGCTGTGCTCAAATCTATCTTGGTTCCTAGTGCCCTCTGTAACATCCACCAAAATCGAGATGTAAAACGACTATCTCTATCAGAAATGATAGATAGGGGTACACCATGCAGAGAAACAATTTTGTCGATGTAGATTTGGGCCAATTTTTCCATCTTGAAATCTTCTCGAATGGGGAGAAAGTGAGCAGATTTCGTCAGTCGATCCACTATGACCCAAATTGAGTCGTGACCTCTAGCAGTTCTAGGGAGTTTGGTAACGAAATCCATAGATATTTGCTCCCATTTCCATTGGGGAATTTCAGGTTGTTGCAACAACCCGGATGGTTTCTGATGTTCAGCTTTGACTATTGAGCATGTCAAACACTTCCCAACGTACAAGGCAATATCCTTTTTCATTCCAGGCCACCAATAGTACTCTTTAAGATCCTTGTACATCTTATCTGCTCCAGGGTGGATGGAGTATTTAGATCGATGAGACTCCTCTAGTACCATGTCTCTCAGGTTGTTAACCCTTGGAATCCAGACCCTGTCTTTAAAATAACGAACTCCATCAGGTTTGGTTTCAAATCTTTCTTCCAAACCATGTAAAGTTTTGCCTGGAAGATTTTCCTTGCATAACGCTTTCTCCTGGGCATTAATGATTTGAGATTTCAAGCTTGTCTGAATTACCATTCCCAAAGCTCTCACATGGGAAGGTTTCACTCTTTCTTTCCTACTAAGAGCGTCGGCTACTACGTTAGCCTTTCCTGGGTGATATCGTATCTCACAATCATAATCACTAAACAACTCTACCCATCTTCTCTGCCGCATGTTTAACATTTTCTGATCCAGGATATGCTGAAGGCTTTTGTGATCAGTATAAATGGTGCACTTGGTTCCGTACAAATAATGCCTCCATATCTTAAGGGCGAAAACTATTGCTCCTAGTTCTAGATCATGGGTGGTATAATTCTTCTCGTGCGGTTTGAGTTGTCTGGAAGCATATGCAATGACCTTATCTTTTTGCATTAGCACACATCCTAATCCTTGATGAGACGCATCACAATACACCACAAAGTTCTCTGATCCTTCTGGTAAAGCCAGAATTGGTGCATTGCACAGCTTGTTTTTCAGGATTTGAAACGCCTCTTCGTGTTTCTCTTCCCAGAGAAATTTTCTATCCTTTTGGGTCAAAGATGTTAATGGTTGAGCAATCCTAGAGAAATTCTCAATGAAGCGTCTGTAGTACCCAGCTAATCCTAGGAATTGTCGTATTTCTGTCGGGGTTTTGGGGGCCTCCCATTTCTTGATTGCCTCTATCTTAGCTGGATCTACATGGATTCCTCTTTCGCCGATCACATGACCAAGAAAATGTACTTCCCGAATCCAAAATTCACACTTAGTGAACTTGGCATACAATTTATGTTCCTTCAACAGCTCCAACACTAGCTTTAGATGTCTATTGTGATCTTCTTTGGTCCGCGAGTAAACAAGTATGTCATCGATAAATACAATTACAAACCTGTCTAGGTATGGTCTACAGACCCTATTCATCAAATCCATGAATACAGCGGGTACATTCGTTAGTCCAAAAGGCATGACTAAGAACTCATAATGTCCATAACGGGTTCTAAATGCTGTTTTGTGAATGTCGTCTTCGTGAATTCTTAGCTGATGATACCCTGACCGAAGGTCGATTTTTGAGAAGTAGGAAGCGCCCTGCAACTGATCGAACAAGTCATCTATTCTAGGGAGGGGATATCGATTCTTGATTGTCAACTTGTTCAATTCTCTGTAATCAATGCGCATTCGGAACGAACCATCTTTCTTTTTGACGAATAACACTGGGGCTCCCCAAGGTGAAGAACTTGGTCGAATAAACCCTTTGTCTAGAAGTTCTTGAAGTTGTCCGGATAGTTCTTGCATCTCGGATGGTGCAAGGCGATATGGTGCTTTTGCTACCGGTGCCGCTCTGGGAATTAAGTCTATCCGAAATTCGACCTGTCTATAAGGGGGTAGACCGGGCAATTCCTCCGGAAATACTTCGGGATAGTTTTGAACCACCGGAATCTCCTTGAGTTGCTTAGCTTCTGGTTCTCTTTCTAGCACGTGGGCCATGAATGCAATACAATTCTTCTTCAGGTACTTGTGAACCTTCACGCTTGATACTATGTTTAAACTTCTTCCTGGCTTCTCACCGTGTATGATAAGGGTTTCTCCATTAGGGAGAGGCACTCTAATGACTTTCTCATAACAACCAATGTCCGCTCTATTTTTGGATAACCAATCCATCCCTACTATCACATCAAAACTACCTAGCTCTATAGGAATTAGGTCAATGCTAAAGAGTTTATCAGCTAAATTCAAAGTACAACCAGGAATTATATCACTAGCCCTAATTTCATACCCATCAGCAAGTTCAATAGCATAAGCATTCCTCATCTTTACCGATTTCAAGCCAATTAACGGTCTAAATGCTAAAGAAACAAAACTCCTATCTGCTCCCGCATCGAATATTACTGATGCAAAATGGTTGTTCAGGAGGAACGTACCTGTTATCACTTCAGGGTTCTGACGAGCTTCTTCTGCACCAATCACAAAGGCTACACCTCTTGGCTGTCCAACTTGATTTCCTTGAAAGTTTTGCCTGGCTTGGCCTTGTCCATTGTTACCAGGTCCATTGTTCAGTTTAGGACATGCTCTACGGAGATGATCAGTACTCCCGCACTCGTAACATGTCCTTTTTCCCTCCTTATTCACCTTACAATACTTCGAGTAATGGCCTGTTTGCTTACAGTTTTGGCACACCGGGCAAGCTCCCTTGTGATGGAAGTTACACTTATTGTACTTCTCTATTTGTGTTCCAACCATAGAATGGTTCCAGAATTCAGATTCAAGTTTCTGAAGTTCATCCTTGGGACAATACTCCTCTATCAACAGCTTCTTTAGGTCTTCCCAAGTTAGCTGATATGCTGCTGTACGGCCTCGGGTTTGCACTAGAGTATTCCACCAGGTTAATGCCCTATCTTGGAATAGGCAAGATGCATACTCCACTTTGTTGCGCTCGAGGCATTTGCTAATGTGAAGGACCGACTCCATGCTGTCAATCCATTTCAGCAACCCGACCGCACCTTCCTTTCCATAGAACTCCTTAGGTTTACAGGCCATAAAGGACTTGTAGTTACATTCTCTTTCATTGTTTCCCCGGTTTCCTCCACTACTTCCTTGGTTAGCAATAAGTCCTGCAGTTACTTGAGTAACAATGTTTGGGATTGCTTGCATGAGTTGTTGTGCTACCATTTGAGCAACATCGGGTGTTTCGTTCTGTGGGCGCCCGCGATTAGGCCTTCCCGACATGGTTCTATGACACAGGAGAAGAAATACGTATAAATACATAAAATAATGTATAATATGTATTTCACTACCATTTTGAAAACTGTAAGTGTTGTCAAATTAATGGGTTGCATTAATACTATGCATATAGATTTGAGAAAGGAAAGAAAAGAAAAATCTCTTTTATTCAACCATTTACCAAATAAATTTTAGGGTTTGACCTCATAGTAAAAGTTTTCAAACATAAAATAAAATTTTTCATTACCATTTGAAATAATCTTAAAACCAAACCAATACATCAATCCCAAAATAAAGTTTTAAATATTTTTCCCAAAAGACACCCAACATGGGTTTTCATTTCAAAACAAAATAAAACAAAATACTGAAATCAAAACCAAAAGTCAATCGCTATCCCAACAAGAAGCATCAACACCACAATCAGGAACAGCCCACCAAACACATAATATGCTGTCATCGCATGACCTGCCTCTCGTCTAGCAGCACTAGCAGTGTCAGCAGTCTCCATCGAATGCTGATACAGGATTTCCATTCCTGCCAAGACTTCATCCAAAACTTCTCGATGCCCAGCTATCACAGCGAGACTGTGACGTAGGCCCGCTGCTATCGACTGCAATCTCTGGGACTCCTCAGGGGTCATACCTGGCTGTCTGACAGGTATCCCTATGACTTGCTGAGGTGAGGGTGCTCTCGGTCCTGCATCGCTGGGTCCTGCTCCGCTAGGTCCTGCCGTGCCATGTCCTGCTGTGCTGGCGGGTATCCTTCCTGGAATGGGAACACTCTTCCTCGCCGTCCTCCGAATGCGAAGTCCATAAAGCGGTGGCTGTGGCAACACCGATGTCGGTGATGCCTCGCGTCGTTGACTCGGGGCGTTGTCATTGCTGATCTCCACCAAGTTCCCTATATCTTCCGTATCCTCTGATGGGTCTTCTTCTACCGAGGCGGGGGGATTACGTCGAGGGATAACAGTGACGTAGCCGGATTCATCGACTGAGGCGGTAGCGCGGGAAGATGACGATGTTGACATAATGGACTGTGACATAGTTTCAATGAGATATGAAATAAATGACAATGCATGCCTATAATATGCAATGCTTACACACACCAAAATTAACCTTTTGAAATTTTGAAATAAAGTTTTCTCAAATGTTTTTGTTGAACATATTCCCATTATAATTAGCTCAAGATTTGTATAAATCTTTTCTTAATTAAACATAGGTGATCAGGCTATGTTTAATAGAGGTCCAATAATACAACTCCCGACCTAATTATATTAGTAATATGTTTGATGTAAAAAGAATTTCTTTGTAAGTTTTAGTTATAGGTTGTGTTTTCTTAAAGAAAAATCGATGTTCTCTATAACTTTAGCTCTGATACCACTTCTGTCACACCCCGCTAAAGCGGAAACGCAAGGTATGACAGCGATAACGGTTTCAATGCAAAAGATAAAGATACATCACCATAGCAATATTTGAAAGTTACAACCCATAGCTTCAAACGAAAACAGAATACAAGTTTTTCAAAATAACATTGTTCAAAATATAACTTCATAATAGCTTCAACACGATGCAGCATGCTCTATGATGATGAATCTTTACATCCACTTACTAATTATTTCCTGAAAAAGCATGTAAAACAAGCGTCAACTATGAAAATAGTTGGTGAGTATCACAAGTTTATAAATCGAGGGTACAATAATGCTTTTCGTAAGTACAAGTACATTGCTTTAATGATAAAACAAAGTTGATTGCTATTAAGGAATACAAGTTTATTGCTATAACGAGAAACGCGTTTGTATGTGTATGAGCAAACAATGAGTCTCAACCAAACCTATGACTGAAGCCCTATCGAGATCTATGCTTATCGTTCCATAGATGAATATGGTATCATGCACTCCAGCGATTCGGGCGAGTGAGGAGTTGTCAATTCCTAATAGCGCTATCCATAATGACCATTGGCTCAAAGAGTTAATGGTTAGAGATAAGGGAAGGGCCTTAGTACGATAAGTTCTCATGTTCCGTGTTGCATAGACATACATAAAGAAACATAGCAATACAATAGCAATCGTGTTTGATACAAATCAATTTAAATACAACATACAAATAGTAGTTTTTCTGGACATGCTTTTCCACCCCAAAACATAAAACTGAAAATAGGGGAGTGCGTGAATACTCACGATGTTTTGTGTAGACACAAGCGGTACTTCGGGATGCACCAACGTCTTACTACCGGGATCCTACGACATCAAACACACGCACTAGTGAGTTTCCATGTCGATATCTAATGCTAATATACTAAATTCTACATATAGGGAAATGCTAATTTATGTTTTAGTATTGGATTTTATATCAATTAGTTACACTTTTTCTGAAGTAATGAAATTCTATATATCGGGCGATTAATTACAACCTTGGAATATAAACTTTCCAAATTTTTAAGTCCTTATTACAACATAAATTCACGAAAATAGCATTCGAGGGATAAAAATTCTCAAACTTTTTATTTAACTGTTATTAAACAATAATAAGCTAGGAAAAATATAAAAATGGATTTCCAAGCTGTTTAATTATATTTTATGATTTTTGAGCATTTATTTCAATAAAAATTGAAATAAATAGAAAAAAAGTTTCCAAAATTACCCAAACTTTTTAATTAACTGTTATTGTACATAAATAGGCTGGGAAAAATATAAAAGATATTTTTCAGTGGTTATTTGTATTTTTCCTTGTTTTATTCCTTTAAATAGTATTAATTAAAGAAATAATATTAAACAGTTAAAACAAATCACCATAAATTTTTGTAACATCATTTACAGTATAAATATCCTGGGAAAAATATCAAAAGTGGTTTTCATAATGTATAAACTGGTTTTGGGTATTTATGAATATTTAAGTGTATTTTAGTGCAATTAACTTTAGAAAATAAGAGAAAAATAATTTACAGTAGAGAAAAATATTCAAAATTTTTATGTAACCTCCTACTGTATAATATTATATCCTGGTAAATTTTGCATGAAATTTGGATAATCAGAACTATTTTTCCCATTTTTAGACCATTATAATTACCAAGAATTGGTAAAAATAGTAAGACATGATGAAAAATCTTGAAATTATTTTCTGAAGTCACCCATAACAGTTAAGGTATGCGAAAATTGTTAGATACAATTTTCATATCCTCTAAGGGGGTTTTGTAATTTATCATGTCCTAAATAAAAGAAAATTAGAAATCGTATTAAACAGTAACAAAAATTTCTGAAATTTGGTGAGGGGTCATTATTCCCCATAAGTATCATCCATTTAGGATTTATTGACCTCTGGAAATATTTTATATGATTTATGCCCTTGGTTTTAGCAATAACTCTAATAAATCAAAGAAATAACAAAAGCTCTTGAAATTTTCCAGATTATCTCATGCATGCAAGGGCTTTCAAAAGGAAAATGTAAAAAAATGTATTCAGAAGAGAAATGAGGGTAATGATTCCAAATAATTTAAGAAAAGTTGCATGCAATAATGCATGAAGTGTAAATATGGCTGAAGTTCATGAATTTGTGTAGCCCATTCAGTGAGGTTTTAAGCCACGAAATTTCAACCATCATTCACTAGATATGTTAAGTTTCTAAGGTATTTTTCCTCAGATTTATGGTTGGGTTTAAGGCCATTGTTTAAGCAAGATAAAAATAGTGATCACAGAAAAAGAGCTGTATGCGCAACCTTTTTGTAAAATCTGCCAAAAATCGGATATTTAATATTTTACAGTAAGACCAGTTGGGTTTGAAAGTTAATTCGTGGAACTAACCAATACAAAAAGAATATCATGATTTGGTTAATAAATGGCTGAGTTATGACTGTTCAAAGTCGAACAAAGTAATCTGGCAGATTGCATGTTTACTTGTGTGCATTATTAGGGTATTTCAACAAGAACATCATGCATGTCTTTGGTAAGGCCCGATTTCTAACACATGCATGGAATGAATGAGCATCCAAGATGTACTAGAAATGGTTTCAATGCTTTTGTTCATGCATGAACACAAAAGAAATGGAGAAGAACATGAAATATTAGGTTTTGATGTCACATGATCATATGTGCATCTTTTCCACTCCTTGCATGGGTTTGATCCCGGATTTTCACCATCTCTAACACACGCATTGTGTTATGGTGAGAATCTACAAACCACAAGGGAAAATGAAAGAATTCTAGCCATGGAATGGCATAGAATCCGAAAAGAAGAGAAGACTAAGAAGAAAAAGAGGTTTAACCATGAAACTTATGGAAGAAGATGTTGTTGTTTACCTTGGTTTTGACCTTGAGAGAAGTAAGAACACTTCAAGGGCTTCACAATCTCGAAATTTTGCAGAGAATTGAGAGGATTTTCGTGAGTTTAGAGAGAGGGAAGAAGAGAGTGAAGTGTGTGAAGAGAGTGAAGTGATAGAGTGAAGAGGAAGAGGTGGAGTGGGGGTTTAAGCTTAATGATTGTATTTTGGGGAAGAGAGAGGGCACGGGGAGAGGTGATGGCCGGTTTTTGCATGCATTTTGGCCTCCTCTCTCCTAAATTTTAAAATTTATAAAATTCCCTCCTAAATCTTTATAAAAACCCTAATTTTATAAAAGTGTTTATTAAGCAAATTTGGATTTATTTAAAATCTTGTTTTCAAAAAAATAAATTATGATTAATACTTGGTAATTTAATTTCTATTTCATTGACTATAATTCATAATTTGATTAATAAAAATTTGATATTAGGAAGTTTATAGCCAAATTTTATAAAGTTTTTAAGCTTTATAATTTATAACTTTGGATTTTTGGCTCTTTAGGGTTTTTGGAATATTGTTTGATATTCAACAACATGTTGAAGTATAATTAGAATGTTTTAATTTATTTTTAGAGTTTTATACCCTATTTCAATTATAACAAAGCTTGAAGCTTTATTCTAATTATAGTATTGGCATTTCCTATTGTAGCTAAGCAACTTACTAGAATTGTAAGTATCAAGTATATTAGTCCTAGACCTTAGTTGGATCCTAGTTTATGCAAGATTTTTGACCTAATCTATACTACTAGGTCATGGCATGTTGTGCATGAATGGTTTTTTTATAAAGATGCATGAGTCCGAGAATGACCTGAATTGGCAGTTGTCATAGAAGAGCACCCCCATAATGTCAGTTACCTACCTCATGAATACAATCGTATGCAACAAAGCCTAGATAATCCTTCGAGTAAAAGAGTTGTCCCTACAACGGTTAGAATCAAACAAGAGCTGCACAATAGGGTCAAATCTGTCACTCTGAGATTATCCAACCTTTGTCACATGTGACTTGACATATTCACTTAATAACTAACTCACATCACTTAAGAGTTCCACAAAGTACAAAGCAAGTAGCATTCGTGTAGTAGCACTCCAATCCATAGAATAACCAAGAACATCCAAACTCACATACTACAACTCATGCTAGGAACTTCAACTCTTATTGTCGGTTGCCTTACGCATGAAAATTATACACAATATAGGATCAAATAGATTGTCAAAAAAAGGCTCTATCCTAGGATCACAACCAAATGAGGAATGGGAAATAAGGCCGAATCAATCATTCTAGGGCTATATGATCCTAACCATATACAATTTTTTAAAGCATACACTTAACAATCTCTAATACCAATACATATTCCCAACCTAACATCCCATGCTTCCTAGGTTACAAGGCATCACATATCAAGCCAATCTGTCACTGACTAATCAGTACTAGCATGCAAGTCTACAAGCTTATACAATACGCATACAAAGGCATCACTCCTAGCTTTCTATCATGCGAACACTGATTAGATTCTTAGCCCTAACTAGCATGTGATTCACAGATTCACAAATCAAATCAAATCAGATAACATGTATAGGTATTTTAGGAAAACCTACTTGAGCTCGGTCAATTGCATTCACCACACCCTTTCTTGTATTACAAAACCCCTTTTTCTTAAAAACATTTTCTTTTTGAAATTTTTTACTAAATCCTTATTTTGAGTTCAGACACACTCGAGAGCATGTCTGAATCCCTCAAACTAAGGCTCTGATACCAACTTGTAATGTCCCATAAATAAGACCAAAAATTTCATTTTTAAATTTACAAAACAGTAATCTCAAAGACAACATCATGGAATCCAAGGTGGAATAATGTGTATCAATACATCATAAAAATTAGAGTAAGTCACAAAATGCGGAAAATGGTGGTGTGTGCACTGTAATCATCCCGGGCTCTTCCCCGAAATACCCCATAACATATATAATAAACACATACTGGGCCCCCGCCCCACATCGGGCCTCACCCAACATCGAGTCCCACTCGGCCTCGAGCCACACCCATCATTAAGCCTCGCTTGGGTTACAAATCTTTAATTCTTTAGGCCCCTCCTGACATAGGGCTGTAACATCCCCCTCTGGCACGTATCACAATATTGTCCGCTTTGGGCCACTCGGCACGAGGACTTCCCAGGGGGTCACCCATCCTGGTACTACTCCCGCCCGAGCACGCTTAACTGCAGAGTTCTTATGGGATCTGCTGCCCTCACGGCTTTAAAACGCGTTGTGATAGGGAAGGTATCCACACCCCTTATAAGGAATGCTTAGTTCTCCTTCCAAGCCGATGTGGGATCAGATCTAACCCACTTTCACCCCCCATTATAGGGTTCGACGTCCCTGTCGAACACATCGACCCGTGCCCTGGCTCTGATACCATTTGTAACATCCCCCTCTGGCACGTATCACAATATTGTCCGCTTTGGGCCACTCGGCACGAGGACTTCCCAGGGGGTCACCCATCCTGGTACTACTCCCGCCCGAGCACGCTTAACTGCAGAGTTCTTATGGGATCTGCTGCCCTCACGGCTTTAAAACGCGTTGTGACAAGGAAGGTATCCACACCCCTTATAAGGAATGCTTAGTTCTCCTTCCCAGCCGATGTGGGATCAAATCTAACCCACTTTCAGTTGTAACACCCAGGATTTTGAAAGCCAAGAAAGTAAAGGAAACCCTAAATTTAAGAGGGACTCGACGAGTCAAAGGAAGGACTCGGCGAGTCGGAGCGGGATCCGGGTCGATAAGAAAGTGACCAACTCGACGAGTCGGCCAAGTGGACTCGGCGAGTCTGGTCTGTGCGAGGAAAACCCTAAATCCGGGGCTTGGAGCCTATTTAAGCATCTTAATCTTCTTCCTAGGGCTCCTTTACAGCCTCTTGCACCCAGAACGCCGCACCTTAAGCCCCCATTGTGTTCATTCAAGCTTCTAGCCACTTTTGAGTGGGTTTAAGGAAGAAGAAGGAGTGGGAATCCTTGAAGCATCAAGGAGTGGCTTTGGATCTGAAGTTTGGGAAGCATTTCAGAGCATTGGAAGGTATCAATTCGTTTCTCTCCTCCATATTTTTCCTTGGTTATGAGTTTTGGGGCTTTTAAGCCATGTTTAAGACCAATCTTGAGCTTGAGGTCCAGATCTGAGGTTGCTACCTCAGATCCATGTTTATTTTGGTATGTAATTCCATAAAGTATCAGCCATTGGGTGGAAATTGGAGTCTCTTGGTCCTAAACCCTAGCTATGGGTGTATTTTGCCTAGATCTCACTCTCTACACGTAAAGTTTGCGACTTTACGTGGGAAATAGGCTTGGGGAGGGTAGATCTATAGTTTGGAGCTCATGCATGACTCGGAAGTCCTCTGCATGTAAGTGGATCTTAGTGGACTCGACGAGTCCTTCGAGTGGACTCGGCGAGTAGCTTGAAGATGAGGAGGAACTCGACGAGTGGTATGAACAGCTCGTCGAGTCGGATGAAGATGGGCATGAACTCGGCGAGTTGGATGAACAACTCATCGAGTTGGATGAAGTTTGTCGTGTGCTCGGCGAGTCTGTTCTTAGACTCGGCGAGTCAGGTCGAGTGGTCCCAAACCCTTCGAGTTAAGACTCGAGTCAGCGAGTCGAGCCAGGACTCAGTGAGTTGGTCAGGACAGGAATCGGGAATCGGTAAACTCGGCGAGTCAGGGGCTGACTCGGCGAGTAGAGTCGCGAGTGGAAGGACTCTGGATTCATGCACTCGGCGAGTCAGTAGGGTGGTTCGGCGAGTAGGGTTGACCTGGAAGGTTGACTTTGACCAGAGTTGACTTGGTTAACCTTTGGAGGTCAGTTAGACTAAGTGTTGGGTTGTATATTGATAGCTCGGAGAGCTAGAGGAGCAGCGGTTCAGGGGATTGTCGAGTAGCAGCCAGAGGTTTATCAGCAGGGCTCAGCGGTTCAGGTGAGTTTCCTTCCAGTAGGAACGGGTCTAAGGCCACAATGCCGGTCCGTTTAGCTAGCAGTAGTTTCGGATGTTGATCTGGTACAGTAGTTAGTATGTTTGATGCCTTCGTGGCTCAGACAGGAATTATGTGTTATGTGTTCCGGGCTACGATCCGATGTAGTATGCAGTATATGTGAGTTTATGCCAGTGATATGTTATGTTATGCTGTGTTCAGTTAGCTTCGGACTTCGGTCCGATGGAGGGGACAAGGTCCCAGACAGTTAGCTTCGGACTTCGGTCCGAAGGAGGGGACAAGGTCCCAGACAGTTAGCTTCGGACTTCGGTTCGATGGAGGGGGCAAGGCCCCAGTCAGTTAGCTTCGGACTTCGGTTCGATGGAGGGGGCAAGGCCCCAGTCAGTTAGCTTCGGACTTCGGTTCGATGTCAGCTTCGGACTTCGGTTCGATGTAGGGGGCAAGGCCCCAGATAGTCCGGACTTCGGTCCGATGCAGTGGGCAAGGCCCAATATGTGATTTATATGTTTTTGTGTGGTATGTGGTAGATTGGGGGAGCTCACTAAGCTTCGTGCTTACGGTTTTCAGTTTTGGTTTCAGGTACTCGGTTTTCAAAAGAGGAGCTCGGGAAGATTGCAGAGCACACACCATAATCAGTTAGCCTGGGAATGTTTGACTCTGATAATGATATTATGTTTTGAATTTAATACTCGAAAGTTACGTTTGACTTATGATACGTTTTATAAATCCAGTTTTAGTAATGTTTTAAAAGAAATTTTTAGTCGTGATTTATGGGTCGTTACAAGTTGGTATCAGAGCCTTGGTTTGAGGGATTCGGGCGCACTCCTGAGTGTGTCTGAACTCAAACTAAGGAAGTGGTATATAGTTTTCAAAGAAAAATCGTAGTTATAAAAGAATTTTGAGAAAAGAAAACAAAAAGAGTTTTGAAAAGAGAAAAGGGTGTGGTGCATGCAATCAGCCGAGCTCAAGTAAGTACTCCCAATTTACCCATACAAGTTATGTTATTATTTTCAATATCGGTTCCAGTTTCAGTTTCAGTTCCAGCTTCAGTAGAACAGCATGCTAGAATAGGACTAAGGATCTAGGATGATGCCTTATGTGCCTGCTTTACGTGTTCAGTTTTATGAGAATTGCATACTAGTATTGAGTAGACAGCAGTAGGATAGCCTGTTTAGGTTATGCCTGGTAGCACGAGCTTAACATTGTATGCTATTGTAGTTTCTCGTTATGAGAATAGTTTTGCCTGAGTATGTCTCCTTTATCCGAATGCTGCTTGCTTTGTGCTTTGTGGGACTCTGAGTGATGAGAGTTAGCCATTAGGTGAATACGTTTCATCACATGTGATCAGGGTTGAATAATCTCAGAGTGTTGGATTTGGCCCTATTGCGCAGCTCTCGTTTGAGTCCAACCGTTGTAGGGACGAGTCTTTTACTTGAAGGATTATCTGAGCCTCGTCACATGTGATGGTATTCAGGTGGTGACTAATTGGCATTACTAGGAGGCCTTCAGCAGCTGAGGACTGTGTGGGTAGAGTCAGAGGTTCCCTAGGGCAAGCCTAGGATGAGAGTAGCAGAGATCAGTAGAAGAGTAAAGGGGACTGTGTGGAGTTGAGGTAACTCTTGAGGAAAGTATGGATAGATGTGGAAGGTAGTAGGGGCCCATACTACTGAAAGCAGAGGATCCGTACTCGATTCAAGAGGGGCCAAGACGAAACCAGGAATGGGGTAGTGAGTGAGAAATTCCTCAGCAGTAGTATGTAAATTGATCAGGATTTTGTTATATTTTCAGCATGGTGACGTTGCGCGAGATACCAGTTAGCAGTTCAGGTGTCGAGGAGGGGTCTGGCTCGGGCTTCAGAGCCGGGCAGCTTGATGATCAGATGAGGGATTTCATTTCCGCAGAGATTACGCGCAACATCATTGATCAGACTCCAGTGATTTTCGGTTCGGTTAGAGAGGCCATTGTGGAACTCATGGACAGTCATCTTGAGGCCTTTAAGGCCGGGTTAGTTTCAGGACAGATTGGGGCTCGTCTAGGTCCCGAATCTTATGGAGTTCAGGGATCCATCAGGGAGGGAGATCCCATTTCTAGTTCCTGCCATCTAGGGGCAGGGGTGAGTGGGGAATTTTGTCTCCAAGAGAGACCATTGCACGATTGGATAGTTGAGGAAGTTTCGCGAGCCATTCGCGAGGATCTGCCCGACATGGTCGTGAGGATCACTGATAGATTGATAGCGAGGCTTCAGGATCAGACATCTGTTGTTCAGTTAGCAGGCGTTGCCGTTGGGGTAACGCAGGAGCGAGAGTCGGGCAGGGAGTCAGAAGGGAAAAGGAAAATTGATGAGACTCAGGTAGCCACAGGTTCGGGTAAGAGGTCCAAGGGTCCAGATTTGAGGACGAGGAACTATCAGAGCCGCAGTCGATGCGGGAAGTGCGAAAGGACGCACATGGGTGTGTGTAGGCGTAGGAGTGGTGGCGATGCTGGGTGTTTCAAGTGCGGCCAGATTGGTCATTTTAGCAGAGACTGTGTTGTTACCATCGCCCAGGGGCTTGATCCGTTATGTTTCCATTGCAGTCAGAGGGGCCACAAGAAGGGCCACTGTCCGAGTTTGTATCCAGCAGGGCAGGTGCCAGCTCCTGCCCTTGGGACTTCGAGTACCGCCAGCAATTGTCGAGGCCCGGCAGGGGTGCCTACGGCTCAGAGCCGAGTTTTCCGGTAGATTTCAGCAGGGATTCGAGCAGCACTGAGTAATGAAGGTACGTAACTTTTGTTTTTCTGTCAGCTTATGTCATGATTATATTGTTATGGTTCTGCATCAAATTGTGGTATAAGTGTTGTGTTATAGTGTGGCTTGCTTGTGATTATGTTATATGCCATTTGCATACCTCGGATAATTGGTTGGTAGTTAGGGGATGTGCTCTTATGGAGAAGGTTTTGGAGGATGCAGTATCTGTAGCATGGTTGAGAGAGAGATTCGGTTCGTTTCACTAGTTCGGAGTGGTTAGTGATTGGGATGGATTGGTTAAATTCCTACCTGGCAGGCTTGGGCTCCTTAGCAGAATGATTATAGAATGGCAGCAAAGATCGGGATCTCTTTAGAGTATGAAGCAGCAAGGGGTAAGCAGGATCGAAGTGGGGGAGAACCCTCCGGGGATACATGGATAAGAGTCTCGTAGACTCAGAATGAGTGTGCGGCCTCTGAGAAGAAATGGTAGTAGCACAGTGTTGGATGGATTGAGAAGTTCAGAATTGGGAGTTCGAGAACTTTTCCCAGCAGTTAGTTCATGTAATCGAGATGGTTAGAAGCTGGTTGGGAATCCAGGAAGGGAGGACCACCTGTCGGACGCATGAGAGTCGGAATGAAGATCCTGAGATCGGGTAACAAGAGATGTTTTCGTATTAGTAGCCAGTGTCTGAGGCAGCATGCAGGTTGCGTAGATTCAGGACTTGGGAGGTTGGAAACTTCCCAACAATAGCTTCTTGTATCCGGATTTGTAGACGGTTGGTTTGGGAACCAAGCCGAAGGATTCCTCGACGAAGCGCTAAGAACATCAAGGATATAATATGTTGGGGTTGATGCAGTATTCGAAGACTAAGGGCTGTTTTTGAGGAAATCCCTAGTGGGACTAGGGATAGTCAGGATGTTCTTGAGATGGCAGTAGTAGTGTTGTAAGTCTGCGGGGGTAGCCGTAGCATTCACTAGCAGTCAGATAGCAGTAGTAGTGTTGTAAGTCTGCGAGGGTAGCCGTAGCATCCACTAGCAGCTAGATAGTATTAGCGAGTTGTAAGTCCGCGAGCGTAGTCGCAGCCTTTTATCAGATTGGTAGGTAGCATGAGCGCGTGTTAGTCGCGGGAAAGCAGTTGTACCCACCAGTTCGGGTGCAGCAGTGAGGATGTGGGAATCCACGGGTTAGCTTTCGGATTTCCCAAAAGGATCAGTTACGGCTAAGTTAGCAATTTGGGCTTTGGATCGTCACATCAGATATGAGATCAGAGTCGCAGTGGACCATTGGGGTTCGGGTGTGTTGTGGGCTACCGTCAGTCTGGGAGCCAATATGTTGTTAGTTGTGGAATTGATGATGTTAGGATGTGACGTATGGATCCGATCGGTTGGATCGGAAGGTTGCGAGAGCCACAGTGACGGAATAGCTAGTGGAAACTAGTCCTAGAGGAAGATTTCGTTCGGAAGTCGTGGAAGAGACTAAGTGAGGAGTCCCTTGACTCCACAGTTGGGTTGGAGTTCAGTGTTTCAGGTAGCTCAGTGTTTCAGCCAGTTCTGTGTTTCAGGCCGTTCAGCGTCTCAGTCGGTTCAGCGTTTCGGGCAGTTTAGTGTTTCAGGCATGTTCAGTATTGCAGGCAGTTCAGTGTTTGGAAGGTTTCAAGGTTTTGGGTCAGTATTGTATTTGCGTTGGAATGCAAGTGCTGACGATATAGTTGGCTGACTTGGAAATGGCAAGTCCTTCTCAGCAGGATCAGTTGAGCCTTTGTCGAAGTATAAGTGATCTGTAAGGATGGCTAGGCAGGTAGCTTTTCATTCAGGAGGAAAGGCTCGAGTAAGTAGGAGATGAGTAATCAGGTGGGATAAAAGCAAGCTGGTTCCAGCAGCATCGTTTCAGTATGAGCGGCAGGATGGATAGAACAGTTATAGATAATCGAAGTATCTTTAGGAGTCGCTGGAAGAGACTAGGATTTGTGATGGAGTGTAGTGACCGGTGGGAGCCCGGTAACTCAGATATAGGGAGATTGGTTAGACCAGAGTAGTCTCAGTACATCCGGTAGGCGGATGGGAGGCAGCAGGATTTTCAGTCGGAGGAGGTAACGTTGAGGAGATTATGGGAAAGAGAAGGATTTAGTATGTTCTAGCGGTAGTGATCGGCACTGTGAGTGGCCGGAGTGATGGGCAAAAAGGGTGGGGGATGTTCCAGACAAAGAGTTGGAGGCAGTTCGCAGGCAGCTGATCATAGCAAACTTCGAGGACGAAGTTCAGTTTAAGTGGGGGAGAGTTGTAACACCCAGGATTTTGAAAGCCAAGAAAGTAAAGGAAACCCTAAATTTAAGAGGGACTCGACGAGTCAAAGGAAGGACTCGGCGAGTCGGAGCGGGATCCGGGTCGATAAGAAAGTGACCAACTCGACGAGTCGGCCAAGTGGACTCGGCGAGTCTGGTTTGTGCGAGGAAAACCCTAAATCCGGGGCTTGGAGCCTATTTAAGCATCTTAATCTTCTTCCTAGGGCTCCTTTACAGCCTCTTGCACCCAGAACGCCGCACCTTAAGCCCCCATTGTGTTCATTTAAGCTTCTAGCCACTTTTGAGTGGGTTTAAGGAAGAAGAAGGAGTGGGAATCCTTGAAGCATCAAGGAGTGGCTTTGGATCTGAAGTTTGGGAAGCATTTCAGAGCATTGGAAGGTATCAATTCGTTTCTCTCCTCCATATTTTTCCTTGGTTATGAGTTTTGGGGCTTTTAAGCCATGTTTAAGACCAATCTTGAGCTTGAGGTCCAGATCTGAGGTTGCTACCTCAGATCCATGTTTATTTTGGTATGTAATTCCATAAAGTATCAGCCATTGGGTGGAAATTGGAGTCTCTTGGTCCTAAACCCTTGCTATGGGTGTATTTTGCCTAGATCTCACTCTCTACACGTAAAGTTTGCAACTTTACGTGGGAAATAGGCTTGGGGAGGGTAGATCTATAGTTTGGAGCTCATGCATGACTCGGAAGTCCTCTGCATGTAAGTGGATCTTAGTGGACTCGACGAGTCCTTCGAGTGGACTCGGCGAGTAGCTTGAAGATGAGGAGGAACTCGACGAGTGGTATGAACAGCTCGTCGAGTCGGATGAAGATGGGCATGAACTCGGCGAGTTGGATGAACAACTCGTCGAGTTGGATGAAGTTTGTCGTGTGCTCGGCGAGTCTGTTCTTAGACTCGGCGAGTCAGGTCGAGTGGTCCCAAACCCTTCGAGTTAAGACTCGAGTCAGCGAGTCGAGCCAGGACTCAGTGAGTTGGTCAGGACAGGAATCGGGAATCGGTAAACTCGGCGAGTCAGGGGCTGACTCGGCGAGTAGAGTCGCGAGTGGAAGGACTCTGGATTTATGCACTCGGCGAGTCAGTAGGGTGACTCGGCGAGTAGGGTTGACCTGGAAGGTTGACTTTGACCAGAGTTGACTTGGTTAACCTTTGGAGGTCAGTTAGACTAAGTGTTGGGTTGTATATTGATAGCTCGGAGAGCTAGAGGAGCAGCGGTTCAGGGGATTGTCGAGTAGCAGCCAGAGGTTTATCAGCAGGGCTCAGCGGTTCAGGTGAGTTTCCTTCCAGTAGGAACGGGTCTAAGGCCACAATGCCGGTCCGTTTAGCTAGCAGTAGTTTCGGATGTTGATCTGGTACAGTAGTTAGTATGTTTGATGCCTTCGTGGCTCAGACAAGAATTATGTGTTATGTGTTCCGGGCTACGGTCCGATGTAGTATGCAGTATATGTGAGTTTATGCCAGTGATATGTTATGTTATGCTGTGTTCAGTTAGCTTCGGACTTCGGTCCGATGGAGGGGACAAGGTCCCAGACAGTTAGCTTCGGACTTCGGTCCGAAGGAGGGGACAAGGTCCCAGACAGTTAGCTTCGGACTTCGGTTCGATGGAGGGGGCAAGGCCCCAGTCAGTTAGCTTCGGACTTCGGTTCAATGGAGGGGGCAAGGCCCCAGTCAGTTAGCTTCGGACTTCGGTTCGATGTCAGCTTCGGACTTCGGTTCGATGTAGGGGGCAAGGCCCCAGATAGTCCGGACTTCGGTCCGATGCAGTGGGCAAGGCCCAATATGTGATTTATATGTTTTTGTGTGGTATGTGGTAGATTGGGGGAGCTCACTAAGCTTCGTGCTTACGGTTTTCAGTTTTGGTTTCAGGTACTCGGTTTTCAAAAGAGGAGCTCGGGAAGATTGCAGAGCACACACCATAATCAGTTAGCCTGGGAATGTTTGACTCTGATAATGATATTATGTTTTGAATTTAATACTCGAAAGTTACGTTTGACTTATGATACGTTTTATAAATCCAGTTTTAGTAATGTTTTAAAAGAAATTTTTAGTCGTGATTTTTGGGTCGTTACAAGGGCCCTACCTGGTACACATATAAACATATAAACATATAATTATGCTAACACGTATGATAATTACAAAGTTATTGGCATACAATACAATAATCGGGCCTCGCCTGACATTGAGCTTCGCTCGGTATACATACCAATGCATACACATGCAAGAGTCACATAGATGTCCAACATCCTAATGTAATAAACCATGGGCCAGAACTAGTGCCTTTGACCCGCTAAACACAATGAAGAAACTCACCTTAGACTAGTGAATCTCACCGATAAATCTTTGGTTGCTGGTCTGTTAGGTTCCCTGCGCTATCAATCACAAAATAACATCTAAATAATAATTGGATCCCCAAACACATTAAGTGTCCAAACTAGGGTAAAAGACCTTTTTACCCTTTACCGAACTTATCCCAAGGCAAAGGTCCAAGCCAACTATCCAAAAGGCCCAAATTCCAACACAATCACCTAAAGCCCAAATTGGGCCTAAATCCCATCATGGGCCTTTAACCAAAAGAGTCCAACAAAATAACATCAGCCCAAATAGAATTTTATGGCCCAAAAAATCCCTATACAGCTAAGGTCCAACATGGGCCCATTGACGAAAAGCCCAAACTTTTAAAGACTACTGTTAAGTACACTGGGCGTACTCAACTCGTACGCTTAGCGTACACGCTCAAGGGCTAGTAGACATCGTACCAGCTTGTACGCCCAATGTACTCCCCAGCTAGCGATCCCATATAATTAAGCACTTAATCTACTCAGCCCTAGCTTCATACTCAAAGATCTGACATCCTTAAGGTGGCTTATCACGTAAAGTTTGCAACTTTACATGCATGCATGGCTTAATGGGGTTCTAAAGCTCAAAAGAACTTAACAGAGGGTCTTAACACATGCATGAGTCCATAAACACCTCTAAGCTTGCATTTTTCTGGACAAAGGGACCAAAAGAACCCTAGAACTACCATCAATCACCTCTGGAGTGAATCAAGTGGCTCAACAATCACTTCCAAGGACTCAAAAAGGCACAAAATTGAACATAACTAGATCTAGCACCGTAGATTAGCAAGATGGAAGGTTTTAACCTCAAAAGGGTAGAAAATGATGTACTAATCCTGGATCCTCAACCTCCAAGCATAACTCTGAATAGTCCACTTCTTTATCTCCTTCACAAAGCACCAACAAACACACTCTATGGCTCAAAACTCTATAGAACTCACTATGGTTTTGATTTTTGGACAAGGGAGGGTGGAGGCTGGCTAAACATGACCAAAAAAGACTATCATAATGTTTAAACAGGGTGCAACACCCTAGAAATTAGGGTTTCATAATCCACGCGTACGTCATGCATACTCCACGTACGCCCAACATACGTGGGTGAAATTCACAATCCAACATGCACTAGTATGCCCAACGTACAAGGAGTACGCCCGACTTACTCCAACTTTCCTGACGTTGGCAATTTTCCCCCCTAGGGAACAATTCTGCCAAACATTACACACCAAGGGGTCTAAACTGAAAAGTAATTTGAATTTAGTGTTACATCAGACATATTGAAATCATGGTAAGGGTTGGTCTGGTGGCTTACAAACTCATTTCCCCTCAAGAACTTGACAAAGTTTACGATACCTTCCACGTGTGTAATCTTAAGAAGTGTCTTTATAATGAGAACCTTGTCTTTCCTCTCGATAAGATTCGGGTCAACGTTCAATTTCACTTCGCAAAGGAATCGGTTGAGATCATGGATCGAGAAACCTTCCTTAAGCGAAGCTGTATTCCTATGGTAAACTCCATATGGAGTTGGAACTCTCATAGAGTGCCGAAGTTTACTTGTAAACGTGAGGACCAGATGAAACAAAAATACACATAACTATTCAGCGGTGCTCCCTCTACTAGTAAAACGAAACGATAGTGGAACAAAATGAGTGGAACTAAATGATAGTGTAATAAAATATCCTAGAGCATAATAATTTTGCGACAAAATTCCCTTAACAATGAGGTAATGTGACATCCCATAATTTAGGTCAAAGAAGACTGTGAACGGTCAAGTTCCTAGAAAATCTCTTTTCAATTTGACTGATTGGGTTTTAGTGCCTCTTCTGAAAAATAAATGAGTTCATTTCAACCATTACAAAATAGCAGATGGTATCTTACCTCCAAATGTGTAAAATGGCAAATCAATCAAACAACTCAAACTGCAACCTTAGTTAACGCGTCTAAAAAATTGAAATTTTGTATTAAGCAGTTGTGAGCAATACAGACACTATAGTCTCGTAGTATGAGTTTCCCTGATTCTGAAAATATAAAGAACGTCCAAAACGGAGTTCGTATTCAAAAGATACGATCATTTTAAGAATCCAAAACCAACTTAATACTGATTTTCTTAAAACTAATAAAACCGTTTTTACCCGTTGAGGAACTTGCAAAGCATTTTTGGACTCAGACTATAGCCTAATATTTAATTTCATATTTGAAAATTTTTTAGAAAAAATATTTATAAAAGTTGAAAAACATATAAATCCAAAGCTACACACAAAGTAAATAAATCATGATTTCTATTATTTGTAATGTATCCCGAATAACATATAAATCCAAAGCTACACACAAAGTAAATAAATCATTCTATAACAAATACTACACACAAAGCTAATACAAAGCTACACAGAAAGCTCACGTGTTGGAAACAATTTTCCCAATTAAGGTTGACAATGAGGCAATTAAAGACCAGCAGTCTCTTCTCCGTTCTTCTTCATCTCGTTGCTGCCAGGAACAACCACATCAGCCCCGATTGTGCTCCTCCTTCCCTGTAAAATGAAGCAACCAAAAAAACCCATTGATTCCTACTTCATTTTTCTGTCAAAGAAACCATTGGAGGTGGGTTCCTTATGATTTTTCCGGCGATACGAAGAGAGCAACAACCCTCTTTCGATGTTGCCTTTTCCCCTGTCAAATAATAAACCCAAACATCCTTTCCCCATATTCGATTTCTGACAAAACAAAACAAAAGAAGCAAGAAGAACACCAGTTACCGATCGGAGCAACGCCCCTCACAACCTTCACTTCTTCCCGTCGAGCTCCGCTGCCCAACACACCACCTACGATCGTGCTGCTGACCGACCGGACTCCCATCGGAACTCCTTTGCCCTCGCTCTCCTTCTCTTCTGTTACTATCGATCAAATACCTCCGAAGGTGTCGACTTCGTTGCTGCTGCTGCTCGCATCGCTCCAGGCAGACCGGTTCCCTTTCCCCCTTCACGCATCACCATCGGAGCAGGAAGAAAGCTTCGCTGCTTCTTCCCATCTTCCTTGATTCGGTTCGTCCAAACCCAGTGACGATCTCTCCTTCTCTCAATCGATCGTCCAAACGACCGGAGTACAAAAAGCCTTCGTGCTTTCCTCTCGTAATTTGTGTGCCCTCGTGTTACTTTCAATTGCCATCGCTCGTCTGCTTCCATTCGTTCCTTTCATTTGCCCGATCAATACAAAAAGCCCTAAATTCGTTTAAGTTTGGGCTATTAATAAAAAACGGCCCGTCCATGGCATTTCCTTATACAAAAAGCCCTAAATCCTTTTTAGTTTTAAGAAATGACTAAATAACCCCAGCTGTAACATTCTCTTTTAATATAAGTCCCAAACCTTCCATTTATTCAAAACAACCCCTCCCTTGGAGATTTCTTAACAATACCAGTAATGCTATTTTTGGTTAATTAAGTTACCAAATAGTCCCCTGTTGTAACATTCTTTTCTTCCTTTATTTATTTTAACCATAGTACTCCTATTTTTGGCTAATTAAGTTACCAAATAGTCCCCAATAGCTTAAATTCGTTACGAAACAGTCCCGATAATATTGTAAAGATCAAGAAACATGACTTTGTGGTTTCTCACGTCAAGCATGTCAAAAATAAACGAACGCCGAACAACTCGAACTTACGCTTCAAGGGTGAGTGCTTATGACCCATTTTTATTACTTTTAATTATTTTCGGGGGGGGGGGGGGGGGGGGGGGGGGGGAGAGGAGGATACATGTGCCTATATATATTTTTTATAGAAATATATTATCCTTTATGCGAAAATACAATAAATCAAGTATATAAAAATGTTATTTAACATTTTACCATATTGTTACAAATAAACTAATATAAACTTTTTATATACGTATTATAGTTACTTTTTCGTGAAATAACTAGTCCACACAACAGATGTTGCATGATACAAAAACATATAATTTTTATGTGATATTGTATATTATAACAAGCACATTATAAATCTTTTTAGTATTTCAAGGATTCAAGCTATAACTATTCATGTATATTTATATCTTTAAATACTTAAAGTTTATACATGTACATATGTTCATTACTTTGAAACATACATCTTTATAAAAGCGATTACATTACACTTTTACATACATACCAAGCATACTCGGCTTTATAAACCTTATACAATGAATTCATTATGCCTAGTGACTTAACCACAATTAAATTAGGGATGTGAGCTATTCACATACTTTTAGTTAAGGGGATTTTAGTGAGACTATATTCACTAGCTGATTCTAAACACTTAGCATACCCGCACTACTATAATCGATAATCTTCGGAGCGAGATACATATGTATAGATCTATACACGGTTAACATCTCCACCTACGATTGCTAGCTACAACCTTGACCGATCAATCAAATTCGGCGATAAGTGTCTACAATTTGTTACTACAACGTCTAATGAAGCGTTGTAGGGAGGTACATTCAGTCACATAGCTTGGTTATAGGAATCACTATAAACATTAACTAGACTCTCTCTCTCTCTCACTACAAACCATGGGCTTGGTTGCTTTCAAAACTATTTTAAAAATGGATTTACTTATCAAAAGATACATTTTGGCTTTGAAAGATCCTTTAGAAATACGGTTTCAGTATTGATTTACTTATACAAAGATACGTTTTGTCTTTTCAAAAATGCTTTGCAAACACAGTTTTAACTATTGTTATACATACAAAGATAACAATTTTTAGACATATTAAAAGTATTACTGCGGTTAAAAGAAAACTAGTAACTTTCACCAACCTTGTGTTGACCCTCAAAACTACATGTATTCTTAGGAAATCACTAAACAGACATTCAAGACGGATTGGATTACACGTGACCTAGTTTACTTACTGTTCTATTATATGCCTATTTGTTAAGGTAATTAGTGGTAACTTGCTATAATGCGTGACCCTATAGGATGATATGTTATTAGCGATATCATTCTATAACGACAATTGGGCATTATGACAACCTGAACCATTTTTTGTTAACTTTAGCCGATTTCGTTAAATAAATTTTAAAAAATTTATTTATTTCCGTCAAAATTCCTATGGTATGGAAAATCATTTAAGATATATATATATATATATATATATATATATATATATATATATATATATATATATATATATGAGTCGAAACCAAAAATCACATGAAAACGTGAATTTCCTTCGAAAATCAGCAGTTTCCGCCCTGACTGGTGTACACGGTCGTGAACCTGATCACGGCCGTAAACCCGTTCATGGTCGTAAACTAGTTCATGGCTGGTGGACCCTACCACCGACCATACCCCCTAGCCTACATATACGTGACCTCTACCCTCATTTATACTTTTCTTATAACACCCAAATTTTCGAAAACAAAATTTTCATTTTTTCATATAAAAATCACATGTCATAATTCCCAAAAATCTTGAGGATCAACATTAATACAATTTATTTATCAATAGCTGTTTATCACAAAAACCAGGATCCTCCGAGATATATCTCCAAAGCACGTGTGTGTACAATCAAACCGAGGCCTTCCCGCGATCCTCGGAACTACCTAAAACACATAACACGGTAAGCATAAAGCTTAGTGAGTTCCCCAAAATACCATCTACAATACAATATTAGCCACTCGAGGCTATAACATTATAATACCCTCCGGTCTATGTGTCTCAGTGGGACCCTCCAGTCCCATGGCTCATTGGACCCTCCGGTCCAGTCTGTCGGGAACCCTCCAGTCCCATGGCTCGTTGGACCCTCCGTGTAACATCCCCCGCTGGCACGTATCACAATATTGTCCGCTTTGGGCCACTCGGCACGAGGACTTCCCAGGGGGTCACCCATCCCGGTACTACTCCCGCCCGAGCACGCTTAACTGCAGAGTTCTTATGGGATCTGCTGCCCTCACGGCTTTAAAACGCGCTGTGACAAGGAAGGTATCCACACCCCTTATATAGAGATGTTTCGTTCTCCTTCCAAGCCGATGTAGGATCAGGTGCAACCCACCTTCACCCCCCACTATAGGGTTCGACGTCCCTGTCGAACACATCGACCCGTGCCCTAGCTCTGATACCATTTGTAACATCCCCCGCTGGCACGTATCACAATATTGTCCGCTTTGGGCCACTCGGCACGAGGACTTCCCAGGGGGTCACCCATCCCGGTACTACTCCCGCCCGAGCACGCTTAACTGCAGAGTTCTTATGGGATCTGCTGCCCTCACGGCTTTAAAACGCGTTGTGACAAGGAAGGTATCCACACCCCTTATATAGAGATGTTTCGTTCTCCTTCCAAGCCGATGTAGGATCAGGTGCAACCCACAAATTGTAACAGCCCAAAATCTTAAGTATTGTTAAATTGCATTTTGGGGTGTTTTAGAAGGGGGACTCGGCGAGTTGGAGCCAGACCCGTCGAGTAGGGTCGCAGAGTTGATCGCGGGTTCGCGACTGGACTCGACGAGTCCAGGTATGGACTCGGCGAGTCGACGCTGTTCAGCAGAAACCCTAGCCGTTTCGTATTGGGTCGTATTTAAGGGTTGTTATGTCGTCATTTCACGTCTTTTGGCCGATTGTGGAGATCCCTAGACGTCTGTGGCATCTAGAACAAGCTTGAAGACCATTATTGACCTTGAAGAAGTTGTTAGGCAAGAAGAAGAAGAGTTTTGGCCAAAGGAATATCAAGAGGATCGAGTTCTGAGGTTTGGAGACACAGAGAGGGTGTTATTCCGGTAATATTTCGAATTATCCTCTGCTATGTTGATGTGTTATGGAATTAGGGTTTATGAAACCCATTTGGTGATTTGATGGATTAGTATGTTGCTAAACAAGAGTTTATACCCTAGTAATAGGATGATTAGAGGTCCAGAAGTCCCCTGAGTGTGTATCTCGGGAAAAACGTATCTCAGGAAGCAGTTGGATCGACTGCATGGCATGGACTCGCCGAGTCGGATGATCAGACTCGGCGAGTAGCTTGAAGATTCGCTAGGACTCGCCGAGTTGTTCTTTAGACTCGGCGAGTAGCTTGAAGATCTACTGGAACTCGTCGAGTCGTTCTTCAGACTCGGCGAGTGGTGTCAGGATGCTTATACTCGTCGAGTTACCCTTTGCACTCGACGAGTCCAGTCAGGATTGACCGTTGACCTGTATATATATTAGAGGGGTCAGTTGCCTTGTTTGAGAAGATCATTAACTAAGGCTGTGGTATTATAGGGAACCTGCGGAACTAGCGGATTGTGTGCGAGTAGCTCGAAGAGGTTATAGCCTGCGTACTACGAGGTGAGTCTTCTCACTATACCTCACTCGAAAGGGTTTGATTGTGTGACCGGAAGGTCAAGTATGTTATGTGTTATGTTTATATGCTATGAATGGAAAGTTAGCTGCTACGTGTGATAAACATGCTTATATATGGGCCGGAAGGCAAGGTATTATGTGACAGAAAGGTCAGGTATGTTGTGTGTTATGTTTATATGCTATGAATGGGAAGTTAGCTGCTACGTGTGATATACATGCTTATATATGGGCCGGAAGGCAAGGTATAATGTGACAGAAAGGTCAGGTATGATATGTGATATATGTGCTTTATGTGTTAGAGTATTTGTATTATGTGCTATATATGTGTACGGGCCGGAAGGCGATTATCTTGTGGACCGAAAGGTCCGGGCCGGAAGGCAATGTTATGTGGATCGAAAGATCCGGGCCGGAAGGCGATATTATGTGGATCGAAAGATCCGGGCCGGAAGGCGATATTATGTGGATCGAAGGATCCGGGCCGGAAGGCAATGTTTTGTGGACCGAACGGTCCGGGCCGGATGGCGTATGTGCGTAAGGTATATTGGGGAACTCACTAAGCTTCGTGCTTACGTTGTCTATGTTATGTTATTTCAGGTTCTTACAGTAACGCGGGATGGCAACGGTTCGATTGTACACACCGAAGAAAGAGTTGAGTTTTGGAGGATCCTGGTCTTCTTTTATAATGAAAATGAAACTACGTTTTGTAATTTGAATGTGAATAAGATTTTAAACAAGTGTTTTTAATATTAAAGTGATTAATTAAATGAAAATTTTATTTTTGGAAATCTGGGTGTTACACTCCGGTCCGGTCATAATATAACATATATCACTCAGACAATATATAAAACAAGTAAGCACATAAGACCTCCCGGTCACACACAAATACCACTCTAGGTAATGTATAGTGAGAAGACTCACCTGTCAACAATCGGATAGTCTCGAACTCGTATCACAAGTCTAGCCTCTGCCTAACATACACAATATATATCCCTAATTAATAATGGCACTCATAAGGCCAGACGAACCCTTCCTATGCACTCTTAGAAGGGTAAAAGACCATTTTACCCCTCCTTGGGTCTAAAAGTCCACTTGTTGACCAAACCCTAAAAGTCAACAAAAGTCAACGATTGCGAGTATGTTGCGCGTACTCGACTGCTACACAGCTATCAGGCTGCTTGACCCCTACGCCGCACGTACTGGGATTTACGCTCAGTGTAAGTCCCAATTTTACTCTCCTCTCACTTATGGTCTCACTCAGTTAAGACATTGGCTCAAAATATAGATCTAGACTCCCTAATGTATCTTAATCCCTAAAGTCGAAGACTTTTAGCCTTTGCATGGTTAATTTGATCAGAAACACTCAAAACCTTCAGCCTCTTTCCTCCTCAAGCTCATATCTCATGCATGGCTAGTTCTTAATGACCACGATTGGGTTTTTATGACACTATATCACGAAATACACTAACAAGGAACAGATCTCGGCTCTTGGGGCTCATTAACTCAAAAATCCATCAATGTTTGGGACAAACCCTAAGATACTCCATATATTTGCACAAACAAAAGAGTAAGAAAGTTTGGAGCTTTTTACGTCTAAATGAAGCTTTCCACATTGCTAAGCTCAGATCCAAGTGCTTGGCTCTAACTCCTTCTTCTCCAAGGCTTCCTTTCTACTTCAAATGCTTAAGAATACACCAACAAGCTCTTAAAGGCACTCTCTAGCTATAAGAACGAGGATTAGGGTTTAGGATGGACTGATCTCTGGAAATGGTGGCCACAAATGAGGCCATAATGTCACTTAAATAGAGGACTCATTAGCAATTAGGGTTTCTGTCTGGGCCTAGTACACCCAACATACAAATTCGACGACTCCCACGTTTCAAGCACGCACACGAGTACGCTGAGTGTACCCTATGGTACGGCCCGCGTACCCGCCCAACACCTCTTCTTTAATAAGGACCAAAAATGGACAATCGCTCAAAGATTAGGGTTTGCAAGATATACCTGGATTTTGGCTGTTACAATTCTCCCCCACTGGAATCAGACTTCGCCCTCGAAGTCATGCTCCACGAATAACTCAGGATGCTGCTCCCGCATCTCCGACTCTGGCTCCCAAGTCAGCTCGGACCCCCTCCGATCCTTCCACTGAACCTGAACTAAGGGCACCTCCTTGTTCCTTAGAATCTTTACCTTTTGATCCAAAATCGCGATCGGTCTTTCAACGTAATTCAGGCCCACATCCACCTGAATATCCTCTAGTGGTACCACTACCGTCTCATCAGCTATACACTTCCTCAGCTGAGATACATGGAAAGTGTTATGAATCTGACCCAACTCCGTAGATAGCACCAGCTGGTATGCTACCTTGACCACTCTGGCGGTCACTTTGAAAGGGCCGATGTATCGGGGGCCCAACTTGCCCCACTTCCTGAATCAGATCACCCCTTTCCATGGGGATACCTTCAGGAGTATGAAATCCCCGATATGAAATTCCAGCTCGATACGACGCGTATCTGCATAACTCTTCGGGTGACTCTGAGTCGTCAGTAACTTCTGTCGAACTTGCTGAATCTGCTCGGTCGTCTTCAGTACAATCTCCGTGCTACCCATCACCCTCTGCCCCTACTTCTCCCTAGAAAATGGGAGTCTGAAACCTCCTCCCATACAGGAGCTCAAAGGGAGGCATAGCAATACTCGAATGGTGGCCACTGTTGTAAGAAAACTCAGCCAATGCTATATAGGTGTCCCAACTTCCTCCGAAGTCCAGGACACAAGCACGCAACATGTCCTTGAGCGTTTGAATCGTCCGCTCGCTCTGCCCATCCGTCTGTGGGTGATACGCAGTACTGAAATGCAAACGCGTGCCCAACTACTCGTGAAATTTCTTCCAAAACCTGGAAGTGAAATGCATGTCTCAATCCGACACAATAGAGATCGATACACCATGTCGTGCAACCACCTCTCTCACATAGATCTCTGCCAATCTTTCTGCAGAAAAGCTCTCACTAATAGCAAGGAAGCGAGCACTCTTCATCAGCCGGTCCACGATCACCCAAATCACGTCAATTCCACGCGCAGTCCTCGGTAACTTAGTGATAAAGTCCATCGAAATATGTTCCCACTTCCATTGGGGAATCTCCAGAGGCTGAAATGGACAATGTGGGCATTGGTGCTCCTCCTTGACCCGACGATAGGTCAAGCACCTCTCAACTACCCAAGCCACGTCTCTTTTCATACAGGGCCACTAATAATCTCTCTTCAGGTCCATATACATCTTAGTGGCCCCGGGATGGATTGGAAATTTTGATCTATGTGCCTCCTCCATCAAAGTGTGTCGGGCTTAGCCCAAATAGGGCACCCAGATCCGCCCCCAAAAAGTCATAAGCCCTCGGCTATCCTTCAAAAACTCGGATACCTGCCCAATCACCCGCTCCCTTTTGCAGTTCTCCGATCTAATAGCCTCTGCCTGGGCCTCTCGAATGGTCTCCAAGACTGGAGTCATCACTGTTATCCTCATACACACATCTCAGATCGAGGCACACTCTGCTCTGCGGCTTAGAACGTCGGCTACCACGTTAGCCTTGCCTAGGTGATACAGAATCTCACAGTCATAGTCTTTCACCATATCCAACCATCTCCTTTGACGAATATTCAGGTTGGGTTGATCCATGAGATACTTCAAGCTCTTGTGGTCCGTGTATATGGTACACCGAACCCCGTATAAATAGTGGCACCAAATCTTGAGGGTGAACACCACTGCCCCTAACTCTAGGTCATGGGTGGGATACCTCGTCTCATAAGGCTTCAGCTGCCTCGATGCGTATGGTATCATATGCCCTCTCTGCATTAATACCACACCCAACCCGGATATAAATGCATCACAGTAAACCACAAAGTCCTCCGTCCCCTTAGGAAGGGCTAATACCGAGGCTTCACACAACTTCTGGCGAAGAGTCTCAAACGAGGTATGCTGCTCGGGGACCCAAGAAAAAGTAATGCCCTTTCGGGTAAACCTGGTGAGAGGAACGACAATCTTGGATAAATCTTTGATAAATCTCCGATAGTAGCCGGCCAAGCCTAGAAAATTCTTGATCTCGGTAGGGGACCTCGGTACCTCCCACCTCATGACTGCCTCAATCTGTTGGATAAGGTGTCTAAGTCCATAACTTATTTGGTATATACTTGACCCGACCGGCATGGTCCATTTGGGTTGCATCTCATCCAAACTATTATGGATAATTTTATGAGAGTTATACACATATGTTTATTAATATATTATGAGTTATAATATATTAATATGAAGTTACGTTATTTAATTAGTTTTAGTCTTAAATTAATTATGGATTAATTTAGAGATTAAAAGGAATACTAATTAAATTATGGGCTATTTGTTTTATATAGTGTGGGCTAATACTCATTTGTTAATGGGCTAGGCTTATGTGGAAGTCCATGGATGATCCATGGAGCTTTTAACCCATGGATCCTTGGAATAGGAAAAGACATGGGTTATTAGAGTTTCACCCTAACCATGCATACTATATAAGCATGCTTATGGAGCATGAAAGAGAGCCTAAGATAGCCTAAGAGAAAGCTAGTGTTCTAGTGTGTGTGTGCATGTGTGTGGCCGAAAATACAAGAGTGTGTATACTCTCTCAAAGTTTTCCAAGAGTTTGTGGTGTTTGTGATTCCATTTGAGGCATTCACACTATTGGTGCTTGGCCCTCAAACTCCTAAGAACCCAACACAACAAAGGTATGTAATCTCTTCTAACTCTTTTATGTTGAAATGTTCCCCATGCCATGTTAGATAGGTTATAAACCTTGGAAAATTATTATTTTGCATGTATTTAGACAAACATAGATCCAAGGTTTATTAGGGTTGCATGCACACTTAGGAAGTGTTAGATTGCTCAAAACCCAACAGTGGTATCAGAGCCTAGGCTTGCTTGTTTGATACTTGATGCAAAATAGTGAAAAAAGTCGAAATCGTTGCTGTCTGCATGCTAGACTCGCCGAGTCCATTGGGGGGACTCGCCGAGTCCAAGGCAAACTTCAACCTACTCGACGAGTCCGTTCGTGCACTCGGCGAGTAGGATCGAAAGAATGCAGAATCTCGACTTTTGCTGCTGGAAATGGACTGGAAACATTACCCTAAATTGTTTTGGTGTTGTAAAACTTATTTTAGTTGGTGTAATGGTTGTTCTAATCCATTTACAATAGCATATATCAAAAATCCATGATTTTATGTGTTCATATAATTCTTGAATTTTTGATGATCATGTTCATGTTCTTATGAATTTAGAAAATGATAGGAATTATTTGCTGAATTGTTTAGAATTAATTCTTAATCATTTATGTGTTTTAATGGAGTCCATAATTTGTCCTCAAGTTATGGATTACCAAAGGTCACTTTCATTTAACACACACTTAAAACACATAAGTTACATGAAAATGAAGAGTCTTCATTTTTATGAACCTTTAATTCATAAGTTATGAAATGAAGAGTTTTGCAAAGTTACAAAACTTGTCCTCAAGTTTTGGAATTTGTAAAATTTCACACACTTTAATAAACTTTAATTCCAAACCTTAGAGTTTTAATAGTTAAAATTCAACCCTTATACTATTTATAACATTAATGGTTAATTATTATATATATGTATAAGAATAAGTCGTTTTACCGTTAGTAGGCCTCATTCACGAAGCCGGTCTATAAGGTGGGTATAAGGTTGTTGCCTATAAAATGGCGACTTAATGGGTGTATACTCTCACCCACCGCTTGCTTGATCGGTGGAGGGTCGTTAGCCGAACGGGTAGAACAACGACTTTAAATCCTCATTAAAAGTATAATGAATATTATAAAATAACTAAACTCTTTTAATTCCCAATCTTAGTTATTTTAGGAAAATGTGAACATGGTGCTAATCCATGGAATTCACACTTTGTACCTTACCAAGTCGTTAGTGGAGCGTGTGTGGTTAACCGGCACACTAATTAGACTAGTAAGGATCACGAAGGGTAACTTAATGTTGTCATAGATCAATGGAGCGTGTGTGGTTAACCGGCACATTGATTAGGTGATAATATTAGGAGTACCAAGTGAGTTAGCATGGTTATTCACACCTTGTTTTGTGATCCTCGGCATCCCAGTCACAAAACTTGAAGGGCACAATCGAGATTGAAACATGCCATTGAAAAGTTCAATGAATCTCAAAAGAATCTAGGAATTTCAAATCCAATTAAACCTAATTAATCATTTCGTTTTCATGGTGGAAATTGGTGAATCGTCATTCGCCTACCTTTCAAATATATTATTACTTAGATTACGGCATCCCTCTTCTAAGTGTAATATATTGTGATTGGATCCTAGCCTTAATATTACATTTGGGTGTCTTATTAAGGATCTAATCTAAACTTACTTTCTTCTTTCAGATGTCTTCCAACACTAATGCTTCAGGCTCTAACCCAACTGGTTCTTTCTCTCTCATGAATCTTTGTGGGAGGGTCATCTTTGATGGTTCCAACTTCATGGATTGGATTAGGAACATCAGGATGGTTACTCGTTACGAGGACAAGGAATATGTCCTCGATAAGGAGTTAAAAGAACTTGATGAGTCTACTGCTACTCCTGAGGAGATCGCTGAATTCAGGACTCATGAGAGAGATGCTACTAAGGTGGCATGTATCATGATGGCCACGATGACAGCCGAGCTCCAAAAGTCATATGAAGATTTCTACCCTTTTGAGATGCACCAAGACTTAATGGAAAGGTACCATCAGAGTGCTCGTCAGGAGCGGTATGAAATAATCTCCTCCATAATAACTACCCGCATGAAGGACGGTGAATCCGTCACGGGCCACATGCAAAAGATGCAAAGGTATGTGGACCGTTTGCTGAAGCTGAATGTTAACATCCCCGAGGAGTTAGCAATTGACATCATTTTGCACTCCTTGCCTTCTTGTTATGATCATTTTCGAATGACATATCATATGAACAAGGAGGAAGTTACCCTCAGCAAGCTTCAAGGACTCTTGAAGACCGCTGAAACCGGTCTTAAGGGTAAAGCGGTTGTTACCTCTACTACTCCTACTCCAACTTCTACCCCTGTTTTAGCTATTGGGCAAGGCAAAGGGAAAAAGAGGAAGCACCCTTCGAAGGGTACCAAGGGAAAGTCTCTTGAAGGCTCCTCATCCAAGACTAAGAACGGTTCTGTCACTCCTTCTGCCATTCCTAAGGATGCTGAATGCTTTTATTGCCATGAAAAGGCACACTGGAAGCGAAACTGCCCTAAGTACTTGCAGGATCTAAAGAATGGGAAAGTGAAACCCACCTATGCAGGTATTTACACTATATTGTCTAATTACTCAACATATTCTAACTCTTGGGTGCTTGATACAGGATGTGGTATTCACATATGTTCTGATTTGCAGGGCCTAAGAAGAAGTGAGGATGTGGAGCACGGGAAGATAAACTTAATCATGGGGAATAGGAAGGCTTCACCTGTTTCCAAGATTGGAGTTTATACTTTGTTGCTTAATAATGGGTTAAAATTAGATTTGAATAAATGTGTATACTCGTCTGAAATGGCGAGGAATATTATTTCTTTTCATGCTTTGTACAAACAAGGTTTTACCTTTTCGTTTGATAATGAATGTGGTGGTATTAATGCTTTCTTTAATAATGTGTTTTATTTTAAAGCATTACCTTGTGATGGCGTGTATGAAACTGTGTCGATTGTAGACAACTTAGGAAATAATGTGTTGTATATTGATTCTTCTACTAGCCTAGATAAAGCATCATTGTGGCATTGTCGTCTTGGACATGTAAACAAGAAACGCATAGACCAACTCCAAAAGAGTGGAGTCTTGGAATCATTTGACCTCAAATCAGATGATAGTTGTGAATCTTGTCTACTTGGAAAAATGACAAAATCACCCTTCACTGGAACTTGTGAGAGGGGTGAAGGTTTGTTGGACCTAATACATACTGATGTATGTGGGCCATTCAAAACCGCCACAAGGGACGCTAATCGGTATTATGTGACTTTTATTGATGATTATAGTAGATATGGGTATGTCTACTTGATCAAACACAAGTCCGAAACCTTTGAAAGGTTTAAGGAATTCAAACAGGAAGTAGAAAATCAATTGGGCAGGAACATTAAGATGCTTCGATCCGATCGAGGTGGTGAGTATCTTAGTACCGAGTTCCTTGACTATCTTAAGGAGTGTGGGATTGTCTCACAATTGACTCCTCCCAGGACACCACAGCTGAATGGTGTAGCTGAGAGGCGTAATCGTACCTTGTTGGACATGGTTCGCTCTATGATGAGTCGAGTTTCGTTACCAATCTCTTTTTGGGGGTATGCCTTAGAGACTGCCGCCCATATCCTTAATCTAGTCCCTACAAAGAAGGTTACCAAAACACCTCATGAGATGTGGACTGGGAAGGTTCCCAATTTGGACCACATCAAAATTTGGGGTTGCGAAGCCTTCGTGAGGCGTGAAACTCATGATAAGCTTGAACCCCGAAGTGAAAGGTGTATTTTCATCGGCTACCCACAGAAATCCTTCGGTTACCTTTTCTACAGACCCAGTGAGAATGTGGTCTTTGTAGCACGAAGAGGGATCTTTCGCGAGAAAGAATTTATAAGCCAAGGAGACAGTGGGAGGCAGATTGATCTTGAAGAAATTCAAGAATCAATTGGTGAAGGAACCTCAGACACTAGCAATCAACCTGAGGTAGAAACTCCTGTTGATCCAGCTGACGAGTCTGTACCTCCGAGACGTTCCACACGGGTTAGGAACACACCTTCGTTTTATTATGGTTTTCATATTACTACGGAAGGTGATACGTTTATTAGTGATAGTACACTAGTAAATTTGGATGAACCTAGCAGTGTTAAGGAAGCCATGGCAGGCCCGGAGTCTGCTAAATGGAAGGAGGCTATGGACAGCGAGATACAGTCCATGTATAACAATCAAGTTTGGAACTTGGTTGACAATGTACCAGGCCGTAAAACAGTCGGGTGCAAATGGATCTTCAAAAAGAAGACCGACATGGAAGGAAAAGTGCATACTTATAAGGCTCGACTGGTTGCGAAGGGTTTTACTCAAACTCAAGGTATTGATTATGATGAAACCTTCTCGCCGGTGGCCAAGATTAAGTCTATTAGGGTTATGTTAGCCATTGCAGCATTTCATGATTATGAAATATGGCAAATGGATGTCAAAACCGCTTTCCTTAATGGAAAGTTGGCTGAGGATGTGTACATGAATCAGCCAGAGGGTTTTGTCAATGCAGAGCACCCTAATAGAGTATGCAAGCTTAAGAAATCCATTTATGGATTAAAACAAGCATCTCGTAGCTGGAATCTTTGTTTTGATGAGAAGGTAAAAGAGTTTGGCTTCTTGAGAAGCGAAGATGAGTCTTGCGTGTATGTCAGAGCTAGTGGGAGTATAGTTAGCTTCTTGGTACTGTATGTGGATGACATACTACTCATAGGAAATGACATCCCAACCTTGCAGGAGGTTAAGTCCTGGCTTGGGAAGTGCTTTGCTATGAAGGACCTAGGGGAGGCTACCTATATCCTAGGGATAAGGATATTAAGAGAAAGGAGTAGAAGACTAATTGGACTTAGTCAGAGTATCTACTTGGATAAGGTGTTGAAAAGGTTCAACATGGAGAATTCCAAGAAAGGAGATTTACCGATCCAAAGCAATACCAAACTGAGTAAGACTCAGAGTCCGAGTACAGAGGCTGAGATAGCTGAGATGAGCCAATTACCATATGCTTCCGCAGTTGGCTCGATCATGTATGCTATGACTTGTACCCGTCCTGATGTGGCATTTGCTTTGAGCATGGTCAGCAGGTATCAGGGGAACCCTGGCAAGGCTCATTGGACCGCGGTAAAGAACATTCTCAAGTACCTGCGGAGGACTAAGGATTGGGTCCTTACCCTTGGTGGCAGTGATGACTTGAGAATATTAGGGTATAGTGATGCTGGTTTTCAGACTGATAGGGATAATTTCCGCTCTCAGTCGGGCTGGATCTTTACCTTAAATGGAGGGGCAATTTCTTGGAAGAGTTCCAAGCAGGAGACGGTGGCTGATTCGACTTGTGAATCAGAGTATATAGCAGCGAGTGAAGCAGCGAAGGAGGCGATATGGCTAAAGAACTTCATCGGAGACCTTGGAGTTGTACCAGCTATTAAGGAACCTATAGAGATTTTCTGTGACAACAATAGTGCGGTTACCTTAGCCAAGGAACCAAGAGATCATGGCAGATCCCGACACATTGACAGAAAATATCACTTCATAAGGCACAAGATTGAAGAAGGACTCCTTGTGACAAGGAGGATATCGTCAGATGAGAATCCTGCAGATCCCCTTACGAAGGGACTGACGAGGGTTAAGCATTTTCAGCATGCGAGACGCATCGGGCTGAGGGACGATATTAGTTTTACAGATTAGATAGTTTTCCTGAAACTTGTAAAATGTAATCGACGTTTGATGATGAATAAAATTTGTGATTTATTCATGAGTAAAGTGTTACTATCATTGTCAATTATTTACTATTGTTTCAGTTTTGCATGTTTTGACTTCCAGAATAATTAATTTGTTCAAACCTCCACAATCGATCATACGTCGGAAGTAGGTATGAATCAAGATTGTCATGAATTGGGTTTGTAGATGCCTTAAAGGTGTTTAGGCATGGCAATGGTTGCTGCAACATTCATGAGTACTCATAAGTTATGAGTATTGGTATAAACGCACGCTCACTTGTATCACTTCATGGAATTTATCTCGAGTGATCGTGAGACGATAACATCATATAAATCTTTAAACCTAGAGATATGAGTTGTTACCTATGAGTTGGTTGTGCATTGATTGCACGTAAACGCATCAGTAACTTGATGTTATAAAACGTGCCTTTGTGTACAATTCAATAAGTAGTAGAACAAGCATATCAGTCGAAGTTTATCTGTTCCTTCTAGAAATAGAAGCGATATCCGGGCCCCTCGATGATTTTGTGTTGACCCATATACCAGGCCTGGTCAGAACTAAACCGATGTGTTCAGTGAAGTTCTTCGTCAAACAAATCGGATAATCGAGAAACAACTGCTAGACAATAAGCAAGACATAGTTCCATGTGTTTGTCCGGCTGATATCATGAGAATAGAGGATTATGTGATCACTTATCTAAAATGGCGCTTCATAGTTCGACAGAGTCTTCATTGTTCGAGGGAGTTTTCGAGAGCTACGATTGTTGGTTGGTTCCTGAAGTTATAGGCAAATATAGTTATTAGACTTATCCAAGTGGGAGTCTGTTGGATAAGGTGTCTAAGTCCATAACTTATTTGGTATATACTTGACCCGACCGGCATGGTCCATTTGGGTTGCATCTCATCCAAACTATTATGGATAATTTTATGAGAGTTATACACATATGTTTATTAATATATTATGAGTTATAATATATTAATATGAAGTTACGTTATTTAATTAGTTTTAGTCTTAAATTAATTATGGATTAATTTAGAGATTAAAAGGAATACTAATTAAATTATGGGCTATTTGTTTTATATAGTGTGGGCTAATACTCATTTGTTAATGGGCTAGGCTTATGTGGAAGTCCATGGATGATCCATGGAGCTTTTAACCCATGGATCCTTGGAATAGGAAAAGACATGGGTTATTAGGGTTTCACCCTAACCATGCATACTATATAAGCATGCTTATGGAGCATGAAAGAGAGCCTAAGATAGCCTAAGAGAAAGCTAGTGTTCTAGTGTGTGTGTGTGCATGTGTGTGGCCGAAAATACAAGAGTGTGTATACTCTCTCAAAGTTTTCCAAGAGTTTGTGGTGTTTGTGATTCCATTTGAGGCATTCACACTATTGGTGCTTGGCCCTCAAACTCCTAAGAACCCAACACAACAAAGGTATGTAATCTCTTCTAACTCTTTTATGTTGAAATGTTCCCCATGCCATGTTAGATAGGTTATAAACCTTGGAAAATTATTATTTTGCATGTATTTAGACAAACATAGATCCAAGGTTTATTAGGGTTGCATGCACACTTAGGAAGTGTTAGATTGCTCAAAACCCAACACAATCTTGCCTGGGTCAACCAAAATCCCATTCTGTTTAACGAGGTGTCCCAGGAACTGGACCTCTCGTAACCAGAAATCACACTTGGAGAACTTGGCATAAAGCCTCTCCGATCCCAATACCCCAAGAATCTCTCTCAAATGCTCGTCATGAGGCTCTCTGGATCTAGAATACACTACGATATTATCGATGAACATGATCACCGACCGATCCAACATGGGCCTGCACACCCGGTTCATGAGATCCATGAATGCTGCTGGTGCATTGGTCAGTCCAAATGGCATCACTACGAACTCGTAATGCCCATAAAGAGTCCTAAAAGGCCGTCTTCTGGATATCCTCCTCCCGGACTCTCATATGATGATATCCAGACCTCAAATCGATCTTGGAAAACCAAGATGCCCCCTACAACTGATCGAATAGATCGTCGATCCTCGGAAGTGGATAACGATTCTTGACCATCGAATTGTTCAACTCTCGGTAGTCAATGCACATCTTGAGTGACCCATCCTTTTTCTTGACAAAAACAATTGGTGCTCCCCATGGTGAACTACTCGGCCTGATAAAGCCCTCGCCTAACAACTCCTGGAGCTGCGAGGATAACTCCTACATCTCAGGCGGCGCTAGGCGATAAGGCGCCTTGGCGATGGGCACCGCCCCCGGAACCAAATGGATATGAAACTCCACCTGCCTCTCAGGAGGCACCCCCCCAACAACTCGTCGGGGAAAACATTCGGAAACTCGCCTACTATCGAGACATCATAGTTAGAACTCGGCCTCTCTAACACAACCCACGAATCTGACACATACGCTAAGAATCCTATATCGCCCTGATGCAAACTCTGCCTTGCCCTGGAGGCAGAGCAGAAAGCTGACCCATATCTAGTACCCTTGCCATACACCGAAAGTACTTCCCTACTAGGGTCTCGAATCGCCACCAACTGACGCTCGCAGTCGATCACTGCTCCAAACCGACTCAACCAGTCCATGCCCACGATAACACAGACATCTCCCATCGTTATCGGTATCAGGTCTATCGGAAACTCGACTCTGAAATCTCTACCGTACATCCTCGGAAAATATCAGTGGCAAAGACTGCATGCTCGTCGGCTATGTAAACCCTCAGAGGACGACTCAACGCCGAACACTAATATGCCGACCAAAAGCTATAGACACGAAGGACCGACTCGCACCCGAGTCAAACAACACCAAAGCAGAGACAGAACTCACAAGAAATGTCTCTATACATAACACAATAATAATCATTATCATAACAGGAAATAGCATAAGGAAATGAATACATACCGACCACGATGTTAGGTGCTGCACGGACCTCCTCCGCTGTCAGCTGGAATGCTCTCCCACGAATTCCCTGTGCCTCGGCCTTCACTGGCTGACTCCCTGTAGCTCGCACAGCAGCAGAGGCAGATCCCCGTGTTGATCCCTATGATGATCCCTGTCGCAGCTGCAGGCACTCGGCCTTCCGGTGGCCGGTCTGGTTGCAATGAATGCAGACTGCAAACCCCTTGGGGAAATCCCTCACAATATGCCCCTCATTGCCACACTTGTAACAAACACCTGATCAAAATACTCCCTCATGGCTGTTGCCGCACTTCCCACAAGTGCGGCCCTTCTGGCCTCCAGATCTCGGATCAGCGGGCTTGGCCCGCTTTGGCTGCCGGCTGAGACTGCATCGATCATCGATCCCTACCCTGAGACTCCACCTCCTCCCTGGCCTGAGTCTCCAGCTCAATCTCCTTGTTCCAGGCATTTTCCTGGAGCTCAAAAAATGTCCGATAAGACGAGTTCGCCACGAACTCGTGGATATCCCTCCTCAATATGCTTAAAAACCGGCTCATACATGCCTGCTCGGTAGATACGTGCTCAGGGCAGAACAATGCCCTCTCATGAAACATCCTCGTAATCACTGTCAGTGACTCTATCCTATGCTTGAGGGATAGAAACTCTTGGGCCAATCGTTCCCTCTCCACCGGAGGAACATACTCCTCTCGAAACATCATGGTAAATCTCTCCCAGATCACTGCAGTGAGCTCTACAAAATTATAGCTGGCTGTTACAAACTTCCACCAGTCCTTCACCCCTAAGCGAAGCTGGTTCGACGCAAACCGTACCCTCAGATGCTCCAGACATGAACAAGTATAGAAACGTCCCTCGATATCAGAGATCCATCTCATCGCGGCAATCAGATCCTGAGTCCCATCAAACTCTGGTGGCTTCGTGTTGCTAAATTCCCTCGGATGGCTGCGGCTACCTCCTTGTGAATCATCCTGTGAATCTCATCATCGCCGGCTCCACTGCTCTCGGGGTTGTGGCGCGTACCCACCATGATGTCTCTGAAATACAACACAAAAAAATCAGAGACTCTCTTGAGTATACTCACACTCGATCACCCACCATTACTCGATCCTTAGCATCCTAAGGATTCTTACTTGGACTGTACGCCGATCCGGTGCTTTTAGTAGTACGGACCCAATACTACATTCCACACCGCATCAGTATCCACCCCAAGTCCTCCTCCTAGGACTCCAGATCTCAAATACTTTATATTCTACTGCCCAAGCTACTTTCTTTGAAGATACCTCTCATAACTCATTCCTGTTACAAACTCCTACTTAGATCATACTCACAAGCAAAACACAGATAACAGGAATCCCTAGGCCAAGGCATCACAAATTAGGCCACTCTAGTCCTAATAAGAATACCTAGCCTACTCTCTAGCATGCATAAAATAACACAAATAACTCAAGCAAATCTTATAACACAAAGTAAGGGTATTTTGGGAAGTCACTGTTCCGGCTCTGGCAGATTGTACACACCACTTCCACCCGTTTCTTCTTAAAACTCATTCTTGTTTTTAAATTTTTTTTTCTCTTTGAAAAGTCTTCTCAAATCCTCAGTTTGAGTTCGAACACACCATGAGGTGCATCCGAATCCCTCAAAGCAAGGCTCTGATACCAACTTGTAACACCCAAATTTTCGAAAACAAAATTTTCATTTTTGCACATAAAAATCACATGTCATAATTCCCAAAAATCTTGAGTATCAGCATTAATACAATTTATTTATCAAAAGTTGTTTATCACAAAAATCAGGATCCTCCAAGATATATCTTGAAAGCGAGTATGTGTATACTCAAATCGGGGCCTTCCTGCGATCCTCATAACTACTTGAAACACATAACACATAACACGGTAAGCATAAAGCTTAGTGAGTTCCCCAAAATACCACATAGAATACAAATATTTTCCACTCAAGGCTATAACACTGTAAGACCCTCCGGTCTATGTGTCTCATTGGGACCCTCCAGCCCCATGGCTCGTTGGACCCACCGGTCCGGTCTGTCGGGAACCCTCCGGTCCCATGGCTCGTTGGACCCTCCGGTCCGGTCATAATATAACATATATCACTCAGACAATATACAAATCAAGTAAGCACATAATACCTCCCAGTCACACACAAATACCACACTAGATAATGTATAGTAAGAATACTCACCTGTCAACAATCGGATAGTCTCGAACACGTAACACCAGTCTAGCCTCGCCTAACATACACAATAGATATTCCTAATTAATAATGGCACTCATAAGGCCAAACGAACCCTTCGTATGCACTCTCAGAAGGGTAAAAGACCATTTTACCCCTCCTTGGGTCTAAAAGTCCACTTGTTGACCAAACCCTAAAAGTCAACAAAAATCAACGATTGCGAGTACTCTGCTTGTACCATCTCCCTACGTTGGGCGTACTCGACCGCTACGTAGCTATCGGTGTGCTTGACCCCTACGTTGCGCGTACTGGGATTTACGCTCAGCGTAAGTCCCAGGTTTACTCTCCTCTCACTGATGGTCTTAATCAGTAAAGAGTTTGGCTCAAAATACAGATCAGGACTCCTTAATGACTCTTAATCGATAAAGTCAATGACTTTTAGCGTTTGCATGGCTGATTTGATCACAAACACTCAAAACCTTCATCCTCTTTCGTCCTAAAGCTCATATCTCATGCATGGCTAGTTCTTAATGACCAAGATTGGGTTTTTATGACACTATATCACAAAATACACTAACAAGGGACAGATCTCAGCTCTTGGGGTAATTAACTCAAAAAGCCATCAACTTTTGGGACAAAACCCTAAGATACTCGATATATTTTCACAAACAAAAGAGTAAGAAAGTTTGGAGCTTTTTACCTCCAAATGAAGCTTTCCAAAATGCTAAGCTCAGATCCAAGTGCTTGGATCTAACTCCTTCTTCTCCAAGGCTTCCTTTCTACTTCAAATGCTCAAGAATACACCAACAAGCTCTCAAAGGCACTTTTCAGCTATATGAATGAGGATTAGGGTATAGGTGGACTGATCTCTGGAAATGGTGGCCACAAATGAGGCCATAATGTCTATGAAATAGGGGACTCATTAGCAATTAGGGTTTCAGTTTGGGACTAGTACGCCCAGCGTACACATTGGTACGCCCCGCGTACTAGGCGACTCCCGCGTTTCAAGCACGCACACGAGTACGTTGAGCGTACCCTCTGGTACGCCCCGCGTACCCGCTCACTATCTCTTCTTTAATAAGGACCAAAAATGGACAATCTCTAAAAAGATTAGGGTTCACAAGATGTACCTTGATTTTGGTTGTTACATTTCTGTTCGCAAACACACTTTCTCTCTCTAAAAACCCTCACCCAAAAACACAAGAAGACACAAGATTTCTCTTCATCTACTACTCTGTCTACCTTGAAACTCGCTGTGGAGCATAAAAACATCCGTTTTTCGTCAAGATCGAACATAGTTGTTCTTGAGTTCACGATCATACACCCTTCAAAACTTCAAATCTTCAAGGGCCGTAAACCGTTCACGACCGTGAAATCTTCAAAAATTCATATTTCCTTCAAGAACACCGTCACAGCCGTAAACCCTTTAAGGGACTGTTCACAGATGGGAACAGTTCACGGCCGTAAACCCACCCTAAGTGGTGAACTTGACTGAAAACCCGCTTTCCCCGATTCAATCAAGTCCCGATAACATTCCCAAACCAAAAGCAAGTGTTTTTCCAACACTATAAATAATGGTTTCACTAATAAAATACATATATGTATTCAATTGTTTTTAGGATCCCATTAAGTGTCGCGACCATTAGTCTGAGGGACTTCATTTCCAGTTTCATTGTTCGACATTTAACGCAACCAATGGTGTGTTCATACACCTACGCTTTTACTGTTTTAAACGTTTTCAGGGGGAGGGGGGAATACAAGCCAAACGCAAATGATTTTGTGAACTTATACAATCAGAAGATTTCCATGTTTTATAAAATATTTAGATATTTTATCCCTTTTGTAACATGCTAAGCATAAGGGGCGCTTACAATTTACAGCCAAAATTGCGTAGTTTCAGATCAACACATGAACCAAGTTTATCACATACATACAAACTTTAATAGGTATAGTTTGGGGTTTTAATTTACAATATACAAATTCAGAGCTTACACATTGATGAACATATAAACTATAGCAGATTTAGTTTATGATATACATTACTACTTTCGAATTTCAAGAGTACCGCAATAAATAATTATTTACATATAATTATTATTACTCTACAAAGTATACATATGGATTCAAATACAAGAGAACCATACAAACCATACGTAAACTAGATATACAGAATTGTGAGACTCTACTTCAAAATTGTACCCTTTGGTGTACTGAACTAAATCCTATCATAGTATAACCAGAGTCTTCTGGAGGGAGAGCATGAGATTTGTGAATAGATCTACTCGGGACTGACAATCCCACACCTGAACTGCTAGCTACTATTAGGTAGACATGCTTGAGGTGACAAATGTCACAACGTCCGACACATGAAGAACGTCGTAGAGGTCACTAGTTCATATCAAGCATGGTTATACAACTCACAATAGTATAAACTAACCTTATTGTTTACGGAATTTCATTCTTCTTTAGTTTTATTTTCATTAATAAAACTAGTTCATCATACAACTGGAGGATTTCCAGGGATTTCAATTTATAATTTTTTTTTAAGTAATGAAACTACTATACATTACTGGTGATACGCAGGGTTTTCATACAAAAAGGTTTTCATTCAAAACAACGATATACAATACAACTGGTGGTAACCAGGCATACAAACTAATACATTATACACTACTACAGAACACAACAATAAACATATATGCTAGAAAATATTGGATTTTCTTGGGAAGCATACAAACATTTTACATATTCAATGATAGGTTTTCATTACAAAAACATTGCTTAGGAACTCACCAGCTTTATGATGATACTCTTTCAAAATCGCTTGTATTCTCAGAGAATTAGTAGACAGATACCCCCGCAGACTTTTGAGAAGACGGAGCATATAGAGTCACGTCTTTATTTTGTTGCTTTTGATGTATATAAATATGACTCAAACAAATGTAAATACTTTTTTTTCTATATGTTCAATGTAATGGTTGTGTTTACTTGACTATTATGATGCAATTGTTGTGATACTACATATGACGTCCTCCGCCCCAAACGTTTTTGCCGTTTCGGTTTGGGGGTGTAACAGGCATACAAGATCTTTCATCTGAATCCAATATGTATTGTTCACGTGAAATACTCATGCGGAAAAATCAGATTATGTTATCCCGAACATCAACCACAAATTTGTAAACTTTCTAATTTTATACCAAAAATGGAAATTACTGAAAGATAAAGGATAAATGTAACTTGTATTGTCTTTCCCATTTATCTAGTTTATGAACATAAAAAAGCAATCGATTTTTGAATACAATGTCCTTAGTCCCAAAGTAAATGTGGTTCTTAGCCCTAAAAGATGAAATTAACCGGCCCAAAGAGTTTTGTAAAATTGAACCAAAAGTGCTGACAGTTTGGTCGGAACTGATTGTAGGAAAATATCAGCCCAAAGTGAACTCTTGTTACAACGCGAATTAGATTTCAACGTGAAGCGATAAATAGCGATAAATATTTTTAATCCCAAAGTGATGAAATCATAACTCGAATTAAATAAATCCATCTTCCCAAAATAAAGTTTAATTGCTTGAAGTGAATTTTATAAAAAACCGATTAAGGTTGCATGGTGTGATAATAGACTTGCATTATAAGAACTTCATCGTCCCACAGTATCACAAAGTAGCTTCAATTTGATCTTTGTTATGCTTCTATACCTATGACCAAATTAACATCAGTAGAGTTCATTAAACATTGTAACTTTAATAAACTTCTTATCACAAAATAGAACATAAAAAACCAACTTTGACCATTTCATTTAGTTTAATTTAGGAGCAGAACATCGATATGAACTTTGATCACTTTTACATGTTCAAAAATTCAACAGTCTACTGACTTGTGTCACACTTTGGTAGTCATCAGACCAATTTTAATAAATATCAAACATTGAACAACCAAGTCTCTTTCAGATCCAACTCGATTATCATCAAAATTTAAGTTTTTTATTCATCATATTCTTCAAATCGTAAGAATCAGACAATTCAAGATCCACAATTCCAATTCAAATTATTTTGAACTAGAAGTTCAAAGATTCAATCCATATTCAAAACATTAACTTGAAAAACATGAAGAATTTATGAAGTATTAAGAATAGATTAAGCATAAAGTTATAAGAATGATTTAAAATAATCAATAGAGATCAATAATATATCAATTGATGTTTGATAGAGTCGATCGATGCAAAAGACAATAATTATCATGAATGTGTCGGTCTGTTAGGCCTACCAGTAAGGACCGATCATCATGTGTGAAGAGAGTTGAGTTGGGTGATATTTCTACATGTGAACACCACCCTAGGGGCGTGTAGGCGTCTTGTAGAGTAGGATGCTTCATAGGTGATCACAAGAGCTTTGATTGGCTGAAGGATTTTTTACACACCTCAAACACTCTAGTCTTATAGTACATGTTTCCCTGATTCCGAAAATATGAAGAACATCCAAAACGAAGTTTGTATGCAAAAAGATACAACCATTTTTTAAGAATCCAAAACCAGTATAACACTGATTTTCTTAAATGGAAATTCCGAAAGTATATTTGGACTTAAGCGATAGCCTAATATTTAATTTCATATTTGAAATATTTTTAGTAAAAATATTTATAACAGTTGAAAAATCAATTGTTTTGAATCAGTAAATCACGAAACGTTAAACTATTTATTTTGACATGATTTCTATTATTGGTAATGAATTCCAGAATAATATATAAATCCAAATCTGATTGATGTGGATTTTTATAATGGAAATAGCCATATATTTCTAAATTGGTGTTCAACTTTATACATTTATGCATGGAACATAAGTTATGAATAATTATAAGAATTTGCTATAGTTTCAAAAAAATAAACTATATATATATATATATATATATATATATATATATATATATATATATATGTGTGTGTGTGTGTGTGTGTGTGTGTCTAACAAGCAAAAAATTTTAATCATAGTGTATATATATTAGAAAATTATAACAGTTCAACAACACTAATATATACATGCTTTGTATATGTATCAAAGACCATTTTAAAGATCAAGACATAATAAATTAGTATTTCTAACATTTTTAACATATAGATTTTGGTTTATATATATGTTGCATATATTTACATGACAACATGACAAGCTAGTACAATACTTCAAATACACACCCAAATGCATAAATAATTGGGGTTTTTCATTATTTCTAAACTCAAACAAAATACATAAATAATTAAACCAATAAATCAATACATTGTTTGCCAATTTAAAAACAAATACACTTCTTAAATAAATTGACACCCAAATGAAAATGCTACTCTAAGTTATCTATTAACTTAGGGGTTTTCTAAAAGTACGTCCCCTTCTTTTCCAATTTCTCTCCTCCTGATTTGATTTTTTTTTTTTTTGTCTTTTGTTGTTTTTTTTTTCCTATTTTGTTTTTTATTTTTGTTGTTTTTAATGCTTTTTTAATTTATTATTACTATTATTATATTTTAATAATATTATTATTAAAATATAAAAAAATATTTAAAAACCCATTTATATAACCGTTCGAATTTATATTGTCGTCCGGATGTTTAAATTTTATGCGAAATTTATAACAATAATAACAATAATAATAATAAGTAAAAAAAACAAAATCGGAAAAAAAAACAATAAAAAAAACAAAAAAAGAAAAAAAATAATTATGTCAAATCAAATGTAAAAATTTTGATTTGATTGATTTAAGATGGGCTAAAAATGATTAAGTCTACTTATAGCTCAACCCTTAACTTACCTAAGCTTGCACACAAAGTAAATAAATCATTTTATAACAAAAACTACACACAAAGCTCACGTGTTGAAACAATTTTCCCAATTAAGGTTGACAATGAGGCAATTAAAGACCAGCAGCCTCTTCTCCGTTCTTCTTCATCTCGTTGAAGCCAAGAATAACCCTCTCATCTTCTTTCCACTTTTGATCAACCACAGCAGCCCCGATTGTGCTCCTCCTTCCCTGTCAAATGAAGCAACCAAAAAAACCCACTGATTCCTTCTTCATTTTTCTGTTAAAGAAACCATTGGAGGTGGGTTCCTTATGATTTTTCCGGCGATACCAAGAGAGCAACAACCCTCTTTCGATGTTGCCTCTTCCCCTGTCAAACAATAAACCCAAACTCCCTTTTCCCCCTATCGATTTCTGTCAAAAACAAACAAACAAAAAAAGAAACAAGAAGATCACTTGTTACCGATCGGACCAACACCCCTCACAACCTTCACTTCTTCTTCCCGTTGAACTCCGCTGCCCAACACACCACCTGCGACATGCTGCTGACCGACAGGATGCCCATCAGACCTCCTTTGCCCTCGCTCTCCTTCTCTTCTGTTCCTATCGATCAAAGACCTCCGTAGGTCTCGACTTCGTCGCAGCTGCTGCTCGCATCGCTCCAGGCGGACCGGTTCTCTTTCCCCCTTCGCACATCACCATCGGAGCAGGAAGAAAGCTTCGCTGCTTCTTCCCATCTTCGTTGCTTCGGTTTGTCAAACCCCGGAGACGATCTTTCCTTCTCGCAATCGATCGACCAGACGACCGGAGTAGCAGCCTGCAAAGCCTTCGTGCTTTCCTCTCGTCATTTTCATTTATCTGCCCTCGAGTTCCTTTCAATCGCCATCGCTCGTCTGCTTCCATTCGTGTTTTTAATTTGCCCGATCAACAAAAGAAACGGGCAAAAAAAAGCCCTAAATTCGTTTAAGTTTGGGCCATTAATAAAAAAACGCCCATCCATAAGATTTCCTTATACAAAAAGCGCTAAATCCTTTTTAGTTTCAAGAAATGACAAAATAACCCCCACTGTAACATTCCCTTTTAATATAAGTCACTCCAAACAACCCCCAATAGTTTAAATTCGTTAGGAAACAGTCCCAATAATATTTCAAAGTTCCAGAAACATCACTTTGTGGTTCACGTCAAGCTTCTCAAAACTAAAAGAATTTCGAACAAGTCGAAATCACGCTTCAAGGGTGAGTGCTTACAACCCTTTTTAATATTTTTAATTATTTCCCCGGGGGGGGGGGGGGGGGGGGGGGGGTATTTTATCGCAAAATAACTATTCCATACAACAAATGCTATATGATACAAAAATATATGATTTTTATATGACATTGTATATTATAACAAATACGTTATAAAACTTTGTTGTATTTCAAAGATTCAAGCTATTACTATTCATGTATATTTATATGTTTAAATACATAAAGTTTTTACATGTACATATGTTCATTTCTTTGAAACATACATCTTTATAAAAGCGAGTACATTATACTTTTACATACATACCAAGCATACTCGACTTTTATTAACTTTATACAATGAAATTCATTATGCCTCGTGACTTAAAAACAATTAAGTTAGGGTTGGGAGCTATTCACATACTTTTTTGTTAAGGGATTTTTGGTGAGAAAATATTCATTAGCTGAGCCTAAACACTTAGTATACCCATACTACTATAACCGTTAATCTTCGGAGCGAGATACATATGTATAGATCTATACGGGGTTGACATCCCTACCTACGGTTGCTAGCTACAACCTCGACCGATGAATCGAAGCGGATGATAAGTGTCTACAATTGTTACTACAATGTCCAATGAAGCGTTGTAAGGAGGCACATTCAATCACATAGCCTAGTTATATGACTCACTATAAACAGTAACTATTATATATATATATATATATATATATATATATATATATATATATATATATATATATATATATATATATATATATATATATATCACTACAAACCATGGGCTTGGTTGCTTTCAAAACTATTTTAAGTGTAGATTTACTTATAGAAAGATACATTTTGGCTTTCAAAGATCCTTTACGAATACAGTTTTCAATATGGATTTATTTATACAAAGATACATTTTGTCTTTCCTAGAATCTTTGCAAACATAGTTTTAACTATTGTTATACATACACAGATACCACTTTTTGGACTTATTAAAAGTATTACTATGGTTAGCAGAAAACCTATAACTCTAACCAACCTTGTGTTGACCCTCAAAACGACATGTATTCTCAGGAAATCACTAAACAGACATTCAAGACAGATTGGATTACAGGTGACCGAGTTTACTTGATGTTGTATTATATGCCTATCTATTATGGCAATTCATGTATTGCTATTATTTGTTAAAACCTTGTATTCAAATATCAAGATGGAACACAAATTCTATATTGTTTATAGTTTTACTTGAGATATATATTCAATTTACCTGTGATCCATGAACTTAGTCGCATGTCCCGACATGTTCCGCCGCCTTGGCCGGGGGTGTGACACCTTTACATATAAATACCAACACTTATACATATTTTCCCCCACTACGAACATACTCTTCCAACATGAATAATTTTTTATCTTTAATTTCTTCTTCTTCATACAATGATGATGATGATGAGGATGACGACGATGATGATTTGTTTGTGCACATGTTGCTGTTAATGTCAAGCGAAATGTTGCATCAGAGAGTCGAAAGATCAAATGTTTAATGGAGGCATACAACTTCGATCAACTAGGATCGTATCATGTTAAACAAAGTTTTGGTACATGATCACTTTTCCCAAGATAGTTTATATGACCTATCAAAATTTGAAGAGCGTTTTCATATTAGTAGAAGAATAGGGTAGGACTATTTGTATGTGTAATCCAAACGATATACTTAATCCACCTGCACTAATAAAAGTCATTAGCCCAACATACTTCACAAGGCTTTTTGCAATACAAAACAGTGAAACACATCAAAATCTATGTCACGATTTGACCGAGCAGATTTGGAAAAGGCAATTCGAACAACATAATGACAATGCCAAGGAGGATGATGAAGACGTGGACGATGAGACCGAGGATAATGACGACGACGACGATGACAACGAGGACGATGATGAGAACAATGACGATTACGATGACGAATGGTATTATTTTCTCTCTGCTAGTTTAATTTTAGTGTTTTTTATTAGTAATGTAAGCTTTAATTTTATTAGTAATGTAAGCTTTAATTTCAGTGTTTTTATGGTAGTTAAGATACGGTTCCCCTAAAGTTGTCACAAAAAAGAAAAGAAGCTTCAAAAAATATACCAAATCAAACAAAACAAAGACAACTTACCTATAAAAATGGATAACTTCTTGTCTATCAGTACCATATTAATATTGGTGAATTCAAAAAACTTTAAGTAAACTTGTTGCTTTCTTAAACGAATAACACTTCCCTTGAATTTCAAACCATCGATATCAGTATTCAAATCATTAATAAACTGATATTGTTAACCTATCTCTTAAACTACAACAGTTCTAACAAACATATATATATATATATATATATATATATATATATATATATATATATATATATAACAACAATTATACCTATACTTGACACACCCCATGCATCATTTATACAAACAACAAACATCAACATCAGCTATTAAGTAGCTAAACAACCCAACTAGTTAGAACCATGGTTTTGAATACCAGACTAGACAGACCGGTTAAATTGATTGAACCGGAAGCCGGCGTGTCCACTAATTTTTTCAGTCACATAAACCATTTGTACACAACCTACTCAAACCCCGGGCGGTTCAGAAGCAAATTGGGTTAAACCAGCCCGATTAACCTCTTGAAAGCCAGTTTCTACCAATTCTTAACATTTCAACTCTAACTCAACTCAATTAATAGCAAACAAACTACTTGTTTGGTCCATTCTACATTTAAGATTTTGGTAAATCGTTATATAAAGGATTAAGTTGGCGGGTGTTTCAAATAATACCGGATGTGGGACTCCTCCGAGTTTAGAGTTGAAAGAAAATTAGAAACCATTTTATAGAAGATGAAATTGATATATGTTTTATGATGTCGTCGATGTAGGACAATAGAAGAGGCTGGCAAAATAAAACCCTCCTTCTCAAAGACAAGTTTCTAACAAAAGACCCAAGTTTCAACAAATAGCTAACACATTAACCAATTTAAAAACCATTTACTCTTCGTTGTTAAAGAGAATCAAGTATTCATTAATGCTTCATTTTGCAATATACTCTTTATGTTCCTCATTATATATATATATATATATATATATATATATATATATATATATATATATATATATATTCGACCATTGTTAAAGAGAATCAAGTATTTATGAAAGCATACGACCCATATAAGTTGGATTTGCATGTTAGGCCAAATAGATGTGCTTGTTTGATGGGTTTGGGCCTCGGACGTATTTCCAATGGGCCACTCCATCTGTTGGGCTCACTGTGGGCCTTAGTTAATCATTGGTTGGGGCTTAGTATATTATTGGGCTTTAGGTCTAGTTTGGCCCATCTTGATTTGGACATTAGTCTTATGTTGTAAGTCTTAATCCGATTTTTGATAAAATTGTATTGGGACCTGGTTATATAGTTAGCATGGGAATTTATCCAGCCTAGCAACCCGAGTGTTTGTTTAGGATTTCAGCAATTGAGGTGAGTCTTCTCACCATGTTCATGGGTCGAAGGCACCAATGCCAACCCATTTCTTGTTGTGTAGAATGTTGTTGACTTTTGTGATAATGGTATAGAAGACCATGATGGTATCCCATGGACTTGAGTGTAAGACCATGAGTTTTCCCTTCGCTTCGCAAGGAAAGACCATGGCGGTAGCCCATGGCACTAATATGTAAGACCGGGATCTGGCCCTGGGCATTGTGTGTAAAGACCATGGGGGTAGCCCATGTAACTTACATGTTTACATTTTAGTATGTGATATGACTGGGAAACTCACTAAGATTTTGCTTACAGTTTATATTTGTGGTTTTAGGTACTTTCGATACTGAGGGGAAGCGCCTGGCTTGATGGCACAACATTCATTCCTCACTAGTTTTCCACAATTTGACATTGTAATCTGATAATTTGACATGATTATTAATGAATAGGTTTGGAACAATGTGACGATTGTCAATTTTGTGTTTATTTAAAATGAAAATTTTGATTCTGGTTTTTGGGCTGTCACAAGTTGGTATTAGAGCCTTTCTTTGAGAGATTCGGGCACATTTCTGGGTGTGTCAGAAATCAAACTGAGGAAATGATAATATTTTCAAAATAAAAAGAACTGAAATTTTTTGAAACAGATTCCTCAAAGAAATAATGGAGTGCAATGCGTGCAATTAGCCGAGCTCAAGTAAGTGTTTCCAAAAGTTACCATACTTATGTGTTATGATTAGTATGCTTGTTATGTGAATTGCATGCTAGACTAGGGTTAAAGATATCTTTAGGTAACATATGATAGAATTTCCCGAGTTGTGTGATTCCTATTAGCTCGATAAAATTGATGTTATGTGTTAATTGGGATTAATACCGACTCAGTTATTTGTTATCTGTATGCTTTCAAATTTGTATATGCTTTGGAATGTATAGCCCTAGAATGATCAGTTTGGCCTCATTTCCTATTCATTGATTGGTTATGGATTTAAGGTAGAATCCTCATTCGACAGTCTATGTGATCCTATTTTGTGTACAACTTGCATGCAAAGGGCAACCAACAGTGTTGATTGAGGTTATTGGTACTACTAGTGTTGAAGTTGAGGGTTTTCTATAAGAGTCTATAATGTGTATGTTGTGTAGCATAGGTTGTTATGGTTGTAGTGGGGTAACTTGGAGGAATCATATTTGCCTTGGGGATGGTGCATGTATATGTGGAAGGTAATATTTGGCCCGTACTATTGGAAAACAAAGGACATGTACTTGAGACAAGGGCTGGTATGGAATCTCTAAGGAGGCTGGTGTTGAGGAGTCCCCTCGAATCTCTTTGATTGATTGCTTTTATGTTGTATCTTCAGTTTGAGGATGGTGATGACTACTTGCGGAGGTTCAGGTTCAAGCTCGGGATCTGGTTCAGGTTCAAGTTCAGGCGTTGGACCGATCGATAAGAGGCTGTGTGAGCTTATCGAAGCCGAGGTTACTTGCAACATCCTTGACGCTACCCCGATGATTTTTGGTACCATCAAGGAGGGGACTATGTAGATCATGGAGGAGCGGCTTAGGTCATGTCGAGCCGAGATTGTTGCGGGTCAGTATGGGGCTCGAGATCCCTCTTTCTTGGAGTTCAAGGCATGCGGAGTGCTTGAGTCCTTCGGGGTTAAGGAACCCATAGCTAGCCGACGATGGATCCCTGGCGTGGAGAATTCTCAGCAAATGAGCTTTCGCTCTGAGGGGGAAAAGGTAGGATTCACATCCTGCCTACTGAGGGACATGGCGCATGACTAGTGGGAGGAGGTTACCCGAGCCATGGGGACAACATGAGTGGTTGAGATGACATGGGAGGACCTTGTCCAAATATTTCAGAAGGAGTTTGCACCAGCCATCAAGGTGGAATAGCTAGCAAGGGAGTTTCAGGACCTTTGCCAGACCACGAAGACTGTGGCGGAGATCACCGCCAAATTCACGGAGAGAGCACTGTTGGTTCCGCAGTATGTTGCGGACGAAGAGATGAAGAAGACGAGATATCATGCTATACCGAGGGATGACATTAGGGAGTTAGTGAGCTTCTTGGGGTGTAAGACCATGAATGACATGATCGAGAAGGCTCACAAGCGGGAGATTAAGTTGGATATTCGGGTGAAGAGGAAGCCGGAGTAGGTTCAAACAGCTGTGGGTCAGGCTAGGAGGCCCAAGACCTTCGATACCCACACTAGAGGCCAACAAGGCCAAGTCTATTGCCCAAGTATGGCAAGCCGAATGGTGTGTCTTGTCGGACAACATGATCAGTATGTTACAGTTGTGGCCATTCGGGTCACATGAGCAGGGATTGCCCCAAGAAGGGTCTGATTTGTTTCCATTACCATAGGACAGGAAATAAAAAGTCTGATTGTCCGAGATTGACCGGAGAATCAATGGTGGTGCTTGTGCCAGCCATATTGAGGATTACCGACGGCCGCCAGGCCAAGGCGGAGTCCCCTATGGTGAAGAGTAGGGATTTCTAGTTGACCATTGATGAAGCCCATGCAACGCCGAATATTGTGACTGATATGTGTTCTAGCCTTATCTTTTATTGTTTCCTTTATTTATGCGTATGTCTAATATGATCTTGTATATGGTCCTTTTTGGTCAATGGTTTGTCTGCGGAACCTGCCACTCGGGAGGCGCACCGGGTAACTCCTCCAGGAAAACATTGACAAACTCCCTGAGAAAACCCTGAACTGACCCGAGTATTAACCACATAAGCCAGATAACCTGCACACCCATGCTCAATATACTGTCAGGCCATGGATTTCGTACAAAACCCTAAACCAACCCTGGTACCCTATCCATAAATTACCAGTTCTCCCGCACTTGGGGTTTGAACTACTACTCTCTGACCCTCACAATTGATCATAGCTCCAAACCTACTCAGCCAATCCATCCCCACTATCATGCATAGATCCCCCATGGGGATAGGGTACCCCAAAGATCTCCAATACACAGCCCTGATATACACTGGATGCAGAGACCCCATGTTCGTTGGAGATAGAAACTTGCAATGGACACTCCAGCTCGTGAAGGGGCATATCAAAGTCTCCACTAAAAGATCAAGAAAAAAAGGACTGACTCGTGCCCGAGTCAAACAACACAAGAGTGGGCAATGAATTCACTAAGAATGTACCTATTGGAAACATAGATATAAACACACCATAAAGTAATTGATGGAATAGTAAATAGAAACATACCAGGCATGACGTCTGGCACTGCCCTGGCCTCCCTGGCAGTAAGCTGGCATTTTCAATAGGTCCAAGACTTCCCATTAATTTACTTAGCCTAAATCTGTGTCCGAACTCCTTCTTAAATAACATCCGTTGAACCACCATCTTTTCATAGAGTTTTCTTGCTTTATATTTGCATGAAAATACAATAGATGAATAGTCATTCGACGAAAAATCATTTAATTTATTTGAATATCTTATTCCCTATCAGAATAACCATATCAATACAATCACCAGGATTATTAACTAATATAATAAGGAGTGTAAGTATTGAAAAAATGAGGAAAGCACGACCCCAGCCCTCGGGGGCTCCGCCCTACCCTGGCGCCCATCGGTAATCCTTAGAGTGGCTAACATCGGGGCCTGCACTGGCTTGGTGGCGAGCAATGGATAATTGACCTTCATATGGCCAACTTGATCACAGTGTTAGCAAATCATGGTACTCAAAACTAGGTTGGGATGGCAATAATCCCTCGCATAATGCCCCTCCTTGCCATATTTGTGGAATCCCGAAGTAAACACACAAGAACCATCGTGAACCTTACCGTACTTCCCACAAGTGTGGCTCTTTTGACTCCCCAATCTCCCATCAGCAGCCTTGAACCGCTTCGTAGTAGGCTGCAACTACACAGGGTCTTGTCTCTGCTCCTTTGTATGGAGCTCCATATCAATCTCACGTCGCCTCGTGTCCTCATGAAAATCAAGAAGAGAACCATAACATTGTGTAGACACAAACTGCCAGATGTCCGTCTTGAGCATGCTCAAGTACCGGGTCATCTGAGCTTGCTCAGAAGCACCAAAATTGGTGAAAAACATGGCTTTCTCTATATACATCTTGGTGATCTCTGTCACCGACTTGTTCCCCTGCCTCAAATCCAAGTACTCTTGAGCTAACCTATCTCGATCCACCAGTGGAACATATCTAGAATGAAACATCTTAGAAAACTGCTCCCAAGTCACGACAGCCCTCTACTCAGGAGAATACAAGCTAGTAACAAGTCTCCACCAATCCTTCGCTCGAGACCGAAGAAGGTTTAGAGCGCACTTGACCTTCTGGTCACCTGCGAAAGAGCAAGTGAAGAAACATCCCTCGATGTCAGACAACCACCTCATGGCTATGATCAATTCCTGAAATCTTTCAAATACCATGGGTTTTGTATTGTCAAAGTCCCGGTATAGAAGGCTCCTCCAACACCAATCCCGACAGCAGCAACGACTATGAGGGTTGCAGCAGCAACCATCTCAGAAAGTGCAGCGTATAGATCATCAAAGTACACTATTATAACGGTCTTATAGACCCAAACATCTCCAGTAATTGTCCTTAGAAGAGGGAAACAACCTCCTCATGAATGATCTCCCTGACCCGGTCCTCAGTCAATGTTGGTCTATCCTAGCCACCCGCTCCTGATCCTGATCTGGATCGTGCCTTAAATAGTCTCATAATCGCCATACAGAAAATAAACCAAGGAGATATCATATAAAATACATATAACATCATGGGGACACATTCCCAACAAAACCGTAGGGATTGTGACTTCCCTGCAATGCGTACGGGTCATGTGCTTCCAATACTATGGGCCCATACTACCTTCCACACCTAGCCATATTTGTCTCAAAGGATCATCACAACAACCCTAAAAATACTCACTAGAATAAGCATACACTCTATTCTCACTTCCTAGAAGAAGGTTAGACATTAAGCATATTGTCGACTGACCCTACACAACTCATCCATGAAACTTCCACCAACCCTACAACACTCGTTTATACTAATCATGTAACTGTTGGATAAGGTGTCTAAGTCCATAACTATTTATGGTATGTACTTGACCCGACCCGGCATGGTCCATTTGGGTTGCATGGCACCATGCAATTGGATAGACTAAATGAGAGAAATAACACTTGGAGATTATTAATATATTATAAGTTCTAATATATTAATAATATTATTTGATTAGTGTGATCAATAATTAATTTAGAATTAATTAAGTGGTCAAGAGAGAACTAATTAAATATATGGGTTGATTATGTAAATCATCCATATCTTGTATAGTGGGCTAAGAGGCTCCATGGATTATCAAGTTGGGTTCTACCCATAGGATGCTCCATGGGAGTTACAAACCCATGGGTCATGGAAATGAAGAGTCATGACACATTAGGGTTTACATGGTGTAACCCTAGATGTGTCAACACTATATAAGAATCATATTCTCCTCCAAAATCGGTTAGACACTAAGAAAACAAGAGGGCTTGGCCGATTTCAAGAAGTGTGTGTTCTCTCATAAGTTTTTCCAAGAGCATTTGGTGTTGTGTGAAGCATTTGAGGCATCACACTTGGGGTGCTAGGCTCACAAGGTTTTAAGGAACACAAGCAACAACAAGGTAAGTTATTCTATCTATTATTCAAGTTAAAATTGTTCCCCATGTATGCTAGATAGGAATATAGCCTTGGAATTCAACTTAGCATGATAATTAGACAAACATAGATCCAAGGTTATTAGGGTTGCATGTACACTTATGAGGATTTCTACCCTTATGAAATGCACCAAGATTTGATGGAAAGATACCATCAAAGTGCAAGACAAGAGAGGTATGAAATCATCTGCTCCATGATAACAACCATGATGAAGGACGGGGAATCCGTCACGAGCCACATGCAGAAAATGCAAAGGTATGTGGATCGTTTGCTGAAGCTTAATGTGAACTTCCCTGAGGAGCTTGCAATAGATATCATTTTGCACTCTTTACCATCGTGCTATGATCAATTCCGCATGACATATCACATGAACAAGGAAGAAGTCACCCTCAGCAAACTTCAGGGACTTCTCAAGACCGCAGAAACAGGTCTTAAGGGGTAGTCGGTTGCTATCACTCCTACTCCAAACTCAACTCCGGTTTTGGCAATCGGGAAAAGTCGAGGGAGGAAGAGAAAGAGATCCTCGAAGGGTACCAAGGCTCGGACCCTTGATGGCTCTTCTTCAAGTGGAACCAAGAAAGGTTTCATTACTCCTTCTTCTGACCCCTAAGAGGCTGAATGCTTCTATTGCCATGAAAAGGCTCATTGGAAGCGGAACTGCCCAAAATACCAGCAGGATGTGAAGGATGGGAAAGTCAAACCCAACCATGCAGGTATTTACACTATCATTTCTAATAACTCACCCCATTCTAAATCTTGGGTCCTTGATACCGGTTGTGGTATTCATATTTGTTGTGACTTGCAGGGACTAAGAAGAAGTGAGGATGTGGAGCAAGGAAGAATAAACTTGATCATGGGGAATAGGAAAGCTTCACCTGTCACCAAGATTGGAGTTTATACTTTATCGCTAAGTAGTGGGTTTAGTTTAGATTTGAATAAATGTTGTTACTCGCCAGGAATGGCAAGAAATATTATTTCCTTTCATGCTTTGTACAAACAAGGGTTTACCTTTTCGTTTAATAATGAAGTTGGTTCTATAGATGTTTTCTATAATACTGTTTTTTATTTTAAAGCATTACCTTGTAATGGTTTGTATGAAGCTGTATCTGTTGTCGATAACTTGGGAAATAATGTTTTGTGTATTGATTCTACTAATAATAATAACTTGGATAAAGCATCATTATGGCATTGTCGTCTTGGACATATAAGCAACAAACGCATAGGCCAACTCCAAAAGGATGGAGTCTTGGAGTCGTTTGACCTAAAGTCAGATGATAGTTGCGAATCATGCTTACTTGGAAAAATGACAAAGTCACCCTTCACAGGCTCGTGTGAAAGGGGTGAAGGTTTGTTGGACCTTATACACACGGATGTGTGTGGACCATTCAAACATGCCACAAGGGATGCTAATCGTTATTATTTGACTTTTACTGATGATTACAGTAGATATGGATATGTCTACTTAATCAAGCATAAGTCAGAGACTTTCGAAAGGTTTAAGGAATTTAAACAGGAAGTCGAGAATCAATTGGGCAGGAACATTAAGATGCTTCGATCCGATCGAGGAGGTGAGTATCTTAGTTCAGAGTTCCTCGACTATCTTAGGGAATGTGGGATTGTCTCACAATTGACACCTCCCAGGACACCGCAGTTGAATGGTGTGGCTGAGAGGCGTAATCGAACCTTGTTAGACATGGTTCGTTCCATGATGAGTCGAGCTTCGCTACCAATCTCATTCTGGGGGTATGCCTTAGAGACTGCCGCCCATATTCTTAATCTAGTCCCTACAAAGAAAGTTGCCAAAACTCCTCACGAGATGTGGACTGGCAAAGTACCTAAACTAGACCACATCAAGATTTGGGGTTGCGAGGCTTTCGTGAGACGCGAGACTCATGATAAGCTCGAACCTCGAAGCGAGAGGTGTATTTTCATTGGCTACCCACAACAATCCTTTGGTTACCTCTTCTACAGACCTAGTGACAATGTGGTCTTTGTAGCAAGAAGAGGAGTCTTTCGAGAAAGAGAGTTTATAAGCCAAGGAGACAGTGGGAGGCAAATTGATCTTGAAGAAATTCAAGAATCAAGTGGTGAAGGAACTTCAAACTCTAGCCCTCAACTTGAGGAGGAAACTCCTGTTGAGCCAATTGACAAATCTGTACCTCTGAGGCGTTCCACGAGAATTAGGAGTGCACCTGAGCATTACTATGGATTCCATATTACTACAGAAGGTGAGACACTTATTAGTGATGAGACACTAGTAAGTCAAGATGACCCTAACAGCTACGAGGAAGCCATGGCAAGCCCCGAGTCTGCTAAATGGAAAGAGGCTATGGATAGCGAGATACAATCCATGTATGACAATCAAGTTTGGAACTTGGTTGAAAATGTACCAGGTCGTAAGACAGTAGGGTGCAAATGGGTCTTCAAGAAGAAGACCGACATGGATGGTAAAGTACACACTTATAAGGCTAGACTGGTTGCAAAGGGCTTCTCTCAAATTCCTGGAGTGGATTATGATGAGACCTTTTCTCCGGTAGCCAAGGTTAAGTCTATTTGGGTTCTGTTAGCCATAGCTGCATTTCATGACTATGAAATATGGCAGATGGATGTCAAAACCGCTTTCCTTAATGGAAAGTTGGCTGAAGATGTTTACATGAGTCAGCCAGAAGGTTTTGTCAGCAGCAAGTACCCTAATAGGGTGTGTAAGCTTGAGAAATCCATCTATGGATTAAAGCAAGCACCTTGCAGATGGAATCTTTGCTTTGATGAGAAGGTCAAGGAATTTGGCTTTACTAGGAGTGAAGATGAATCTTGTGTGTATGTCAAGGCTAGTGGGAGTATAGTTAGCTTTTTGGTACTGTATGTGGATGACATACTACTCATAGGAAACGACATTCCAACCCTGCAGGAAGTAAAGTCCTGGCTTGGGAAGTGTTTCGCTATGAAGGACCTTGGTGAAGCTGCCTATATTTTAGGGATAAGGATCTTGAGAGATCGGAGTAAAAGACTAATTGGACTTAGTCAGAGTACCTACTTGGATAAGGTGCTGAAGAGATTCTGCATGCAGGACTCCAAGAAAGGAGAGTTGCCCATCCAGAGTAACGCCAAATTGAGTAAGACACAAAGCCCTAGCACTGAGGCTGAGATAGCAGAAATGAGTCGAATACCTTATGCTTCGGCTGTAGGTTCGATCATGTATGCTATGACGTGTACTCGACCTGATGTAGCCTTTGCCTTGAGCATGGTTAGCAGGTTTCAGGGGAACCCTGGCAAGGCACACTGGACTGCGGTAAAGAATATTCTCAAGTACCTATGAAGGACTAAGGACTGTGTCCTTTCCCTCGGTGGGAGTGATGACTTGAGAGTAGTAGGGTACAGTGATGCTAGCTTCCAGACTGATAGGGATAATTTCCGCTCTCAGTCAGGCTGGGTCTTTACCCTAAACGGAGGAGCAATTTCTTGGAAGAGTTCCAAGCAAGAGACAGTGGCAGATTCTACTTGTGAATCAGAGTATATTGCAGCTAGCGAGGCAGCAAAGGAGGCGATATGGCTGAAGAACTTCATTGGAGACCTTGGAGTTGTACCAGCTATTAAAGAGCCAATGGAAATTTTCTGTGATAGTGAAAGTGCTGTTGCCTTAGCCAAGGAACCAAGGGATCACGGGAGATCCAGACACATCGACAGAAAATACCATTTCATCAGACATCGGATCGAAGAAGGACTCCTCGTGGCAAAGAGGGTATCATCGGATGAGAACCCAGCAGATCCCCTCACAAAGGGACTGACTCGGGTTAAGCATCTTCAGCATGCTCGGAGCATAGGGCTGAAGGATGATATTAGATTTAGTAGTTAGATAACCTCGAAATTTGTAAAGTGTAATTGACATTTGATGATGAATAAAAAAAGGTTTTATTTATGAGTAAGGTGTTGCTATCTCTTGTCGATCGTTTACTATATTTCTTTTGCATGTTTTGACTTCCAGAATAATTTTTGTTTGGTATAACATATTATTCAAACCTCCACAGTCAGTCATATGTCGGAAGTAGGTATGAATCAAGACTGTCATGTTTGGTTGTAGAGTTCTTGGACAAGGCTACAACAATCATGAGTGCTCATAAGTTCTGAGCATTGGACTCAACCCACGCTCACTGGAATCACTTCATGGAATTCTATCTCGAGTGATCGTGAGATGGTAATATCGTATAAGTCTTCAAACCTAGAGATATGAATTGTTACTTACAAGTTGGTTATGCATTGATTGTACGAAAACGCATTGGTAACTCGATGTTATAAATCGTGATCTTGTGTGTAATTCAATGAGTGGTAGAACAAACATATGAGTCGAAGTTTATCTGTTCCTTCTTGGATTAGAAGTTGATATCTGGGCCCCTCGATGATTTTGTTTTGACCCATGTACCGGGCCCGGTCAGAACTAAGTTGATGTGTTCAATTAAGTTCTATGTCAAGCAAATCGGAAATCGAGAAACAAATGCTGGACAATAAGCAAGACAATGTTCCATGTATTTGTCCGGCTGATATCTAGAACAGAGGATTATATGATCACTTATCTTAAATGGCGTACCATCATCTTCTCAATTCCGAGAAACCTTGAAAAGAGCTATGATTGCCGATCAGTTCCTGAAGTCATACTTGCATTAATAGTTATTAGACTTATCCAAGTGGTAGACTGTTGGATAAGGTGTCTAAGTCCATAACTATTTCTGGTATGTACTTGACCCGACCCGGCATGGTCCATTTGGGTTGCATGGCACCATGCAATTGGATAGACTAAATGAGAGAAATAACACTTGGAGATTATTAATATATTATAAGTTCTAATATATTAATAATATTATTTGATTAGTGTGATCAATAATTAATTTAGAATTAATTAAGTGGTCAAGAGAGAACTAATTAAATATATGGGTTGATTATGTAAATCATCCATATCTTGTATAGTGGGCTAAGAGGCTCCATGGATTATCAAGTTGGGTTCTACCCATAGGATGCTCCATGGGAGTTACAAACCCATGGGTCATGGAAATGAAGAGTCATGACACATTAGGGTTTACATGGTGTAACCCTAGATGTGTCAACACTATATAAGAATCATATTCTCCTCCAAAATCGGTTAGACACTAAGAAAACAAGAGGGCTTGGACGATTTCAAGAAGTGTGTGTTCTCTCATAAGTTTTTCCAAGAGCATTTGGTGTTGTGTGAAGCATTTGAGGCATCACACTTGGGGTGCTAGGCTCACAAGGTTTTAAGGAACACAAGCAACAACAAGGTAAGTTATTCTATCTATTATTCAAGTTAAAATTGTTCCCCATGCATGCTAGATAGGAATATAGCCTTGGAATTCAACTTAGCATGATAATTAGACAAACATAGATCCAAGGTTATTAGGGTTGCATGTACACTTAGGAAGTGTTAGAATGCTCAAAACCCATCAGTAACACCGTAAATTTTCAAACCAAAATTTTTCAGTTTAAAAAACATTTATCTCATTTTCAAAATTCACAAAAGTGCCACAGATATCAATTCATCAAAATCCATGTCCAAAACTATATATATATATATATATATATATATATATATATATATATATATATATATATATCACAAAATCCAGGATCCTCTCTACATAACTCTAACTCTGGTGTGTGTGCAATCAAGCTGGCACCTTCCCATGATCCTGAGAAGTACCTGAAACACATAACACATAATACAGTAGGCATGAAGCTTAGTGAGTTCCCCAAAATACCACACACATCACATTAGCCACTCGCGGCTAGCTCAATACGACCCTCCAGTCAATGTGTCCTAGTGGAGACCCTCTGGCCCCACAACTCGGATGGACCCTCCAATCCTAACTCAATAAGCTCATAATAATAATACGAAGCATAAACCACAAGGACATAATGCGGAATATCACAATACACAGGTAAGCACATAAGACATCTCAGTCACACAAAGATATAACTCATTGTAAGTATAGTGAGAAAACTCACCTCGCAAGAAATCGGCTAATCTTGAACTCAAACCACCAGTCTAGCCTTCTCCTAACACCTATGACAATTATCCCTAATTAATCAAGGCTCTCAAGAAGCTAAACTAACACTTATACAAACTCACAGAAAGGTAAAAGACCATTTTACCCCTTAATGGCGTTAACAGTCCACAAATTGACCAAACCCTGAAAGTTAACCAACAAGTCAACGGAAGAGAGTACGCTAAGCGTACCAGCTCTCTACACTGGGCGTACTCTATTGTGATGCATGCATCGGGGATGCTTGACCCCTATGCTGCGCATACTGGGATTACGCCCACCGTACGTCCCAGTTTCACTCTTTCTACTCCTTTGGTCTTAATCAATTAAGACCTTGGCTCATATCACAGATATGGACTCCCTAATAGCTCTTACTCCATAAAGTCAGTGACGTTAAGCCTTTGCATGGCTGATATGGTCACAAACACACAAAACATTCACTTTCTTATCTCAAAAAGCTCATATCTCATGCATGCCTTGATTCCAACATCAATTTCTGGATTTTTATGACACTACACCACTGAAAACACACAAGGGGTTGGTCATAGTCTCTGGAGCACAATATCTCATAAAGTTTCCAACTTTTAGGACAAAACCCTAAAATACTCTACTATGATGCACAAAACGAAAGAGTGAGAATGCTTGAAGCTTTATACCTCTATATGAAGCCCCCAAAACAGCTATGCTCAGATCCAAGGGCCTGGACTCTCACTCCTTCTTCTCCAAAGCTTCTTCTTCCCTCCAAGAAGAGACAAATTCACTCAAAAGCTCTCAAATGCACTCACAAACTCTATGGACGAAGGTTTAGGGTTTGTTTTTTGAGAATGGTGGCCAAGAATGAGGCCATCATATCCTTTATGTCACACCCCCAAACCAAGGATGGCGGAAACATCCGAGGGTGGAGGACTTCATGTATAGTATCACAACAATGTGTATAATAGTGCTCAAAGTAAATACAACCATCATAAATATAATTGAAAAAGTTACACCAATGTATATGTTTACATATTTCAAATCAATTACATTATGATGACAAAATGAACTGTTTGACGATTTATCATCCCATCCTCAAAACGCTGTTGATTTCCTGTTTCACTGAATTCCTGAGAGTACAAGTAGTTTTGAAAAAGTGTCAACACAAAGGTTGGTGAGTTCATAAGTTTTTGAGATAAATAGTTTGGAAACCGTTCTTTGTAATGTGTTGTGTGTCACCAAGAAAAATCCAATATTTTCCTTTAAAAAGTTATGTGGTCCTAAAATACCGGGACCGAAAATGAACAAGTATTTGTTATACTTAAAGATATAAAAGTGGTTTCAAATTGGCGTAAAACCCTTTCTGATTTGAGAAAAATCCCGTAATGAATGGTGTGTAGTCTTAAATACCATGACTGAAAGTATACAATAATATCTGTAATTATTGATATAAAAAGTGATTTTAAATCGATATAAAACCCCTTTTGATTTATGAAAATCCCCGTAAGCTTTATGTGTTGTTAACTCCCTAAGTGAGCCACTATAACCATACTATGACTGAATGAACCTGCCACGACGTTTCTCAGGCGTCGCGAAACCGAAATAACACTTGTCACCGCAGACCTGCTGGTCTAGCTGTTGCATGCAACTTAGGTGTGGGGTGTCTAACCCAATATAGATCTATACACAACTATCATGTTCTCCCTACAAGAGACTCTGATTATAACTACCAGGAATTTAAATCCCACACTCGGACGTACGAAAAGAGAATGTCTCACAATTTAGGTTAACCAGTTTACGTGTGGTGTGCGTGAGTGTAAAACCTTTTTCTGTGGGAATAAAACCTTCCGAAATGTGTTTGTTGTGTTACTGGAAACATAAACCATATCTATTATAGTTTATCCAAAACGTTTGTAATGTATAAGAACTCTTTTATGAAAATGCATTAGTGTTATGAATCCATAAACTATGCTTATTATAGCTTAATATACGTGTTCTAAATGAATGAATAATCTTAACATGAATGACTAAGTTTCAGTTTATGATGATAAACTAACAAGGAAACACATTCAATATTTAGAACTTATTGTTATACACTTTGCTCAACATAATACAAAGTGTTATGAAAGTTATAAGCTGGTAACTAATTTTTAAGCTTTCTGCGCTGTTTTAGAAAAGTCATAGAAAAATCATATGAAGTCGAAAACTAAATCCGTAAATTCTTTGAGTTCCCAAAATGTGTCTAGTTTACTCATAATTTTTATCATGATTTTTAATGACCTCCAACTTGGGTGAAAAAGTCCATAATCACAGACTGGTCCGGATTGGTGTTTAAAATGATAGGCAGTTTTGTAAAAATCACCATAAATTGTAGAAATATCGTATGGAGATGTGCAAGTAGTCATTTTAAAGCTAAGAACGAGAAATACTTGAACTTAAAACAGTTTTGAAAAAAAAAATGTTTAAGTTACCCAAAACAGTCCGTGAATGGAGTCCAACATTTCTAATGAAAGCTGTTAGAAAATTTTAGTTATGTTCTTGGTGTTTTAACTTGTATTCCCCCCCCCCCCCCCCCCCTAAAAACTTGAGAAAACATGAAATTACAGGGGTATGAACTCACCTTGAGTGATTTCAGTGGTTGAATGTTGAAGAAGAGAGGTGTTCAACTCAAGAACACTTGAAGATTCGAAGATCTAACAAGAATGTGATGATGTTTGTGTAAGGAATCAATGATTTGAGAAAAAGGAAAGTGTAATAATCATAGAGAGGATGAATTATACTTACCAAGAGTGTGAGAAAGCTTGATAATCAGCCTTGAATCTCGAATTTGAGGGAGGAAGTTGGAGAGAAAAGGTTGTTTGATCTTCTTGGTGAAAATGAGGATAATGTGTGAAGTGAGGGAAACGAAGAGAGATAAGAGTGTTCTCCAGCTCCTTTGGACGTGGGTTGCTGGGAAAGGAGAGGGGTAGTGTTTTGAAGTGACTAGGAGTACATGGATTGGTCAAAGGAATGGGCATGGGGTGGTGGTTTGTGTCAAATATTATGGTAAGATTCACACTCCACCTCAAGATCTTACTTAAAAGATTTTATTCTCAAATAAATATTTTCATGAAAATATGCCCAAATTATGATTATTTAGGGTCTTATATGTTAAAATATGATTTATGGAGAAAATCCCGCGTTAAAATAATTAAAAACGGACTTAAAATGGAGAATTAGTCAAAAACCGGGTGAAAAAGGGTGAAATCTGAAGTCTGGGCGAGATTGCGGTCATCAGCAGCCTTGGAACCGGAGTGGCTCGGCTGCTGAGGAGTATCCGAAGGGAGGAGCTTAGCTGCGGATGCGGAGGTCGAAGATGGAAGGCGCTGCTGTCGTGGTAGCCAGAACCGGAAACAACTTCGGATGCGGGCTTCACGTCGTTGCGGCTCGCTGGCTGCGGCCAGCTTGCTGCGGCTCGCTGGTTGCGGTCAGCTTGCTGCGGCTGCACCCTATTGCGGTCCGAAGACTGCGGTTGCTCAAGGGGGCTCGGATCCAAGAGGACTTGACCCTTATGGGGAGGCTTCGGTCCTAAAGGGTAATTTTCCAAGATTTTTCCTTCTTTGAGTGGTTCCTTATCAAGCCTAGTATCAATATGCCCCAATTGATTATAAAAACTTTGAGAGAGGTTTCAGGAGAGATTTTGGAGAGATTTCTCATATAAAGAGAGATTTGGGAGAGATTACACATTCTTGGAGAGATTTCTCATACAAAGAGAGATTTGGGAGAGATTTCACATACTTAGAGAGATTTGGGAGAGATTTCACATACTTAGAGAGATTTGGGAGAGATTTCACATTCTTGGAGAGATTTCTCATACAAAGAGAGATTTGGGAGAGATTTCACATACTTAGAGAGATTTGGGAGAGATTTCACATTCTTGGAGAGATTTCTCATACAAAGAGAGATTTGGGAGAGATTTCACATACTTAGAGAGATTTGGGAGAGATTTCACATTCTTGGAGAGATTTCTCTTACAAAGAGAGATTTGGGGGAGATTTCACATACTAAGAGAGATTTGGGAGAGATTTCACATACGTGGAGAGATTTGGGAGAGATTCTCGATAAAGAGAGATAGAGTGAAAACGATTGAGAGAGGTTTCGTGTGTGACAAATGTGAGTGTCCGGCTTCGTAATGCAAGGTCCGTAAACCCCGTTAAGCCTTGTTTAAGGATCTTACACACTGTCGATGAGTATGCAACATTGTTTTATCGGTTTGGTTCGTTACTTACCACAGTTTTAGGTTAAGGAGATCTAGATGTACGTACTTTTCAATTTATGACTTCTTATTAGAATAGCGAGTTGTTTAGAAATTACATAACGTAAACTCTAGTACCCACGGGAAAATTGAGTCGACCGGTTTGACTTGTTGACTTTAGTTGAATTTGACTTGACCGGAAATTGACGGTTGTCATATCATCCCCCTGTTAGAGGGAATTTTGTCCCGAAATTTGAATTTAGGCAAGGAGTAGGCATGAACAATCGAACCAAGAAGTGGGGATACTTCCTAATCGACTGATTCTCGTGCTCCTAAGTGACTCCAGGTCCTTGGTTAGTATTCCAGCAAACTTTCACTAATAGGAAGCGACGTTGCTTCGTAAGATTGACCTCTCGGTCCATGGTCACTATGATTCTTCCAAGAAGGTGAGGCTCTTGTGGAACTCGATCTCGTCGAGGGGGATTACAAGAGTCTCGTCAGATAGATACTTTTGCAAGTTCGAGATGAGTCGGGTAGAATGTACTTTACCAAGCTCGCGGGGGTAGATTGAAGATGCGAGTTACAGGGCTGATTTTGACAAGAATCCCGAAGGGCCAAATTATCCTAGGTTTTAGCTTTCCACGCTTTTCGAAGCGTACTAAGCCTTCCCAGAGTGAGGCTTCCAGTGGAATTTGGTCTCTTACTCTGGAATTCTAAAGGTTTCTCCCTCTTGTTTCTCTTCCCAGAAAAGGGTTGCTCCCTTCAGGGTCACAGTCGTAAGGGGGGTTCCGTAATTTGCGAGAAGTTCTCTAGGGACTAAGACGGTAGGTCAGCGAGACCCAGAATTTCGGCATGTTCCCATCGACGCCTTTGGTGCTGATAATTTCTCAATGGTTTTGATTAATTGAAAGGGTCCTCAAGAATTTCCACATCAATAATAGTGTGTCTTAGGAATTTGACTCTTCAATTCCAAAACTCGTATCTAGAGAACTTCAGGTAAGGCTTATCTGATCGAATTGTTCCCACGGTTGGTTGTAGCTGCTCTTTTTTTTTTCTTACTACTAGGATAGATAAGTAAGTCATTTTCAAGGACAATGACGAACTAATCCCAGTAAGAATGGCGTACCCTATTCGTTAAGTTCATGAAGACTGCGAGCGGGTTGGTCCTATCCGAGGGGTCTCAGTACGAACTTGTAGCGTTCGCATCAAACTTGGAGGATTGTCCTCGGACATCCTTCTCCAATACTCACGACTGGTGATATTCAGATCTCGGGTCCAATTCCTGAAGGGTACCTCGTTCCTTGCGGTTGGTCGGCTTATTTGTCTATGCGAGGCAGATAGTAAAGGTTTCTACTGGAGATATTGTCGGGGCCTCTAAGGTCGATGGACCTACGAGTAATTTGTCTTTCTATTTGAATAACAATACCGGTGCTCTCCATGGTGAGGGGCTTGGTTCTTTAATTCCATTGTTGAGTAGTTCGACAGGTTTGACCTGACAGTTCTTGCAGCTCGGTAGGAAGCATGTGGGTTTGGTTTACACGACTAGACTTATTCAGATGGTAGGACGTTCACTCGTCCTCCTGGGCAACCTTGGCCCGAAGTTCATGGCAAGACTCGTACCTGGTCCATCTATCATTAACTTGCGCATATAAGTCGTATGTACTTAAGGTTGGCAAGACAGTTGGATGGGTGACTCTGCCCCAAATCCACAACCATACATGGAACAGGAAATAGGGCGGAAGCACACATCCAATGTCCGTAGAATCTTAATTATACATTATCCTCGCGTATACACGTAGTAGTGGTAGAGTAACCGTATCCGTCCCAATATTCTGTGCCGGAACCTTATCTGCTGTATGCGTGACATTCCCGAAAGGTCTCCTGGAAATACTTGTGATAAGGTTTCGGGAGGGATAACACTCCTCTGGTGCGTGATTTGGGGGTTTCACATCGAGAGATGACCCGGAGGTTCGTGCTAGATGTTTATGGGAGACGAAGGTTTCGATATTCGGAGGGTTAGGTGAAGGGTCCTTTCGTAGTCTTTAAATCGGGAAGATGAGGACTATACCAATCGAAACCGAATGGTGACAACCGAATCTTTTTATATAACATGTGTTAAGCTGTATTCATAAGAAGAGCTCACTAGAGTGATAGAGTATCTTGTGTTTCTTTTCAGGGTACTCCGTTTTGTTTGATATTATTATTATTGTAGATGATTCGTACCATAGTGTCTAGCACTGGTAGTGGGTGTGTTTCGATAGCCAGTAATGATACTTAATATCGTGATCCTTGACGACCTCTCTATGATCGAGCGGTATGTTGGTGAAATCGTCGAGTGGGTGGCCCCACTCAATTCCTACTACTAGACATGGAATAGGAGTCAGGATGGAATTATTTGTTTCAACACTTCAGTATTTTGATTATAATTAACCCCGATGTATGTACAAAGTCATCACATCTTACAGGTAATGATCCTAAGGTCATATATGAATGTCTTCAGTTTGATTTGACGAGAGAGTATTTTAACTATTTTTAGAAAGACGGTGATTTTAGCAAACATACCAAATTCATTACAAACATATGGTTCTTAAACGTTTTTCTCGTTGGAAACATTACAAAAGTCCTAATATGGTTCCCTGTTACCCTTGCTAGTTTGTTTGGCACACTCCTCCGGCTCCCCTGTCATTCCTCTTAGTTGGACAGTTTCTCTTGAAGTGTCATGTTTCGCCACATAGGAAGCACACTGGAATTACATTGGTATTGGGGGTTGAAGCGATGTACTGAGTCGGGGCCGTACAGAAACGTACGGTATGCCCTTTCCTGTCACAGTTTTTACAGTGCATCTCTTGGCAAGCCCCATTGTGATGGAAGCCACATTGGTTACACTTTGGGAGTCATCCCTTATATGGTCTGGCCGGCGTTTGGGTGGCAGACCCCGTGGCTAGTGTCGAGGCATGTGTTGTGACTATTGTCGTAATTGTAGGGGTGGCCATGGGTTGTTGTCTTTTAGCGGATTTCTGAGATTGGTTGCGCTCCTTTTTGTTCCAAAACTTCCACTTCTTATTCGTAGGTTGGTGGCCTGAGGCGCCATCATTGGCAGACACCCGCTGGTGTTCCTGATTGTTACAACAATATGTATTGTCAGTAACGCTTCCATCTCTGCTGGCGTTGTTAGCATTGAATTGCGCCATGATGGCTGTCACGGCTGCTGTAACTGCAGCCTGAAAAGTGGCATAGTCTATTTGCAGGGTTGGCGCCTTGCTAGTTGGTTGGTTGCCTCTTGGTGAAGACATAGCTCTGTTTCACGATGAAAAACGACTTCGTTAGTGGAAATGATTATCTCAAGTGCATCCTTACGATTTATATTTATGCATATAAATTCTTGCACATTACTGTACTATTCCTAGTGTTTCTGCTAATGTTCCTGAGACAGTTTTATGGTAATGGGTATAAGTAGGTTTCGTGCGCGAGTTAAGCTTTACTCATCTTAGGATCATGTTTGTCCAAACACACTTAGCTGAGGAGTTTTGATGGGATTCGGTGTATTAGTGTTGGTATGATCGCACCCTATAGGTCTACGAAGAAAGCATCTCCTCAATCATAAGGGTTAAGGGGAGAGACGGTAACGAGTCTTTAGTATGGCTTTACGTTGCGAGTTTTCTAACCAAGGTTATCGATCTTAGTTCAATTTATAACGTATTTCGGTTGTTAGGGGTATTCTGAAAACAGTTCATAACGAGAGTCTTTATATGGTAAACCCATGAATTTTTAGTAGTTCAGTATCCAAGTGAAACCTTGTAACTTGACCCACTCTAGGTCCTTATTATGACTAATTGATGTATGCTTAGTTATATAATTATGGCTAAATAGACCTTCGAGTCTGTTAGGTATGTCCTAAGCCCATCTTGTTAATATGACTCTAGTAATTTTGGTTTCAGCGGAAATTTTGACCTAGATGTAGGTTTACCTCACATCCGTGCATGGAAAAGTTTTGATAGCAACTAGATCTCTCGTTTAGTATGACCGCTTAAGTCACAGTGTCCTGCTTACGCCTAGAATAGAGTAGCACCAACGCATACTCATGAACCTATTTTACGAGCTCTTGCGAGAGGTATGAACTCTACTCACGACGATCCGTCCCTTGCGATGCCTGAGGCAAAGTCGATGCACCTTGCAGCCCTGTCAGTCGATGCTTGGCCGCAATCCTCCTCTCTTTGGATGCCGTGTGTCTATCCTGTTACTCTCTTGCCTCGGCCTGAGCTGCGATAAGGTTAAAAAAATGTTGGCCTCTGAAATAGTATTCTCTTTCCAAGTCTCGGGTACGTGAGACAGTAGGATCTGTAGTAGCGCACAGTTTCTGAACTCGGGTTGTAGTCTACATGTCTTAATCCCTGATGTTCGCGATCTGTCGGGTCTTCGCCGGGAGGGCTCTGTCAGTCGGTCCCTCGTGGTTGAGGTCATAGCACCCTCGTTGGTCTCCACATGGTGGTTGTTGTCATTGCTGTCGACATTCAACCCTCGATCACGATTGCCCAACGGGGCACAGGTTCGATGTAGTCGAAATGGTTTGCGGAAACCCTTGTTATGCATGGAGGATTGATTACCTCCGGTTCTGCTTCTGATTCTTCTCATAATCATTCACCATTTCTCGGGTTTGGATTGGGAAAGTAGGGGTCGTCCGGTAAGTAGGATCTTACTATGTTGTACGTGCGAGAATAGGAGTGGAAGAGATGATTACTAGGCGTCTAACTCTATAATTAATTACTTATAGGGGTGATCCTTATTAGTTACTTCTATAATGACATAATGCATACGAATTACATATAACAAGATATGATAGACCTTCGAATAAGTGATCCTACCCTAAGTCCACATCCAAACAAGGAAAAGGAAGTAAGGCAATGACCACAAATTCTAAGTCTAGAATTTCTAAATTATATATAACCTTAGAGTATCCACTTAGGGACTATCGACCTATTATTAAGGATCTATTTAGTTTTCATATAAGTTATGATATTACAAAATACTCCTATAGTATTTTAAACTCATGTTATGTTCTAATGTTCTCATTGTGGTAGTGCTGGTAAGTTATTAGACTTGTTGCAATATCACAATCATTCTTGGGCATGTGCTAATCACTCCTCGTACCAGCATAGTTGATCAGGCTATGCCACTCCCAAGACTGACCATACATCCCCGAGCTTACCTGTGATATTCAACAATCGTTACTTTTGTTTTGTTCTAGAATGATGCTGACCTTAGTATGTATGCATCCATGTATACCTTTAATAAGAAATTATTTATTTCAAAAAGTATAATTGTTTTAAAAACTTTAAATCAGAGACTCTAGTGCCAATGTATTTATAGTTTGTATATCTTATGTGGTTCAATATACTTAGTTAACTATAAACAATGCTCTGATACCAATCTATCACACCCCCAAACCAAGGATGGCGGAAACGTCCGAGGGTGGAGGACTTCATGTATAGTTCCACAACAACGTGTATAATAGTGCTCAAAGTATATACAACCATCATAAATATAATTGAAAAAGTTACACCAATGTATATGTTTACATATTTCAGATCAATTACATTATGATGACAAAATGAACTGTTTGACGATTTATCGTCCCATCCTCAAAACGCTGTTGATTTCTTGTTTCACTGAATTCCTGAGAATACAAGTAGTTTTAAAAAAGTGTCAACACAAAGGTTGATGAGTTCATAAGTTTTTGAGATAAAGAGTTTGGAAACCGTTCTTTGTAATGTGTTGTGTGTCACCAAGAAAAATCCAATATTTTCCTTTAAAAAGTTATGTGGTCCTAAAATACCGGGACCGAAAATGAACAAGTATTTGTCATACTTAAAGATATAAAAGTGGTTTCAAATTGGCGTAAAACCCTTTCTGATTTGAGAAAAATCCTGTGATGAATGGTGTGTAGTCTTAAATACCATGACTGAAAGTATACAATAATATCTGTAATTATTGATATAAAAAGTGATTTTAAATCGATATAAAACCCCTTTTGATTTATGAAAATCCCCGTAAACTTTATGTGTTGTTAGCTCCCTAAGTGAGCCACTATAACCATACTATGATTGAATGAACCTGTCACGACGTTTCTCAGGCGTCGCGAAACTGAAATGACAATTGTCACCACAGACCTGCCAGTCTAGTTGTTGCATGCAGCTCAGGTGTGGGGTGTCTAACCCAATATAGATCTATACATAACTATCACGTTCTCCCTACAAGAGACTCTGATTATAGCTACCAGGAATTTAAATCCCGCACTCGGACGTACGGAAAGAGAATGTATCACAATTTAGGTTAACCAGTTTACGTGTGGTGTGCGTGAGTGTAAAACCTTTTTCTGTGGGAATAAAACCTTCCGAAATGTGTTTTTTGTGTTACTGGAAACATAAACCATACCTATTATAGTTTATCCAAAACGTTTGTAATGTATAAGAACTCTTTTATGAAAATGCATTAGTGTTATGAATCCATAAACTATGCTTCTTATAGCCTAATATACGTGTTTTAAATGAATAAATAATCTTACCATGAATGACTAAGTTTCAGTTTATGATGATAAACTAACAAGGAAACACATTTAATATTTAGAACTTATTGTTATACACTTTGCTCAACTTAATATAAAGTGTTATGAAAGTTATAATATGTTAACTACTTTTTAACCTTTCTGCGCTGTTTTAGAAAAGTCATAGAAAAATCATACTAAGTCGAAAACTAAATCCGTAAATTCTGGGAGTTTCCAAAATTTGTCTAGTTTACTCATAATTTTTATCATGATTTTTAATGACCTCCAACTTGGGTGAAAAAGTCCATAATCACAGACTGGTCCGGATTGGTGTTTAAAATGATAGGCAGTTTTGTAAAAATCACCATAACTTGTAGAAATATCGGATGGGGATGTGCAAGTAGTCATTTTAAAGCTAAGAAATGGAACTACTTGCACCTAAAACATTTTGGAAAACAAAAATGTTTAAGTTGCCCAAAACAGTCCGTGAATGGAGTCCTATATTTCTGATGAAAGCTGTTAGAAAATTTTAGTTATATTCTTGGTGTTTTAACTTGTATTCCCCCCCCCCCTAAAAACTTGAGAAAACATGAAATTACAGGGGTATGAACTCACGTTGAGTGATTTTAGTAGTTGAATGTTGATGAAGAGAAGTGTTCAACTCTAGAACACTTGAAGAATCACTTGAAGATTCGAAGATCTAACAAGAATGTGATGATGTTTGTGTAAGGAATCAATGATGTCACACCCCCGAACCAGACGGCGGAAACGTCCGAGGGCTGTTGTGACTTAATTGAATACCATCACAATGATTATACATGAATCATACCATCATTCATCATCATGCATTGAAATATTACAACTGATATGGTTTACATTCAATACATTGTTTTAAACATTACAATTCCATAACATAAACTGTTTGATAATTAATCTAAACAAAACACCATGACATAACTTGATACATATTCTTCCGTTTACCTGTTACCTGAGAATACAAGTTATTTTGAAAACGTCAACATATGAAATGTTGGTGAGTTCATAAGTACTGTTATGAAAAAAAATGATTTTTCGTGAGGTTGAAACACCAAGAAAATCCGATATTTTTTGAAAAGAGTATTTGTATAAAAAGTGTGAAGATCTGTAAATATGCTTGTCGATTTTGAAAACATGTATAATTGTTGAACTATGTATACATCACGCAGGTGAGAATGTTGAACTTTCCGGGAAAACCCGATGTTTTCCCAATACGCAAATTACATGACTTGTTTATTGTTATATCGTTACGGCGAATGTTTTTGATTACCCAGGTGACATTGGATTACTTAAAGTTTGTGAGTTGTTATAGTCACGCTTTATTGAAAATGACTAGTTTATAACTACAAATTACGAACGATCCTTGAGGCGTCATCCATACTACTCACGTAATCTAACCACCCCGACTTCTCTTGTTTAACGTCACGAATCTGATTACTCGAGTTCTTGTAAGCCCAACAACCGAGGAGAAAGGAGGGTAAGAAGCCTCCTTTATTTCCACAAGTTATTCAAGGCTATCGGGAATGCGAAAGGCACTTGGCCCGACTCGCATTTGACTTCTCGACTTTGCTAGCAGTACTAATGGACCATTAGGGCCCAACAGCACAATAGAGCTATTGAAAGTCCTTTTACATGGAATTAGGTCATAGAAGGCCCGATAACATGTAAGCGCGTTCCCTTCGGGCCTAAAGATCATGTTATTGGGCTAGCAAGGCCCAACAAGCACGATTTGAAACTTTCGAGCCCAAAGATTGAATATTGACTCCTCGTAGATTTCGTGTGTTTATTGCAGTACTATTGTTTATTGATTTTTGATTTGTTATTGATTCGAGACCGAATCAATTCGTTTGGTAACGATATTGGTGTTGAGAGTGTATTTGTTATTACGTTTCGCCGGTAGTCGCGGATCTCGTATTTGTCTTAATGAATTAATTCATTTAAAATTAAGATTTTTACTTTTTCACAACCTTTCTTTTATAAAAATAACACTTTTAGTCCTTTATATAAAAGAATTTCATTTTAGTCCTTAAAACATTATTTTGACACTTTTGCATCATGAACTTATAGAAAAGACATTTTTAGCCCAAATTTATTTTTGTAAACAGCTTTAGTCCTTCCAGAATCATGTTTTCTCGGTTGAAACCCTAAATTTTGCAACTTTGACAGTTTTGGCCCAAAGTAGAAAATTTTTTACATTTTTGATCCTTTTTGAATTTGAAAAGCATTTTTGACCATTGGAATAGTTTTGTTTCACTTCAAATCCCCTGTTTTACAGAAATTTGCATTTCCAGCCCCTCAAATTTAGAAATTTCACACTTTGAGGCTTATTGGGCCGAAAAGCCCAAATTTAGCCCGTTAAATTAAAAATTTACATTTTAAGCCCCTCAAAAATGTTGATGTTCAGAAAAATTATTTTAAAAACTGTTTGGACCCTTTTTATCCTCCAGAATTTATAATTTGACGGTTTGAACCCCAAGTTTTGTATTTTTGACAATTTAAGCCCTAAAATGAGTTTTATGTTCAAGTATGTATATCCTAACCATATAAACTATTTTTCTTGACTTGATTAGTGTAAAATAGTTTAAGTTATGTTTATTTCCTTCCCCATGTTTTAGATCTCGGTTTTATACAATTGTTGAATAGCATATTCATCACAAACACAAGATATCACACACATACATGCATCAAATCACACATAGCATACGTTTACACATAGATCTACACATTTACTTGTATTCTCCCCCATAAAAACTCATAAAAACCGAAAAGAAGGGGGTATGAAACTCACCTTGGGTGTGGTTTCGGTTTTGGAAGGAAAAGATGAGAAGAATTCGATCCTAGCAACCTTTCTTGGAAGATCTCGAACTTGGATTCTTCTAAGGTGCTAGATCATAAGTTTGAATGAATTAAGAGATGATATTTGAATGAAATGGAATAGCTAGCTTATGGATCTAAGTAATATCTTACCTTAGGTGATGATTTTTATGGAAGAAGTCCCTTGAATACCTCTTAGATCTCGAAAATATGGAGGAGAAATGAAGGAGTTTCTTGAGAGAATTGTGAGTGAAATGTGTATGTGTGTGTGCTTGGATTCGGCCGACAGCAAGAGAGAGAGGGAGAAGAAGAGAGTGCTTGCATGGAAAGATGAGATTGCATGGATGTTTGAAGTGTAAAACATGGATATCCCCCATATAAAAGTGATGTGTCATGCAATAAGTCAACTTCTTCTTTTCCTTTGGGCTTGGGCCGAGATTTGGAGAGAGAAGAGAAAGTTTTTGGGCCTTAAAGGCTTAAGCCCAATTTCATAGTTATGTTGAGTGATTTTTGGTCCTAATAAATACAAGTGTGATTTTTATGACCTATTAGGTCTAAATTAGGTTAATTATGCCCCAAAATGGTTTATATAATTAATTTATTTCATTCTAGGCCCAATATGGCCCAAAATATTGAAATACATGGAAGTGGGTCCGATTAGAACCCATTTAAGAGTTCTAAGCCCAAGGTGGTCAAATTGGAAGCTTATTGGTCCATTGGGTCCAATAAGGAAGTCCTAATCCAAAATGAACTTAAACAAGAACTTCTAGGGTTTCCAATTGCTTATTGACCACTTGAAATGCTTGCATGCTGTGTTTGAATTAAATTTGTTGCCATAGAGTGTGCATCATACATGCTTTCATGTTTTTGATTCATAATTGACATAAGTGTTGTAGTTACAAGGCACCAAAAATTTCTAGTTGTGACATCATCCCCCCGTTAGAGGGAATTTCGTCCCGAAATTCTTTTGAAAGCTAGATCTGAGAATGCTAGAATAGATGAGGGTACTTTTGCTTCGTTTGGTCTTCGCGTTCCCACGTGAATTCTGGTCCACGCTTCGCGTTCCACCATACTTTCACGATCGGGATGCGGCTTTGCTTAGTATGCTTCACCTCTCTGTCCATGATTTCGACTGGTTCCTCCACGAACAGGAGATTCTCATTGATTTCAATTTCGTCAAGGGGAATGACGAGAGTTTCATCGGATAGGCACTTCTTTAGATTGGAAACATGGAACACGGGGTGTACACTGCTGAGCTCAGCGGGTAGTTGCAGTTTGTACGCTACTGGACCTATTCGGGCAACGATCTCGAAAGGTCCAATGTATTGTGGGTTTAGTTTTCCCCTTTTTCCAAAGCGAATGACCCCTTTCCAGGGTGAAACTTTTAACAGTACTCGATCCCCGACCTGAAACTCTAAGGGCTTTCGCCGTCTATCAGCGTAGCTCTTTTATCGGTCGCGCGAGGCTTGTAGTCGAGCTCTGATTTGAACTATCTTTTCCGTGGTTTCACATATGATCTCCGGTCCCGTTAACGTCTTGTCCGATTCTAGTCCTTTTGCTAGCTGGGTGTCGCCCACCTCAGCCCAACACAACGGTGATCTACACTTACGTCCATATAGCGCTTCGAAAGGAGCGACTTTGATGCTCGAATGGTAACTGTTGTTATATGAGAACTCAACTAAGGGTAAGTGGGTATCCCAAGACTTCCCAAACTCTATCACACATGCGTGAAGCATGTCCTCGAGCATCTGGATGGTTCGTTCGCTTTGACCGTCCGTTTGTGGGTGATAAGCGGTGCTCATGTCGAGATGGGTTCCAAGTGCTTTCTGAAGTGATTGCCGAAAATGTGAAGTGAACCTACTGTCTCTATCTGAGATGATAGACACTGGCACTCCGTGAAGCCTCACGATTTCTCGGATGTATATTCTTGTCAGTCTCTCCATCTTGTAGGATTCTTTTATTGGCAGAAAATGGGCGGATTTTGTCAGTCGGTCAACTATTACCTATATAGTGTCTAATTCGTCCGACGTCTTGGGCAGCTTGGTCACAAAGTCCATGGAAATCCCTTCCCATTTCCACTTGGAGATCCGGGTAGTTGTTGTTATGTTGTTGCTACGTTATGTTTGCATCCTGAGAGCTAGGATGGTTTATAGAGACCTATTTGAGATCGGTATCCTGAGAGATAGGGAGATGCTATGCTAGTGACCTGTTAGGTCGGTATCCTGGTTAGGAGGATGATATGCTAAGCTATCTGTTTGATCTGCCTGTTGCCTGTGAATTGCTACATGATTTTATGTATATGTGCACATGGTTGTTTGGACTGGTGTTGGGTTGAGGCAGGTCCTGCTGCGTGCTGTAGGTCGAGATACCCAGGGAGGACCGGTTGTCCCGAAGGCCCAGCGAGCGGTCCGGATAGGCTGTAGGCCCCGAAAGGGCGGACCAAACGTGCCGAAGGCTCGAAGAGTGGACCAGATAGACTGAAGGCTCGGTGCGGGCGGACCAGTCATACTATAGACTCAGAGAGTGGACCAGGTGGATTGAAGGCCCGGGGCCGGGCGGACCAATCACACTGTAGACTCGATGGATGTGGATAGACTCAGAGGGTGGACCAGGTGGACTGTAGGCCGGTGCGGCGGACCAGTCACACAGTAGACCCGAAGTGCATGGCTGTTTTGTGATCGGATATGTTATGGCATGTTATGCGTGTATGGTATTTGTGGTTGGTATTTTGGGGATATCTCACTAACCTTTCGGGATTACAGTTGTGGTTTCATGTTTTTCAGGTTCTTCATGTCACAACTGGAAATTTTGAGCCATGTAATCTATACATTCAAGTTAATGTGAATCAAAAACTTCAATCAAATGCATCATACAAGTGCTACAAATAGTCATCAAACAATTGGAAACCCTAAAAGTTCTTGTTTAGGTACACCTTGGACTAGAACTTCCTTATTGGATCCAAATGGACCAATAAGCTTCCAATTAGACTATCATGGGCTTAGAACCCTAATTGGGCTCTAATTGGACCCACACTTATTTATTTTAACATTTTGGGCCATATTGGGCCTAGAATGAAATGAATTGAAAGCTTTGATCCATGAATACCCTAAACTAGTTCAACAAAAATGGAAAAATCATACTACATTCTTTTAAGCATAAAACACACTCTAACTAACTCTAATTTTGGGCTTAAGGGAAAAAGCCCAAATTTTTCTTTTCCCTTTCAAAAATCTCGGCCCAAGGCCCAATTCCAAGAAGATAAGGAAGAGTGACTATTTGCTTGCCACCTCACTATTACCCATAGGACTTCCATGCATTATTTCTCATTCTTCCATGCAAATCACTTCAAGATCACATCTCTTCTTCTCTTCTCTCTCACTCTCGGCCAAACACAACACACACACACTCACAAAAATCTATTCTACTCTCTCTAAATCTTGAAGAACATCTCCTTCTCCCTTCCTCAAAAATTTCATGAATCAAGGGCTTCACAAGGAAAATCCATCACCAAAAATCATCATCTAAGGTAAGTTGATGACTAATCCATGATCTAGCTACTTCATTTTATTAAAATCTCTTCTAAATTCATTCACTCTTGTGATCTTGCATCCTAGAGGTCGAAATCTTCATCAAAGGGTGCTAAGACCAAAAATCACTTCATTTTTCTTCCATCTTCTCTCCAAAACCGAAACCACACCCAAGGTGAGCTTCATACCCCCTATTTTCTGTTTTTATGAGTTTTGTGGGGGGGGGGGGAATACAAGTGAAAGTGTAGATCTATATGTGTTTGTATGCCTTGTATGATTTCCATGCTTATATGTATGCTTTTGTGTGTTATAATGTTGGATCTAGTCATAAAACCCCTCAAAACCGAGATATATCTTGTGTGAAATGATTTTAGCTTCAAATATATTTCTACATACAAAGTGTTTCAAGAAAAATGGCTAAGTGGTTTAGTAATAACTTTCTTTGGGTTAAAAACACAAATTTTGGGCCTAAAATGTGAAAAATACAAAATTAAGGGTCCAAAATGGCATATCACGAATTCTGCTGGATGAAGTGTGCCAAAACAGTTTCCATAAATCAATTTCTGGAAATATACTCATTTAGAGGATTAAAAACATAAATTCCAAGCTTAATGGGCTAAAAATGACATTTTTGGCCCAATGAGGCCCATTATGCGAATTTTTCTGTTTTGGAGGGCCAAAACTGTGATTTTCTGTAAAACAGTGGACTATAAGTGTTCCAAATCCTTTTCAAAGGTTTAAAATGCTTTTTAAATTTAAAAAGGACCAAAGTTGCAAAAATTTTCCAATTTGGGCCAAAATTGCCAAAGTTGCGAAAAAGAAGGGTTAAAACCGAGAAAACTGCATTTTCAGGGACTTAAACTGTTTTCTATGAAAAATATGCTGAAAAATATTAATTTCAATAATTTTTGGTGTTAAAATGTCAAGAAAATTCGTTTAAGGACCAAACCGGGAAGTATTTAATAAAAGGGTTGAAAATGTAAATTTTACAAACAATGAGGGGCTGAAAACAGAAAAATTTCAAGGCTAATTCAATATACACAATTTGATCAAATAATGGCACCGCGGCTATCGACGAAATACAATACATTACAATACCAAAAGTCGTTGTTAAACGAATTGGCTCGGTCTCGAGCTAATAGAAATCTACAACTACTAACACTACGACACTACGATTTATACAAGTAACGTTTGGTAATACATTATACATGCGAGTGTGCACAGACGTCTACGCACCATCTTTGGGCCCCAAAAGTGTAAAATCTTGTTCGTTGAGCCTAGCTAGCCCAATGACCTGATCTTAAGGCCCGAAGACATTTTTTTTTACGGAGTGTTGGGTTTTACCGATCCGACACAACGTAAATGGACTTTCAATGGCTTGTATACTACCGGTCCCCAAGGGTCCTTTGGTATAGCTAGTAAAGTCTACATTTTATGCGAGGCGGGTCGGGGACCCCTCGTACATTTTTATCCCCAACCGGTTAATGGAGTTACCGGGGTCTTCGTGACCTCTTTCTCTTCGGATGTGGGACTACACCTAGTCAGGGCGATTGGATAACGTGATTAGTACGAACGACGCCTTCGGGATCGTTAGTATAGCTATAAACTGGGCGTTTGTGTAATGCGGGTTTGTAGTAATTAATCATGCTCGAGAACTTTCCAACGTCGCCTGGGACTGACACTATACGCTATGCAATGGTTTCAATGTAACTTCATGTAATTCAAGGAACTAGGAGAACATCGGGTTTTCCTAGGGTTTTCAATACATACAGATTCGAAATGCATACAACTTCAATGAACATTTTTTTTACAAAGTATAGGAATAAACAAGCATACCTATGGATCTTCACAAACGTTTTCAAAAGCTTTTTCTTTTCAGAAAATATCGGATTTTCTGGTGGTTTTCAAACAATACAAACATTGGATTTTAAACACTACTTATGAACTCACCAACATTTCATATGTTGACGTTTTTCAAAATACTTGTATTCTCAGGGAACCAGTGAATCAAAGGAAATCATATTCAGTGACGACTTGTAGTTTATTTATGTACGAACCGAACAATTTAATTTTTGGGAATGTAATGTTTAAACAATGTATGACATGCAAACGCTACTGGTTGTACTGTATTAATGAATGGTGACGAATGTTGTTATGTTTCATATATATTCAATGTTATGGTATTCAATTGAGTCACGACAGCCCCCGGACGTTTCCGTCGTCTGGTTCGGGGGTGATTCGGACGCAGAGTCCGAGGTCATCGACCCCCCTTACCCGATCAGGGTGCCTGCTTATCGTGTGGGACCCACTGGACCTACCCCTCCTTGGGGAATTGATCTTTGGAGATGGAGCAGACATCAGGGACAGCGACCCCCGTTTGGCATGTCACGTGAGTTCTTTGACTTGAGGGACGGAGGACCGGCCGACCGAGCCCTACCGGTTATGGTGAGGCGATTACGGGACACCGGCGACCTTGCTCAGGGCACTGCTGATCAAGTACGCCAGTTGTGGACTAGGGTCGAGCGTGCGGAACAGGAGACGCATGACGTCCTCCGGGAGTTTCACATGAGGCAGGTAAGGTGGGAATCTCGACTTCAGGACGCAGAACGCTTGGTGGCTCGTCTTCAGGGAGCATCCACATCTTCAGCACCACCTCCTGACGCAGCTCATCGCGGTTAGGGATAGACTTATCATAATAGGTTATTAGGAACTATGTGATGTACTCCGGCTCTATGTTTTAGTGACTACACTACTCATGGAGCCGTTATGCTGTCGGATTAGTATCACATATGTATGCTCCTACGAGCAAATTTTCTTGTATTAAATGCGGATAATATTAATAAACTTTTGTGTGTTTTGCTATGATATTCTCAGTTGTTATGTGTTGAGACGTTATGATTGTATGTCTGATGGTAGTAATGTTTAGGTTCGCATCATACACCTAGTTAGTAGGATCACAACCTCACAGAAACCACGTACACTCAACATCTTTCCGTTTCATGACAGAAAGATGCCTCGCCCAGCTACTCGCGGAAATCCCGAACCAACCCCGCCTGAATCTGACTCCACTGCTTTCCAGGCAGCCGTGTCTGCTGCGGTCACAGCAGCTATGACACAACTTCACCGAGGGAACAACGGAGGAGGTAACGGGCAAGGATCCGGAAGTTCGAACAACGGGACGAACCAAGGACCCACTAAAACGTGCACCTACAAGGATTTTGCGAACGCTAAACCCCGAACTTTCAACGGCACTGGAGGAGTGATTACCCTAAAGCGATGGATCGAGAAGGTAGAGTCGGTATTCGAGATATGCGAGTGCCCCGAGCAGATGAATGTGAAGTTCGCGGCCTGCACTTTTGTGGACCAAGCACTCACTTGGTGGAATGGACATGTAGAAGCCATGACACTCCCTGTCGCCAACTCTATTCCCTGGGCAGAAATGAAAGAAATGTTAATGGCGGAGTACTGCCCCCGAGGCGAAATACAGAAGATGGAGCAGGAACTATGGAATCTCACGGTGCAGAATGGGAACATCGATGCTTACATATCGAGATTCAGCGAACTATCTCTGTTGTACCCGGGTATGATCACATCAGAAGGAAAGAAGATCGAACGATTCATCTGGGGACTGACATCCCCCATTCAAGGGAATGTGATAGCTGCGAACCCTGAAACGTTTGACAGTGCAAAGAGATTGGCAAAGAGGCTATATGATCATAACAACAAGAAGAGCGAAAAACCAATGGAGACTGAGAAGAAGAAGGAGGGTGATGGTAAGAAAGGATGGAACCACAAGAGAAAGGGGCGTCAGGGCCCCGAGACCTCTAAAAAGCAGCAAACAGTGGCAGTTAACGCTGTTACTGCGCCGGTTCCAGTCACATCACATGCTCCAGCCTCAGCTGCTTCAAATGCTTCAAGACCCTATTCCGGTAATCTTCCCAAATGCAACAAGTGCGGTTTCCATCACCAAGGAGAATGTAGGGAGTTCCATTGCACCAGCTGCAACCGAAGGGGACACACTGCAAGGTTCTGCAGGACTTATCCTTCTCAGAACCAGAGTCAGGGAAACAACCAGAACAACAACAACCCCCGCAATAACAACAACACCAATGCCGGTAGCAACAATACAGGGCTTAGCCACACCTGTTTCGGGTGCGGAAGGACGGGACACTTCCGTCGGGATTGCCCTAACAACAACAACTCAGGAAACAGAGGAGCAGGAAGAATGCTGACTATGGGTCAGAGTGATGCAGTTCAGGACCCCGCAGTTGTGACCGGTACGTTTCTCCTAAACCACACTTATGCATGCATCTTATTTGATACCGGAGCGGAGCGAAGTTTCGTAAGCGAGAAGTTTAAACATTTATTAAAACAACAACCCCGGAAGCTAAATGAAACCTATACGGTGGAAATGGCCAATGGGAAAACCGAATCCACTAGGGAAATCTACATCGGGTGTACCCTAACCCTCAACCAACACGTCTTACGAATAGATCTGATGCCAGTATCAATTAGGAGTTTCGATGTGATTATCGGCATGGATTGGTTAAGCCCCCACCATGCTGAGATTATGTGCCATGAGAAGGCCATTCGCCTTCGTCTCCCAAATCACGAAACCCTAGTAATTTACGGAGATAAACCCAGTACGAATTTTCGTCTCATCTCGTGCATCAAAGCACAAAAACACTTGCGAAAGAACAATTTGGCATTCTTGGCTCACATAGTAGACAAGACCAAAGAAGAAACTAACATCCAAGACATTCCAGTAGCATGTGAATTTCCGGACGTGTTTCCCGAAGATCTTCCAGGAGTACCCCCAGAGAGACAGGTTGAGTTCCGAATCGACCTCGTTCCAGGAGCAACTCCTCTTGCTAAATCACCGTATCGATTGGCTCCTGCTGAAATGCAGGAATTGTCCAGCCAACTCAGTGAGCTTCTGGACAAGGGATTTATCCGACCTAGCTACTCGCCATGGGGAGCTCCAGTGCTCTTTGTCAAAAAGAAGGACGGATCTTTCAGAATGTGTATCGATTATAGAGAGTTAAATAAACTCACTGTTAAAAACCGCTACCCACTCCCGCGAATCGACGATCTATTCGACCAGCTCCAAGGAGCTAGCTATTTTTCAAAAATAGATTTACGGTCCGGATACCACCAACTCAAAGTCCGAGAAGAGGATATTCCTAAAACCGCTTTTCGAACTCGCTATGGACATTATGAATTCGTTGTAATGCCCTTTGGTCTAACAAATGCACCTGCCGCATTTATGGACCTAATGAATCGAATCTGTCGACCGCTCCTGGACAACTTCGTCATTGTGTTTATCGATGACATCCTCGTCTATTCTCGAAACAAAGAGGAGCATGGCCAACATCTCCGACAAGTCCTAGAGACGCTGCGATCGGAAAAGCTTTACGCCAAACTCTCTAAGTGTGAGTTTTGGCTACGGAGCGTGAATTTTCTAGGTCACGTAGTTAGCCAAGATGGAATTCATGTGGATCCCTCTAAGGTCAAAGCTATGGAAGGATGGGCAACTCCGACTACGCCCACCGAAATTCGTCAGTTCTTAGGCCTAGCAGGCTACTATAGGAGATTCATCCAAAACTTCTCTAAGATCGCCAAGCCGCTTACCTTGCTCACGCAAAAGGGCGTGCCATTCAAGTGGACAGACCGACAAGAGATTGCGTTTCGAACCTTGAAGCAAGCTCTCTGTAGCGCTCCTGTGCTATCTCTACCCGAAGGAACGGAAGATTTTGTAGTCTACTGTGACGCGTCAAATCAGGGCTTAGGTTGCGTTCTCATGCAACGTGGAAGAGTGATAGCATATGCGTCCCGCCAACTAAAGACGCACGAAGTAAATTACACGACCCATGACCTAGAACTGGGAGCCGTGGTCTTCGCCCTAAAAATTTGGAGGCACTACCTGTACGGTACAAAGTGCACCATCTTCACGGACCACAAGAGCCTCCAGCACATCTTGAATCAGAAGGAGCTGAACATGAGACAACGAAGATGGGTGGAGTTGCTAAACGACTATGAATGCGAGATGAAGTACCATCCAGGCAAGGCCAACGTAGTAGCCGATGCCTTAAGTCGGAAGGAGTACTCTAATCGCCGTACGAAAACGCATTCGATAACCATTCAGTCTCATCTGGCCACTCAAATTGCATCAGTCCAGCCGGAGGCTATGAAAGCGGAAAATAGAATTAGCGAGGCGTTGCGCGGGATGGAAAAGAACCTAGAAGCAAGAGAGAATGGGGTATACTACTTCATGAACCGTATTTGGGTCCCAAAAATTGGAGGATTTAGGGAGACCGTTATGAAGGAAGCCCACAAGACACGATACTCCATTCATCCCGGTTCGGACAAAATGTATTTGGACATCAAGCAACACTATTGGTGGCCTAACATGAAGGCGGAAATCGCGACTTATGTTGGTAAGTGCCTTACGTGCGCCAAAGTAAAGGTGGAATACCAGAAACCTTCCGGATTGTTACAGCAACCGGCAATCCCTGAGTGGAAATGGGAGGGGATTTCTATGGATTTCGTGACCAAGCTGCCCAAGACGTCGGAAGGATTGGACACCATATGGGTAATAATCGACCGACTGACGAAATCTGCCCATTTCCTGCCAATCAAAGAATCCTACAAGATGGAGAGACTGACACGGTTGTACCTACGAGAAACCGTAAGACTCCATGGAGTGCCAAAATCTATCATCTCGGATAGGGACAGTAGGTTCACGTCGCGCTTTTGGCAATCACTCCACAAGGCAATGGGAACTCATCTTGATATGAGCACCGCGTATCACCCACAAACGGTCGGTCAAAGCGAACGAACCATTCAGACACTTGAAGACATGCTTCGTGCTTGTGTAATAGACTTTGGAAAGTCTTGGGATACCCACCTGCCGTTGATCGAATTCTCATATAACAATAGTTATCATTCGAGCATCAAGGTGGCCCCTTTCGAAGCACTGTACGGGCGTAAATGTAGATCACCGTTATGTTGGGCTGAAGTAGGTGACACCCAACTAGCATGAACGCATACGTCGGATAGGGCAATAACAGGACCAGAGATTATTCGCGAAACCACAGAAAAGATCGTTCAGATCAGAGCTCGATTGCAAGCATCGCGTGACAGACAAAAGAGCTACGCCGATAAACGGCGAAAACCCTTAGAATTCCAGGTCGATGATCGAGTACTGTTGAAAGTCTCACCCTGGAAACGGGTTATACGTTTCGGAAAACGGGGAAAGCTGAACCCGCGATACATTGGACCTTTCGAAATCGTCGCTCGAATAGGCCTAGTAGCATACAGACTACAACTACCCGCGGAGCTAAACGGTGTACACCCCGTGTTTCACGTCTCTAATCTGAAGAAGTGCCTATCAGATGAAACCCTTGTCATTCCTCTTGACGAAATCGAAATCAATGAGAATCTCCTGTTCGTCGAAGAACCAATCGAAATCATGGACAGGGAAGTGAAGCGTACTAAGCAAAGTCACATCCCGATCGTGAAGGTACGGTGGAACGCAAAGCGTGGGCCAGAATTCACGTGGGAACGCGAAGATCAAATGAAGCAGAAGTACCCTCACCTATTCTAGCATTCTCAAATCTAGCTTTCAAACAGAATTTCGGGACGAAATTCCCTCTAACGGGGGGATGATGTCACAACTGGAAATTTTGAGCCATGTAATCTATACATTCAAGTTAATGTGAATCAAAAACTTCAATCAAATGCATCATACAAGTGCTACAAATAGTCATCAAACAATTGGAAACCCTAAAAGTTCTTGTTTAGGTACACCTTGGACTAGAACTTCCTTATTGGATCCAAATGGACCAATAAGCTTCCAATTAGACTATCATGGGCTTAGAACCCTAATTGGGCTCTAATTGGACCCACACTTATTTATTTTAACATTTTGGGCCATATTGGGCCTAGAATGAAATGAATTGAAAGCTTTGATCCATGAATACCCTAAACTAGTTCAACAAAAATGGAAAAATCATACTACATTCTTTTAAGCATAAAACACACTCTAACTAACTCTAATTTTGGGCTTAAGGGAAAAATCCCAAAATTTTCTTTTCCCTTTCAAAAATCTCGGCCCAAGGCCCAATTCCAAGAAGATAAGGAAGAGTGACTATTTGCTTGCCACCTCACTATTACCCATAGGACTTCCATGCATTATTTCTCATTCTTCCATGCAAATCACTTCAAGATCACATCTCTTCTTCTCTTCTCTCTCACTCTCGGCCAAACACAACACACACACACACTCACAAAAATCTATTCTACTCTCTCTAAATCTTGAAGAACATCTCCTTCCCCCTTCCTCAAAAATTTCGTGAATCAAGGGCTTCACAAGGAAAATCCATCACCAAAAATCATCATCTAAGGTAAGTTGATGACTAATCCATGATCTAGCTACTTCATTTTATTAAAATCTCTTCTAAATTCATTCACTCTTGTGATCTTGCATCCTAGAGGTCGAAATCTTCATCAAAGGGTGCTAAGACCAAAAATCACTTCATTTTTCTTCCATCTTCTCTCCAAAACCGAAACCACACCCAAGGTGAGCTTCATACCCCCTATTTTCTGTTTTTATGAGTTTTGTGGGGGGGGGGGGGGGGAATACAAGTTAAAGTGTAGATCTATATGTGTTTGTATGCCTTGTATGATTTCCATGCTTATATGTATGCTTTTGTGTGTTATAATGTTGGATCTAGTCATAAAACCCCTCAAAACCGAGATATATCTTGTGTGAAATGATTTTAGCTTCAAATATATTTCTACATACAAAGTGTTTCAAGAAAAATGGCTAAGTGGTTTAGTAATAACTTTCTTTGGGTTAAAAACACAAATTTTGGGCCTAAAATGTGAAAAATACAAAATTAAGGGTCCAAAATGGCATATCACGAATTCTGCTAGATGAAGTGTGCCAAAACAGTTTCCATAAATCAATTTCTGGAAATATACTCATTTAGAGGATTAAAAACATAAATTCCAAGCTTAATGGGCTAAAAATGACATTTTTGGCCCAATGAGGCCCATTATGCGAATTTTTCTGTTTTGGAGGGCCAAAACTGTGATTTTCTGTAAAACAGTGGACTATAAGTGTTCCAAATCCTTTTCAAAGGTTTAAAATGCTTTTTAAATTTAAAAAAGACCAAAGTTGCAAAAATTTTCCAATTTGGGCCAAAATTGCCAAAGTTGCGAAAAAGAAGGGTTAAAACCGAGAAAACTGCATTTTCAGGGACTTAAACTGTTTTCTATGAAAAATATGCTGAAAAATATTAATTTCAATAATTTTTGGTGTTAAAATGTCAAGAAAATTCGTTTAAGGACCAAACCGGGAAGTATTTAATAAAAGGGTTGAAAATGTAAATTTTACAAACAATGAGGGGCTGAAAACAGAAAAATTTCAAGGCTAATTCAATATACACAATTTGATCAAATAATGGCACCGCGGCTATCGACGAAATACAATACATTACAATACCAAAAGTCGTTGTTAAACGAATTGGCTCGGTCTCGAGCTAATAGAAATCTACAACTACTAACACTACGACACTACGATTTATACAAGTAACGTTTGGTAATACATTATACATGCGAGTGTGCACAGACGTCTACGCACCATCTTTGGGCCCCAAAAGTGTAAAATCTTGTTCGTTGAGCCTAGCTAGCCCAATGACCTGATCTTAAGGCCCGAAGACATTTTTTTTTACGGAGTGTTGGGTTTTACCGATCCGACAAAACGTAAATGGACTTTCAATGGCTTGTATACTACCGGTCCCCAAGGGTCCTTTGGTATAGCTAGTAAAGCCTACATTTTATGCGAGGCGGGTCGGGGACCCCTCGTACATTTTTATCCCCAACCGGTTAATGGAGTTACCGGGGTCTTCGTGACCTCTTTCTCTTCGGATGTGGGACTACACCTAGTCAGGGCGATTGGATAACGTGATTAGTACGAACGACGCCTTCGGGATCGTTAGTATAGCTATAAACTGGGCGTTTGTGTAATGCGGGTTTGTAGTAATTAATCATGCTCGAGAACTTTCCAACGTCGCCTGGGACTGACACTATACGCTATGCAATGGTTTCAATGTAACTTCATGTAATTCAAGGAACTAGGAGAACATCGGGTTTTCCTAGGGTTTTCAATACATACAGATTCGAAATGCATACAACTTCAATGAACATTTTTTTTTACAAAGTATAGGAATAAACAAGCATACCTATGGATCTTCACAAATGTTTTCAAAAGCTTTTTCTTTTTAGAAAATATCGGATTTTCTGGTGGTTTTCAAACAATACAAACATTGGATTTCAAACACTACTTATGAACTCACCAACATTTCATATGTTGACGTTTTTCAAAATACTTGTATTCTCAGGGAACCAGTGAATCAAAGGAAATCATATTCAGTGACGACTTGCAGTTTATTTATGTACGAACCGAACAATTTAATTTTTGGGAATGTAATGTTTAAACAATGTATGACATGCAAACGCTACTGGTTGTACTGTATTAATGAATGGTGACGAATGTTGTTATGTTTCATATATATTCAATGTTATGGTATTCAATTGAGTCACGACAGCCCCCGGACGTTTCCGCCGTCTGGTTCGGGGGTGTGACACTTCAGGAGATCGTGGCAAGGCGAAGGCGTGATCGTACCGCTCCTCATGATTTTGTAGTGTGTGATTCTGGGAACGCGTTAAATGTTTTGTATTGAAAACCCTTTTTGTAATGAATTAATGGAATCGAGATGTTTTTGAAAAATTTAAAATTGGTTGCATTTTCGGTCGTTACAAGTTGGTATCAGAGCCTTGGTTTGAGTGAATTGGAGAAACATTCGTGTGACTCCAATCTCAAATCGAGTAGAGTTTTCAAAAGAGTATTTAAAAAAATGGTTTTAAAAATGAGTAAAGGAGGACGCGGAGGTACGATCAGCCGGAGCCAGTAAGTAACCCCTAAATACCTTGCATGTTATTTGTTTTTGAGCTTTGATAGAACAGCATGCTAGTGTTAGGCTAGGGATCTTCAGGATTTCATGATAAGTTGCCTGATTTGTGATGCCTGTAGCCTAGGGTCCCTTATGGGAGATTCTCAGTGTTTCTCTAGTGGTGAGGGTTGATCGTTGTTATGCATGTTCTCTAGGGTTTTGTGGTAGTACTTCATACAAATGTGGGTAGGTGTGGAAGGTAGTATGGGCCCGTACTACTGAAAGCACAGGACCCATACGCGTATCAGGGAAACCATGATCTCTAGGGTGGGTTGAGAGGGATAGTTGGATCCCAGGGTGTGGGAAGAGTCTGAGATTTTGTGTGGGGTTTCTTTTCAGTATGGAGATTCCGAGGCATGATGAGAGTGGATCCGGGTCAGGATCGGGAGCTGGAGAGAGAGTTCCGGGCGAATCGGTGCCGCCCGAGGTTATCGGTCAGATGAGCACGAGCGAGTTGGACGCGAGGATTCGTGAGATCCTGTGTGACGAGATTGCTGAGTTGTTCCGGGCTGAGTTGCCAGAGCTGTTTGGGTCGATTAAGATCGCCATGGTTGAGTATTTTGATGAGCGTTATGCGGCTCTCACTGAGACGGCTGCCGCGGTGGCTACAGCAGCTGTAGCCGTGGCAGGGGGAGGAGCTAGTCGGGGTTTTCAGTATCGGGAATTCGATAAGACGAAGCCTCCCACATTTGACGGAGTTCAGGACCCGATTGTTGCTATGAGGTGGTTGTCAGACGTGGAGGGGTGTTTCTTCACGTGTTCATGCCCCGCTGATCATATGGTGAGGTGTGCTCTGAACCTGTTGAGGCTCGGGGCGAAGGATTGGTGGAGATTGACCACGGGGTCACTTTCGGATGCGCAGAGGGCTCCGGTTTCGTGGGATCAGTTCAGAGAAATGTTCAGTACTCGTTATGTTCCGCAAGTTGAGAGGGAAAGATTGGCTTAGGAGTTCCTTGAGCTGAAGCAGGATTCGGAGTCGGTGACTGAGATCACCAGGATGTTCACTGAGAGGGCGATGTTTTGCCCAGAGTTCGCTTCAGAGCAGGCCCAGATGTCCCGATATCTGAGCATGCTCAAGAGGGATATCAGACAGTTTGTGTCTGCACAGAGGTGCGAGACCTTGTTGGAGTTGCAGGAGGCCGCTAGGCGGCGTGAGTTAGAGATTGAGTTGCAGGTGCGTGAGTTGAGGCAGGCTCCGGTGCAGTCGCAACCGGCGCCAAAGCGGTCCAAGACCATTGATGTTAGAGTGGGGGATTTGAGCAGCCACACTTGTGGGAAGTGTGGGAAGGGTCACACCGGGGTTTGTAGGACCGGTGGTGCATGCCGCAAGTGCGGAAGGGATGGGCACTATGCGAGGGATTGTCGGTAGTCAGTGCCAGTTCGGGATTTGAGGATCTGCTATCATTGTCATCAGGTTGGACATTTAAGGGCCAGCTGTCCACAGTTTGCTGCAGGCTCGGTGCAGGCTCCAGCACCGGCCACTTTGAGGATCACAGGTGGAGGTCAGGGTGGAGCAGAGCCCCCGAGGGCTCAGGGTTGTGCTTATCAGCTTGTTGCAGAGGAGGTCAGGGCAGTGCCAGAGACAGCTGCGGGTATGTTCCTTTCTTGATGTCTTGTTATCTTGAGATTTTGTGGTGTATAGGTTTGTGCTGGTATCTTTGTGTGGATTTCGATACAGTATTTATTGTTTTGCGGGTTGTGGTTTGAGTTATGAATTTGTGTTTCAGGTTTTCGTCTTGGTATCCGTTGTTCCTTGAGGGTTTGGTATGATTATAGTTTGGTGTTTTGGTGTTTTCGTTGGTTAGCGTTCGTAAGGGTTATTAGTAGGAGATGTGGCATTAGGTTAAATGTCGGGTAGCATCTACATTCGTGGAATGGATAATTAGAGATCGGATTCTTTTGAGCGGTTTGATCAGTGAGGAGATGTGTTTTACTGTGGGTTGTTTATGCTTGTGGGAAGCAGTCAGTGTGTAAGTGTTCTCTTTGTGCAGGGTTGTTCTGGAAGGTCGTTGATGGCGACCGGTGGTTGCTGGTCAGTGCTTTAAGTGGGGGAGAATTGGAAAATTCTCCGGGAGATTGATGAGTATTTGAGGGTGCTTAGCTGTTGGGATTTAGCAAGTGTTCTGTCAGCCCAGAGTGTAGGCTGATAGGAGTAAGTGTCGAGCATGTGGGGCAGGATACAGACCTAGGGCATTTGATTGTGGAGGGCCTGGGAGCAGGCCGGGATCAAGTATGTACGATGGAGTTAGAGTTCGGAACCCCTCGAGGGCTAGAACGGTATGCATGGGAGATTTTCCGGGAGGATAGCCCGGAATGTTGAATGCTAGTTGAGCGGTCCGGATAGACTGAGGGCCGGTAGGCGTACCAGTCAGGCCGAAGGCTCGGAGAACGGTCCAGTCAAACTGAAGGCACTAAGAGCGGTCCAGATTGGCTGAAGGTTCTGAGAGAGTGGTCCAGATGGGCTGAAGGCCTGGTGAGGCAGTCCAGTCATGCTGAAGACTCTGCAGGTATTGTTGGATCAGTTTGAGGATATGGATTGTGTTCGTTGCAGTGCGTTTTCATTAGAAGGTCTGGCCCCAGGTAGTGAGCTTGATTAGTGGAGTTAGTGCATGGGCTTGAGAGTCCCTGCGACGAGAGTCAGAGTATGTGTGTTGGATGGATAGCGGATACGCTAAAGGGTGGTGTAGCGTTGGGCGAGCACCGTTGCACTTGTTGAAGTGGCTATATCGCCAAGTGGATTCCTTGGAAAAGGAAGTGAGAGAAGTGTGTAACCCCGAGAGGGAGTGCAAGTTCACGGAAATGAAAGCGGCAGAGCAGAGTTATGAATAGAGTAATTCGAGTATGGTTATTGAGCAGCGTGTTTGAGGTAGTGGAATAAAAGCTCATCCAGTTTGGGATGTTTGCTGAGATCGCGGAGGAAATTCCGCAGATATAGAGCCAAGAGACTCGGAAGGGATGCAGGGAGAGAGTCTTGGGCTCTCAGTGTGGTTCTGATCAGGGTATTGGGTGTGTATTAGTGGTTCATCCTGGGGGATGTTGGAGGATATCATCAGTGTATCGGGTTTTCCAAACCTGAGGGTGCTAGAGCTAGTTCAGCATGTGTATGCAATTGCAGGAGGAGAACTCGTGGGAGTTGCTCTGAGAAAGAGTAGGAGTCTTTCCGTCGTCACGGAATGGATAGAGTGAGATTCGGATCGGGGATTCGATGGTTCATGGTTTTCTAGCCTTATGAGTCGAGTGATGGTTGTGAGTTGGAGCAGTGTTGCATTATGAGTAGTACTCAGTGATTAAGTGAAGTTATCAGAGGGTGAATCCGGTGCCCGATTTGAGACGGTGGTTAGGACACCGTGAGAAAGGGAAAGTACGTTTGAGTTTCGTTTGGGTATGCCTTGAGGGACCTGGTCTGGTTGAGGCCAGGTGGCGCGTTGCGGGTGTATCTTGGAAGTTGAGTTGTTGTAGGCTTCGAGGGCGAAGCCTAATGTAAGTGGGGGAGAATTGTAACATCCCGGAATAGCAAGAGTAGAGTTGAAGGGCTAAAAGTGTTATTTGGGTAGGAGTGACTCGGCGAGTCCATGGATGGACTCGGCGAGTAGAGTCGCGACTGGGTCGCGTGTTAAGTAGCCGACTCGGCGAGTCAGTGAGATGGACTTGGTGAGTAGGCGCTGAGTGGAGAAAACCCTAATCCTCGGGGTTGAGCCCTATTTAAAGAACATTATACCCTTCCCCCAGCCTCTTTATTCCCCTTTGAAGTCCAGAAACCCTAGAAAGTGCGGTTGAAGAAGATTGGAGTGTATTTGGAGCATTTGAGGAGTTTGTTGAAGGAATTTTGTGAGATTGAAGGCTTGCGGCAAGGGGCTTTGCTTGGAATCGAATTTTATAGCAGTTGGGGCGTCCATTGGAGGCAATATCTCGTTCTTGGACTGATTGTATGTTGTTTCTTCATTTTGGGGTTTGTGGGATCTTGTCTATGGATGTAATTGGAAGTCTAGAGGTTAGATCTGAGGTTGCTACCTCAGATCTGGAATGGAGAAGAATCAGAGAGCATGAAAGTCCCTATGTTGGAGAGTTTAGTGAAGCTTGCATGTCCCAAACCCTAGTTATAAGTGAATAAGGCCTAGATCTCTTTGGATTCACGTAAAGTTTGCCACTTTACGTGATGGATGAGTTGTATGAGGCTAGATCTATGTTTTGGATCAATTGCATGGCCTGGAATGCTTCTGAATGGATTCAGATCAGTGGTACTCGACGAGTCACATAGGTGAACTCGACGAGTTTCTTGAAGATGAGCTGGGACTCGACGAGTTGGAAGAACAACTCGGCGAGTCGGATGAAGATAGCCTGGAACTTCGCGAGTCGTATGAACAACTCGGCGAGTAGGTTGATGATAGCCTTAGACTCGGCGAGTCTGTTCTTGGACTCGGCGAGTCTTGTCGAAGAGTCCCAATATTTTCTGGTCGAGTCGAGAATCGGCGAGTCAAGGGATGACTCGGTGAGTTGTATGCGAGTGGACTCAGAGTTGTTGAACTCGACGAGTCTCGGGGTGACTCGGCGACTTAGGTCGCGGATTGAGTGAAGTTCTGATTATGGGAACTCGGCGAGTCATAGGGTTGACTCGGCGAGTAGGGCCAGTCAGGAGTTGACTTTGACCTTGTCTTTGACCAAGGGTTGACCAGTGGTTTCCAGGGGCATTTTGGTAATTGTTGTTTGTTGTTTTGAGCTCAGTGCGTTGGCGGTTGTCCAGTGGTGGAGATCGAATCAGTGATCGGGGCAGTTCGGGTTGTCTGTTCAGTCGGCAGTTTCGAGGTGAGTTATCCTCACTATATCAACAGGGTCTAAGGCACCAAGGCCGGCCCTTGTCGGATTGAGATCCGGGTAGTTGTTGTTATGTTGTTGCTACGTTATGTTTGCATCCTGAGAGCTAGGATGGTGTATAGAGACCTATTTGAGATCGGTATCCTGAGAGATAGGGAGATGCTATGCTAGTGACCTGTTAGGTCGGTATCCTGGTTAGGAGGATGATATGCTAAGCTATCTGTTTAATCTGCCTGTTGCCTATGAATTGCTATATGATTTTATGTATATGTGCACATGGTTGTTTGGACTGGTGTTGGGTTGAGGCAGGTCCTGCTGCGTGCTGTAGGCCGAGATACCCAGGGAGGACCGGTTGTCCTGAAGGCCCAGCGAGCGGTCCGGATAGGCTGTAGGCCCCGAAAGGGCGGACCAGACGTGCCGAAGGCTTGGAGAGTGGACCAGATAGACTGAAGGCCCGGTGTAGGCAGACCAGTCATACTGTAGACTCAGAGAGTGGACCAGGTGGATTGAAGGCCCGAGGCTGGGCGGACCAATCATACTGTAGACTCGATGGATGTGGATAGACTCAGAGGGTGGACCAGGTGGACTGTAGGCCGGTGCGGCGGACCAGTCACACAGTAGACCCGAAGTGCATGGTTGTTTTGTGATCGGATATGTTATGGCATGTTATGCGTGTATGGTATTTGCGGTTGGTATTTTGGGGATATCTCACTAAGCTTTCGGGATTACAGTTGTGGTTTCATGTTTTTCAAGTTCTTCAGGAGATCGTGGCAAGGCGAAGGCGTGATCGTACCGCTCCTCATGATTTTGTAGTGTGTGATTCTGGGAATGCGTTAAATGTTTTGTATTGAAAACCCTTTTTGTAATGAATTAATGGAATTGAGATGTTTTTGAAAAATTTAAAATTGGTTGCATTTTCGGTCGTTACAAGTTGCTGACATAGGTGGCAATTTATGCCTTCATGTTAGGCCACCAATAATGTTGTTTAATATCCAAGTACATCTTGTCCGGACCTGGATGGATGGAGTATCGCGTCTTGTGAGATTCATTTATGACTACCTCCCTAAATCCTTCGAGTTTAGGGACCCAAATACGGTTCATGAAATAGTATACTCCGTCCTCTTTTACCTCTAGACTCTTCTCCATTCTGCGTAATGCTTCGCTTGCTCTGTTTTCCGCCTTCATGGCATCTAACTGGGCTACCCCGATTTGAGTGGTTAGGTGAGATTGGATGGTTATTGAGAGATTTTTCGCACGACGATTAAAGTACTCCTTCCGGCTCAAGGCATCAGCTACAACGTTAGCCTTGCCTGGTTGGTACTTGATTTCACACTCATAATCGTTTAATAGTTCAACCCATCTTCTTTGTCTCATATTCAACTCTTTTTGATTTAGGATGTGTTGGAGACTCTTGTGATCCGTGAAGATGGTGCACTTCGTACCATAGAGGTAATGCCTCCAAATCTTTAGAGCGAAGACCACTACTCCCAATTCTAGATCGTGGGTTGTATAATTCACTTCGTGTGTCTTTAATTGGCGGGACGCGTAAGCTATCACTTTTCCACACTGCATGAGAACGCAACCTAAACCCTGATTTGACGCGTCACAGTAGACCATGAGATCTTCCGTTCCCTCTGGTAGAGATAGTACCGGGGCACTGCAGAGTGCTTGCTTCAGGGTTCGGAATGCAACTTCTTGTTTTTCCATCCATTTGAATGGTTCGCCCTTTTGTGTAAGCGAGGTAAGTGGCTTTGCGATCTTAGATAAGTTCTGAATGAACCTCCTATAGTAGCCTGCTAGGCCTAAGAATTGACGAATTTCGGTGGGTGTCGTCGGAACTGCCCATTCTTCAACGGATTTGACCTTAGAAGGATCCACATGAATTCCTTCCCGACTAACAACATGACCTAGGAAGTTCACGCTATGGAGCCAGAACTCACACTTGGAGAGTTTTGCGCATAGCCTTTCCGTTAGCAGGGTTTCCAGGATTTGTCGAAGATGTTGGCCATGCTCTTCTTCGCTTCGGGAATAGACTAGAATGTCGTCAATGAAGACGATAGCAAAGTTGTCAAGGAATGGTCGACAAATTCGAGTCATCAGGTCCATAAATGCGGCAGGGGAATTTGTTAGACCGAAGGGCATTACGACAAATTGATAATGTCCGTAACGAGTTCGGAAAGCGGTTTTGGGAATGTCCTCTTCCCGGACCTTGAGCTGATGGTACCTGGACCGTAGATCTATGTTAGAGAAGTAGCTAGCTCCTTGGAGCTGGTCAAATAGACCGTCGATTTGTGGGAGTGGATAGTAATTCTTGACAGTGAGTTTGTTTAGCTCTCTGTAATCGATGCACATCCTAAAAGATCCGTCCTTCTTTTTGACAAAAAGGACCGGAGCTCCCCATGGCGAGTAGCTAGGTCGGATGAATCCTTTGCCCAGGAGTTCGCTGAGTTGGCTGGACAATTCCTGCATCTCAGCAGGAGCTAGTCGGTAAGGCGATTTAGCAAGTGGAGTTGCTCCTGGAACAAGATCAATTCGGAATTCAACTTGTCTCTCTGGGGGTACTCCAGGAAGATCTTTAGGAAATACGTCTGGGAATTCACGTGCTACTGGAATGTCTTGAATGCTAACCTCTTCCTTGTTTTTATCCACTATATGAGCCAGGAACGTCAAATCGTTCTTTCGTAGATGCTTCTGTGCCTGGATGCACGAGATGATGTGAAGGTTCGTGCTAGGTTTGTCACCGTAAATAACTAGGGTTTTGTGATTGGGAAGGTGAAGGCGAACGACCTTCTCGTGACACATAATTTCAGCATGGTGGGGGCTTAACCAGTCCATGCCAATAATCACATCGAAATTCCTAATGGAAACAGGCATCAAGTCTATTCGAAAGACGTGTTGATTTAGAGTTAGGGTACACCCGATGTAGATTTCCCCAGTGGATTCGGTTTCCCATTGGCCATTTCCACCGTAAAGGTTTCATTGAGCTTTTGGGGTTGTTGTTTTAACAAATGTTTAAACTTATTGCTCACAAAACTTCGCTCCGCTCCGGTGTCAAATAGGATGCATGCATAAGTGTGGTTTAGGGGAAATGTACCGGTAACAACAGCGGGATCCTGAATCGCCTCCCCCTGACCCATGGTCAACACCCTTCCTGTTCCTCCATTTCCGGGATTGTTGTTGTTAGGGCAATTTCGACGGAAATGCGCAGTCCTTCCACATCCATAGCAGGTGTGGCTAGGTCCAGCATTGTTGCCGCCAGTGTTGGTGATGTTGTTGTTGCGGTTATTGTTATTTTTGCTTCCCTGTTGTTGATTCTGAGGAGGGTAAGTCCTGTAGTACCTTGTCGTGTGCCCCTTCCGATTGCAACTGGTGCACTGCATCTCCCTGCATTCTCCATTGTGATGGAAACCGCACTTGTTACACTTGGGAAGATTACAGGAATAAGGCCTAGGAGCACTTGGAGCAGCTGAGGCTGGAGCATGTGGTGTGGACAGAACTTAAGCGGTTGTAGCATTAACTACCACTATTTGCTGCTTCTTGGATGACTCGGAGCCTTGACGTCCCTTCCTCTTGTTGTTCTTCCCTTTCCTGCTATCATTTTCCTTCTTAACTTCAGTCCCTACTGGCTTCTCACCCTTCTTGTTGTTGTGGTCATACAGCTTCTTGGCCAATCTCTTGGCACTGTCGAAGGTTTCGGGATTTGCAGCTATCACGTTCCCTTGAATCGGGGAGGTTAGTCCCCAGATGAATCGCTCGATCTTCTTTCCTTCTGAGGTGATCATGCCAGGACATAACAGAGACAGTTCGCTAAACCTTGATATGTAGGCATCTATATTGGCGTTCCGGACAGTGAGATTCCACAGATCTTGTTCCATTTTCTGAATTTCACCACGAGGACAATATTCGGCCATCAGCATTTCTTTCATTTCTGCCCATGGCATGGAATTGGCTACGGGGAGTGTCATGGCTTCCACGTGTCCGTTCCACTAAGTGAGCGCTTGGTCAACGAAAGTGCATGCTGCAAACTTCACCTTCATCTCCTCAGGACAATCGCATATCTCGAATACCAATTCCACCTTCTCAATCCATCGTTTCAGGGTGATCATCCCTCCAGTGTCGTTAAAGGTTCGTGGTTTGGCGTTGGTGAAGTCTTTGTAAGAACATGTCTTGGTGGGTCCTTGATTCATCCCGTTGTTCGAACTTCTGGCCCCTTGTCCGTTTACTCCTCCATTGTTCCCTTGGTGGATTTGTGCCATTGCTGCGGTGACCGCAGCAGATACAACTGCCTGGAATGCAGCTGTGTCGACTTCGGGTGGAGTTGGTCCACGGTTTCCGCGAGGGGGTCGTTGAGGCATCTTTCTGTCATAGAACGGAAAGATGTTGAGTGTATGTGGTTTTTGTGAGGTTGTGACCCCATAGACTAGCTACGTGGCACAAACTTAAGTACTTCTACAATTTAGCATACAATCATGGATACATAACACATAGCAGATTATAACGTCATAATAAAACATGTAAAATCTTTCATTACTATTACCCGCACTTTGATACATGAAAATTTTGCTCGGAAGAGCATACATAAGCGGTACTAGTTCGATAGCATAACGGCTCTATGAGTAGTGTAGTCACTTAAACATAGAGTCGGGGTACATAGCATAGATCCTAATGACCTAGTAAGATAAGTCTATCCCTAACACTCCATGGTGTGTCCTAAGATAGTGGCGAGATCATATGCCAAAGTGTTGAGCCAACAACTGAGCCATGTCAGTTATGTCTCCAATGACCTCATCCCTCTCATGCTCAGCTTGCACTGCACGTGCTTCATGGCGAACAGCTGTTGTCGCAGAGCGGCAATCTCAGCTTCGGGAGAGCGATTCTCCCTTGTGGTGTTCACTGGTGGGGTGGGGTGGTCCGGTTGCGCCTCGCCGACAAATGACGTGGTGTTATCCTTGCCTGAGTCTTGTCCTTCCTCCATGTCATCATCGGTCTCCTCAAACTCGTAGTCAGTGTCCGTGTACTCGTCAGGTTTGACGTCGTGTGCTTCCCCTTGATTCCCTTCAGGTTCATCTTCAAGCATCCCGTGAGCCACTAGGACTTGATGAAACTAAATGCCCTGCTGCTCTCCTTCCATGAAGACTGGGAGAAGGTATACGAATAAACTATCATTATCCTATGACTCTACAACTATTGCATAGACTAAACGGATGTTCTCTTTTTGGTGATAAAGGGGTATGTTTTTAGGTTCCCTAGCTATCACGATCTCCTCAGAACGTGTGATAGTTATACCTTGGAGGGAATGTAGTTGATCAGGCTACATCCACTCCTTGATATGACTAGAACAGCTCTGGCTTAACCGAGATACTAGCATTATCTTGTTTGGTTCGGTATTATGTTCTTGTTCCTAATGCAAGTAAGGGTGTTTTATTGTTATGTTTTGCTTGTTTTGTTCAGAGTTGTGTTAGTCCCTCTTTTGATTTATAGTTGCATATCAATGTGTGGTTAGATATGCTAGTTCACTATAAACAGAGCTCTGATACCAACCTGTCACACCCCCGAACTAGACGGTGGAAACGTCCGAGGGCTGTTGTGACTTAATTGAATACCATCATAATGATTATACATGAATCATAACATCATTCATCACCATCCATTGAAATATTACAACTGATATGGTTTACATTCAATACATTGTTTTAAACATTACAATTCCATAACATAAACTGTTTGATAATTAATCTAAACAAAACACCATGACATAACTTGATACATATTCTTCCGTTTACCTGTTACCTGAGAATACAAGTTATTTTGAAAACGTCAACATATGAAATGTTGGTGAGTTCATAAGTACTGTTATGAAAAAAAATGATTTTTCGTGAGGTTGAAACACCAAGAAAATCCGATATTTTTTGAAAAGAGTATTTGTTTATAAAAAGTGTGAAGATCTGTAAATATGCTTGTCGATTTTGAAAACATGTATAATTGTTGAACTATGTATACATCACGCAGGTGAGAATGTTGAACTTTCCAGGAAACCCGATGTTTTCCCAATACGCAAATTACATGACTTGTTTACTGTTATATCGATACGACGAATGTTTTTGATTACCCAGGTGACATTGGATTACTTAAAGTTTGTGAGTTGTTATAATCACGCATTATTGAAAATGACTAGTTTATAACTACAAATTACGAACGATCCTTGAGGCATCGTGCATACTACTCACGTAATCCAACCACCCCGACTTCTCTTGTTTAACGTCACGAATATGATTACTCGAGTTCTTGTAAGCCCAACAACCGAGGAGAAAGGAGGGTAAGAAGCCTCCTTTATTTCCACAAGTTATTCAAGGCTATCGGGAATGCGAAAGGCACTTGGCCCGACTCGTATTTGACTTCTTGACTTTGCTAGCAGTACTAATGGACCATTAGGGCCCAACAGCACAATAGAGCTATTGAAAGTCCTTTTTACATGGAATTAGGTCATAGAAGGCCCGATAACATGTAAGCGCGTTCCCTTCGGGCCTAAAGATCATGTTATTGGGCTAGCAAGGCCCAACAAGCACGATTTGAAACTTTCGAGCCCAAAGATTGAATATTGACTCCTCGTAGATTTCGTGTGTTTATTGCAGTACTATTGTTTATTGATTTTTGATTTGTTATTGATTCGAGACCGAATCAATTCGTTTGGTAACGATATTGGTGTTGAGAGTGTATTTGTTATTACGTTTCGCCGGTAGTCGCGGATCTCGTATTTGTCTTAATGAATTAATTCATTTAAAAGTAAGATTTTTACTTTTTCACAACCTTTCTTTTATAAAAATAACACTTTTAGTCCTTTATATAAAAGAATTTCATTTTAGTCCTTAAAACATTATTTTGACACTTTTGCATCATGAACTTATAGAAAAGACATTTTTAGCCCAAATTTATTTTTGTAAACAGCTTTTGTCCTTCCAAAATAATGTTTTCTCGGTTGAAACACTAAATTTTGCAACTTTGACAGTTTTGGCCCAAAGTAGAAATTTTTTTACATTTTTTTATCCTTTTTGAATTTGAAAAGCATTTTGACCATTGTAATAGTTTTGTTTCACTTCAAATCCCCTGTTTTACAGAAATTTGCATTTCCAGCTCCTCAAATTTAGAAATTTCGCACTTTGAGGCTTATTGGGCCGAAAAGCCCAAATTTAGCCCATTAAATTAAAAATTTACATTTTAAGCCCCTAAAAAATGTTGATGTTCAGAAAAATTATTTTAAAAACTGTTTGGACCCTTTTTATCCTCCAGAATTTATAATTTGACAGTTTGAACCCCAAGTTTTGTATTTTTGACAATTTAAGCCCTAAAATGAGTTTTATGTTCAAGTATGTATATCCTAACCATATAAACTATTTTTCTTGACTTGATTAGTGTAAAATAGTTTAAGTTATGTTTATTTCCTTCCCCATGTTTTAGATCTCGGTTTTGACACAATTGTTGAATAGCATATTCATCACAAACACAATATATCAGACACATACATGCATCCAATCACACATAGCATACGTTTACACATAGATCTACACATTTACTTGTATTCTCCCCCATAAAAACTCATAAAAACCGAAAAGAAGGGGGTATGAAACTCACCTTGGGTGTGGTTTCGGTTTTGGAAGGAAAAGATGAGAAGAATTCGATCCTAGCAACCTTTCATGGAAGATCTCGAACTTGGATGCTTCTAAGGTGCTAGATCATAAGTTTGAATGAATTAAGAGATGATTTTTGAATGAAATGGAATAGCTAGCTTATGGATCTAAGTAATATCTTACCTTAGGTGATGATTTTTATGGAAGAAGTCCCTTGAATACCTCTTAGATCTCGAAAATATGGAGGAGAAATGAAGGAGTTTCTTGAGAGAATTGTGAGTGAAATGTGTGTGTGTGTGCTTGGATTTGGCCGAGAGCAAGAGAGAGAGAGGGAGAAGAAGAGAGTGCTTGCATGGAAAGATGAGATTGCATGGATGTTTGAAGTGTAAAACATGGATATCCCCCATATAAAAGTGACGTGTCATGCAATAAGTCAACTTCTTCTTTTCCTTTGGGCTTGGGCCGAGATTTGGAGAGAGAAGAGAAAGTTTTTGGGCCTTAAAGGCTTAAGCCCAATTTCATAGTTATGTTGAGTGATTTTTGGTCCTAATAAATATAAGTGTGATTTTTATGACCTATTAGGGCTAAATTAGGTTAATTATGCTCCAAAATGGTTCATATAATTAATTTATTTCATTCTAGGTCCAATATGGCCCAAAATATTGAAATACATGGAAGTGGGTCCGAATAGAACCCATATAAGAGTTCTAAGCCCAAGGTGGTCAAATTGGAAGCTTATTGGTCCATTGGGTCCAATAAGGAAGTCCTAATCCAAAATGAACTTAAACAAGAACTTCTAGGGTTTCCAATTGCTTATTGACCACTTGAAATGCTTGCATGTTGTGTTTGATTGAAATTTGTTGCCATAGAGTGTGCATCATACATGCTTTCATGTTTTTGATTCATAATTGACATAAGTGTTGTAGTTACAAGGCACCAAAAATTTCTAGTTGTGACAAATGATTTGAGAAAAAGGAAAGTGTAATAATCATAGAGAGGATGAATTATACTTACCAAGAGTGTGAGAAAGCTTGATAATCAACCTTGAATCTCGAATTTGAGGGAGGAAGTTGGAGAGAAAAGGTTGTTTGATCTTCTTGGTGAAAATGAGGATACTGTGTGAAGTGAGGGAAATGAAGAGAGATAAGAGTGTTCTCCAGCTCCTTTGGACGTGGGTTGCTGGGAAAGGAGAGGGGTAGTGTCTTGAAGTGACTAGGAGTACAAGGATTGGTCAAAGGAATGGGCATGGGGTGGTGGTTTGTGTCAAATATTATGGTAAGATTCACACTCCACTTCAAGATCTCACTTAAAAGATTTTATTCTCAAAAAAACATTTTCATGAAAATATGCCCAAATTATGATTATTTAGGGTCTTATATGTTAAAATATGATTTATGGAGAAAATCCTGCGTTAAAATAATTAAAAACGGACTTAAAATGGAGAATTAGTCAAAAACCGGGTGAAAACGGGTGAAATCCGAAGTCTGGGCGAGATTGCGGTCATCAGCAGCCTTGGAACCGGAGTGGCTCGGCTGCTGAGGAGTATCCGAAGGGAGGAGCTTAGTTGCGGATGCGGAGGTCGAAGAAGGAAGGCGTTGCGGTCGGGGTAGCTAGAATCGGAAGCAACTTCGGATGCGGGCTTCACGTCGCTGCGGCTCACTGGCTGCGGCCGGCTTGCTGCGGCTCGCTGGTTGCGGTCAGCTTGCTACGGCTGCACCCTATTGCGGTCCGAAGATTGCGGTTGCTCAAGGGGGCTCGGATCCAAGAGGACTTGACCCTTATGGGGAGGCTTCGATCCTAAAGGGTAATTTTCCAAAATTTTTCCTTCTTTGAGTGGTTCCTTATCAAGCCTAGTATCGGGATGCCCCAATTGATTATAAAAACTTCGAGAGAGGTTTCAGAGAGATTTTGGAGAGATTTCTCATACAAAGAGAGATTAGGGAGAGATTACACATTCTTGGAGAGATTTCTCATACAAAGAGAGGTTTGGGAGAGATTTCACATACTTAGAGAGATTTGGGAGAGATTTCACATTCTTGGAGAGATTTCTCATTCAAAGAGAGATTTGGGAGAGATTTCACATACTTAGAGAGATTTGGGAGAGATTTCACATTCTTGGAGAGATTTCTCATACAAAGAGAGATTTGGGAGAGATTTCACATACTTAGAGAGATTTGGGAGAGATTTCACATTCTTGGACAGATTTCTCATATAAAGAGAGATTTGGGAGAGATTTTACATACTTAGAGAGATTTGGGAGAGATTTCACATTCTTGGAGAGATTTCTCATACAAAGAGAGATTTGGGAGAGATTTCACATACTTAGAGTGATTTGGGAGAGATTTCACATTCTTGGAGAGATTTCTCATACAAAGAGAGATTTGGGAGAGATTTCACATACTTAGAGAGATTTGGGAGAGATTTCACATCTTGGAGAGATTTCTCATACAAAGAGAGATTTGGGAGAGATTTCACATACTTAGAGAGATTTGGGAGAGATTTCACATTCTTGGAGAGATTTCTCATACGCAGAGAGATTTGGGAGAGATTTCACATACTTAGACAGATTTGGGAGAGATTTCACATTCTTGGAGAGATTTCTCATACAAAGAGAGATTTGGGAGAGATTTCACATATTTAGAGAGATTTGGGAGAGATTTCACATATGTGGAGAGATTTGGGAGAGACTCTCGATAAAGAGAGATAAAGTGAAAACGATTGAGAGAGGTTTTGTGTGTGACAAATGTGAGTGTCCGGTTTCGCAATGCAAGGTCCGTAAACCCCGTTAAGCCTTGTTTAAGGATCTTACACACTCCCGATGAGTATGCAACATTGTTTTATCGGTTTGGTTCGTTACTTACCACAGTTTTAGGTTAAGGAGATCTAGATGTACGTACTTTTCAATTTATGACTTCTTATTAGAATAGCGAGTTGTTTAGAAATTATATAACGTAAACTCTAGTACCCACATGAAAATTGAGTCGATCGGTTTGACTTGTTGACTTTAGTTGACTTTGATTTGACCGGAAATTGATGGTTGTCACACTTTACATAGGGACACACCCTAAATTAGGGTTTTCACTATGGGCCTTGTACGCCGAGCATACTTGGTGGCTTCCGTGTCAAAAGCATGCACATGAGTACGCTGAGCGTACACTAGCGTACACCCCGCGTACTCATTCACCACCTTTTCTAAAAAGGGGCTAAAATGGAAAAGTACTCAAAAGACCAAGGGTTACAAGCTATACCTGGACTTGGGATGTTACAATTCTCCCCTATTAGAATCAGACTTTGGCCTTGAAGTCATGCTCCAAAAATAACTCGGGATATTGCTATCGCATCTCTGACTTCGGCTCCCAAGTCGACTCGGACCCTTTTTGATGTTGCCACTAGACCTGAACAAGGGGAACCACTTAGTTCCTCAGAGCCTTCACCTTTCGATCTTAAATCACGATGGGCCTCTCAATGTAATTCAGGCTCGCATCCACCTGGATGTCCTCTAGGGGTACCACTGTCGTCATATTGGCTACACACTTCCTCAATTGGGACACGTGGAAGGTGTTATGAATCTGACTTAGCTTTGCAGGTAGCTCCAACCGGTATGCTACCTTACCCATTCTAGCGGTCACTCTGAAAGGACTGATGTATCGGGGCCCCAACTTACCCTGTTTCCTGAATCGAATCACCCTTTTCCAAGGGGATACCTTCAGGAGTACAAAATCTCCGACCTACAACTCTAGCACGGATCGTTGCTTGTCTGCATAACTCTTCTGGCGACTATAGGCCATTAGTAACCTCTGTCTGACCTGCTGAATCTGCTCAGTCGACTACTGTAACATCCCAAAAATCATGACGAAAAATTTCATTTTAAATCATTTATCAAACCATAGCTTATCAATTCATCACATAAGTCGTAACATAAAATCAGAGTGTTAATTTAAAACATGTTCTTGTTATCAGAGTAAACATCCTAGGCTAAACTTCTTGGTGTGTGCCATGCGATCATCCCGAGCTCTTCCCTCCGCTACTAGAAGTACCTGAAACCAAAACTGAAAACCATAGGCACGAAGCTTAGTGGGTTCCCCAACCTACCACATAAAATGCATATCAACTGATCCATACATGCCATACATAACCATGAACACATAACCACACACTGGGCCCCCGCCTGCTACATCGGGCCTCGCCCGCCATCGGTCCCCGTCCATCATCAAGCCCCGCCTGACCCCAGGCCAAGCCTGGCTTCGAGCCCCGCTCGGTACACAAATTTGTTTCTCTTAGGCCCCGCCTGTCTCTAGGCCTCGCCCTCCATACACATACATACAATCAAAATAACATACTAGAGCATACAAAACATAATCTAATTGTACCCTGTTCTAAGGCCTCTGCTGACTTGGGTCCCGCCCCTAGTCTGCTACTGAAGTAGTGGAACCCCGTCCATACTCCTAGTAGTAGTGAGATACGAGCCCCCACCCACACTCACATCCTTCCTATCACGGGCCATGATATGTGCATATTTAGTTCATATTAAGTATAGATTTTTATTCATTTATTAGCTAAATTATTTCATTTCATGGACAAAAGGTACTTAAAAGTGTTTGAATCATATTTTCAGTCCAAAAATGAAGCTCGGAAGCAGGAGAAGCGGTTGAGAGCTCGAGAATGGAACAAAGAAGAAAAACACTAAAAATAACACCTACTCGGCGAGTAGGGTTGACTACTCGGCGAGTCCACACGAAGATTCGAGAAGATAAAGACTCGGAAACCCAGAGACTTATCACAATACGGGGACTGAGAGATGGACTCGACGAGTCGGCACCTGACTCGACGAGTCGATTCGTATATAAAAAGATAACTCCTCAGAACGATGGGAGAGAATTCTGGAACGATTCTGGAGAGTTTAGCTACGATGAAGAGGTCAGAAAAACCCTAGAAGACGAAGATAGAAGCTAGAATTCAATCCCGAGGAAGAATTGAGGCAAATTTCATCATTCCACTTAATCTTTTGTTTTGTCATTATGGTTAAACAATTAGACTCTGCTTGTTTGCTGTTATTTACTTCAATTATGAGCTAAAACCTTTAGACTTCGGTTTGGGGATACAAAATTGATACTATGGTTTGATTATTGGTAGGATTAATTCTAAGTTGGTGATTTTTGTTATTTTAGCTTGCTAAAGAACCTTGTGTGTGATTGATAATTAATTTTCTGTTAATAGGAAGATAATTAATTAGCATGAACATCTCTTAATTATCAACCTCATATGCTATGTGATCACTTTGTCATATGTCTAGGATTAATGAACATGAAACTAGAGTTAATAAGAAAATTGAGTAAATTCATGTGCAAGCTTGTGTGATGACCATCAACAAGAAGTTAATTAAAAGACCAAATTAGTTAACTATTGCAAGTCTAAATTAACCCGAATAATTAATCTAGTGAATTTAATTAAATTAGACAACTGGCCACTGTTTAAGTTAGTTTATTTGCTAAGGATTAGTGTAGTGAACGCGAATCTAATCACTTGAATCGGTAACTGACAAAAGAATTAATCCATTGCACCATTACCTTGAAATCAACCATAGGATCAAATGAGTTGAACTAAACAAAAGTTCCTTCCCATTATTGAATCTAGTTAATTCTTTGTTTTCTAGTTTTTAAATTAAGTAATAGTTAGTAAGTTTCTAGTCTTGTAAAACTAGAGAACACTCCCTACTCATTAATTAATTTAGATAGAATTAGTTTTTAGTTTTAATTTGTCGTTCCCTGTGTTCGATACCCTACTTATTCAACTATACCACAATTGATAGGTTCACTGCCTTTGTGTGTTATTTTATAATTAAAAGTAGGTTTAAAACTAAGTGAGTTTGCACACATCAGGCCACGCCCCCAATATGATAATATCGAGATATGGAACCCCATCCATACACAGCCAATGATGAGATACGGGACCTCGCCCACACTCAACTCTTGACCAGGCACATACAAGTATCACATAGACAACAAGTATAATCTAACTTACAACATAATAATCTTCCTCGGGACTACCCTGACATCGGACCCTCGATCCGAAGACATACTATTATCTAACATACTTCGGGCTTACCCCGACATCAGACCCTCGGTCCGAAAACTACCATACTGACACATGCCAGAATCACAAAGACCTCTAGCATCCTAAAATTCCTCGAGCCTCGCTTGGCATCAGGTCGTAACCCGGAACATATAACAATAAGTGCCTAGGGCTAACCCCCGAGTCTTCCTTCTATTCATAAACATCATGCGCCGACATTATGGTTGTAGATCCATGAACACGGTGAGGAGACTCACCTTGCACTACTGAAGCTCTTGCTGATACCCTCCTGATTGCTATCTGCCAATTTCCAAACTGTTGCTCCTTCGGCTCCCCGAGCTACCAAGACAAAAATAACACCTAGCCCAATAAAATAATCCTTCTTAGGGTAAAATGACCATTTTACCCCTAATCTAATTTCTTCCATAACTAAGGCCCAAACCATAATATAAAAGGCCCAATACTAGGTAAGCTTCCCAAGCCCACTAGTGGCCTAATTCCCTACATTGGGCCCAATCCCTCTAATGGGCCTTACCCTAAGCCCATATCATATACTTGGCCCAAATTAACTAACTCCTGATGGCCCTTCAAGTCTAAAGACCCAAATCATAGCCCAATAACACAAAGCCCAAAATAGACAGAGTACGCGGGGCGTACTCATATGTACGCTAAGCATACTGGTGGCATGATGGCGAGTATGCTGGGCGTACCTGCACGTATGCTCAACATAATCCTCCTGTTAAGTCCTTTTTCAATTAAGTGCTTATTACTCCACTCCAGAGGCTACAAACTCAGATCCAGGTCCTTTTCCATGTCGTGTTCCATAAAGTCACCGACTTGGTGACTTTACTTGGCCCAAACAAACTCAAACTCCAAACATGATCTTCTAATTCCATAAAGAGGGCTAGATCTCATGCATGATTATGAATGGACCATCGAGTTCGAAACTTTACTGCTTATGAAACACTTTTAGCCTTGAGGGTGGCAACCCAAGGCTCACAAAAGAAGTTGCATCATAAAGGTCCATTCTTGGGACCAAAAATGACTCCAAAACCAAACTTCACTAGATCTTAGTATTCTAAGGTAAAGTCATGAACTTTATACCTCCAAAGAGTCCCAAATGATGATGCTATTCTAGATCTATAAGCTCCAACTTTGAAATTTCTTCCTTGCCAACTTCTTCTTTTCCTCTTCCAAGTTTACACCACCAAAATGAGCTTCTTATGGAGAAAATCACTCAAGAATGAGGGGATGAGACGTTCTAGGGTTTTCTGAGGGTAAGGGAACAGATAAGCAGGCTAGGGCTTGAACCATTATGTTCTTTATATAGTGGCACAACCTAAATTTAGGGTTTCTGGACTCTGGACGTACGCTGGGCGTACGCCAAAAAGCATCCGCGATCATTTCCCATTATACACGGCGCGTAACCCAGATTACGATGGGTGTACCCACGTGCTTCCATTTTGCATGCATGGTCCTCCATGCCGACTTTTCTTCATATGGGACCATTTATGCCAATAACTTAAAAGTGCCATATCTTCCTCACCCGATGTCTATTTCCGACGAACTTTATATCCACGAAAATGTGGCGAGAAGCCCTACGCTCCTAGAAACACACCCCAACCCAAAACCTTCTCGAATAGCAACTCAAAAATCATAAAAGACCAAAACGCCCCTAACATTGGCCTCTGAATTCCATAAACAAATACTTCCAGAACAGGGAATTACAACTCTTCCCCACTTAAACTAGACTTCGTCCTTAAAGTCTCTCCTCACTAAAACTCATCTTCCCAACAGCTAATCCGTGGAACGCAATCAATGATTTTACGCACGAAACCAAATTCCCAAGACACTAAAAGCCAACTAGGTCTTCCATTCTGACAAAGACGATCTTTAAACTTCTGAAAAATCCAAGCTACTTCGCACACAGGAACCATACTGATAGACACTTCTGCCCGAACACCATGCTGCCTATTTCCTTCTTTCCAGAGGAACGGGGACCTCCCAGGTCCGAACCCTTCCTTGACCATTCAAAATTCTAGATTCTCTCCGGTAACTCAACCCAAGCTCAACTCTCAGTCGCTCCCAGCGACCTCCGAAGAAACTTCAACTATCTAAAACTGCTCTAACTACCTCGCCACTATAGCTCCCTAAGTCCTAAGATCCTCGATCCCTTAACTTGGCCCTACAACCTCATCTAGGTCCAACCTGCGCTGCTATAATCATACGGGCCTCACCCATGGGTCTCACCAAACTACATCTCGGAGTGGCCTCTCCCATAGGTCTCACCTATCTTGGGCTATGCAGGCCCCACTCTATCCTAAAACTCAACGAACTACTCTCTCTTTCTATATCGATCTTCAACATGCTGACTAGGAGATACGGGCCTCGCCCACACCCCGCTAACTAGGAGATACAGGCCTTCGCCCACACTCCTCAACTAGTTTCTAACAAAAAGACATGGCTATCCCACAGCCTCACTACTCTTCCCGCTCTGCCCAACTGATGGAGATTGCTACGACGACCTTGTAGCCCTACACCTTGACTAATCCACATTCTCACCGAGGAATATGTCCTACCTGGTTCCCTCCCAGATATCATCTACCGCGAATACATGAGCTCGACGTTGGGAAGCTTCCCAAACTCCCAAATCGCGCGCTCCTCCATCCCAACAGCCACTGGGCTGCCTTCCCTTCCAACAAGGTTGCAAACTCATCCCAATTGCACTTACCCCTGCTCCTGACCTCTGAGATAGTTCTCCCCCACTTCGATTCAACTAGATCCCTACAACTCCCAGCTTGGGAAGGATTCCCCAATTCTTCTTTCCGTCTAAAGGGGTTGATCTGCTGACATCCAACGCTTACCGCTACTAGCGCTCTAACTAACCAATACCAACTCTGAACCACTCTTGGAGATTGATAGAAAACTTACCGAGTCCCACTCACACCTGGTACATCGACTGCATCCTGAGAACTGGTTCAAGAGGGGTACTACTACGAACTACCGTTTGAAAACCCATGGTATGCAGATGGCATATGATCCGAACACGAACATAAATAAAATTATAACATACATTCACTTAATATAGATGCAGTACCATAATAATATAATCTTGAATAAAATAGTCAGGAAGGCAAAAGGTACCCACCTGCAACGTTCGGTGCTTCTCGCGTCTCCACTGAAGACAACTGGAAGGCCCTGCTCCTCACCGTAGGTGCCTCTGCTCGACCCTGGCGGCTGTCGGTGATCCTCATGGTCGCAGGGGCAAGTGTCATCACCTGTCCTGCTGAAAGCAAACTCGGAGACTGGGCCATTTTGTGACCCCGCTGACTGCATTGAAAACATATCAAGTTTGATCCCTGAGTGGTGGTAACAGTATAAACCCTGCTGACGTGACCAGTCCGACCGCACTTGAAGCAGCCAGAACCACCACCACCACCACCCCTGCACACACCCTCATGTGTCCTGCCATATTTGGCACAACAACTGCGGCCCTGATAATCCCTCTATCTCATGTCCGACCCCTTGGGTCTCTTTCCTGAACCGGCGGATACCTGAATCTCCTCTGACTTCCTCTTCCTGAGGTGCTCCAGATCGATCTCCCTTTCCCTAGCCCGAGCAATCATATCCTCCAGCATCTTGCAGCTGTACCTGCTCACAAACTCGCTGATGTCACTCCTCAGCGTCTCGTGATATCGGGACTTCATCATCTCCTCATCCGCGACATACTGCGGAAAAAGAAGAGTCCTCTCCCTAAACTTGGCGGTGATCTCTGCCACTGTCTATGTAGTCTGCCTCAGATCCTGAAACTCTCGTGCTAACTGTTGCACCTTAATCACTGGTGCAAACTTGGCCCTGAACTTGGTCGAGAAATCACTCCATGTCATTGCGTCCAATGTGGCATAATCCCCAATGACATGACCAACCTCCTCCCACTAATCCCGTGCTGTGTCCTTCAGAAGACAGGAGGCAAGTTGGACCTTGTCCGTTTCAGGGTACCGGCTCGTATGAAAAGCGTTAGCAACATCCGCCAACCACCTGCTGCTAGCAATGGGGTCCCTAGCCCCATGATAATTCGGAGCTCCACAAGCTCTGAACTCTCGAAATGTCAACGTATGCGCTCCTATCATGGCCATCATCTCAGCACGGAAGGCTCCCAGCCTCTCATCCAAAATCTCCAATATGCCCTCCTTGACCGTGCCAAAGATCACAGGAGTCTAGTCTAGAATACTACACGTAATCTCAGATGATACAAACTCCCTCATTCACTCCTCGAGCTGCTCAGTCCCTGAACCCGAGCCTGATCCCTCTCCGGCGCCTGATCCACCCAGTGGTCTCGTGCAACGTCACCATACTGAAAACATGCCATAACAACTATCAGAATACAAATCACTGCTGAGCGATCACTAACACACAAACACACTACAAGTTCCCTGGTTTCATCTCGGCCCCTCTTATATCGAGTACGGATCCTTTGTTTTCAGTATTACGGGCCCATACTACCTTCCACGTCTATCCGTACTTTCCTCAACAGTTTCCTTGACTTCATCAAGTCCCTTACTACTACTGATCCTAGCACTAGCCCCATGATAATTCGGAGCTCCACAAGCTCTGAACTCTTGAAATGTCAACGTACGCGCTCCTATCATGGCCATCATCTCAGCACGGAAGGCTCCCAGCCTCTCATCCAAAATCTCCAGTATGCCCTCCTTGACCGTGCCAAAGATCACAGGAGTCTAGTCTAGAATACTACACGTAATCTCAAATGATACAAACTCCCTCATCTACTCCTCGAGCTGCTCAGTCCCTGAACCCGATCCTGATCCCTCTCCGGTGTCTGATCCACCTAGTGGTCTCGTGCAACGTCACCATACTGAAAACATGCCATAACAACTATCCGAATACAAATCACTGCTGAGCGATCACTAACACACACACACACACTACAAGTTCCCTGGTTTCATCTTGGGCCCTCTTATATCGAGTACGAATCCTCTGCTTTCAGTATTACCGGCCCATACTACCTTCCACATCTATCCGTAGTTTCCTCAACAGTTTCCTTGACTTCATCAAGTCCCTTACTACTACTGCTCCCAGCACTAAATTCATCCTAGGCTTACCCTAGGGAAATCTCCAACCCAACCTAGTCCTCAGCTACTGAAGGTATCCTCATAATGCCAATTAGCCACTACCTAAATACCATCACATGTGATGATGCTTAGATAATCCTTCGAGTAGAGGACTCGTCCCTACAATGGTTAGACTCAAACGAGAGTTGTGCAATAGAGCCAAGTCCAACATACTGAGATTATTCAACCCTGGTCACATGTGACTTGACGTATTCACCTAATGGCTAACTCCCATCACTCAGAAACCCACAAGCACAAGCAAGTAGCATTCAGACAAAAGGGAAATCTAACCAGAACACAATCAAGCAATTTTATCAACATAACAAGAATCATCACTAGCATGTGATATAAGCTCATATAATGAGGCATAACCTAAACATGCTATCCTACCACTGTCTAACCAATACTAGCATGCAACTCAATAAGCACATATAACAGGCATATAAGGCATCTTCCTAGATCCTTAGCCCTAAATCTAGCATGCTGATCACATAATCATATCATAACATAAACTTGTTTGGGTAATTTGGGAGAACTTACTTGAGCTCGGCTGATTGCATGTACCACACCCTTTTCTCTTTTCAAAATCCCCTTTTTCCTTTTTGAATCCTTTTTTTTTTAAATTTCTTACCAAGTCCTCAATTTGAGTTCAGACACACTCGAGAGTATGCCCGAATCCCTCAAACCAAGGCTCTAATACCAACTTGTAACATCCCAAAAATCATGACCGAAAATTTCATTTTTAAATCATTTATCAAACCATACATTATCAATTCATAACATAAAATCAGAGTGTTAATTCAAAACATGTTCTTGTTATTAGAGAAACATTCCAGGCCAAACTTCTTGGTATGTCCCATGCAATCATCTCGAGCTCTTCCCTCCGCTACTAGAAGTACCTGAAACGAAAACTGAAAACCGTAAGCACGAAGCTTAGTGAGTTCCCCAACCTACCACATACCATACATATCAATTGATCCATACATGCCATACATAACCATGAACACATAACTACATACTGGGCCCCCTCCCGCTGCATCGGGCCTTGCCCGCCATCGGACCCCGTCCGTCATCAAGCCCCACATGACCCCAGTTCCCGCCTGGCTTCGAGCCCCGCTCGGTAAACAGATCTATTTCTCTTAGGTCCCGCCTGTCTCTGGGCCTCGCCCTCCATACACATACATACAATCAAAATAACATACTAGAGCATACAAAACATAATCTAACTGTACCCAATTCTAAGGCCTCGCCTGATTTGGGCCCCGCCCCTGGTCTGCTACTGAAGTAGTGGAACCCTGTCCATACTCCTACTAGTAGTGAGTTACGGGCCCCCACCCACACTCACATCATTCCTATCACGGCCCATGCCCCCATTCTACTAATATCGAGATATGGAACCCCATCCATACACAGCTAGTGATGAGATACAGGACCTCGCCCACACTCAACTCCCTAACAGGCACATACAAGTATCACGTAGACAATAAGTATAATCTAACTTACAGCATAACAATCTTCCTCGGGACTACCCCGACATCGGACCTCCAGTCCGAGACATACTATTCCAGTTGATGATGCTATTCCAGATCTATGAGCTCCAACTTTGAAAGTTCTTCCTTGCCAACTTCTTCTTTTCCTCTTCTAAGTTTACACCACCAAAATGGGCTTCTTATGGAGAAAATCACTTAAGAATGAGGGGATGACAAGTTTTAGGGTTTTCTGAGGGTAAGGGAACAGATAAGGAGGCTAGGGCTTGAACCATTATGTTCTTTGTATAGCGACACACCCTAAATTTAGGGTTTCTGGACTCTGGACGTACGCTAGGCGTACACCAAAAAGCATTCGCGATCATTTCCCATTATACGCGGGGCGTAACCCAGATTACGCTGGGCGTACCCGCGCGCTTCCATTTTGCATGCATGGTCCTCCATGCCAACTTTTCTCCATAAGGGACCATTTATGCCAATAACTTACAAGTGCCATATCTTCCTCACCCGATGTCCGTTTCCAACGAACTTTATATCCACGAAAAGGTGGTGAGAAGCCCTATGCTCCTAGCGACACACCCCGACCCAAAACCTTATCGAATAGCAACTCAAAAATCATAAAAGACCAAAACGCCCCAAACCTTTGCCTCTGAATTCCATAAACAAATACTTCCATAACAGGGCGTTACATCTTCAACACTATCTCAGTGCCACCCATCACTCGCTGCCCTACTTCTCCCTAATAAATGGAAGTCCGAAACCTCCTCCCATAAAGAAGCTCAAAGGGAGGTATACCAATACTCGAATGATGGCTGTTGTTGTAAGAAAACTCAGCCAAGGGAAAATAAGTGTCCCAACTTCCTCTGAAGTCCATAACACATGCATGCAGCATGTCCTCAAGCGTCTGAATCATCCGCTCGCTCTGCCCGTTTGTCTGCGGATGGTATGCGGTATTGAAATGCAACCGGGTACCAAAATCCTCATGAAATTTCTTTTAGAACCTGGAAGTAAAGCGCATGTCTCGATATGACACTATCAAGGTCGGCACTCCATGCTGAGCTACTACCTCACTCAGATAAATCTCGGCCAGTCTCTCTGTAGAAGAACTCTCACTGATAGCGAGGAAATGAGCGCTCTTCGTCAGCCGGTCCACAATCACCCAAATCGCATCAAATCCACCCGCAGTCCTAGGTAACTTGGTTATAAAGTCAATTGAAATCTGTTCCCACTTCCACTGGGGAATCTCCAGAGCCTACAATGGACCATGAGGTTGCTTGTGCTCCGTCTTAACCCGACGACAGGTCAAACACCTCTCTACAACCCATGCCACGTCCCTCTTCATACAAGGCCACCTATAGTCTCTCTTCAGGTCCAAATACATCTTAGTGGCCCCTGGGTGGATCGAGAATCTTGATATATGTGCCTCCTCCAACAACACACGACGAGCTCCACCTATATAAGGCACCCAAATCCGTCCATGGAAAGTCATAAGCCTACGACCGTCTATCACAAACTTGGAAACCTGCCCAATCACACACTCTCTCTTGCTGTTCTCTAGTCTCACAACCTCCACCTGAGCCTCTTGGATGGTATCTAAGACTGGAGCCATCACCGTCATCCACATACACACATCCTGGATCGAAGCGCTCTCGGCTCTGCGACTCAAGGCATCGGCTACCACATTAGTCTTGCCTAGGTGATATAAGATCTCACAGTCGTAGTCCTTCACTACATCTAACCATCTCCTATGTATCATATTCAGGTTAGGCTGATACATCAGGTACTTCAGGCTCTTATGGTCCGTGTATATGGTACACCCGACACCATAGAAACAGTGGAGCCAAATCTTGAAGGCGAACACCACTGCCCCTAGCTCTAAATCATGGGTGGGATACCTCTTCTCATGAGGCTTCAGTTGCTTCGACGCATATGCTATCACATAACCCCTCTAAATCAACACTACACCCATCCCTAAAATAGACTCATCACAATAGACTATGAAGTCCTCCACTCCCTCCGGAAGGGCTAACACCGGAGCTTCGCACAATCTCTGGCAAAGAGTCTCGAATGATTCCTGCTGCTCCTTTCCCAAAAAAAAAGTAACGCCCTTCCGGGTCAATCTAGTGAGAGGAACTGCAATCATGTAGAAATCTTTGATAAATCTCCGATAGTAGCCAGTTAATCCTAGAAAACTCCTGATCTCGGATGGGGATCTCGGAACCTCCGATCGCATAACTGCCTCAATCTTGGCCGGATCGACCAATATCTCATTCTGATTAACGAGATGTTCCAGGAACTGGACCTCTCGTAACCAGAAATCACACTTGGAGAATTTGGCAGACAGCCTCTCCGACCTCAATACCCCAAGAACCTCTCGCAGATGCTCCTCATGTTGCTCTCTAGACCTTGAATACACTAAGATGTCTTCGATGAACACGATCATCAACCGGTCAAACATAGGTCTGCACACCCGATTCATGAGATCCAAGAACGCTGTCGGTGCGTTGGTGAGCCCGAAAGGCATCACCATAAAATCGTAATGCCCATAACGAGTTCTAAAGGCTGTCTTCTGAATATCCTCCTCGCATACTCTCATCTGGTGATATCTAGATCTCAAATCAATCTTGGAAAACCAAGATGCCCCCTACAACTGATCGACTAAATTTTCGATCCTAGGTAATGGATAATGGTTCTTGACCGTCAGCTTGTTCAACTCCCGGTAATCTATACACATCCGGTGTGAACCATCCTTCCTCTTGAAAAAAAGGATCGATGCTCCCCACGGCGAGCTACTTGGTCTAATAAATCCCTTCCCCAGCAGCTCCTGGAGCTGTGAGGATAAATCCTACATCTCTGGTGGCGCAAGGCGATAAGGTGCCTTAGCAATAGGTGTTGCGCCCGGAACTAAATCAATCCGGAACTCCACCTGCCTCTCAGGAGGCACACCTGGTAACTCTTACAGAAAAACATCCGGGAACTCGCACACTATCGGAACCTCGGAGATAGAACTCGGCCTCTCTAAAACAATTTGCGTATCCATCACATATGCCAAGAAACCCATACAACGCTGTTGTAAACTCTGCCTCGCCCTGGTAGCAGAGTAGAAGGCAGACCCAGATCTGGTACCCTCGCCTTACACTGTAAGCACTCTCCCACTAGGGTCTTGTATAGTCACCAACTGATGCTCGTAGTCGATCACTGCTCCAAAATGACTCAACCAATCCATGCCCACGATGACACAAACATCACCCATAGCAATCGGTACCAGATCAATAAGAAACTCGACACCAAAAATCTCCAGCACACATCCTCGGAACACATCAGTAGCGAAAACCGCATGCTCGTCAGCTATAGAAACCCTCAAAGGCCGACTCAACGCCTCACATCGGATACTGTTGTGAAGACTAAAAGCTAAAGACACGGAGGATCGACTCGCACCCTAGTCAAATAACACCAAAGCTGGTATAGAAATCACAACATATGTACCTAAATACAACACATAATAAGCACAATAAATCTCAAAATAAATAAATAAGGAAATACATACAAGCCACGACATCAGGTGCTATGCGGACCTCCATCGCTGTCAGTTGGAAAGCTCTCCCATGAGCCCTCGGAACCTCATCCTTCACCGGCCGACTATCAATAGCACGCAAAGCAGCAGGTGCGGATCCCTGTGCTGATCCTTGAAGAAGATGGGGGGCATTCGGCCTTTCGATGACCAGTCTGGTTGCAGTGGAAGCAAACTGCAAACCCCTTGGGGCAATCCTTTGCCATATGCCCCTCTTTGCCACATTTGTAGCAAATCCCCGCTCGATACAACCCCTCGTGACTCTTGCCGCACTTTCCACAAGTGCGAGCCTTTGGCCCCCCAGTCCTTGTATTAGCGAGCTTAGCCTGCTTCACTGCCGGTTGCGACTATGCTAGCCTTCGATCTCTCTCCTGATACTCTGCCTCCTCCCTGGCCTAAGTCTCCAGCTCGATCTCCCTCCTCCTGGAATTTTCCTGAAGCTCAGCAAATGTATGATAAGATGAGTTGCCAGAAACTCTCTGATATTCCTCATCAGAATGCTCAAATAAGGGTTCATACGTGCCTGCTCAGTCAACACATGCTCAGGGCAGAACAATGCCCTCTCGTGAAACATCCAAGTAATGTCAGTCACCGACTTTGTCTTCTTCTTGAGAGACAAAAACTCTTGGGCCAACCATTCTCTCTCCACCGGGGGAACATACTCATCTCAAAACATCAAAGTAAACCTCTCCCATGTCACTGCAGTATGCTCCATAGGAGTAAAACCGGCCGTCACAAACTAACACCAGTCCTTCACTCCCAAGCGAAGCTGGTTCAGCGCGAACCGTACCCTCAAATGCCCTGGGCATGAACAAGTGTAGAAACACCCCTTGATATCAAAGATCCATCTCATCGCAGCAATCAGATCTTGAGTCCCATCAAACTCTGGTGGCTTCGTGTTGCTGAACTCCCGATACAACAACGAGTCTCCTCCCTGTGGCCTGGTAGCAGCGACAACTACGGTGGCTGCAGCAGTAGTCGCCTCAATAACTGCAGCATATCGCTCATCAAACGTCTCAATGAATGTGGTCTTAATACACCCAAACATCTTCGGAATAGCCTCTTGTATGGCTGCGGCCACCTCGTCGTTAATTATTCTGCGAATCTCATCAGCACTAACTCCACTTCGCTCTAAGGTATGGTGTGTACCCACCATGATGTCTCTGAAACACAACACAAAATCATCAGAGACTCACTTGAGCATACTCAGACTCGACTCATCCCTACTTGTTCCTTAGCATCCTAAGGATTCTTACTTGGAGTGTATACAGAACGGGTGCTTTTAATAGTACGAGCCCAATACTACCTTCCACACCCAACCTGTAGTCACCCCAAGTCCTCCTCCTAGGATTCTAATTCACAAGTACTCTATCTCTCACAAATTTCAGACTACTCTCTTAGTAAGCTGCTCGCATGCTCATCTAAGTATCTCTCATAGATTACCCCTCAACTTAGAACTCAACACATACTCAGGGAAAATGACATATAACACTGATTAATAGCATCTCCTAGGCTAAGGCATCACAAATCAGGCAACTCTAGCCCTAGAATATGAAATACCTAGCCTATTCTCTAGCATGCATTTCTAATATCTCATAAATATCTCATACCACAAATAAGTAAGGGCAATTTGCGAAATCACCGTTCGGGCTCAGGCTGATTGTACAAACTGCTCCAACTCGTTTTCTCTTAAAATCTTTTCTCGTTTTAGAAAAATCATTTCTTTTGAAAGTTTTTCTCAAATCCTCAGTTTGAGTCCAAACACACCCGGGGTGTATCCGAATCCCTCAAACCAAGGTTCTGATACCAACTTGTAACATCGTAAATTTTCAAACCAATATTTTCAATTTAAAACACATTTATCTCATTTTCAAAATTCACAAAAGTGCCATAAATATCAATTAATCAAAACAGATGTCCAAAACTGCATATATCACAAAATCCAGGATCCTCTCCACATAACTCTAACTCTGGTGTATGTACAATCAAGCCGTTGCCTTTCCATGATCCTCAGAAGTACCTGAAACACATAGCACATTACAAGTTAAGCACGAAGCTTAGTGACTTCCCTAAAATACCACACACATCACATTAGCTACTCACGACTAACTCAATACGACCCTTCGGTCAATGTGTCTTAGTGGAGACCCTCCGGCCCCACAACTCGGATGGACCCTCCGGTCCTAACTCAATAAGCTCATAATAATAATACTCAACACAAATCACAGGGACATAATGCATAATATCTTAATACACAGGTAAGCACATAAGACATCTCAGTCATACAAAGATAGCACTTATGGAAAGTATAGTGAGAAGACTCACCTCGCAAGAAATCGGCTAATATCGAACTGAAACCACCGGTCTAGCCTCCGCATAACACCTACGACAAGTATCCCTAATTAATCATGGCTCTCAAGAAGCCAAACTAACCCTTCTACAAACTCATATAAGGGTAAAATACCATTTTACCCCTCAATGGCCTTAATAGTCCACAAATTGACCAAACCCTAAAAGTTAACCAACAAGTTAACGGCAGAGAGTACGCTGCACATACCAGCTCTCTATGCTAGGTGTACTCTGCTGTTATGCATGGATCGGGGATGCTCGACTCCTACCCTGCACGTACTAGGATTACGCCCAGTGTATGTACCAGTTTCACTCTTTCTACTCATTTGGTCTTAATCAGTTAAGACCTTGGCTCATATCAAAGATCTGGACTCCCTAATAGCTATTACTACATAAAGTTAGTGACTTTAAGCCTTTGCATGGCTGATATGGTCACAAACACACAAAACATTCACTCTCTTATCTCAAAAAGCTCATATCTCAAGCATGGCTTGATTCCAACGTCCAACTCTGGATTTTTATGACACTACACCACTGAAAACATTCAAAGGGGTTGGTCATAGTCTCTGGAGCATAATATCTCATAAAGTCTCCAACTTTTGGGACAAAACCCTAAAATACTCTACTATGATGCACAAAACGAAAGAGTGAGAAAGCTTAAAGCTTTATACCTTTATATGAAGCCCCCAACATACCTATGCTCAGATCCAAGGGCCTGGACTCTCACTCCTTCTTCTCCAAAGCTTCTTCTTCACTCCAAGAACACACCAAATGACTCAAAAGCTCTCAAATACACTCACAAGCTCTATGGACGAAGGTTTAGGGTTTAAGAAGGTTTGTTGTCTGAGAATGGTGGCCAGGAATGAGGCCATCATATCCTTTATATAGGAACACACCCTAAATTAGGGTTTTCACTCTGGGCCTAGTACACCCAACATACTAGGTGGCTTTCGTGTCAAAAGCACGCACATGAGTATGCTGAGCGTACGCTCGCGCAGGCTGTTAGGTTTTGAGCATTCTAACACTCCTAAGTCTACATGCAACCCTAAATACCTTGGATCTATGTTTTCTCTATTATACATGCAAATATGAACTTTCCAAGGTATTACCCTATCTAGCATACAATAACTGATACTTGGGTAATCAAATGGATAGAATACATACCTTTGTTTGATGTAGCTTATCTTTATGAAGCTTGAGTGCCTAGTGCCCCAAGTGTGACACCTCAAATGGTTCACACAACACCATGAACTCTTGGAATAACCTTGAGAATAAGGATACTTTTATTCTCTCTAGTTAAATCGTCTAGCCCTCTTAGTGTACCCACACTAGTGCCAATTTCACCAACCAAGGACATCTTTATATAGTGTGGAGATTAGGGTTAAACCCTAATACCCATGACCTTTCATTTCTTATGATCCATGGGTTAAACACTCCATGGACTATCCATGAAAGCTTAGCCCAACTTAAATGAACTTGGCCCATCACACATATATATCTAAGAGTCTATATTTAATTAGTTCCTTTTGATCACTTAATTAATTATGAATTAATTCTTGATCAATACTAATTAAATAATATGATTATATATTAATATATTAGAACTTATAATATATTAATATAAAATCACTAGTATCCTTTTTCTGTTGGAATAGTGTCTAAGGCTGCAACTATATTAGGCAAGTATTTGACCCGATTGTGCATGGTCCTTTTGGGTTGCCTTCACCATAGCAACTTGACAGGATGATTTATTATGAGAGAATAAATATTATCAATATGTTATGAGAATAATATAATGAATAATATTATTGTTATTTGATTAATATAAGTCATAGATTAATTAGTATTAATTTGGTGACTTAAAGACATTAATTAAATAAGAGGGTATAAACTGTCAATTGTTTGATAGTTACACTTTGGGCTGTAAATCCTTAAGGGATAAAGGTTGGACAAATTCTAGGGCTTGGGATAGCCTCAAATTCGTCCAAGGGCTTATCTTGGAAGGGATTTGGATTGCTTTGAGTAATAGTTATCCAGCTAGGGTTTTAGAGTGAAACTCAAAGAGCCTTACAAGTATAAATAGACCCCATGGGCAAGGGAAATCGATACTTCTGAAAAAGTAAAGAAACCCTGGCCGATTTCTAGTCCCTCTCCTCTTTCTCAAATCATCCTCTTTGCTAATTGGTGTTTGTAAGTCATTAGAGGAGTGACAATTGTGACTCTAGAGCTCCAAGACAACAAGATCAAACAAGAGGTTCAAAGGTAAACTTCTAGATCTGATTTTATATTGTTCTTATATCTAATTAGTCATTAGAAGTTTTGGATTGAAAGCATTTTTATTAGAGAAACCTAGATCTAAGCATTAGGGTTTGCATGTGCACATAGGAATGTTCATATGGCTAAAACCCATCAGTGGTATCAGAGCCTAGTTTGGTTTCTATTAAATTGTTGCTTGATTGTTTGAATCTTACCTGTAAAATTCGATTTTTGTGATTCTGAGTCATGGACTCGGGGAGTCCCATAGTGGACTCAGCGAGTTGGCCTGACTCGGCGAGTCCAGAGTGGGTACTCGGCGAGTCCTAGCGTCAGGAAGGGCCAGATTCGATATTTTTTGATGATTATCTTATGGAAACTTGCCTTAATCACATTAGATCAACCCTAATCCGATTTTTTGATATATATGACTATAATCTTGATCTAATTAAAGATGTTTATCAATTAATAAAATATTTAATTTCCTTATGTGATAATTAATTGATTATTTTGATTAAATTGGTAATTATCTTGCAAGAAATCTTAAATAAATCAAATATGGATAATTATGGAATTAATTGTTAATTAAAATTATTTGTTATTTGATCCTCCATCTTTTAAATGTTTAAAACTTGTCCTCAAGTTTTGAAATTTATGTTTTGTGATTAAAAGTTTTAATTTAGAAAAATTTAAATTTCAAACCCTAGAATTTTACAAGTTTAAAATACAACCCTATACTATTATATATTATTACAAGCTTAATATATATATATATATATATATATATATATATATATATATATATATATATATGTATGTATGTATAACTAAAATGCTAGTCTTACCGTTAGTAGGCCTCATTCACGAAGCCGATCTATAAGCTGGGTATAAGGTTGCGGCCTATAAAATGGTGCTTAATGGGTGTACACTCACACCCACCGCTTGCTTGATCGGTGGAGGGTCGTTAGCCGAACGGGTTGGATAGGGCAACATCATCCTCTCATTAAAAGTATCATAAGAAATATAAAGTAACTACATGTTTTTAAAATTTCCCAATCTCAGTTACTTTAGGAAAAGTGAATTGATGCAATCCCATGAAATTACACTTTGCACCCTTGCTAAGAAGTTAGTGGAGCGTGTGTGGTTTATCGTGTCACACCCCCGAACCAGGCGGCGGAAACGTTCGGGAGCTGTCGTGACTTAATTGAATACCATAACGTTGAATATATATGAAACGTAACAACATTCGTCACCATGCATTAATATAGTACAACCAATAAAGTTTACATGAAGTACATTGTTTAAACATTACAATCCCAAAAATAAATTGTTCGATTCGTTAATAAGTAAACTGCAAGCCATCACTGAGTACATTTTCCTGTGATTCACTGGTTCCCTGAGAATACAAGTAATTCGAAAAACGTCAACATATGAAATGTTGGTGAGTTCATAAGCGGTGTTTGAAAAACCATGTTTTGTATCATTCTGAAAACTACCAGAAAATCCGATATTTTCTGAAAAGAAAAGCTTTTGAAAACGTTCGTGAAGATCCATAGGTATGCTTGTTTGTTTCTATACTTGTAAAAATTGTTCATTAATCTTGTATACATTTCGAATCTGTATGTATTGGAAAAACCCTAGGAAAACCCGATGTTTTCCTAATTCTTTGAATTCCATGAAGTTACATTGAAACCATTGCAACGCGGATAGTTATCAATCCCAGGCGACGTTGGATTATTTTTTAGCATGATTAATTACTACAAACACGCGTTACACAAACGACCAGTTTATAGCTATACTGACGATCCCGTAGGCTTCGTTCGTACTAATCACGTTATCCAACCGCCCTGACTTCCCCACATCCGAAGAGAAAGAGGACACGAAGACCCCGATGACTCCATTAACCGGCAGGGGATAAAAAAAAGGTACGAGGGGTCCCTGACCCGCCTCGCATGAAATACCGACTTTACTAGCAATACCAAAGGACCCTTGGGGACCAATAGTATACAAGCCATTGAAAGTCCTTTTACGTTGTGTTAGATCGGTAAAACCCAACACCTCGTAAGGTAGAGGTCTTCGGGCCTTAAGATCAGGTCATTGGGCTAGCTAGGCCCAACAAACAAGATTTTACACTTTTGGGGCCCAAAGATGGTGCGTAGACGCCTGTGCACACTCGCCTGTATATTGAATTCCCAAACGTTACTTGTATCAATCGAGGTATCGTCGCGTTACTAGTTTCGGGTTTTTATTGGTTCGAGACCGAACTAATTCGTTTAGCAACGACTTTTGGTATTGTTGTGTATTGTATTTCGTCGATAGTCGCAGTGCCATTATTTGATCAAATTGCGTGTATTGAATTAGCCTTGGAAGTTTTCTGTTTTCAGCCCCTCATTGTTTGTAAAATTTACTTTTTCAACCCTTTAATTGAATAACTTTCTGGTCTGGTCCTTAAATCATTTTTCTTGACCTTTTAACACCAAAAATTATTGAAATTAATATTTTTCAGCATATTTTTCATTGAAAACAGTTTAAGTCCCTGAAAATGCAGTTTTCTCGGTTATAACCCCTCTTTTTCGCAATTTTGACAATTATGGCCCAAATTGTAAAATTTTTGCAACTTTGGTCCTTTTTAAATTTAAAAAGCATTTTAAACCTTTGAAAAGTACTTGGAACACTAGTAGTCCACTGTTTTACAGAAAACTGCAGTTTTGGCCCTCCAAATCAGAAAATTTCGCATAATGGGCCTTGTTGGGCCGAAAATGTCATTTTTAGCCCATTAAGCTTGAAATTTATGTTTTTAATCCTCCAACAAGCATATTTTCAGAAAATACATTATGGAAACTGTTTTGGCTCATCTCCCCCATCAGATTTCGAAATATTTCAATTTGGGCCCTTTAACTTTATATTTTTAGCATTTTATGTCCAAAAATTGAGTTTTTAGCCCAAAGAAAATGTTACTAAGCCATTTAGCTATTTTTCTTGGAACACTTTGTATGTAGGAATATACTTCATGCTAGTATTATTTAACATAAGGTATATCTCGGTTTTGAGGGGTTTTATGGCTAGATCCAACATTATAACACATAAAAACACACATATAAGCATGGAAATCATACAAGGCATACAAAACACATATAGATCTACACTTTCACTTGTATCCCCCCCCCACAAAACTCATAAAAACAGAAAATAGGGGGTATGAAGCTCACCTTGGGTGTGGTTTCGGTTTTGGAGAGAAGATGGAAGAGAAATGAAGTGATTTTCGGCCCTAGCACCTTTCCTTGGTAGATCTCGAGTTTGGTGACTTCTAAGGTGCATGATCACAAGTTGGAATAGATTTAGAAGAGATTTTTGATGGAATGAAGTAGCTAGATCATGGATTAGTCATCAACTTACCTTAGATGATGATTTTGTGGGAAAAGCCTCCTTGAGAAGCTCTTGATTCTCGAAATTTTTGAAGAAGGGGGAAGGAGATACTCTTCAAGATTTAGAGAGAGTAGAATAGATTTTTGTGAGTGTGTGTGTGTGTTGTGTTTGGCCGAGAGCAAGAAGAAAGAGAAAAGAAAAGGTTGAGTTGACATTCCTTGATACATGTTGGTCCATGCATGGAGATATGTGGGATATTAGTGAGGTGGCATGCAAATAGTCAACTCTTCCATTTCTTCTTGGACTTGGGCCTTGGGCCGAGAGTTTGGAAGGGAAAAGGAAGAATTTGGGTTTTTTGCCCCTAAGCCCAATATTAGAGTTTGTTTGGGTGTTCATTGGCCTTATAAAATAAAATTGTGATTTTTATGCTTTATTAAGCTAGGTTAGGTTAAATTATGGATCAAAGCTTGTGATTTATTTCATTCTAGGCCCAATATGGCCCAAAATATTGAAATAAATAAATGTGGGTCCAATTAGAGCCCATTTAAGGGTTCTAAGCCCATGATAGTCAAATTGGAAGCTTATTGGTCCATTTGGGTCCAACAAGGAAGTCCTAGTCCAAGATGGACCTACACAAGAACTTCTAGGGTTTCCATTTACTTGTTGACTATTTGTAGTACTTGTATGATGTATTTGATTGAAGTTTTTGATGTCATACTCATAGGTGTCACACATGTTCTTACGTTTTGGATTCACATTAACTTGAGTGTATAGATTACATGACACAACATTTCCAGTTGTGACATCATCCCCCCGTTAGAGGGAATTTCGTCCCGAAATTCTGTTTGAAAGCTAGATTTGAGAATGCTAGAATAGGTGAGGGTACTTTTGCTTCATTTGGTCTTCGTGTTCCCACGTAAATTCTGGCCCACGCTTTGCGTTCCACCGTACCTTCACGATCGGGATGCGACTTTGCTTAGTACGCTTCACCTCCCTGTCCATGATTCCGATTGGTTCTTCGACGAACAGGAGATTCTCATTGATTTTGATTTCGTCAAGAGGAATGACAAGGGTTTCGTCTTATAGGCACTTCTTCAGGTTAGAGACATGAAACACGGGGTGTACACCGTTTAGTTCTGCGGGTAGTTGCAGTCTGTAGGCTACCGGACCTATTCGGGCGACGATTTCGAAAGGTCCAATGTATCGCGGGTTCAACTTTCCCCGTTTTCCGAAACGTATAACCCCTTTCTAGGGTGAGACTTTCAACAGTACTCGATCACCGACCTGGAATTCTAAGGGCTTTCGTCGTTTGTCGGTGTAGCTCTTTTGTCGGTCACGCGATGCTTGTAATCGAGCTCTGATCTGGACGATCTTTTTTGTGGTTTCGCGAATGATCTCCGGTCCCGTTAGTGCCCTATCCAACTTATGTGTTCTTGCTAGCTGGGTGTCACCTACTTCCGCCCAACATAACGGTGATCTACACTTACGCCTGTACAGTGCTTCGAAAGGAGCTACCTTGATGCTCGAATGATAACTGTTGTTATATGAGAACTCGATCAAAGGTAGGTGGGTATCCCAAGACTTCCCAAAGTCTATCACACATGCACGAAGCATGTCTTCAAGCATTTGAATGGTTCGCTCACTTTGGCCGTCCGTTTGTGGGTGATACTCGGTGCTCATGTCGAGATGAGTTCCCATTGCCTTGTGGAGTGATTGCCAAAAGCGCGATGTGAACCTGCTGTCCCTATCCGAGATGATAGACTTTGGCACTCCATTGAGTCTCACGATTTCTCGTAGGTACTAACGCGTCAGTCTCTCCATCTTGTAGGATTCTTTGATTGGCAGGAAATGGGCAGATTTCGTCAGTCGGTCGATTATTACCAATATGGTGTCCAGTCCGTCCGACGTCTTGGGTAGCTTGGTCACGAAATCCATAGAAATCCCCTCCCATTTCCACTTAGGGATTGCCGGTTGCTGTAACAATCCTGAAGGTTTCTTGTATTCCACCTTTACTTTGGCGCACGTAAGGCACTTACTAACATAAGTCGCGATTTCCGCCTTCATGTTAGGCAACCAATAGTGTTGTTTAATGTCCAAATACATCTTGTCCGAACCGGGATGAATGGAGTATCGTGTTTTGTGGGCTTCCTTCATAACGGCCTCCCTAAATCCTTCGATTTTTGGGACCGAAATACGGTTCATGAAGTAGTATACCCCATTCTCCCTTGCTTCTAGGTTCTTTTCCATCCCGCGCAATGCCTCGCTAGCTCTATTTTCCGTTTTCATAGCCTCCGACTGGACTGATGCAATTTGAGTGGCCAGATGAGATTGAATGGTTATCGAGAGAGTTTTCGTATGGCGATTAGAGTACTCCTTCCGACTTAATGCATCAGCTACCACGTTGGCCTTGCCTGGGTGGTACTTGATCTCACATTCGTAGTCGTTTAGAAATTCTACCCATCTTCGTTGTCTCATGTTCAGCTCCTTCTGATCCAAGATGTGCTGGAGGCTCTTGTGGTCCGTGAAGATGGTGCACTTTGTACCGTACAGGTAGTGCCTCCAAATTTTTAGAGTGAAGACCACGGCTCCCAGTTCTAGGTCATGGGTCGTGTAATTTACTTCGTGCGTCTTTAGTTGGCGGGACGCATATGCTATCACTCTTCCACGTTGCATAAGAACGCAACCTAAGCCTTGATTCGAAGCGTCACAGTAGACCACAAAATCTTCTGTTCCTTCAGGTAGAGATAGTACAGGAGCGCTACAGAGAGCTTGCTTCAAGGTTCGAAACGCAATCTCTTGTCGGTCTGTCCATTTGAATGGTACACCCTTTTGCGTAAGCGAGGTAAGCGGCTTGGCGATCGTAGAGAAGTTTTGAATGAATCTCCTATAGTAGCCTGCTAGGCCTAAAAATTGACGAATTTCTGTGGGCGTGGTCGGAGTTGTCCATCCTTCCACCGCTTTGACCTTAGAGGGATCCACATGAATTCCGTCTTGGCTAACTACGTGGCCTAGGAAATTCACACTCCGGAGCCAGAACTCACACTTGGAGAGTTTGGCGTAAAGCTTTTCCGTTCGCAGAGTGTCTAGGACTTGTCGGAGATGTTGGCCATGCTCCTCCTTGCTTCGAGAATAGACAAGGATGTCATCGATAAACACTATGACGAAGTTGTCAAGGAACGGTCGACAGATTCGATTCATTAGGTCCATAAATGCGGCAGGTGCATTTGTTAGACCGAAGGGCATGACGACGAATTCATAATGTCCGTAGCGGGTTCGGAAAGCGGTTTTAGGAATATCCTCTTCCCGGACTTTGAGTTGGTGGTATCCGGACCGTAGATCTATTTTAGAAAAATAACTAGCTCCTTGGAGCTGGTCGAATAGATCATCGATCCGTGGGAGTGGGTAGCGGTTTTTAACAGTGAGTTTAGTTAACTCTCTATAATCGATGCACATTCTGAAAGATCCGTCCTTCTTTTTGACAAAGAGCACCGGAGCTCCCCATGGCGAGTAGCTAGGTCGGATGAATCCCTTGTCCAGAAGCTCACTGAGTTGGCTGGACAATTCCTGCATTTCAGCAGGAGCCAACCGATATGGTGATTTAGCGAGAGGGGTTGCTCCTGGAACGAGGTCGATTCGGAATTCAACCTGTCTCTCTGGGGGGTACTCCTGGAAGATCTTCAGGAAACACGTCTGGAAATTCACACGCTACCAGGATATCTTGAATGTTAGTTTCTTCTTTGGTCTTGTCCACTATGTGAGCCAAGAACGCCAAGTTGTTCTTTCGTAGATCTTTTTGTGCCTTGATGCACGAGATGAGACGAAGATTCGTACTGGGTTTGTCTCCGTAAATTACTAGGGTTTCGTGATTTGGGAGACGAAGGCGAACGACCTTCTCGTGGCACATAATCTCAGCATGGTGGGGGCTTAACCAATCCATGCCGATAATCACATCGAAACCCCTAATTGATACTGGCATTAGGTCTACTCGAAAGACGTGTTGGTTAAGGGTTAGGGTACATCCGATGTAGATCTCCCCAGTGGATTCGGTTTTCCCGTTGGCCATTTCCACCATATAGGTTTCATTTAGCTTCTGGGGTTGTTGTTTTAATAAATGTTTAAACTTCTCGCTTACGAAACTTCGTTCCGCTCCGGTGTCAAATAAGATGCATGCATAAGTGTGGTTTAGGAGAAACGTACCGGTCACAACTGCGGGGTCCTGAACTGCATCACCCTGACCCATAGTCAGTATCCTTCCTGCTCCTCTGTTTCCTGAATTGTTGTTGTTAGGGCAATCTCGGCGGAAATGCCCCATCCTTCCACACCCGAAGCAGGTGTGGCTAGGCCCTGCATTGTTGCCGTCAGCATTGGTGGTATTGTTATTGCGGTGGTTGTTGTTGTTGTGGTTGTTTCCCTGATTTTGATTCTGAGGAGGATAAGCCCTGCAGAACCTTGCAGTGTGTCCCCTTCGGTTGCAACTGGTGCAATGGAATTCCCTGCATTCGCCGTGATGGTGGAAACCGCACTTATTGCATTTGGGAAGATTACCGGAATAGGGTCTTGAAGCATTTGAAGCAGCTGAGGCTGGAGCATGTGGTGTGGCTGGAACCGGTACGGTGACAGCGTTAACTGCCACTGTGTGCTGCTTTTTAGAGGTCTCGTGGCTCTGACGCCCCTTTCTCTTGTTGTTCCTCCCTTTCTTGCCATCACCCTCCTTTCTCCTCTCAGCCTCCACTGGCTTCTCGCCCTCCTTGTTGTTATGATCATACAACCTCTTCGCCAATCTCTTCGCACTGTCAAACGTTTTGGGGTTCGCAACTATCACATTCCCTTGAATGGGGGGTGTCAGTCCCCAGATGAATCGCTCAATCTTCTTTCCTTCTGATGTGATCATACCCTGGCACAGCAGAGATAGTTCGCTAAATCTTGATATGTAGGCATCGATATTCGCATTCTGCACGGTGAGGTTCCATAGTTCTTGCTCCATCTTCTGTATTTCGCCTCGTGAGCAGTACTCAGCCATCAACATTTCTTTCATTTCTGTCCATGGCATAGAGTTGGCTATAGGGAGCGTCATGGCTTCCACATGTCCGTTCCACCAAGTGAGTGCTTGGTCCACAAAAGTGCAGGCCGCGAACTTCACCTTCATCTGCTCAGGGCAATCGCATATCTCGAATACCGACTCCACCTTCTCGATCCATCGCTTCAGAGTGATCACCCCTCCAGTGCCGTTGAAAGTTCGTGGTTTAGCGTTTGTGAAGTCCTTGTAGGTGCATGTTTTAGTGGGTCCTTGATTCGTCCCATTGTTCGAACTTCCGGACCCTTGCCCGTTGCCTCCTCCGTTGTTCCCTCGGTGAAGTTGTGCCATAGCTGCTGTGACCGCAGCAGACACGGCTGCCTGGAAAGCAGTGGAGTCAACTTCGGGCGGGGTTGGTTCGAGATTTCTACGAGTAGCTCGGCGAGGCATCTTCCTGTCATGAAACGGAAAGATGTTGAGCGTATGTGGTTTCTGTGAGGTGGCGATCCTACTAACTAGGTGCATGGTACGAACTTAGACATTACTACCATCATAACATCTCAACACATAACAATTTGTAATATCATGGCAAGGCACACAAAAGTTCATTAATATTATCCGCATTTAATACAAGAAAATTTGCTCGTAAGAGCATACATAAGTGACACTAATTCGACAGCATAACGGCTCTATGAGTAGTGTAGTCACTTAAACATAGAGCCAGAGTACATAACATAGTTCCTAATGACCTACTATGATAAGTCTATCCCTAACCGTGATGAGCTGCGTCTGGAGGTGGTGCCGAAGTCATATGCCGAAATGTTGCGCCAGTAACTGCGCCATCTCTGCCATGTCTCCAATAACCTCATCCCTCTCATGCTCTGCTCGCACTACCCGAGCTTCCATAGCATACAGCTGTTGTCGCAGTGCGGCGATCTCAGCTTCGAGGGAACGGTTCTCTCTTGGAGGGTTCACTGGTGGAGCTGGGTGATCGGGTTATGTCACGTCCTCATACGGCGGGACGGGGTCCTGGTCCCCGACCTGACCTTCCTCGTCGTCGTCGTCGATCTCTCCAAATTCGTAGTCAGTGTCTACGTATTCGTCGGGTCCGACGTCGTGTGCTTCTCCTGGATTCTCTCCCGGTTCATCCTCAAGCATCCCGTGAGCTACTGGGACCTGATGAAACTGAATACCCTGCTGCTCTCCCTCAGGCTCCTCCTCCTCTAGCCACCCGTTGTTTCCCTGATTAGGGAAATAGGGGTCTCCAGGGTGATGAAAACCAGCCATGCTGTCTGCGCGAGTATGTAAATATGCTAACATTATTCCTAGGATGCTATGACTATTGTACGGACTAAACAAGCGTTCTCTTTTCAGTGATAAAGGGTATAGTTTTAGGTTCCCTAGCTATCCCGATCTCATCAAGACGTGTGCTAGTTTTACTTTGGAGAGAATGTAGTTGATCAGGCTACATTCACTCCTTGGTATCACTAAGAACAGTCCCAAATTAACCGAGATACCAGCATTATTGTGTTTGATTCGGCGTTATGTTCTTATTCCTAATGCAAGCAAGCGTGTTTTATTTACTTGTTTTGTTCAGAGTTATGTTAGTCCCTCTTTTTGGCTTATAGTTGCATATCAATGTGTGGCTCGACATGCTAGTTCACTATAAACAAAGCTCTGATACCAACCTGTCACACCCCCGAACCAGGCGGCGGAAACGTTCGGGAGCTGTCGTGACTTAATTGAATACCATAACGTTGAATATATATGAAACGTAACAACATTCGTCACCATGCATTAATATAGTACAACCAATAAAGTTTACATGAAGTACATTGTTTAAACATTACAATCCCAAAAATAAATTGTTCGATTCGTTAATAAGTAAACTGCAAGCCATCACTGAGTACATTTTCCTGTGATTCACTGGTTCCCTGAGAATACAAGTAATTCGAAAAACGTCAACATATGAAATGTTGGTGAGTTCATAAGCGGTGTTTGAAAAACCATGTTTTGTATCATTCTGAAAACTACCAGAAAATCCGATATTTTCTAAAAAGAAAAGCTTTTGAAAACGTTCGTGAAGATCCATAGGTATGCTTGTTTGTTTCTATACTTGTAAAAATTGTTCATTAATCTTGTATACATTTCGAATCTGTATGTATTGGAAAAACCCTAGGAAAACCCGATGTTTTCCTAATTCTTTGAATTCCATGAAGTTACATTGAAACCATTGCAACGCGGATAGTTATCAATCCCAGGCGACGTTGGATTATTTTTTAGCATGATTAATTACTACAAACACGCGTTACACAAACGACCAGTTTATAGCTATACTGACGATCCCGTAGGCTTCGTTCGTACTAATCACGTTATCCAACCGCCCTGACTTCCCCACATCCGAAGAGAAAGAGGACACGAAGACCCCGATGACTCCATTAACCGGCAAGGGATAAAAAAAAGGTACGAGGGGTCCCTGACCCGCCTCGCATGAAATACCGACTTTACTAGCAATACCAAAGGACCCTTGGGGACCAATAGTATACAAGCCATTGAAAGTCCTTTTACGTTGTGTTAGATCGGTAAAACCCAACACCTCGTAAGGTAGAGGTCTTCGGGCCTTAAGATCAGGTCATTGGGCTAGCTAGGCCCAACAAACAAGATTTTACACTTTTGGGGCCCAAAGATGGTGCGTAGACGTCTGTGCACACTCACATGTATATTGAATTCCCAAACGTTACTTGTATCAATCGAGGTATCGTCGCGTTACTAGTTTCGGGTTTTTATTGGTTCGAGACCGAACCAATTCGTTTAGCAACGACTTTTGGTATTGTTGTGTATTGTATTTCGTCGATAGTCGCAGTGCCATTATTTGATCAAATTGCGTGTATTGAATTAGCCTTGGAAGTTTTCTGTTTTCAGCCCCTCATTGTTTGTAAAATTTACTTTTTCAACCCTTTAATTGAATAACTTTCCGGTTTGGTCCTTAAATCATTTTTCTTGACATTTTAACACCAAAAATTATTGAAATTAATATTTTTCAGCATATTTTTCATTGAAAACAGTTTAAGTCCCTGAAAATGCAGTTTTCTCGGTTATAACCCCTCTTTTTCGCAATTTTGACAATTTTTGCCCAAATTGTAAAATTTTTGCAACTTTGGTCCTTTTTAAATTTAAAAAGCATTTTAAACCTTTGAAAAGTACTTGGAACACTAGTAGTCCACTGTTTTACAGAAAAATGCAGTTTTGGCCCTCCAAATCAGAAAATTTCGCATAATGGGCCTTGTTGGGCCGAAAATGTCTCTTTTAGCCCATTAAGCTTGAAATTTATGTTTTTAATCCTCCAACAAGCATATTTTCAGAAAATACATTATGGAAACTGTTTTGGCTCATCTCCCCCATCAGATTTCGAAATATTTCAATTTGGGCCCTTTAACTTTATATTTTTAGCATTTTATGTCCAAAAATTGAGTTTTTAGCCCAAAGAAAATGTTACTAAGCCATTTAGCTATTTTTCTTGGAACACTTTGTATGTAGGAATATACTTGATGCTAGTATTATTTAACATAAGGTATATCTCGGTTTTGAGGGGTTTTATGGCTAGATCCAACATTATAACACACAAAAACACACATATAAGCATGGAAATCATACAAGGCATACAAAACACATATAGATCTACACTTTCACTTGTATCCCCCCCCCCACAAAACTCATAAAAACAGAAAATAGGGGGTATGAAGCTCACCTTGGGTGTGGTTTCGGTTTTGGAGAGAAGATGGAAGAGAAATGAAGTGATTTTCGGCCCTAGCACCTTTCCTTGGTAGATCTCGAGTTTGGTGACTTCTAAGGTGCATGATCACAAGTTGGAATAGATTTAGAAGAGATTTTTGATGGAATGAAGTAGCTAGATCATGGATTAGTCATCAACTTACCTTAGATGATGATTTTGTGGGAAAAGCCTCCTTGAGAAGCTCTTGATTCTCGAAATTTTTGAAGAAGGGGGAAGGAGATACTCTTCAAGATTTAGAGAGAGTAGAATAGATTTTTGTGAGTGTGTGTGTGTGTTGTGTTTGGCCGAGAGCAAGAAGAAAGAGAAAAGAAAAGGTTGAGTTGACATTCCTTGATACATGTTGGTCCATGCATGGAGATATGTGGGATATTAATGAGGTGGCATGCAAATAGTCAACTCTTCCATTTCTTCTTGGACTTGGGCCTTGGGCCGAGAGTTTGGAAGGGAAAAGGAAGAATTTGGGTTTTTTGCCCCTAAGCCCAATATTAGAGTTTGTTTGGGTGTTCATTGGCCTTATAAAATAAAATTGTGATTTTTATGCTTTATTAAGCTAGGTTAGGTTAAATTATGGATCAAAGCTTGTGATTTATTTCATTCTAGGCCCAATATGGCCCAAAATATTGAAATAAATAAATGTGGGTCCAATTAGAGCCCATTTAAGGGTTCTAAGCCCATGATAGTCAAATTGGAAGCTTATTGGTCCATTTGGGTCCAACAAGGAAGTCCTAGTCCAAGATGGACCTAAACAAGAACTTCTAGGGTTTCCAATTACTTGTTGACTATTTGTAGTACTTGTATGATGTATTTGATTGAAGTTTTTGATGTCATACTCATAGGTGTCACACATGTTCTTACGTTTTGGATTCACATTAATTTGAGTGTATAGATTACATGACACAAAATTTCCAGTTGTGACATCATCCCCCCGTTAGAGGGAATTTCGTCCCGAAATTCTGTTTGAAAGCTAGATTTGAGAATGCTAGAATAGGTGAGGGTACTTTTGCTTCATTTGGTCTTAGCGTTCCCACGTGAATTCTGGCCCACGCTTTGCGTTCCACCGTACCTTCACGATCGGGATGAGACTTTGCTTAGTACGCTTCACCTCCCTGTCCATGATTCCGATTGGTTCTTCGACGAACAGGAGATTCTCATTGATTTTGATTTCGTCAAGAGGAATGACAAGGGTTTCGTCTTATAGGCACTTCTTCAGGTTAGAGACATGAAACACGGAGTGTACACCGTTTAGTTCTGCGGGTAGTTGCAGTCTGTAGGCTACCGGACCTATTCGGGCGACGATTTCGAAAGGTCCAATGTATCGCGGGTTCAACTTTCCCCATTTTCCGAAACGTATAACCCCTTTCCAGGGTGAGACTTTCAACAGTACTCGATCACCGACCTGGAATTCTAAGGGCTTTCGTCGTTTGTCGGTGTAGCTCTTTTGTCGGTCACGCGATGCTTGTAATCGAGCTCTGATCTGGACGATCTTTTTTGTGGTTTCGCGAATGATCTCCGGTCCCGTTAGTGCCCTATCCAACTTATGTGTTCTTGCTAGCTGGGTGTCACCTACTTCCGCCCAACATAACGGTGATCTACACTTACGCGTGTACAGTGCTTCGAAAGGAGCTACCTTGATGCTCGAATGATAACTGTTGTTATATGAGAACTCGATCAAAGGTAGGTGGGTATCCCAAGACTTCCCAAAGTCTATCACACATGCACGAAGCATGTCTTCAAGCATTTGAATGGTTCGCTCACTTTGGCCGTCCGTTTGTGGGTGATACTCGGTGCTCATGTCGAGATGAGTTCCCATTGCCTTGTGGAGTGATTGCCAAAAGCGCGATGTGAACCTGCTGTCCCTATTCGAGATGATAGACTTTGGCACTCCATTGAGTCTCACGATTTCTCGTAGGTACTAACGCGTCAGTCTCTCCATCTTGTAGGATTCTTTGATTGGCAGGAAATGGGCAGATTTCGTCAGTCGGTCGATTATTACCAATATGGTGTCCAGTCCGTCCGACGTCTTGGGTAGCTTGGTCACGAAATCCATAGAAATCCCCTCCCATTTCCACTTAGGGATTGCCGGTTGCTGTAACAATCCTGAAGGTTTCTGGTATTCCACCTTTACTTTGGCGCACGTAAGGCACTTACTAACATAAGTCGCGATTTCCGCCTTCATGTTAGGCCACCAATAGTGTTGTTTAATGTCCAAATACATCTTGTCCGAACCGGGATGAATGGAGTATCGTGTTTTGTGGGCTTCCTTCATAACGGCCTCCCTAAATCCTCTGATTTTTGGGACCGAAATACGGTTCATGAAGTAGTATACCCCATTCTCCCTTGCTTCTAGGTTCTTTTCCATCCCGCGCAATGCCTCGCTAGCTCTATTTTCCGTTTTCATAGCCTCCGACTGGACTGATGCAATTTGAGTGGCCAGATGAGATTGAATGGTTATCGAGAGAGTTTTCGTATGGCGATTAGAGTACTCCTTCCGACTTAATGCATCAGCTACCACGTTGGCCTTGCCTGGGTGGTACTTGATCTCACATTCGTAGTCGTTTAGCAATTCCACCCATCTTCGTTGTCTCATGTTCAGCTCCTTCTGATCCAAGATGTGCTGGAGGCTCTTGTGGTCCGTGAAGATGGTGCACTTTGTACCGTACAGGTAGTGCCTCCAAATTTTTAGAGTGAAGACCACGGCTCCCAGTTCTAGGTCATGGGTCGTGTAATTTACTTCGTGCGTCTTCAGTTGGCGGGACGCATATGCTATCACTCTTCCACGTTGCATGAGAACGCAACCTAAGCCTTGATTCGAAGCGTCATAGTAGACCACAAAATCTTCCGTTCCTTCAGGTAGAGATAGTACAGGAGCGCTACAGAGAGCTTGCTTCAAGGTTCGAAACGCAATCTCTTGTCGGTCTGTCCATTTGAATGGTACACCCTTTTGCGTAAGCGAGGTAAGCGGCTTGGCGATCGTAGAGAAGTTTTGAATGAATCTCCTATAGTAGCCTGCTAGGCCTAAAAATTGACGAATTTCTGTGGGCGTGGTCGGAGTTGTCCATCCTTCCACCGCTTTGACCTTAGAGGGATCCACATGAATTCCGTCTTGGCTAACTACGTGGCCTAGGAAATTCACACTCCGGAGCCAGAACTCACACTTGGAGAGTTTGGCGTAAAGCTTTTCCGTTCGCAGAGTGTCTAGGACTTGTCGGAGATGTTGGCCATGCTCCTCTTTGCTTCGACAATAGACAAGGAATTCATCGATAAACACTATGACGAAGTTGTCAAGGAACGGTCGACAGATTCGATTCATTAGGTCCATAAATGCGGCAGGTGCATTTGTTAGACCGAAGGGCATTACGACGAATTCATAATGTCCGTAGCGGGTTCGGAAAGCGGTTTTAGGAATATCCTCTTCCCGGACTTTGAGTTGGTGGTATCTGGACCGTAGATCTATTTTAGAAAAATAACTAGCTCCTTGGAGCTGGTCGAATAGATCATCGATCCGTGGGAGTGGGTAGCGGTTTTTAACAGTGAGTTTAGTTAACTCTCTGTAATCGATGCACATTCTGAAAGATCCGTCCTTCTTTTTGACAAAGAGCACCGGAGCTCCCCATGGCGAGTAGCTAGGTCGGATGAATCCCTTGTCCAGAAGCTCACTGAGTTGGCTGGACAATTCCTGCATTTCAGCAGGAGCCAACCGATATGGTGATTTAGCGAGAGGGGTTGCTCCTGGAACGAGGTCGATTCGGAATTCAACCTGTCTCTCTGGGGGGTACTCCTGGAAGATCTTCAGGAAACACGTCTGGAAATTCACACGCTACCGGGATATCTTGAATGTTAGTTTCTTCTTTGGTCTTGTCCACTATGTGAGCCAAGAACGCCAAGTTGTTCTTTCGTAGATCTTTTTGTGCCTTGATGCACGAGATGAGACGAAGATTCGTACTGGGTTTGTCTCCGTAAATTACTAGGGTTTCGTGATTTGGGAGACGAAGGCGAACGACCTTCTCGTGGCACATAATCTCAGCATGGTGGGGGCTTAACCAATCCATGCCGATAATCACATCGAAACCCCTAATTGATACTGGCATTAGGTCTACTCGAAAGACGTGTTGGTTAAGGGTTAGGGTACATCCGATGTAGATCTCCCCAGTGGATTCGGTTTTCCCGTTGGCCATTTCCACCATATAGGTTTCATTTAGCTTCTGGGGTTGTTGTTTTAATAAATGTTTAAACTTCTCGCTTACGAAACTTCGTTCCGCTCCGGTGTCAAATAAGATGCATGCATAAGTGTGGTTTAGGAGAAACGTACCGGTCACAACTGCGGGGTCCTGAACTGCGTCACCCTGACCCATAGTCAGTATCCTTCCTGCTCCTCTGTTTCCTGAATTGTTGTTGTTAGGGCAATCTCGGCGGAAATGCCCCATCCTTCCACACCCGAAGCAGGTGTGGCTAGGCCCTGCATTGTTGCCGTCAACATTGGTGGTATTGTTATTGCGGTGGTTGTTGTTGTTGTGGTTGTTTCCCTGATTTTGATTCTGAGGAGGATAAGCCCTGCAGAACCTTGCAGTGTGTCCCCTTCGGTTGCAACTGGTGAAATGGAATTCCCTGCATTCGCCGTGATGGTGGAAACCGCACTTATTGCATTTGGGAAGATTACCGGAATAGGGTCTTGAAGCATTTGAAGCAGCTGAGGCTGGAGCATGTGGTGTGGCTGGAACCGGTACGGTGACAGCGTTAACTGCCACTGTCTGCTGCTTTTTAGAGGTCTCGGGGCTCTGACGCCCCTTTCTCTTGTTGTTCCTCCCTTTCTTGCCATCACCCTCCTTTCTCTTCTCAGCCTCCACTGGCTTCTCGCCCTCCTTGTTGTTATGATCATACAACCTCTTCGCCAATCTCTTCGCACTGTCAAACGTTTTGGGGTTCGCAGCTATCACATTCCCTTGAATGGGGGGTGTCAGTCCCCAGATGAATCGCTCAATCTTCTTTCCTTCTGATGTGATCATACCCGGGCACAGCAGAGATAGTTCGCTAAATCTTGATATATAGGCATCGATATTCGCATTCTGCACGGTGAGGTTCCATAGTTCTTGCTCCATCTTCTGTATTTCGCCTCGTGGGCAGTACTCAGCCATCAACATTTCTTTCATTTCTGTCCATGGCATAGAGTTGGCTACAGGGAGCGTCATGGCTTCCACATGTCCGTTCCACCAAGTGAGTGCTTGGTCCACAAAAGTGCAGGCTGCGAACTTCACCTTCATCTGCTCAGGGCAATCGCATATCTCGAATACCGACTCCACCTTCTCGATCCATCGCTTCAGAGTGATCACCCCTCCAGTGCCGTTGAAAGTTCGTGGTTTAGCGTTTGTGAAGTCCTTGTAGGTGCACGTTTTAGTGGGTACTTGATTCGTCCCATTGTTCGAACTTCCGGACCCTTGCCCGTTGCCTCCTCCGTTGTTCCCTCGGTGAAGTTGTGCCATTGCTGCTGTGACCGCAGCAGACACGGCTGCCTGGAAAGCAGTGGAGTCAACTTTCGGCGGGGTTGGTTCGGGATTTCTGCGAGTAGCTCGGCGAGGCATCTTTCTGTCATGAAACGGGAAGATGTTGAGCGTATGTGGTTTCTGTGAGGTGGCGATCCTACTAACTAGGTGCATGGTACGAACTTAGACATTACTACCATCATAACATCTCAACACATAACAATTTGTAATATCATGGCAAGGCACACAAAAGTTCATTAATATTATCCGCATTTAATACAAGAAAATTTGCTCGTAAGAGCATACATAAGTGACACTAATTCGATAGCATAACGGCTCTATGAGTAGTGTAGTCACTTAAACATAGAGCCAGAGTACATAAGATAGTTCCTAATGACCTACTATGATAAGTCTATCCCTAACCGTGATGAGCTGCGTCTGGAGGTGGTGCCGAAGTCATATGCCGAAATGTTGCGCCAGTAACTGCGCCATCTCTGCCATGTCTCCAATAACCCCATCCCTCTCATGCTCTGCTCGCACTGCCCGAGCTTCCATAGCATACAGCTGTTGTCGCAATGCGGCGATCTCAGCTTCGAGGGAACGGTTCTCTCTTGGAGGGTTCACTGGTGGAGCGGGGTGATCGGGTTGTGTCACGTCCTCATACGGCAGGACGGGGTCCTGGTCCCCTACCTGACCTTCCTCGTCGTCGTCGTCGATCTCTCCAAATTCGTAGTCAGTGTCTACGTATTCGTCGGGTCTGACGTCGTGTGCTTCTCCTGGATTCTCTCCTGGTTCATCCTCAAGCATCCCGTGAGCTACTGGGACCTGATGAAACTGAATACCCTGCTGCTCTCCCTCAGGCTCCTCCTCCTCTAGCCACCCGTTGTTTCCCTGATTAGGGAAATAGGGGTCTCCAGGGTGATGAAAACCAGCCATGCTGTCTGCGCGAGTATGTAAATATGCTAACATTATTCCTAGGATGCTATGACTATTGTACGGACTAAACAAGCGTTCTCTTTTCAGTGATAAAGGGTATAGTTTTAGGTTCCCTAGCTATCCCGATCTCATCAAGACGTGTGCTAGTTTTACTTTGGAGAGAATGTAGTTGATCAGGCTACATTCACTCCTTGGTATCACTAAGAACAGTCCCAAATTAACCGAGATACCAGCATTATTGTGTTTGATTCGGCGTTATGTTCTTATTCCTAATGCAAGCAAGCGTGTTTTATTTACTTGTTTTGTTCAGAGTTATGTTAGTCCCTCTTTTTGGTTTATAGTTGCATATCAATGTGTGGCTCGACATGCTAGTTCACTATAAACAAAGCTCTGATACCAACCTGTCACACCCCCGAACCAGGCGGCGGAAACGTTCGGGAGCTGTCGTGACTTAATTGAATACCATAACGTTGAATATATATGAAACGTAACAACATTCGTCACCATGCATTAATATAGTACAACCAATAAAGTTTACATGAAGTACATTGTTTAAACATTACAATCCCAAAAATAAATTGTTCGATTCGTTAATAAGTAAACTGCAAGCCATCACTGAGTACATTTTCCTGTGATTCACTGGTTCCCTGAGAATACAAGTAATTCGAAAAACGTCAACATATGAAATGTTGGTGAGTTCATAAGCGGTGTTTGAAAAACCATGTTTTGTATCATTCTGAAAACTACCAGAAAATCCGATATTTTCTGAAAAGAAAAGCTTTTGAAAACGTTCGTGAAGATCCATAGGTATGCTTGTTTGTTTCTATACTTGTAAAAATTGTTCATTAATCTTGTATACATTTCGAATCTGTATGTATTGGAAAAACCCTAGGAAAACCCGATGTTTTCCTAATTCTTTGAATTCCATTAAGTTACATTGAAACCATTGCAACGCGGATAGTTATCAATCCCAGGCGACGTTGGATTATTTTTTAGCATGATTAATTACTACAAACACGCGTTACACAAACGACCAGTTTATAGCTATACTGACGATCTCGTAGGCTTCGTTCGTACTAATCATGTTATCCAACCGCCCTGACTTCCCCACATCCGAAGAGAAAGAGGACACGAAGACCCCGATGACTCCATTAACCGGCAGGGGATAAAAAAAAGGTACGAGGGGTCCCTGACCCGCCTCGCATGAAATACCGACTTTACTAGCAATACCAAAGGACCCTTGGGGACCAATAGTATACAAGCCATTGAAAGTCCTTTTACGTTGTGTTAGATCGGTAAAACCCAACACCTCGTAAGGTAGAGGTCTTCGGGCCTTAAGATCAGGTCATTGGGCTAGCTAGGCCCAACAAACAAGATTTTACACTTTTGGGGCCCAAAGATGGTGCGTAGACGTCTGTGCACACTCACATGTATATTGAATTCCCAAACGTTACTTGTATCAATCGAGGTATCGTCGCGTTACTAGTTTCGGGTTTTTATTGGTTCGAGACCGAACCAATTCGTTTAGCAACGACTTTTGGTATTGTTGTGTATTGTATTTCGTCGATAGTCGCAGTGCCATTATTTGATCAAATTGCGTGTATTGAATTAGCCTTGGAAGTTTTCTGTTTTCAGCCCCTCATTGTTTGTAAAATTTACTTTTTCAACCCTTTAATTGAATAACTTTCCGGTTTGGTCCTTAAATCATTTTTCTTGACATTTTAACACCAAAAATTATTGAAATTAATATTTTTCAGCATATTTTTCATTGAAAACAGTTTAAGTCCCTGAAAATGCAGTTTTCTCGGTTATAACCCCTCTTTTTCGCAATTTTGACAATTTTTGCCCAAATTGTAAAATTTTTGCAACTTTGGTCCTTTTTAAATTTAAAAAGCATTTTAAACCTTTGAAAAGTACTTGGAACACTAGTAGTCTACTGTTTTACAGAAAAATGCAGTTTTGGCCCTCCAAATCAGAAAATTTCGCATAATGGGCCTTGTTGGGCCGAAAATGTCATTTTTAGCCCATTAAGCTTGAAATTTATGTTTTTAATCCTCCAACAAGCATATTTTCAGAAAATACATTATGGAAACTGTTTTGGCTCATCTCCCCCATCAGATTTCGAAATATTTCAATTTGGGCCCTTTAACTTTATATTTTTAGCATTTTATGTCCAAAAATTGAGTTTTTAGCCCAAAGAAAATGTTACTAAGCCATTTAGCTATTTTTCTTGGAACACTTTGTATGTAGGAATATACTTGATGCTAGTATTATTTAACATAAGGTATATCTCGGTTTTGAGGGGTTTTATGGCTAGATCCAACATTATAACACACAAAAACACACATATAAGCATGGAAATCATACAAGGCATACAAAACACATATAGATCTACACTTTCACTTGTATCCCCCCCCCCCCACAAAACTCATAAAAACAGAAAATAGGGGGTATGAAGCTCACCTTGGGCGTGGTTTCGATTTTGGAGAGAAGATGGAAGAGAAATGAAGTGATTTTCGGCCCTAGCACCTTTCCTTGGTAGATCTCGAGTTTGGTGACTTCTAAGGTGCATGATCACAAGTTGGAATAGATTTAGAAGAGATTTTTGATGGAATGAAGTAGCTAGATCATGGATTAGTCATCAACTTACCTTAGATGATGATTTTGTGGGAAAAGCCTCCTTGAGAAGCTCTTGATTCTCGAAATTTTTGAAGAAGGGGGAAGAAGATACTCTTCAAGATTTAGAGAGAGTAGAATAGATTTTTGTGAGTGTGTGTGTGTGTGTTGTGTTTGGCCGAGAGCAAGAAGAAAGAGAAGAGAAAAGGTTGAGTTGACATTCCTTGATACATGTTGGTCCATGCATGGAGATATGTGGGATATTAGTGAGGTGGCATGCAAATAGTCAACTCTTCCATTTCTTCTTGGACTTGGGCCTTGGGCCGAGAGTTTGGAAGGGAAAAGGAAGAATTTGGGTTTTTTGCCCCTAAGCCCAATATTAGAGTTTGTTTGGGTGTTCATTTGCCTTATAAAATAAAATTGTGATTTTTATGCTTTATTAAGCTAGGTTAGGTTAAATTATGGATCAAAGCTTGTGATTTATTTCATTCGAGGCCCAATATGGCCCAAAATATTGAAATAAATAAATATGGGTCCAATTAGAGCCCATTTAAGGGTTCTAAGCCCATGATAGTCAAATTGGAAGCTTATTGGTCCATTTGGGTCCAACAAGGAAGTCCTAGTCCAAGATGGACCTAAACAAGAACTTCTAGGGTTTCCAATTACTTGTTGACTATTTGTAGTACTTGTATGATGTATTTGATTGAAGTTTTTGATGCCATACTCATAGGTGTCACACATGTTCTTACGTTTTGGATTCACATTAACTTGAGTGTATAGATTACATGACACAAAATTTCCAGTTGTGACATAGCGGCACACTAATTAGTTCTAAGCAAAGATGGCAAAGGGTGATTCATTGTTTATCATAGTTCGATGGAGCGTGTGTGGTTTACTGGCACATCGAATAGGTGATCGTTACAATGAAGGCACCATGTGAATTTGCATGGTAATTCACACCCGCTTTGTGATCCTCGGTATCCCAGTCACAATCAAGAGGGGCATATCGAGATTTAAACATGCCATTGAAAAGTTTCAATGAATCTCATCCAAAGCTAGGAATTCTCAATACATTTAGGACTTAAAGTTATGCTTTTCGTGGTGGAGAATTAGTGAATCGTCATTCACTTACCTTCAAAATGTTTGCATTTTAGATTACGGTATCCCTTTTCTAATGTGTAAATATTATTGTTGGATCCTAGCCCTAATTTTCTTATTGGGTGACAATTAGGGATTCATATTCTAATCTATCTTTGTCCTTTCTATTTGTAGATGTCGAACGCTAACAACGTTGCTGCTAGTTCATTCACTTTGATGAGCCTTTGTCAAAAGGTCACCTTCGATGGAATGAACTTTAGCGAATGGATAAGATACATTCGCACGATTGCTCGCTATGAGGATAAGGAGTATGTCCTTGATGAGAAGCTTGAGAAAATCAACCCTGAAATCGCTAATCTGGCTGAAATGACCGCTTTTGAAACTCATGAGCGTGATGCAACGAAGGTACATTGCATCATGATAGCCACTATGAACTCCGAATTCCAAAAGTCCTATGAGGACATATACTCGTACGAGATGCACCAAGACTTATTGGAGAGATACCACCAAAACACGAGACAAGAGCACTATGAGATTTTCACTAACATGATTTCCGCTAAGATGGGTCATGGAGAGTCTCTTACCATGCACCTGCAAAAGATGCAAAGGTATGTCGACCGTCTTCGCAAGTTGAATGTTGGCTTTGGGGAGGACTTGGCGATCGACATGGTGCTTCACTCTTTGCCTCCAAGCTACAATCAATTTAGGATGACCTACCACATGAACAAAGAGGAGGTCACCCGAAGCAAACTCCAAGGTCTCTTGAGGGTCGCTGAGAGCAACTTCAAGGACAAGTCTGTTGCACCAACTCCCAATCCACCCGCTGCTCTTGTCTTGGCTATTGGACAAGGAAAGGGAAAGAAGAGGAAGGCTTTGTCTAAGAACTATCGCAAGGTTAAAGCTCGAGATGGTGCCTCTTCTAGTGGGACCAAAGTTGATCCTGCTAAGCCCTGCCCTAACCCAAAGGAGGCAGAGTGCCACCACTGCCACAAGATATGACATTGGAAGAGAAGCTGCCCAGAGTACCTGCAAGCCATCAAGGAAGGAAAGATCAAGCCATCTTTCGCAGGTATATACACAATTAAATCTAACAATTCATCTCATGCTATTTCTTGGGTTCTTGATACCGGTTTTGGTTACCACATTTGTTCTAATGTGCAGGGACTAAGAAGAAATAGGGATGTGGAGGCTGGAAGAATAAATCTAATCATGGGGAACAGAAGATCGTCGCCTGTGACCATGATTGGAGTGTATTCTTTAGTGCTTAGGAATGGTTTAATTTTAGATTTGAACAATTGTTGTTATTCGCCAGAAATGGCTAGAAGCATCATTTCATTTCATGGTTTGTTTAGACAAGGTTTTAGATTTTCTTTTAATAATGAGAATGGTTCTATTTTGGCTTATCTAAATGGTGTCTTTTATTTTGAAGCTATACCATGTAATGGAATTTATGAAACCGTTATGATTGTAGATAACTTAGGAAATGATGTTTTGAACATAGATTCTTCCAATAGTATGGATAAAGCATCCTTGTGGCATTGTCGCCTTGGACATGTCAACAAGAAACGCATAGCCCAACTCCAAAAGGATGGAGTGTTGGAGTCATTCGACCTTAGGGAAGATGACACATGCGAGTCTTGTTTGCTTGGAAAGATGACTAAGTCACCCTTCGCTGGTTCTTGCGAAAGGGGTGAGGGTCTATTGGACCTAATACATACCGATGTATGTGGACCATTTAGATCAACCACGAAGGATGGGAACCGCTTCTACATGACTTTTACCGATGACTATAGTAGATATGGGTATATCTATTTAATCAAGTAAAAGTCATAAACTTTTGAAAAGTTCAAAGAGTTCAAGAATGAAGTGGAGAATCAATTGGGCAGGAAAATCAAGATGCTTCGATCCGATCGAGGAGGAGAGTACCTAAGTCTTGAATTCCATGATTATCTCAAGGAGTGTGGAATAGTTTCACAATTGACGCCACCTAGGACACCACAATTGAATGGTGTGGCAGAAAGGCGTAATCGAACCTTGTTGGACATGGTTCGCTCTATGATGTGTCGTGCTTCGGTATCTATCTCTTTTTGGGGGTATGCCTTAGAGACTGCCGCCCATATCCTTAACCGACTCCCTACTAAGAAGGTTGCCAAAACACCTCACGAGATGTGGACAGGGAAAGCTCCCTCGTTGGCACATATCATCGGCTGCCCGCAGAAATCCTTTGGATATCTCTTCCATAGACCGAAGGACAATGTAGTCTTCGTTGCAAGGAGAGGAGTTTTCCGAGAGCGAGAACTCATAAGCCAAGGAGACAGTGGGAGGCAAATCGAGCTTGAAGAGATTCAAGAGTCGATAGATGAGGGAACCTCTACCGCTGGCACTCAACCCGAGGAGGAAACTCCAGTTGAACCGATTGACGTATCGTTACCTCTTAGACGTTCCGAAAGAGTTAGAGTTCAACCCCAGTTGTATGGTTTTCATATTGCTACCGAAGGGGACACGTATATTAGTGATAGTACACTAATAAACCTTGATGAACCTAATAGCTATAAGGAAGCCATCGCAGGCCCGGAGTCTGCGAAATGGAAAGAGGCAATGGACAGCGAGATCCAGTCCATGTATGACAACCAAGTTTGGAATTTGGTTGATAATGTGCCCGGACGTAAGACCTTTGGGTGCAAATGGATCTTCAAGAAGAAGACCGATGTGGATGGAAAAGTACACACGTATAAGGCACGATTGGTTGCGAAGGGCTTTACTCAAACTCCCGGAGTTGACTATAATGGGACCTTCTCACCAGTTGCGAAGATAAAGTCTATTAGAGTGATGCTAGCTATTGCCGCATTTCATGATTATGAGATTTGGCAAATGGATGTCAAGACCGCTTTCCTTAACGGGAAGTTGGTTGAGGATGTTTACATGGCTCAGCCAGAGGGGTTTGTGGATCTGAAGCATCCGAATAGAGTGTGTAAGCTTGAGAAGTCCATTTATGGACTAAGCAAGCGTCTCGCAGATGGAATCTTTGCTTCGATGAGAAAGTCAAAGAGTTTGGATTTGTACGAAGCGAAGATGAATCGTGTGTATATGTCAACGCCAGTGGGAGTATAGTAAGCTTCCTCGTTCTATATGTCGATGACATATTAGTCATAGGAAACGACGTCCCAACTCTGCAGGAGGTTAAGTCCTGGCTTGGGAAGTGCTTCGCTATGAAGGACCTCGGAGAGGCTTCCTATATTTTGGGAATAAGGATAGTAAGAGAGAGAAGTAAGAGACTAATAGGACTTAGTCAGAACACTTACTTAGAGAAGGTACTAAAACATTTTAGTATGGAGAACTCAAAGAAGGGAGAATTACCGATACAAAGCAATGCCAAGTTGAGTAAGACTCAAAGTTTGAGTACCGAAGTTGAGATAGCTGAAATAGGCCAAGTACCATACGCTTCCGCAGTTGGCTCAATCATGTACACTATGACTTGTACTCGCCCTAATTTAGCCTTTGCTTTGAGCATGGTTAGTAGATATCAAGGGAATCCTGGCAGAGCCCATTGGATTGCGGTGAAGAATATCCTTAAGTACCTTCGGAGAATGAAGGAATGGTTCTTAGTCCTCGGAGGGAGTGATGACTTGAACGTGCGAGGGTATAGTGACGCCAGTTTTTAGACCGACAGGGACAACTACCGTTCGCAGTCGAGCTGGGTCTTTACCCTGAATGGAGGAGCAGTAACTTGGAAAAGTTCCAAACAAGAAACCGTAGTTGATTCAACGTGCGAATCAGAGTACATTGCAGCGAGCGAAGCGTCGAAGGAGGCAATATGGTTGAAGAACTTCATTGGTGACCTTGGAGTTGTACCTACCATAAAGGAGCCCATGGAGATTTTCTGTGATAATGAAGGAGCGGTTGCCTTGACCAAGGAACCGAGAGATCATGGTAGATCACGACATATCGATAGAAAATATCATTTTATTAGACATCGTGTAGAAGAAGGACAACTCGTAGTGAAGAGGATATCATCAGAAGATAACCCAGCAGATCCGCTACGAAGGGACTGAGTAGGGTTAAGCACTTACAACATGCTAGGAGTATTGGGCTGAAGGATGATATTAGCATAGATTAGATAGTATTGGAAACGTGTAATAGATAAATGTAATTAACATTTGATGATTAAATAAAGGAGTTTTATTTATGAGTAATGTTACTATCTTATATTAATTGTTTAACTATTGTTTCACTTTTCATGTTTTGACTTCCGGAATAATTGAGTTTATTAAAAATAATCGAATTATTCAAATTGTCCACAATCGTTCATATGTTGGAAGTAGATATGAATGAATATTTGTCATGAATCAGTGTGTAGATTGTCTAAATGTTTTAGACATAGCAAAAGATTGATGCAACGTTCATGAGTGCTTATGAACTAGTTTTGAGCATTGGAACAAACCCGTGCTTGCTGGAATCACCTAATGGAATATGATATTAAAGGGTGATCGCAAGACGATAATATCATATAGTCTTAAAACCTAGATGTATGGTTTGTTATTTGTTAATTGGTTGTACATTGATAATGCGAAAAACGCATCAGTAACTTGGTGTTATAAAACACATTGTTGTGTATAGTTGATTAATGAATAAGTAAATGCATATAAGTCGAAGTTTATCTGTGACTTTTATCCCAGGAGGTTAAAAGTGATATCTCGGCCGCTCGATGATTTGATTTGACTTATGTGTCGGGCCCGGTCAGAACTGAATTGATGTGTTCGATTAAGTTCTATGTCGAATAAATCGGAGATTGAGAAACCAAGTGCTAGACAAAATTATTCCATAGAATTGTCAGTATGATATCTAACAGAGGACTGTATGATCCCTTATCTAAAGGACAAGATTGATTAGATCAAAGTTTGACAGCGTTTTTGAGAGCTACGATTGAAAATCGAATTGTACTTGTGCATATAGTTACTAGACTTATCCAAGTGGGAGACTGTTGGAATAGTGTCTAAGGCTGCAACTATATTAGGCAAGTATTTAACCCGATTGTGCATGGTCCTTTTGGGTTGCCTTCACCATAGCAACTTGACAAGATGATTTATTATGAGAGAATAAATATTATTAATATGTTATGAGAATAATATAATGAATAATAATATTGTTATTTGATTAATATAATTCATAGATTAATTAGTATTAATTTGGTGACTTAAAGACATTAATTAAATAAGAGGGTATAAACTGTCAATTGTTTGATAGTTACACTTTGGGCTGTAAATCCTTAAGGGATAAAGGTTGGACGAATTCTAGGGCTTGGGATAGCCTCAAATTCGTCCAAGGGCTTATCTTGGAAGGGATTTGGATTGCTTTGAGTAATAGTTATCCAGCTAGGGTTTTAGAGTGAAACTCAAAGAGCCTTACAAGTATAAATAGACCCCATGGGCAAGGGAAATCGGTACTTCTGAAAAAGTAAAGAAACCCTGGCCGATTTCTAGTCCCTCTCCTCTTTCTCAAATCATCCTCTTTGCTAGTTGGTGTTTGTAAGTCATTAGAGGAGTGACAATTGTGACTCTAGAGCTCCAAGACAACAAGATCAAACAAGAGGTTCAAAGGTAAACTTCTAGATCTGATTTTATATTGTTCTTATATCTAATTAGTCATTAGAAGTCTTGGATTGAAAGCATGTTTATTAGAGAAGATCCAAGCATTAGGGTTTGCATGTGCACATAGGAATGTTCATATGGCTAAAACCCATCATTTTCCTCATCTTGTCTATCTAATTGTCCCGATGCCATGCAACCCAAATAGACCATGCCGGGTTGGGTCAAGTCTTACCAATTATAGTTATGGACTTAGACATTAATCCAACAGTCTCCCACTTGGATAAGTCTAAAACTATTATTGCGTATGACTTCAAGAACCGACTGGCAATCATAGCTCTCAAAAGCTTCCGTTGAACTCTGACCTTGTCGATAATCTCTGAACTTTGTCAATGACTTGTTCATTAGATAAGGGATCATATATTCCTCCATTCTATATATCATATGGACTGAGACATTGTAACAACCCGGATTTCCAGGTATCTTTTATGTTTATGATTTTGGTGTTTTGAGAGGGGACTCGACGAGTTGGAGCTCAGACTCGCCGAGTAGGGTCGCGGGTCTGGTCGCGGGTTCGCGCCTGGACTCGGCGAGTCCAGGATATGGACTCGGCGAGTCCGCGCTGTTTAATGAAACCCTAATTTCTCGGGTTTGGGACCTATTTAAAGGGCCTTATGGCTGTCATTTGTGCTCACCAGTCCCTTGAGTGAAACCCTAATCGAGTGTGAGCGTTTGGAGCAAAGTAGGAGGCTATTATTGATCTTTGAGGTGTCATCTTGCAAGGGAAAGGGAGGATCAGCTAAGGGGAAAAGCAAGAGGAGCCACTTCTGAGAGTTTGGAGTCCAGAGCATCGTTATTGTGCTAATATCTTCGAGCTATCCTCTTCTATGTTGATGTTTACATTGATTTAGGGTTTATTGAGCCCTTTTGTGGCTAGATCTAGTGCTCCCTTGGTCCCTTAAGCGATTTAGACCATAGATCTGGACCCTTGGAGGTCCAGAGTGTCCCTTTGCCCAAGCTTTTTGTGAATCAATGGAGGTTTTGGATTTGAATCCTTATGCCTTAGGTCAAAACACCATTTATGAGCCATGGGGTGTGTTATGAACACCAAGATAAGGACTTTACGTGATGAATCAGTCTGGGAAGGCCAGATCTATGAATTATCGGAGCAGATCTGACCTTAGAGGCGAGTTTGAGTGATTGCATGGCATGGACTCGCCGAGTCTGATGAACAGACTCGGCGAGTAGCTTGAAGATTGCCTTAGAATGGTCCTGCCGGGTTATGGGTTGACTTGGTGAGTCAGGGCGAGTTAGAGAGAGTTGTCAGGAGGACTGAGTCGAACTGGGACTCGCCGAGCTGTTCTTGAGACTCGGCGAGTTGAGTCGGGGTGGCCCCGCGATTCTTCCAGGTGGAACTCGTCGAGTCAGGGGGAGTACTCGACGTGTAACAAGGGAATCTTAGGGAGTTGGTGAAAACGTCTAGACTCGCCGAGTCCGTTCAAAGTTGACCGTTGACCGTTGACCAGAGTTGACCAGTGTTGACTTGATAGGGGTAGTCAACCCTGGTTGAGAAAGTGTTAATTAGAGGTATATTGTGTTGTAGGAGGATTATAGCTCGGAGGATCGAGCACGAGTGATTTCCGGGATTTTGCTAGTTATCGAGATATGCGAGGTGAGTCTTCTCACTATACTTTACCTTGAGTAGGTAACCAGAGTTATGTGATAGAGTATTTGTATGCTATGTATGTTATGTGTTGTACTGCATTATTTCTATGTGATTTATGTTGTGCATGTTTACAGAGTTAGAACCTGAGGGTTCACAGAGTTTGGGTTCACGGACCCACAGAGTTATAGCCTCGAGTGGCTAATATGTGTTTTATGTGGTATTTTGGGGAACTCACTAAGCTTCGTGCTTACAGTGTTAGTGTTGTTGTTTCAGGTACTAGCGATGACCGTGGGAAGGTGTCGGCTTGATCTGTACACACGCAGGGGACTTTTGATATATTTATGTGATCTTGGGATTTGTATGATACGAATGGGAATTTTAAACTTAATGTTTTATGAAAATGAATGCGAAATGTTTTTATATTTGCAAAAAATTATTTTGAAAATTCACGGTGTTACAGACATGGATTATAAATCATTCTCTCTGTCTATTTGTTGTTTCCTGATTTCCGATTAATGATGACTGACTGATTGAACAAATCAAATCAGTCATGGATTGGCCAAGCACTCACATGTGTCATCATTAAATCACCAAGGGGCCCACAGATATCGCTTTTATCCCGAAGGTAAAAGGAATAGATAAACTTCGACACATATGGCTTATTCTACTATTTGTTGAATCATACACAAAGGAACGTTTTATAACATCAAGTTACCAATGCGTTTTCGTGCAATCAATGTACAACCAATTCATAGTAACAACTCGTATCTCTAGGTTTAAAGAATATAAGATATTATCGTCTCATGATCACTCATGATAAAATCCATGAAGTGATTCCAATGAGCGTGGGTTGAATCCAATACTCAGAACTTATGAGCGCTCATGATTGTTGTAGCACCACCTTGTCCAACATCTTAGACCTCTACAAGCCCAACTCATGACAGTCTCTATTCATATCTACTTCCAATATATGATCGACTGTGGATAGTTTGAATAACTTAGTCATTCAAGAAGAATGACCTAGTTATTCTGGAATTCAAAACATGCTAAATGAAACACAAGAATATTTGAATCCAATATGATCTCAGAACTTATGAATATAAATAAAACACCTTTTATTTATCACCATATGATTACACATTATTTATTGCATACTGTTTCAGCCTATCAACTTTATACATGAATTAAAACAATAGTTGCCCCATGCTCCAAGCATGTACACTATGTTTTCTAAGAAATAGCTTTGTCATACACCAAGTATGCACTCTATATTTGTCAATGATCCTTACTTTGTGAAATAAATCAATTGACCATAATTTCACTAATTCTAATTTCACAGTCCCGAATTCTTATGGAAAATGTAGGAATTCCAAATTCATGCTATTTACCAAAATTTGTTAGATTCTAAACTTATATGCATTGATTCTCTTGTAATGATTATGAACAAAGTCACAAACACTTGATAACAAACATTACAGAGCATTCCAAAGGAGATCAACTCCTTGGAAACATCCTTCTTGCATTAAGTTTCCTAAACTTACACAGATTTATTGAACAACTTCCACCTATGGGATCATTTCCATATTCCCCTTTTGACTATCACTTCTGAACAAGAGTCGCCTCTTTTCAGAATATGTCAATATGGTCCTTCCAACAATTAACACTATACTTCAAACTGTCCCTGAGCAAACAATCTTTGGTAAACCTTAGATTGTCCTCAACAATTGCTTAATCCTTTTAGTCATATCCAATTCTAGACCTTTTCCCTTCTTAATGCCCCAGGCATTTGGAAAATTTTAGAAAGGATGAATATAGCACATGTATTCGATCCTATATCCGAAGCATATGGGACACAATTCATGATGTCTCACAAAAAGACTAAACCAGTCTATTTGCCAAGTTCTCATAATTCAGATTATGTAAAGGGATTCCGTAATCACAATCGAATTTTATAACGCAAATAATGAACCCATATATAAAATTTCCTTATGTTGAGCCATTCTAACATGAAATTCATATATATTCTTGACTAAATTTGATTAAAATCTCAATCTAAGCTTTTAGATTTGAGATGAAGTATAATTTCCTCTCCCTTAATTATAGCAAAACAACTTTTTCAACCCTTGCAGCCTCACGAATTGAAACTTTTTTTTTCTATAATTAACATTGCTAACTTGCAATACTTATCATAATTATCATGCTCCCACTAACATGATGATTATTAGCATAACACTTATGCTCCCACTAGCTTTGAAATGTACTTAGAAATCAGCTGGACATCTAGAAAAACAATACTTTATTAACTTTCTTACCAAAGTTCAGATTTCTGATACTAGATTGCTTTGATAAAACTTTATCAATATCATACACCATATGTTAGATAGCTCATAAGTGTGTCTAAACAATTTAAGAACTATGAAAAGGGATGCAGTAATCATAGTCTCAATTGTTTAGACCTTTGCCACTTCTCACAAGTCCATGTTAGTGTGTCGGTTAACCACACAAGCTCCACTAATGACTTTGAGAATGCAAATATCACAATTGCTATCTAGTTAAAATCTGCTTAGTGAAAGTGTTTCCTCACCATCATTTTCATGAATCAGAGAGAAACCTTATGACACATAGATTTAATGGTGTATGTGTTCTTATCCATGTGAATTGTCAAAACCATAAGTCATAAGACAAGGATAATAACAAATCTAAACTCATATGGACTGAACTCAATATTAATTTCTTGCCACCTAGAAGCTCAAGGGCCTGCCATTGCTTCCAAGTTGTATGCAACCAATTGAGAACTTTAAGAACTCATATGCAAAGCCAACTTTAACTGGAATGGGCACAGAATATGTCAACACGATAGGTTATAAACCTCAAGTTGTGTGCTAGTGAAGAACTTCAAGTTTTATTCTTGATTAGTTCTTGAGACTTTGAAGACCTTTAATCCTCCCACTGTCCTCTTGACATATATGACTCCCTTGTCAAACATCCAAGAGATAGTGCAAATTTTAATCAAGACAAACACTTCACACAATTGGCCTTGGTTTGTCTTTGTTCTGTCCAAAACATCATAACTTACCAATTTCAAATGTACAAGAGTAGAAAAGTTTTACTCTTACATTTGACTAGTGTTAATAAACCTACTTTAAGATGTGTCACTCAAGTTACAATATTGGAATATACCTCTAAGAATTTTTTGTGGAACGAAGTATGGATCATCTTCTTAATTTAACCACTTCAACAATTCATAACTCCTCTTCTTAGCTATCAAAATGCACTTAGAGGATGAATTGTGATAAGGCCTCTTAATCTTTAAGATGATCATATATCACGATACTAAAGTACTCTCCCATCTTTTCAGATTTGAGAAACTTTTATCCTTCTGCCTAATTTGATTCTTCTTATTCGTTCTGTCATACATTGAAAATTTTCCAATGTCTCAGAATTATACTTATGCTTGTAAGTGTAATCATATTTACTAAACCTTAGTAAATCATGATGAATAGTCTTATCCATGTTTTGTGGTGGACTTTGACAAGTGCACAAGAAAATGTACTTGATCCCTTAGTCCTTCTCTTGAGTCACATATACATGTGAACACGGAACTAGTCTTAATTTTCCAAAGTTGAAAATTCTCACACATCACACTAAACACCTCGTATGATTCCAAGTTTCAGTCCAATTGAAACTTGGGTGATGAGAATCTTTCCTTACTTGGTAAATTAAGACACTACCACAAATGAAAGAATCAAGTTCATTTTTCTAATGTCGCTAGAAACATACAGACATCAAGTTTTCATAAATGCCATTGTAAGGAGATAAAAATAAAGTAAAAAAAACTTTTATTTATTTTAAAGTGCGGAAAAAACTTTTTTCCTTACAATTTAATTCGAAATGAAAACTATGTTATTACATGTTTCCTAGCAATCTATCATAACTCCTAAGAAGTAGCTCAAGAATCTGATCTTCAATCAAGCAATAAAAATCCATCTTAGCGATCAGATTCAGCATACTCTTTCTTTAAGTTTCCTTCCCTTTGCTTGATCCTATTAAATATCAAAATACAACTGAGTCACATTTTGTATTAAGAATCATCAATTGGGAACTTAACAGAGTTAGATGGTGGACTTACCTGAAGTAGAGTCAACTTTTTGACTTTACCAACCATATGATCTTTCAGGTAAATTTGGCAACTTCACAACCAATGCCCTTTCCTTTTTGGAAATATAACCATATGGATCCTTTGGGAATGGTACATGGGACAATCTATGATTTAGCCTTTCTCTTTACTATTTGGTCAACTGAGTTGACTATGGCCAATCCCTTTTAATTGGGAAGATAATGCTTTTTCTGGATTTCCAGTGTCATCATTGTTAATGTCCATAAAGTTTTGGGAAGTTGATCTTCTAATCAAATTTGCTTTACTAGCCTTCCGAATCATTGTTGATTTAGTAGTACCAAGCAAATTAATAAGATCATTAAGGGTCTTGTCAAAGTCTGTCTCATAGGAGTCCCAAAGGAACTCACTATGTAACTTAGAAAGAGATTGAACCACCAACTTTCTCAAGACTTTGACACCTAACTCTCCCGGCTTGTCAATATGTGACTTCATCTCCAAGATGTGATCACACCTAGACCTTGCCATGCCAATAGGGATTGAGTGACCTTGAATTTGTGGGTTAGGGAGAATAATTGGAGGAGGTGGAGGAAGTGAAGTTCCAAGAGATTTGGGAAGATCATAGATGTCTGAACTAGACATATTTTTGGGAGATATTCAAGTTTAGTTGATCTAAGGTCCTTTATATAACACCCAATATGAAATATTAAGGCTAGGACCCAACACAATGTTTTATAACTTGGAAGAGGGATGTTGTAATCCAAGCTATATAATATTTGAAGGTAGGTGAATGACGATTCACCAATTCCACCATGGAAAAACGAAATAAATTATTAGGTTTTTAATTGAATTTGAAACTCCTATATCTTTTGAGATTCATTGAACTTTTCAATGGCATGTTTCAATCTCGAGTGTGCCCTTCAGGTTTTGTGACTGGGATGTCGAGGATCACAAAACAAGGTGTGAAGTAACCATGCAAATTACTTGGTACCCTTAAGTGTTTACCTCTCAACCGATGTGCCGGTTAACCACACACGCTCCACTAAATGACTTAAACAAAGTGCAAAGTGTAATTTCATGGATTAGCACCTTATTCACATTTTCCTAAGTAACTAAGATTGGGTATTTATAAAAGGTTTATTTACTTAGTATTTATCATTAATACTTTTAATGAAGGGAGAATTTATAGTCTTTGTCCTACCGTTCGACTAACGACCCTCCACTAGTCAAGGAAGCGGTGGGTGAGAGTGGACACCCATTAAACTACCATTTTATAGGCAATAATCTTATACCCCCCTTATAGACCAGCTTCGTGAATGAGGCCTACTAACGGTAAGACTGACTTTACACTTATACACACACACACACACACACACATATATATATATATATATATATATATATTATTAACTTATAATATTATATAGTATAAGGGTTGAATTTTAACTATTAAAATTCTAAGGGCTAACTTGGAATTAAAGTATTCATAAGTGAAAACTTTTCAAATTCCAAAACTTAAGGGCAAGTTTTGAAACTATTCAAAACTAATTAATTCTATAACTTATGAGTTTAAAGTAGTTTTAATTAAAAACTCTTCAAGTTCCATAACTTGAGGACAAGTTATGGAAGACTTTAAACTAATTAAGAAAGTGACTCTTCATAATTTATAACTTATGGAAGCTTTATGAGTTTAACTATGGTTACACATATTGTATTTAATGAAGAGACTCTTAAACCTCCACAACTTGAGGACAATTTATGAAGTCATAAAACCATTTAATGAGAGCAAGACTATTCATTTTTGTAACCTATGACAATTTTTATGAGTTTTATGAAAATTAAATGTAACTTTTCATGTAACTTGAGGACAAGTTACACAAACACATTTTAGAATCAACTTTTAGATTAAAATGGATTGAAAACAACTATTCAATTAAGTTTTTTCTATTAATCTAAGCAACTCATATGAACAAAGATAATTCACGTCAAACTTTTCCATGTAATTAGCAATACTCTTAAACTAATACAAAACATAAATCTACTGACAATTATCTTTGAAATTGGATTAGCATGAACATTACCACATCAAAAATAGGTTTATAAGTTCAAAAACAACTTAGGGTATGATAAGATTGAATCTAAACTTGAAGATCGATTAGATCTTAAACAGGTAAAATAAAGAGTAAACAGCAAGAACACGAAAACAGTAAACAAATCAAGAATGAATCAAACATGTCGAATGATTATAAAACAACCCTCAGAAGAGCTCGACAAAGAACATCAACTGTAGAATATTAAAAGGGTTTACAAGAACGATAAAGAAATCTATAATGCTCTCGCCTTCTAGCACTTGAATTCTATTCTTCTCTATCGTTTTTCTAATATGCATGCAAGCATATTATTATATACTAAACCCTACAGCTCAACGGTTGGACAGGCCCAAACCAGAGTACAAAATAATGGACTATTAACCGAGCCCAAAGACGCAATACAAAATAAAGCTACGCTACCCAACAATCTCCCACTTTGCGTCAATTGGAGTGAGATTACTTCATCTTCTTACTTGGGCCAGCAGCAGGAGCTTTCTTCTTTACAGTATCAAACAGACGTGAAACAAGCGCCATGATTGTCTGTCTGAACCGGATGTACCACATTATCATATCATCAAAGTATTTGATATCATCCGCTGTATTCTCTTTACACCAATGGATGATCCCCAGCACGTGCTCAAGACAAGCAGTGGTATAAAGATGTTTATCCGCTAAGGCAAAGAGACATTTCTATCCTTCAGCCCTAGTGAACATGACCGAGTTTCGCCTTGGGTCAATCTTTCCCATCTTCATCTGGTTGAGATCACTGGCCGAGCCAATAGGAGAGATCTTCGGTTTCTTCTTGAAGACACTGGCAATCTCCTGATCCATCAAGGCGACCTCCATGATATAACATACCAACATCCTTTTGAGATGGTCAATGATCGGACCATATTCAGCTTCATTTGTCAAGAGGATGTTGTGCAGAACAATCCAGTTATGGGGGTTGAGGTTCGGTAGATCTGCTAAGGATATAAGATGTTCGGTTTTTGCAGACCCTCTGATCACCCTGAACCGAACGTTGATAAATCTCCCTTCAGTGTAAGGCTTTAGCACCCGAACGTTAACGATCTTCTGAGCGCTCCAGGTTTGATACTGGGGTTGAGCGGCCTTCAGATAGAAATCGATCAGTTCACGATCAACCTCAGGATGAGGATGAGGAACTTCGGCAACATTGGCGAACGCCTGGAAGATAAACGCCTTTCGGGTTAAGGGCATGTCGAACTGCGAGTCGACAGAATTATAGCAGTCGAAAGAGATCACCGGTTCGAGCCATAGGATGCTCGGAGTATCGATTGCCTCCTTGATCATCCTCTCGAGAGTCCATGCAGGGAAAAGAGTCTTCCTGCTCTCGAGTAGGTCGTGGGCTTCTTTTTGTTTGCGTTCGGCTTCTTCAGCTTCTCGTGCCACACGAATGTTATCATCATCAACATTGCGACTATTTTTGCATTTCAGCAAGTCGGCAATGGTTTCTTCATCATCTTCATCTTCTCCCTCAGCTATTTTCTTTCTTTTATCCTTCATGCCTGAACCCGAGGTTTGGCCTGTAGGAGGAGGTTCGGTTGTGTGAGCAGCTTTTGAGTAAGGAGGTGGTTGAGATCCGAACTCCTTTTCTCCCCCTTGTTTCGGAGTGGACACGAAACTGGGTAGCCCTTCGATTTTGCTGAGTAGATCCAGGGCAGGGGCGAGTTTTTCTGCGAGGGTTTGTCTCACAGAGTGGTTCAGAATGGGATCGTGCGCTTGCAGGATGTTGGATATTGCAGAGTGTACATCCGAAACACACGTCCTTATGACCTCCCGTTCGGATCGAAGAGCGTCAAGCTGTTGTTGAGTACTTGAAAGTTGAGCACTCTTGACCTTCAGGGCGGTGGTCTTCCTTGCGAGAGCATCCATGAACGAGTTATCATAAGCAAGATCCTCTAGGAGTTTAGAGAGGCGGTCGTCGATAGAAGTCCGAAGGGCAGAGTTGTCGTCGGATAAAGTTTGACGAAGGGTGGCGAATGACGTCAACTCTGTAGAGACGAACATGGCCAATTGTTGAACAATCGGTTCCAGCGTTGTCTTGGTTGCATCAGCACTCTCCTGTAAAGATTGTAACAGAGCAAAGGCGTCGGAAAATAGTTTATCGACTTTTTCGGTCGCTGCCTCACAAGCTTTCGTAGAGGCTTCAACAGCTGCAGTGGCAGAAGCGATGGAATCATGTTGAGCCCTTGAGAAGGCATCAACAATCTTCTAAAGAGCGGCGTCAGAGAGAGAGGATTGAGAATTGGAAGATGAGGAAATAAGCAAGTCAATCTTCTCATGCAGCTCCTTAAGATGCTTCTTTGTTACAGGAGCTTCCTCATCATCGTCGCTTTGGACCTGAAACGGACTGAAGTAGACCGAATCGAAAGTCATATCTTCCCCTCCAAGGAAAGGGTTATCTCCATCAGAGGCATGATCTGGAGATGGTGGTATTGGTGAGGCTGGAGGTGTAATGGTATGGGTAGGTTCGGGTTGAGAGTGAGTGGTTTTGGGTGGTGGTTGGGTTTCGGTTGTATGTAGGGGTTCGGTTACAGGTGGTGGTTTGGTTGCATCGGTATGAGCCCCCGTATCAGATACGTTGGTTGTAACCTTTGCAGTTGTTGATGTTGTATCGGTGAAAATGGGTGGTGGTATAGGGAAAGAGGTTTTAGGAATAGTGGTAGAGGGGTTTATGGTGGGAATGGAAGTAGGAATTGTTTGAGTAGGAGAGGGAATTGGTGAGATATGGATTTCCATATCTGGGGTAGGTGATCGGGGTGGGGTGTTGCCTCTCGGAGGGGTTTCGCCTCTTTGAGAGCCGTCCGAATCCGAACTCTCATCGTCTGATTCACTCGAAGAGGAAGCGATAATGAGCTTTCGCTTCGGTTGAGTCTTTCGCCTCTTCGGCTGCGGGGACGGAGCAGCTTTCGAGGATTTCCTCTTTTTGGGAGAGGGACCTTTAGCCCCTTTGGCCACCTGCTTAATTGCCTTTGTCTGCCCTTTTGCCTCTCGAAATAGGCTTATCGGCATCATGTATGGACTTGAGCATCTCATGCGTGAGTTCCCTCGGTCCAGATTGCTTAAACTCCTTGATAGTCCGGATTATTCTGCTGTCAGCGGGGACATCAGCATACATGGTCTCCGGAATGGAACCAATAAAGGGAAATTTTGAGGCATCTGAGACGATAATCTTTGTGGTATGAAAAGTACCGATCGAAGACATCGATGCACCGGCAACAGTGGGGACATCAAACTTATCCATCACCCACTTGGTGATGAGAGTCCAAAACCTTGCATACGACACCTCAGAGTGTCGTGAAGAAGAAGAGAGGTTTTGGAGGAGTTGTTGCCAGAGAACCACCCCATAGTCGACGTTGATACCGTTGTAAACGCCGTACATGATCGACAAGAAGAGTCGACTGGAGCCGTCTGAACCTGAGCTCCTCTCAGAAAGACCCTTGAAGAGGACTGTGAACATGCCGTTCCATTGTGGCGGCAGACAGGATTTCTTAAACTTCGCGATGGAGGAGAGCACCTCCGTGTACCCCATATTGTAGAACATGTTGTAGAGATGCCCAATCGGAATCGTCTCCGGATGAATCCGTGAAGGGTCAGCTGCAAACCCTAGCAATGTACCAAATCGTTGCTTAGAAATCGAGGTTTTGTGATCAGAAACCTCGAAGAAAATCCTATCGACTGCTTTATCATAATGCGCAGTCGCATAAACCTACGATAGGAGCTCCATGGGCACAGATTCAACCCTAGAAAGTGCAGGAGCGATGGGCGAGTATTTCAGGCACTCTATGATCGGAAACATGTAGGAGTCATACGCCTGAGGGGCTAAATCGATCACCAAACACTGTTGAGGTCGAATGGGAAGGATGTGTGAGGTTGCATGAACGGATGAGGAATCTGCCATTTGTTGAAATTGGGAAGAAGAAGATGAACAGTAAGAGTTTCAGGGAATTGTTGCTCTCTTGGGAATTCTGATGCAGTAAAGAGATAAATGGGAGAAGACGTCTCCTTTTATAGTGGGTTTTAGGAGAGAGAAAAATCTGCACAAATGTTCTATCGTAATACCAAAGGTTTTCCCGGAATTTGACTGATGCATGACAGTTAAGGTAAGCGATGATCACGCATGAGAGAGAGTGTCAGATTCCTTGAAACACGCCGGCCAACAAGCGCCGTTTCTGAAGAAACCGTTTCAAATCCCCACGCGCCTTTCTGTGCCAGAGAGGAACCGCTTCATATTCACACACGCGTCCACGACGTTAGTTAAAGAATGGACGTTTCAAATTTGCATGTGTCCCTTTTTTTTTACCGCCGTTTGAAATTCAATCCATTAGACTCCCGCCTAAGTCAGCAACCCTTCAACTTATCCCTGTAACGGCATCTTTTGAATAAAACTCCCACGTGGATGATTTCTGACCACATCTTTTAAGTAACCACCAATCCAGTAAAACAGCCTGTAATTATTAGTACCAGAATTTTGGAAAATCAAAGATTTTCGTGCTAAGAGTGTAAAAAAGAAAAGAAATAAATCAAATCTTTTTAGGAAGAAATGTGATGTCAATAAAGACACGAAACAAATGATCCTGGGCACGAATCTCTTCCTTCAAAGTCAAGAGAGACCTTAGAGTGTTAGCGTGGTTTCCCGTTGAATAACGATCAAACACTTATTAAGAAGTGTTGAAAGGCTTCTTTGAAGTAGGCTCGTTAGGGTGGCTTTATCTTTGATTCAACAGTCCTAATCTTGAAATAAGATAGAAAGTGAACAAAGTACTTGTGAGACCGGTGTAGTCTGTTGAACAAGTAGGTGGGAATTAATTTAAAAGTAGCTTGGACAATATAAAATCTCAACAAAAAATTAAAACCTGGATTCCAAGGGAAGAAATGTTATGGTGTTTAACAATTTCATAGGAATCACACAAAATAAAAATTTGAGATTTCATCAAGATACATCCGTCAATTCTTTGGTGAAAACTTGAGCAAATTAATTGTTCACCGTCAATTCAGATTTGGTATTGAATTTTGGGTTTCACTCAGCTTGTAGTGGCACGAAACTAAGATCATAAACACAGTGTTTGAGTAACCATAAACCTCAGTGGTAATTTCTGAGAGTCTCAAGGGTTACGTTGATGAAACGAATGTGATGGAGAAATTTGATGGAGATGGTGTAAGAAAGCAAAGTACCTCTGCTGCGAAAACAAGGACCAAGCAGAAAACTCTTATCTCATGTGAGAAGAGAGTGAGGTAGCTCACGATTAGAATAAATGTGATAGCCTAATTGGGAAGACTAGGTTTGTGTATACCAAGTCATTAAGGATATTATTCAGAATCTTATGAGGCTTGAGACACATACAACAACATGCTTCTAGGGACACTTAACTAATCCAACGAGTATATCCCCATAAGCAAACGAACACACACATAAACTTACAGACAAAGGAAAATAAAGAACAAAATATTTTTGGAGTTTTTGATATATATTAAAAAATAAGCCTTAGAGAGAAAAATAAAAGGAGTAAAAAAAAACTTTGGAAAAGAAAAGAAAATCATTGGAAAAAAAAACTTTGGTAAAATTTTGGAACCGAACCCGAACGTTCGGTAGGATTCGGTTGAGAAAAAATTTGAAAAATCGAACCCGAGCGTTCGGTTGTTTTCGGTTTTGAAAAATTTTGAAAAACCGAACCCGAGCATTCAGTTGGTTTCGGTTTCGGAAAATTTTGAAAGACCGAACCCGAGCGTTCGGTTGGTTTCGGGTTTGAAAAATTTTGAAAAACCGAACCCGAGCGTTCGGTTGGTTTCGGTTTTGGAAAATTTTGAAAAACTGAACCCGAGCGTTCGGTTGGTTTCGGTTTTGGAAAATTTTGAAAAACCGAACCCGAGCCTTCGGTTGGTTTCGGTTTTGGAAAACTTTGAAAAACCGAACCCGAGCCTTCGGTAGGTTTCGGTTTTGAAAAATTTTAGAAAACCAAGGAATTTAGGCTTGCAAAAAGAAAATACTTTGAACAATAAGATAAACAACTTTGTACAAGACATTTACAACCAGAAAAACTACCTTTTAAAATGATGAGCGAGTGCAGATGATTCAACCGAACCCGATCGTTCGGTCAATTTCGCTTCTTATGTTCGAGAGGTAGTTTGTGGTACTGACTCTGATTCCATCATACCTAGCCCTTGTAGTATTTTGTTGAATGACGCTTCAGGAAGAGCTTTGGTAAAGACATCAGCCAGTTGATCAGTGGTTCTAACAAAGTGTACTTCGACGTTTCCATCTTCCACATGATCTTTGATGAAGTGATACCTCAGTGCTATGTGTTTGGTTTTGGAGTGTTGCACTGGGTTATGACAGATCCTAATTGCACTTTCAGAGTCACAATATAGTGGGATATTTTTCATATTGAGTCCATAGTCTCGAAGTTGACTCTGGATCCAAATCACTTGTGAGGTACAGGATGCAGCTGCTATGTATTCAGCTTCGGCAGTAGACAAAGACACGCACGTTTGTTTCTTTGATTGCCAGCTAACCAACTTCCCGTCAAGGAATTGACAGCCGCCAGTGGTGCTTTTTCTGTCGAGTCCACATCCTCCAAGGTCTGCATCTGAGTAGGCTTGAACGAAGAAGCCTGAGTTGGAAGGATACCATAGACCTAAAGAGGCGGTTCGCTTGAGATACCGTAAAATGTTCTTCACTGCAAGCATGTGGGGTTCGCATGGGTTTGCCTGAAATCTAGCACAGTAACAAACACAAAACATTATGTCAGGCCTGCTAGCAGTGAGATACATCAGAGAGCCTATCATTTGACGATAAAGCGTGATATCAACAGCCGGTTTGTCTAAGGATGGGGTGAGCTTGGTGCCGAACGCCATTGGAACTTTGACTTTGGGATCTCCCATCATGCCAAATTTTTCTAGGAGAGTCTTCGTGTAAGCTTCCTGATTAATAAAGATGCCTTCGGGTCCCTGTCAAATATTTAAACCAAGGAAAAAGTTAATAGGACCCATTGAGATCATTTCAAATTTAGTCACCATCAGCTTTCTGAATTCAGTTGTTAGGCTAGGATTCATTGAGCCAAAGATGATATCATCGACATAAATTTGAACTATCATAAGGTGGTTACCTTCCTTTTTGCGAAAGAAGGTTGGGTCAACCGAACCTTGTTTAAATTTGGACATCTTTAAGAATTTGGTTAGCGTTTCATACCAGGCTCTCGGAGCTTGTTTCAGTCCATATACGGCTTTATCCAGAATGTAGCAATGATTTGGATAATTTTCGTTCACAAAACCAGGAGGTTGCTCCACATACACTGTTTCTTCGAGTTCTCCATTAAGAAATGCACACTTGACGTCCATTTGGAAAACTTCAAAGTTTTTGTGGGCAACATAGGCTAGAAATATTCTTACAGATTCCATCCTAGCTACAGGAGAAAACGTCTCTTCATAATCAATCCCTTCCTCCTGACAATATCCTTTCACTGCCAGTCGAGCTTTGTTCCTTATGACGTTCCCTTCCTTGTCCATTTTGTTCCTAAAGACCCATTTGAGACCAACAACCGAGGCATCTGGAGGAGTTGGAATGAGGCGCCAGACCTTGTTCCTTTCAAATTCGTTCAGTTCGTCTTGCATGGCTTGAACCCAATCGGAGTGATCAAGAGCAGTGTTTACTGTCTTCGGTTCAACTTTTGATACGAATGAGTTAAACATGCAGAATTCAACTTTGGAAAATAAGGATGTCTGTTTTGCCTTGAGTTGCGATCGGGTCAGAACCTTTTCAGAGACATCACCAACAACTTGAGAGACAGGATGATCTCTGGTCCATTTGGTGAGTGGAGGGTAGTTTGGATCAAAGGTTGGATCCAATTCAGCATTTATCATTTCTTTAGGTTCGGACTGGCTTTCATAGTCGTAAGACATATCAGCTTGCTCCCCCTCGATAGATGAGCTTTCAGGAATGCTTTGCGAAACTTGAGCTTCAGAGGTTTCTTGTGGTGCTAAGCTTTCGGGTGTTGATGCACCTTCGGTTGATGAAACACTTTCGGTTGGTGAAGTGCTTGCGGGATCAGTTGGAGACCTTGGCTCCCCCTCGACATGTGAGGTCGGTTGAGTTGATGACGGTTGATCCTCCCCCTCGACTGAAGCATTGTTTGATGGAGGTTTGTCAGAACTTGATCCTCCTTCATTCATTCTCCTGGCAGCTTCTTCAACAATTTGTTTCATGTGATCTACCTTATTGTCTGCTGCACCTGCTTCTGAGAGAGTGGCTTTCTCTGGTTCGTCAAATAGCTCCATAAACTTCTCGAATAGATTAGCGATCGAGACTGTGACATGGCCAGTTTGAGGAAAGATTTCCCCAGCAGTGTCTACATTGGCCTTTAGCTTTTTGACATAGCTATCATCAAAAGTTACATAGTAAGTCTCTTCGATTTTCCTCAAACGCTTGTTTAATACCCTGTATGCCTTAGAAGTGAGAGAATAGCCCAGAAATATTCCTTCGTCTGCTTTGACGTCGAACTTGTTGCGGTGTTCCTTAGAGTTAAAGATGAAACACCGTGAACCGAACACATGGAAAAATTTGACATTGGGCTTCCTGTTGTTGAGAATCTCATAAGGAGTGAGCATGAATCGCTTATTGAGATATGACCTGTTCTGTGTAAAACAAGCAGCATAAATAGCATCAGCCCAAAAATAAAGAGGTAAGGAGGCGAAACTTAACATGGTTCGGGCAGCTTCACACAAAGATCGGTTTCGTCTTTCGACAATTTCGTTCTGTTGAGGTGTGTAGGGAGCTGAGAAGTTGTGACTTATTCCCTTTTCTGCCAGTAATTCTTCGAATTCTCTATTTTTGAATTCCAGACCATTGTCGCTCCTGATGTTGCGAACGACCTTCTTCAGCTGTACTTCAATCTGCTTGATGAACACCTTTAGCTTATGAGTCGCTTCAGATTTAAGCTTCAGAAAGCACACCCATGTGAAACGCGAAAAGTCATCAATAATAACAAGAATATACTTGCTACCACCAATGCTTTCGATAGATGATGGACCACATAAATCAATATGAAGTAATTCAAGTGGTTCAACAACTTTAGTGTTTATTATAGATGGATGACTTTGACGACTCTGCTTCCCCATTTCATATGCAGCACACAAATGATCTCTATCGAACTTAAGCAGTGGAAGACCTCGAACATGACCTCCAGTAACAAGTTTGTTGATGTCTTTAAAGTTGAGATGAGAGAGCCTTCGGTGCCATAACCAGCTTTCGTCAGATTGTGCTTTTGATAACACGCAGATAGCTGGGTTTCCTTTGATGGGTTTGAGGTTCAGAGGAAACATTTCACCCTTATGCTCCGATTTGAGAATAACTCTATTCATCTTCTTCTCAATGATTTCAGAACCCTCATCGTCGAATGAGACTTTGAGACCGGTACCTCCAACAAGCTGAGATACACTGATGAGGTTGTGTTGTAGTCCTTCCGCGTATGCCACTTTCCTTATCGTGAAATCACCATTAGTAATGATTCCATAGCCTTTTATGGTGCCGAAGGAGTTGTTTCCAAACTTGACATTACCACCATTCGAAAGAGACCTGTATTCCCTTAGCTCTTCTTTCCTCCCTGTCATGTGACGCGAGCAGCCACTATCAATGTACCATTCTTCGTCAAACTGCTCGTCACTGATAACCTGCAAAAAATAAGCAGATTTAGGAACCCAAAGTTTCTTGGGTCCTCGTGAGCCTTTCACAGGTATAGGAATAGTAAGAGAGATGTTAACTAAATATGTTCGTTTTATTAGTGTTGTTTCATCTTTCTTTTTGATGGTAAAAACTTTAATTTTATTAGGATTTGGTGCTTTCGGTTTTGACTCTGGTTCAACCACTGAAACCTTCTGTTTTCCTTTTTGTTCAGCTGATGATTGAGTTTTTTGAGAAGGAACAGAGTGGAATTTAGGACGGGATGGAGAAGAGTTTGAAGAGTTTGAAGAATTGGAAGATTTAGAAGAATCAGATAACTTCTTGGCTGGAGACTCTAGGTGATCCTTTTGCTTTTGATCATTGGTGGGACCGACCTTAGAGTTTTGAGTTCTTTTGATTTCAGAACCGAACCTTTGCTTTCGGTTGGTTTCGTTATCTAAACCGAACTTCTGCTTTCGGTTAGAGTCATTCTCAGAACCGAACCTTTGCTTTCGGTTGATGTGACTTTCTTTCGTTTCAACAGGATTTTTCTCAGACTTTAGGTTCTTGTCTTGATGTGAGAAAAAAGCATTCTGGGATCGCCAGAACTGTTTTCTTTCAGAGAGATTCTTCCTGTATCTCTGATTCCTTTGACGTTTCTGATTTCTCATCTGCTTCGGTTGATGATGGATGTTGGCTTTAGGTTTCAGTTTTTCTTTGGCTGGTTCACTCTGAACTGAGGAAGTTTCACTAGAGGGAGTGTCTTCCTTTGCCGGACTTCCATTTTCTTGAGGAATGTCTTTCGTACCACTAGTACTTGGCACATCAAAGTTATTAGGTTTGTTTAAGGGTTCTGGCACATATCTACCTTTACTTTTCCATGAGGTCCTTTCGGATAAGCCTACCATTTCATCAGCATTATCGATTGGAGCTGACCAGAAGAACTCATTGCAGCCATCAGCATTGTCTTCGTTTACAATTGCTGTGAGTTCAGCAGTCTGATGTTTGGTTACTCCTGTGACCTTTTACACTTGATTTGGAGTGGTCCTAACCTTTTGATATACAACGGCCTTCTCTGCAAGGATCGGGGACTTTTGTTGGGACATACGAGCGAACTCCACTGAATTTTCTGAAATTAGATTCTTGTGGTTTTCAGGTTCGCTTTTTACAAATTCTGAACTGTCAACTGTGTCCTCAACAGAAATTTCACTCATATTGTCATCCTCATTAAGCTCAGATGCATTTTCAACATCAATTTTGTTTTCTGAGCTCAAGTTGGCGTTTAAAGAGTCAAATTTTTGTATGGTTTCGGTTCTCAGTTTCAGTCTATCATTTTCATCCAAAAGGTTTTTAAGCATGTCCTTATGGTCCTTGGATTTAATGAAAGATTCTATTTTGTCCAGTCCATACATATAGGTCGGATTAACGTCTTCAGATGATATCACACTCTCACAATTATACGCTTCGGCATCAATTTCATCCTCCTTAAATTCAAGAAAGGGCAAAATCATGCGATGAATCTTTTGTCCTATTTCACAATCCAGATGAAGCTGAGTAATATTAGTGTAAAGACGTTTAGCAATCAAACAAAAAACATTTCGCTGTTTCAAAAGCTTTAAATTGTCTCTTTGTAAATAAATGTTTTCATATTTTACTTTGACTAATTCCGACTCCTTCAGTTCGATCCACATGCGCCGTTCCTCACTCTTCAAAGACACCCTGCTTAATTGATCAGTTAGGTTAGAATTGGTGACTCGAGTTTGAGTTAAACTACTATCTAGATGAGAGATTCTTGAATTAACACTTTTTAGTTCTTTTTCATATGAGCATTGTGGGACTTTAAATGAAACAAAAACCGATTGTACCTTCTTAATCAGTTCATCGAGCTTGTTGAACTGCACGCTGAGCGGTTTGGCTGTAAAGCATAAGTTCTGTTGCTCCTTCGGTTCATTATCTCCACCATCAGTCTTGTATCCCCTCATCTGAGATACGTCAGAAAGCATCAAGCACCTTCCTCCACTGCTTTCCTCTTTTGCCACACAAACCTTTCCATGAGAAGGCTTCCTCACTTCATCATCTTCAGAGTCGGTTGACCAAACCTCCACGCCACCGAACTCGTCATCAGCAACCGAACCCTGCACAATTAGAGCATTCATAGAAGGGTTAGCAGTAGATTTCTTCTTCCTGATCTCATCAAGCTTTTTCTGCAGTAAGGCTTCTTCATCCTTTTCAGCCATCTTCTTGAGGACACAATCCTTTGCATAGTGGTTCTTTCCCCCACAATAGTAGCAACTTACTCCAGAATCTCGCTCAACCTTCGGTTCCTTCTTAGACTCTTCAACCTTCGGTTCATCTTTAACTTTTTCAGAACTGTAACTTCCCTGCCAATTTCGGTTTTTGTTGGAGGGAAATCTCTTCTTGATGACCTCTTGGGGTTAGACACTATCATAGCATAATCCTCAGTCGTGAGGTCATAATCCTCCAAGTTGAGGTCTTCGTCCTCCATCACAGCTTTACTTTTTGACAAGAGGGCCAACGAACCTAGGCTTGAGACCACGTTCTTGTCCTGCAACACGATCTTCTCCTGAGATTTGAGAATGCCCACCAGTTTCGCCAATGAATATGATTTAAATTGCTCGTGGGCTTTAATTGTGGACACTACTGCTCTCCACCCTGATCTGAGACCATTTAAGAACGTAACCTTCTGCTCAATAAGCTTCCTTTCAATGTCATGTTTGATCATCTTGCTGAGAAGATGATTGAAGCGATCGAACGTTTGGGTCACAGTTTCTTCGGCTCCTTGCCTGAATTCACCAAACTCAGACAAGAGTAAGGTTTGGATGGAGTGTTCAAGATCCTCGTCTTTAGAGTACAATTCACGCAGCCTATCCCAAATCTCCTTTGCCGTCGTGCATGAGCTCACCAGCCTAAAAGTGTCGGACTGAAGGGTGAATCTGATCAATCTTAACGCCTTGATATTGCTCTGAAATTTATCTTTTCCATCTTGCGCAATATCTTTAACATCTTTTAGAAGATCATTATACTCCTTTTGAGTTTTAATAATCCTTGAGGTTGCAGAATGAGAAAACGGTCCAGAAACAATTGCTTCCCAGATGAGGTATCCATTATCCTCAGATCCTATAACATAATCTTCAAAGTGATGCGCCCAGACTTCATAATCATGGGTGTACAGGATGGGAATCTTCGTGGTTGATCCAATGCTGTTTGAAATATTGATGGGATTTGATTGCGACTCATCCATAATGATCGAATAACCTGTTCAAAGATCAGACTTGTAATAAATCAGATTAGGGCAAAATAATAAATATCAAGATGCGTCAATAATGAGATGACGGTTCAATAAATATCAGTAATTGCGGAAAACCCTAATTGAAACCTTTTTCACAGAAAAGAAGTGTATCGATTACACAGCCTCCTGCTCTGATACCAATTGATAAGATTGAATCTAAACTTGAAGATCGATTAGATCTTAAATAGGTAAAATAAAGAGTAAACAACAAGAACACGAAAACAGTAAACAACTCAAGAATGAATCAAACGTGTCGAATGATTATAAAACAACCCTCAGAAGAGCTCGACAAAGAACATCAACTGTAGAAGATTAAAAGGGTTTACAAGAACGATAAAGAAATCTGTGATGCTCTCGCCTTCTAGCACTCGAATTCTATTCTTCTCTGTCGTTTTTCTAATATGCATGCAAGCATATTATTATATACTAAACCCTACAGCTCAACGGTTGGACAGGCCCAAACCGGAGTACAAAATAATGGACTATTAACCGAGCCCAAAGACGCAATACAAAATAAAGCTACGCTACCCAACAGGGTAATGTTCCTAGTCCATGTCTAGCGAAAACAGTCGAATATATGCTGTCTGGGGGTCCTACTCGTCGAGTGCACAAACCAACTCGGTGAGTTGGATGATTTTTGCCTTGGACTCGGCGAGTCCATCAATGGACTCGGCGAGTCTGCTGTGCAGACAGCACCAAAATTCAAATTTTCAGCTAATTTTGCAAGTATAACAAGAAAACAAGCCTAGGCTCTGATACCACTGTTAGGTTTTGAGCATTCTAACACTCCTAAGTGTACATGCAACCCTAAATACCTTGGATCCATGTTTTCTCTATTATACATGAAAATATGAACTTTCCAAGGTATTACCCTATCTAGCATACAATAATTGATACTTGGGTAATCAAATGGATATAATACATACCTTTGTTTGATGTAGCTTGTCTTCATGAAGATTGAGTGCATAGTGCCCCAAGTGTGACACCTTAAATGGTTCACACAACACCATGAACTCTTGGAATAACCTTGAGAATAAGGATACTATGATTCTCTCTAGTGAAATCGGCTAGCCCTCTTAGTGTACCCACACTAGTGCCAATTTCACCAACCAAGGACATCTTTATATAGTGTGGAGATTAGGGTTAAACCCTAATACCCATGACCTTTCATTTCTTACGATCCATGGGTTAAACACTCCATGGACTATCCATGAAAGCTTAGCCCAACTTAAATGAACTTGGCCCATCACACATATATATCTAAGAGTCCATATTTAATTTGTAACGCCTCGTTTATTTAAATAAATTAATAAATATAAGCTCCAGACTAATTTGTGAAGAATTCAGAAGTCAGGGGGTAAAAGTGTAAGTTACAGATTAGTTTTGTAAGTAAGCATGAAGGTAAGGACTAAATGATAATTTTCAGATTTGTTTTGCAAAAGATTCTCAAAACAGAGGGCTGTTTGGGTAAATTATGGATCTTAGTTTGAATGGAATTTAAGGTGAAAGGGGTTAGGTGTGAAGGCCGACCAAACATTAGGGATTAGTTATGTCTATCTGTAGAAATTTAAACATCTGGTTCCCCTGTTAAGGGACAGTGCGTGAGGGAGAGAGAGCTGTATCCTGCTCTTATTGCTTCACCCGCATCATCGGGTTATAAGGAGAAAATCCTTAGATAGAATGAAGGGAATATATTTCCTTAGGCTTTAAGAGAGAAGGAGAGTGAGAGTAAGAGAGAGAGGTATGAAAGGGTGCCATAATCAAGAGGAAGTCGGAGATGAGGAGGTTGCTGCCACCGGGCTATGGCATCCGTCGGAGCTCACTGGAGTATTCTTTGAGAGAAGAGGTGGTGGTAGACTAGCGAGAATGGAATCAATCCTTCAGCACCCACTCTGCTCGGCACCGTGAACCCGATGGGGAGGTGTCTTCCATTGGATGCATTATTCTCCGACAATTGTGTGGGTCTCCAGCAAATCCCGTATGTTCTCTAGAACAGTAAAGGTGGGTAAGACTCGATTCATCTTTTGATTTCTTATCTCGCATTAGTGACTTCGATTAGAGAGAGAGTAATTGATGGGTTTTAATCATGTTTTTTTGGTCTAATGATTTTCCGGCGAGCTGTAACATCGATGGCGGCGCTTAAAGCCATCAATGTCAATAACGACTGTCAGGGTGATTGGCTTTCGTTTTGCTCTTGAAGAAATCATTCTTGGAGCCGTAATGAATCAAGAAATAGGAGACGGATAGGGTAGTCTTGTTCTCTCCAAAGACGATGAGGAAGGCTATTGAGTGCTTCCGAGAATGACTATTGTGTGCCGGAGATGAGAGCTTGGTCGGAGGTGAGGCTATCGCTGGAGTGGGAGTACAGAATCAATCAAGAAGGAAGGAGCTATTTGGCGTCAAAGTTGGAAACGATGAAGGTACCGCCTCCCTTGAACCCCCTGTTTGAATACTTAAGTAGGATTACTATTGGGCTAATGAATTGTCTATTGGGTTGGTAACCTAATTGGCTAAATGATGAACTAGTATTGGACTCGGAAATTGAGGTGCACTAGCAAACTTTATTGGGCTGATTATATATCATTTATCTTATGGTTAATTGCTATAACAATTAGATGGCCCATATTTAATTAAATATGGTTAGACATAATAAATTATATAAGCATGGTTATTCGATGTTGATCGAGTAATATTAGGTAATGGTAATAAATATGAATTATGATGGGGGAGATGACGAATTATAAGTGAGTGAGTTTATCCAAGAACAAGTATATGAACTAGAACATTTGTATGGACTTTAGGGTAAGGCCCATATGAGGGGTTGGGCCTAATTTGGAAAATTAGGCCATAGTTAGGCCTTGGTTGTCGATTGGTATTTTGGGCCTTCAGAGTATGAATTGGGCTCTGGTCTTGGACCAAGCTATGTTAGGGGTAAATGGTCTTTTTATCCCAAGTGTGTATTTTAGAGTTATGCGGTGGAAACCTAAATGGTTAAATTGGGTTTTATTTTGATCTTGACAGTCTAGGGATATATCAGCCAGCAGCCCAAGAATTATTCGCAGGACTTCTGCAGCACGAGGTGAGTTTCCTTCCAGTAGTAACGGGTCTAAGGCCACAATGCTGGCCCGTTTAGCTAGCAGTCAGCTTCGGACCTCGATCTGATGTAGTAGTTAGTATGTTTGATGCCTACGTGGTTCAGACAGGATTTATGTGTTTATGCTTGTTGATATGTTTATGCTATGTTCGGTCAGCTTCGGACTTCGGTCCGATGTAGGGGACGAAGGTCCCAGTCAGCTTCGGACTTCGGTCCGATGTAGGGGACAGAGGTCCCAGTCAACTTCGGACTTCGGTCCGATGTAGGGGACGGAGGTCCCAGTCAGCTTCGGACTTCGGTCCGATGTAGGGGACGGAGATCCCAGTCAGCTTCGGACTTCGGTTTGATGTAGGGGACAAGGTCCCAGTCAGCTTCGGACTTCGGTCCGATGTAGGGGACAAGGTCCCAGTCAGCTTCGGACTTCGGTCCGATGTAGGGGACAAGGTCCCAGTCAGCTTCAGACTTCGGTCCGATGTAGGGGGCAAGGCCCCAGTTAGTCCGGACTTCGGTCCGATGCAGTGGGCAAGCCCTAGTATGTGCTTTATATGTTATTGCATGGTATGTGGTAGATTGGGGGAGCTCACTAAGCTTCGTGCTTACGGTTTTCAGTTTTGGTTTTAGGTACTCGGTTTTCAAAAGAGGAGCTCGGGAAGATTGCAGTGCACACACCATAGTCAGTTAGCCTGGGAATGTTTGACTCTGATAATAAGATTATGTTTTGAATTTAATACTCAAAAGTTATGTTTGACTTATGATACGTTTTTATAAATCTGGTTTTAGTAATGTTTTTTAAAGAAATTTTTAGTCGTGATTTTTGGGTCGTTACAAGTTGGTATCAGAGCCTTGGTTTGAGGGATTTGGACATGCTCTCGAGCGTGTCTGGACTCAAACTGAGGGATTGGTATAAAGGTTTTCAAAAATGAAAAACAGTTTTGTAAAAAGAGAGTTTTGAGAAAGAAAACGGTTTTAGAAAAGTAAAAAGAATTCAGAAAGAAAGAACTTTTAAAAGAGAAAAAGGTGTGGTGCATGCAATCAGCCGAGCTCAAGTAAGTACTCCCAATTTACCCATACAAGTTATGTTATGATTATTAGTATCAGCTTCAGTTTCAGTTTCAGTTTCAGCTTCAGTAGAACAGCATGCTAGAATAGGACTAAGGATCTAGGATGATGCCTTATGTGCCTGCTTTATGTGTTTCAGCTTGATAAGAATTGCATGCTAGTATTGAGTAGACAGTAGTAGGATAGCCTGTGTAGGTTATGCCTGATAGCATGAGCTTAGCATTGTATGCTAGTGCAATTTTTCGTTATGAGGATAGATTTGCTTGAGTATGTTTCCTTTATCCGAATGCTACTTGCTTTGTGCTTTGTGGGACTCTGAGTGATGGGAGTTAGCCATTAGGTGAATACATCACATCACATGTGATCAGGGTTGAATAATCTCAGAGTGATGGATTTGGCCCTACTGCGCAGCTCTTGTCTGAGTCCAACCGTTGTAGGGACGAGTCTTTTACTTGAAGGATTATCTGAGCCTCGTCACATGTGATGGTATTCAGGTGGTGGCTAATTGGCATTACTAGGAGGCCTTCAGCAGCTGAGGACTGTTTAGCTAGAGTTAGAGGTTCCCTAGGGCAAGCCTAGGATGAGAGTAGCAGAGATCAGTAGAAGAGTAAAGGGGACTTGGTAGAGTCGAGGCAGTTCTTGAGGAAAGTACGGATAGATGTGGAAGGTAGTAGGGGCCCATACTACTGAAAGCAGAGGATCCGTACTCGATTCAAGAGGGGCCGAGGCAAAACCATGGAACTAGTAGAGTGTGTGGGAGATTCCACAGCAGTAGTGTGTAAATTGATCAGAATTGTTATATTTTCAGCATGGTGTCATTGCGCGAGATACCAGTTAGCAGTTCAGGTGTCGAGGAGGGGTCTGGCTCGGGCTTTAGAGCTGGGCAGCTTGATGATTAGATGAGGGATTTCTTTTCCGCAGAGATTATGCGCAACATCATTGATCAGACTCCAGTGATCTTCGGTTCAGTTAGAGAGGCCATTGTGGAGCTCATGGACAGTCATCTTGAGGCCTTTAAGGCCGGAATAGTTTCAGGAAAGATTGGGGCTCGTCTAGGTCCCGAATCTTATGGAGTTTAGGGATCTATCAGGGAGGGAGATCCCATTTCTAGTTCCTGCCATCAGGGGGCAGGGGTGAGTGGGGCATTCTGTCTCCAAGAGAGACCTTTACATGATTGGATAGTTGAGGAAGTTTCGCGAGCCATTCGCGAGGATCTGCCCAACATGGTCGTGAGGATCACTGATAGATTGATAGCGAGGCTTCAGGATCAGATAGCTGTTTTTCAGTCGGCAAGCGTTGCCGTTGGGGTAATGCAGGAGCGAGAGTCAGGCAGGGAGTCGGAAAGGAAGAGGAAAATGGATGAGACTCAGGTAGCCATAGGTTCGGGTAAAAGGCCCAAGGGTTTGGATTTGAGGACGAGGAACTATCAGAGCCGCAATCGATGCGGGAAGTGCGGAAGGACGCACATGGGTGTGTGCAGGCGTAAAAGTGGTGGCGATGCCGGATGTTTCAAGTGCGGCCAGATTGGCCATTTTAGCAGGGATTGCATTATTACCATTGCCCAGGGACTTGATCCGATATGTTTCCATTGCAGTCAGAGGGGCCACAAGAAGGCCCACTGTCCGAGTTTGTATTCAGCAGGGCAGGCGCCAGCTCCTGCCCTTGGGACTTCAAATACCGCCAGTGGTTGTCGAGGCCGGGCAAGGGCGCCTACGGCTCGGAGCCGAGTTTTCCGGTAGATTTCAGCAGGGATTCGAGCAGCACTGAGTAATGAAGGTATGTAACTTTTGCTTTTTCTGTCAGCTTATGTCATGATTATATTGTTATGGTTCTGCATCACTTGTGGTATAAGTGTTGTGTTATAGTGTGGCTTGCTTGTGATTATGTTATATGCCATTTGCATACCTCGGATAATTGGTTGGTAGTTAGGGGAGGTGCTTTTATGGAGAAGGTTTCGGAGGATGCAGTAACTGTAGCATGGTTGGGAGAGATTTGGTACGCTTCGCTAGTTCGGAATGGTTAATGATTGAGATGGATTGGTTAAATTCCTATCGGGCGGGCTTGGGTTCCTCAATAGATGGGTTATGGAATGGTAGTAAAGATCGGGATCTCTTTTGAGTGTGAAGCAGCAAGGGGTAAGCAGGATCGAAGTGGGGGAGAACCCTCCGGGTATACATGGATAAGAGTCACGTAGACCCAGAATGAGTGCGCGGCCTCTGAGAAGAAATGGTAGTAGCACATTGATGGATGGATTGAGAAGTTCAGAATTGGGAGTTTGAGAACTTTTCCCAGCAGTTAGTTCATGTAATCGAGATGGTTAGAAGCTGGTTGGGAATCTAGGATTGGAGGACCACCTGTCGGACTCATGTGAGTCGGAATGAGGATCCTGAGAACGGTTAACAAGAGATGTTTTCGTATTAGTAGCCAGTGTCTGAGGCAGCATACAGGTTGCGTAGATTCAGGAGTTGGGAGGTTGGAAACTTCCCAACAATAGCTTCTTGTATCCGGATGAGTAGACGGTTGGTTCGGGAACCAAGCCGAAGAGTTCCTCGACAAAGCGCTAAGCATTTCAAGGATATAGGATGTCGAGGATGATGCAGTAATTCAAAGACTGAGAGCTGGTTTTGAGAAATCAGGATGAGGAATCACGAGCGGGACTAGGGATAGTCAGGATGTCCTCGGGATAGTAGTAGAGTGTTGTAAGTCTGCGGGGGTAGCCGTAGCATTCACTAGCAGTCAGATAGTAGTAGAGTGTTGTAAGTCTGCGGGGGTAGCCGTAGCATTCACTAGCAGTCAGATAATAGTAGAGTGTTATAAGTCTACGGGAGTAGCTGTAGCATTCACTAGCAGTCAGATAGTAGTAGAGTGTTGTAAGTCTGCGGGGGTAGTCGTAGCATTCACTAGCAGTCAGATAGTAGTAGTAGTGTTGTAAGTCTGCGGGGGTAGCCATAGCATTCATTAGCAGCCAGATAGTATTGGAGAGTTGTGAGTCAGCGGGTGTAGCCGTGGCTTTTATCAGATGGGTAGGCAGTATGAGCGCGTTGTTGGACGTGGGGAAGCAGTAGTTCCCACCCGTTCGGGTGCAGCAGTGCGGATATGGGAATCCACGGGTTAGATTTCGGATTTCCCAAATGGTTCGGTTATGGCTAAGTCAGCAATTTTGGCTATAGATCGTCACATCAGTAATGAGATCAGAGTAGCAGTGGACCGTTGGGGTTCGGGTATGTTAAGGGCTACCGTCAGTCTGGGAGCCGTTGTGTTGTTAGTCGTGGAAGTTATGATGTCAGGATGTGACGTATGGACCCAATCGGTTGGATCGGAAGGTTGTTAGAACCATAGTGGCATAATAACTAGTGGAAACTAGTTCCAGAGAAAGATTTCGTTCAGAAGTCGTGGGATCGACTAAGTAAGGTGTCCTTTGACTCCGCAGTTGAGTTGGAACTCATTGTTTCAGTCAATTCAGTGCATCAAGCAGTTCAGTGTTTCGGGCAGCTCAGTGTTTCAGGCATGTTCAGTATTGCCGGCAGATCAGGGTTTGCATAGTTTCAGGATTTGGTCAGTATTAGTATTGGTGTTGGAATGCAAGAGTTGGTAGTATAATTGGTTGATTTGAATATGGCAAGTCCTCTCGACAGGAAATAGCTGAGCATTGGCCAAGTATAAGTGATCTGCAGGGATAATTAGGTTTGTGAACCTATTTTGTAGTGGGAATTTTCAAGCTAGTAGAAGTTGAGTAGTCGGTTGAGAGATAAGCAGGATGGTTTCATCGATAATAATTTTGGTATGAGTGGTCTGTCAGGGAATCAGACCATCTCAAGGCAGCAGATATCAGCCAGATTAGATGTGATCTTCTCGAGAGGGTTGGTTACAGTTAGCCTAGAAAGGCTAGGGTGTGCCCAGGATGGAGAGCGAGTTATTAGAGTGGTTTGAAGTGAAAGGAATGATTTCAAGGACGAAATCTAATTTAAGTGGGGGAGAGTTGTAACGCCTCGTTTATTTAAATAAATTAATAAATATAAGCTCCAGACTAATTTGTGAAGAATTCAGAAGTCAGGGGGTAAAAGTGTAAGTTATGGATTAGTTTTGTAAGTAAGCATGAAGGTAAGGACTAAATGATAATTTTCAGATTTGTTTTGCAAAAGATTCTCAAAACGGAGGGCTGTTTGGGTAAATTATGGATCTTAGTTTGAATGGAATTTAAGGTGAAAGGGGTTAGGTGTGAAGGTGACCAAACATCAGGGATTAGTTATGTCTATCCGTAGAAATTTAAACATCTGGTTCCCCTGTTAAGGGAAAGTACGTGAGGGAGAGAGAGTTGTATCCTGCTCTTATTGCTTCACCCGTATCATCGGGTTATAAGGAGAAAATCCTTAGATAGAATGAAGGGAATATATTTCCTTAGGCTTTAAGAGAGAAGGAGAGTGAGAGTAAGAGAGAGAGGTATGAAAGGGTGCCATAATCAAGAGGAAGTCGGAGATGAGGAGGTTGCTGCCACCGGGCTATGGCATCCGTCGGAGCTCACTGGAGTATTCTTTGAGAGAAGAGGTGGTGGTAGACTAGCGAGAATGGAATCAATCCTTCAGCACCCACTCTGCTCGGCACCGTGAACCCGATGGGGAGGTGTCTTCCATTGGATGCATTATTCTCCGACAATTGTGTGGGTCTCCAGCGAATCCCGTATGTTCTCTAGAACAGTAAAGGTGGGTAAGACTCGATTCATCTGATGGGATTAAAACAACTTTTAATCTATGAAGATCGATTAGATCTTGAACAAGTATATGAATATGAAACAGCAAGAACGCAATATTAATAACAAAGCAGAACGCAATATTAAGAACAAAACAGCTTGAATCAATCGTGTCGAATGATTAAATAAAATCCTTAGAAGAGCTCGATTAAGAACATCAACTGTAAAGGATTAGAAGATTACAAGAATGCTATATCGTAAAGCTCTGGAATAATAAATCTGAAAAACTTGAATCTTAAAACTTAACCTAATATGCATGCAAGCATTAACTTTATATACCATACATAAAAGGCTCTCGGTTGGACAGGCCCAAACCGGAGAATACAAGGCTAATCTAACGAGCCCAAAAGACGCAACTATAAATAAAACTTCAGCCCAACAATCTCCCCCTTTGCGTCAATTTGGAGCGAGACCTTCACTTCTTACTTGGGCCGGCAGCTGAAGCTGGTACCTTCTTCTTCATGGTACTAAACAGACACTTGGTTATGGAGAGGATGGTCTGTCTAAACCGGACGTACCAATTGATCATATCACTGAAGTACTTGATGTCATCTACCGAATTGTCTTTACACCGCTTGACGATTGATAGGACGTGCTCCAAGCAAGCTGTGGTGTAGAGGTGCTTATCTGCTAAAGCGAACAGACATTTCTGTCCTTCGGCTCTGGTGAACATCACTGAGTTTCGCCTTGGATCTATCTTGCCCATTTTCATTGTGTTTAGATCACTGGCCGATCCCACTGGTGCTACTTTCGGTTTCTTCTTGAAAACAGTGGCGACCTCCTGATCCATTTGGGCAACCTCCATGATGTAGCAAGCCAACATCCTTTTGACATGGTCTAAGATGGGACCATATTCGGCTTCGTTTGTCAGCAGGATATTGTACAAGACTATCCAGTCATGAGGATTCAGATTTGGTAGATCCGCCAGGGTGATGAGGTGAGCAGTTCTTGCAGATCCTCGGATAAGCTTGAACTTGACGTTTGTAAATCTCCCCACGGCAAAAGGCTTCATCACCCGAACATTGACAATCTTCTGGGCGCTCCATGTAAGGTATTGAGGGCGAGCGGCCTCCAGGTAGAAGTCAATGAGCTCCCTGTCAAGCTCATCGTTCGGATGCGGGACTTCAAAAATGTTGGAGAAGGCGTGGAAGATGAAGGCCTTTCGAGTCAGTGGCATATCGAACTGCGAATCGATGGTGTTGTTGCAGTCGAACGATATCACCGGCTCGAGCCATAGTATGCTTGGAGTCTCTATGGCCTCTTTTATTAAACGATCCCTGGTCCAGGCAGGGAAGAGCAGCTTTCGGCTCTCAAGGAGATCGTGGGCTTCTTTTTGCTTTCGTTCGGCTTCTTCAGCCGCACGCGCCACACGACTGGCATCATCTTCAGCATTGCGACTGTTTTTCCGTTTTAACATGTCGGCAATGGTCTCCTTGTCTTCATCTTCATCTTCATCTTCATCTCCTCCCTCTGCTATGTTTTTTCCCTTGTTCTTCACACCCGAACCCGAGGCATGACCAGTTGGAGGTGGTTCGGTGGTGTGAGCAGCTTTGGAGGAAGGAGGTGGTTTCGAGCCTTTCTTCTCATCTCCCCCTTGTTTCGGAATGGACACGAAACTCGGCAGGCCTTCAATCTTGCTTAAGAGGTCCATGGCCGGGGAGAGCTTTTCAGCGAGGGTGCGCCTCACCGAATGATTAAGGATGGGATCGTGTGCTTCCAGGATGTTGGATAGAGCGGCGTGGACATCCGAAACACACGTCTTGATGACTTCCCTCTCGGATCGAAGAGCTTCCAATTGTTCTTGAGAGTTGGAAAGCTGTGTGCTCTTGACCTTTAGGGCAGTTGTTTTACTTGCCAGAACGTCCATCAGAGAGTTCTCTGCCGCAAGATCCTCTTGTAGCTTTCCCAGACGGGCATCGATGGAGGCACGGAGTGCCGAGTTGTCGTCGCTGAGATTTTGTCGGAGAGTAGCGAACAAAGTCAACTCCGTCGAGATGAACTTGGCCAATTGCTGAACAATCGGTTCCAGAGTCGTCTTGGTGACATCGGCGCTTTCCTGCATGGACTTGAGCAGGTTAGAAGCGTCGGAAAATAGTTTATCGACTTTTTCGGTCGCAGCCTCACAAGCTCGGGTGGAGGCGTCTATCGCAGCAGTTGCTGAGGCCATTGAATCATGTTGAGCCCTGGAGAAGGCATCAACTATCTTCTGAAGGGCAGCTTCAGATAAAGATGACTGCTTGTTGGAAGAGGAGGCGAGAAGTTGATCAATCTTCTCGTTAAGTTCGCGGAGATGCTTCTTTGTCACTGGAGCATCATCCTCCTCATCACTTTGAACTTGAAACGGACTATAATAGACCGAATCAAAGTTCATGTGATCACCACCAAGGTATTGATCCTCGCCATCGGAGGCGTCCTCTGGAGATTGAGGTGGCGGTGAAGCTGGGGGTGTTATGGGTTTGGTTGGTTCAGGTTGAGTGGGTGGGGGGTTAGTTTCGGGTGGTGGTGATGTATGGGTTTCGGTTTGTGGAGGTTCGGTTACAGGAGGGGTTTCGGTTACAGGTGGTGTTTCGGTTGATGTGGTGAATATGGGTGGGGGTATAGGGAATGAGGTTGGGGGTATAGTGGGGTTTATGGTGGGAATGGAAATAGGTATTGTGGGTGGAGGGGAAGGAACTGGGGATTGGTGAAGTTCCATCTCCGGGGTTGGGGACCGAGGGGGTGTGTTGCCTCGTTGTGGAGATTCGTCTCCTTGTGAGCCCTCAGAGTCCGAACTCCCACCTTCGGATTCGCTTGAAGAGGAGGGAATAAGGAGCTTTCGCTTCGGTTGGGTTTTCCTCCTTTTCGGTTGTGGGGATGAAGCAGGTTTCTGTTGTTTACGCTTCTTTGGAGAAGGTCCCTTTGGAGCTTTGGACACTTGCTTTCCCTTGTCACCCTTTTTGCCCCTAGCCACCGGTTTGTCGGCATCATGAATTGATCGCAGCATGTCCGGTGTCAGTTCCCTCGGACCAGTTTGGCGAAACTCCTTGATCGTTCTGATCAATCTGCTATCTGCTGGCACATCAGCATACATCGACTCCGGGATAGAGCCAATGAAGGAGAATTTCGATGCATCGGATACGATGATCTTCTTGGTATGAAAGGTACCAATAGAAGACATCGGTGCACCGTCGGCTGTGGGAACGTTAAACTTGTCCATGGCCCATCTGGTGATCAAGATCCAGAACCGGGCCAGCGACACCTCGGAGTGTCGGGAAGAGGAAGAGAGGCTCTGAATCAGTTGTTGCCAAAGGACAAATCCATAGTCCAGATTTATCCCGTTGTACACCCCATACATAATCGACAGGAAAAGACGACTGGCCCCGTCTGATCCTGAGCTCCTTTCTGACAGTCCCTTGAAGAGAACTGTAAATAACCCATTCCACTGGGGCGGTAGGCAGGACTTCTTGAACCTTGCGACGGAGGTAAGAACTTCCGTGTAGCCCATGTTGTAGAACATGTTGTAGAGCATACCAACCGGAATCGTCTCCGGGTGAACTCGCGATGGGTCAGCAGCAAACCCAAGCATGGTGCAGAAGCGGGGACGAGAAATCGACGTCTTGTGTTCCGCCACTTCGAAAAATACCCTGTCGACGGCCTTGTCGTAGTAAGTCGTCGCGTAGACCTGAGATAAGGCCACCATTGGCACCGTTTCAATCCGTGATAGTGCAGGAGCAAGCTGGGAGTATTTGAGACACTCGATGACCGGCGACATATAAGAATCATACGCCAGTGGGTTGAGATCAATCACGAGGCATTGCTGAGGATGGATTGGAAGAATCTGAGAAGTAGCATGGACGGAAGAGGATTCAGCCATTGTTGCAGGTTGGGAGAAGAAGATAACCGGGAGAGAGTTTGGAAGTATTTTTACTTTGGAAATTATGGGGGCAGTAAAGAGGTAAAAGGTGGTGTTGAGGGGTTTTTATAGTAGGTGATAGGAGAGAGAAAAATCGTTTCAAATCTCTTATGGAAATACGAAACGGGTTTTTGGAGTGACTGATTGGTGACAGTTGGGACGTGCGATGATCACGTAGGAGAGAGAGTGTCAGATTCCTAGGATCACGCCGCCCAATAAGCGCCGGTTCAGAGAGAGGAACCGTTTCCATTTCCACACGCGCCATTAATGCCAGATTGATGACGCTTCAATACTGCACACGCATCCAAAAGTGTCAGAAAAAGCGCGGCCGCTTCAAATTCACGCGCCCTCCTTTTTACCGTCGTTTGAATTTCTATCCTTTGAACTCCCGCCGCGTCAGCAACCTTTTGGTCTTATCCCTTTTTAAATGGCATCTTTTGAATTAAACACCCATGTGGATTATCTAACCATAATTTCATTATTAACCAACAATAATTATCCAGCCTGTAAAATAATTAGTAACGGAATTTTTGAAAATCTAGGATTTTCGTGCAAAGAGTGTTAAAAAAAATAAAGAAATAAAGCAACTCTTTTTAGGATTATCTGTGATGTCAATAATGACACGAAACTGATGATCCCGGGCACGAATCTCTTCCTTCAAGGTCAAGAGAGACCTCAAAGTGTTAGTGTGGAATCCCGTTGAATTACGATCAAACATTTATTAATAAATGTTGAAAGGCTTCTTTTAATAAGGCTAATTAAGGGTGGTTTCGCTTTGATTCAACAATTCAATTCTTGATATAAGAACGAATGTGAACAAAGTACTTGTGAGACCAGTGTAGTCTGTTGAACAAGTAGGTTTGAGTTGATTTTGTAGTGGCTTGGATTAATATAAAATCTCAGATAAAAATTTAAAACTGGATCCCATGGGAAGAAATGTTATGGTGTGTAACAATTTCATTGGAACCATGCAAAAAGAAAAGAAATTGAGATTTCATGAAGGTACATTCGTCAATCCATTGGTGAAAACTTGATCAAGTTAATTGGTCACTGTCAATTCGTTGGTGTTGAATTTTGGGTTTCACTCAGCTCGTAGTGGCACGAAGCTAAGATCATAAACACAGATGTTGTGTAACCATAAACCTCAGTGGTAGTTTCTGAGAGTCTCAAGGGTTACAGTGATGAAACGAATGTTATGGAGAAGTGTAATGGGGATGGTGAAAGAAGACATAGTACCTCTGCTGCGAACAAAAGGACCAAGCAGGAGACTCTGAACTCATGTGAGAAAAGAGTGAGGTAGCTCACGATTAGAATAAATGAGTTAGCCTTATTGGGAAGACAAGGTTTGTGTATACCAGGTCATGAAGGCTATTATTCAAAATCTTATGAGGCTTGGGACACATACAGCAGCATGCTTCTAGGGACACTTAAGTAAGGCATCGAATATATTCCCATAAACAAATGAGCACAGAAAAAAAATATTTTTGGATTTTTGATATTATTAGAAAAAATTAAAAAAAAATAAAAAAAAGAGACTTTAAAAAAATATAAAAGATTGAAAAGAGAAACAAAATATGATTAAAAAAAAAAACTTTCGAAAAATTGAAAAACCGAACCCGAACGTTCGGTTGGTTTCGGTTGGAAAAAGTTGAAAAAACCGAACCCGAACCTTCGGTTGGTTTCGGTTTAGGAAAATTTTGAAAAACCGAACCCGAACCTTCGGTTGGTTTCGGTTCTTGAAAATTTTGAAAAACCAAACCCGAACCTTCTGGAGGTTTCGGTTTTGGAAAATTTTTAAGAAACCAAGGAGTTTAGATATGCAATATGAAAAAACTTTTTACACAAAGAAAAACAAATTTTGCACAAGAAATATACAACACAGAAAAACTACCTTTGAAGTAATGAGCGAGTGAGATGGTTGAACCGAACCCGAACATTCGGTTGGTTTCGCTTCTTACGTTTGAGATTGAGAGGTAGTGTGAGGTACTGACTCTGATTCCATCATTCCAAGCCCTTGTAATATTTTATTGAACGATGCTTCTGGAAGAGCTTTGGTGAAGACGTCAGCCAGTTGATCAGTGGTTCTTACGAAGTGAACTTCGACATTTCCATCTTCCACATGATCTTTGATGAAGTGATACCTCAGTGCTATGTGTTTGGTTTTAGAGTGTTGCACTGGGTTATGACAGATCCTAATTGCACTTTCAGAGTCACAATATAGTGGGATCTTCTTCATATTGAGTCCATAGTCTCGAAGTTGACTCTGGATCCAAATCACTTGTGATGTGCAGGATGCAGCGGCAATGTATTCCGCTTCGGCAGTAGACAGCGACACACACGTTTGTTTCTTGGATTGCCAGCTGACCAACTTCCCATCAAGAAATTGACAGCCACCAGTTGTGCTTTTGCGGTCGAGTCCACATCCTCCAAGGTCAGCATCAGAATAGGCTTGAACGAAGAAGCCTGAATTGGATGGATACCATAGACCTAAGGAGGCGGTTCGCTTGAGATAGCGTAGGATGTTCTTCACTGCCAGCATGTGAGGTTCACGTGGGTTAGCCTGAAATCGAGCACAATAACACAGAGAAAACATGATATCAGGCCTACTAGCAGTTAGATACATCAGTGAGCCTATCATTTGACGATAGAGCGTGATGTCGACAGCCGGTTTATCTAGTGAAGGGGTAAGTTTGGTGCTGAATGCCATTGGGACTTTGACTTTTGAGTCTCCCATCATGCCAAACTTCGCTAGGAGAGTCTTCGTGTAAGCTTCCTGATTGATAAAGATACCTTCGGGTCCCTGTCTTATATTTAAACCAAGGAAAAAATTAATAGGACCCATTGAGCTCATTTCAAACTTAGTCTCCATCAACTTTCTGAATTCAGCTGTTAAGCTGGGATTCGTAGAGCCAAAGATGATGTCATCGACATAAATTTGAACTATCATAAGGTGGTTACCTTCCTTTTTGCGAAAGAAGGTTGGGTCAACCGAACCTTGTTTAACTTTGGACATCTTTAAAAATTTTGTAAGCGTTTCATACCAGGCTCTCGGAGCTTGTTTAAGGCCATACACAGCTTTATCCAAGATGTAGCAATGATTTGGATACTTTTCGTTCACAAACCCAGGAGGTTGCTCCACATACACAGTTTCTTCAAGTTCTCCATTTAGAAATGCGCACTTTACGTCCATTTGGAAAACCTCAAAGTTTTTGTGAGCAGCATAGGCCAGAAATATTCTAACCGATTCTAGCCTAGCTACTGGAGCGAACGTCTCTTCGTAATCTATCCCTTCATTCTGACAGTATCCTTTGACCACCAGACGAGCCTTGTTCCTTATGACATTACATTCCTTGTCCATTTTGTTTCAAAAAACCCATTTAAGACCAACAATCGAAGCATCTGGAGGAGTTGGAATGAGGCGCCAGACCTTGTTCCTTTCAAACTCGTTCAGTTCGTCTTGCATTGCTTGAACCCAATCAGAGTGATCGAGGGCAGTGTTCACTGTCTTCGGTTCAACTTTGGATACGAATGAGTTAAACATACAAAACTCAACCTTTGAAAATAAGGATGTCTGTTTTGCTTTCAGTTGAGATCGAGTCAGAACCTTTTCAGATACATCACCAACTACTTGAGAGATAGGATGATCTCTGGTCCATTTCGTAAGAGGAGGGTAATTCGGATCGAAGGTTGGATCTAGTTCAGCGTTGATCATCTCTTCTGGCTCAGATTGGCTATCGAAATCAAGCGTCATATCATCATGCTCCCCCTCAATTGATGAGTCTTGAGAAACATGAGGTTCAGGGGTTTGTTGCGGTGCTGGGCTTTCAGACATTGAAGCACCTTAGTTTGGAGGGGCATCTTCGGTTGGAGAGTTACCTTCGGTTGAAGTAGTAGAACTTGGCTCCCCCTGGACTTGTGAGCTTGGCTCCCCCTCGACATGAGAACTTGGCTCCCCCTCTACTGATGCATTGTTGGTTGGAGATTCATCAGTGGGCAATTCTCCTTCATGCATTCTTCTTGCAGCATCTTCAACAATCTGCTTCATATGATCTATTTTGTTGTCAGCTGCACCTGCTTCTGAGAGAGAAGCTTTTTTCGGTTCGTCAAATAGTTCCAGAAAATTTTCGTACAAATTGGCGATTGAGACTGTGACTTGGCCAGTTTGAGGAAAGATTTCCCTGGCAGTGTCATCTATGGCCTGTAGCTTCTTGACATAGTTATCCTCGAAGGTCACATAGTATGTCTCTTCAATCCTTCTTGAACGTTTGTTTAGGACCCTGTACGCCTTGGATGTGAGTGAGTAACCCAGAAAAATTCCCTCGTCGGCTTTAACATCAAACTTGTTGCGGTGTTCTTTAGAGTTAAAGATGAAACACCTTGAGCCAAAAACGTGGAAAAATTTCACATTGGGCTTCCTGTTGTTCAATATCTCATATGGTGTGAGCGTGAATCGCTTGTTGAGATAGGACCTGTTTTGTGTATAACAAGCAGCAGAAATTGCGTCAGCCTAAAAATAAAGAGGTAAGGAAGCAAAACTTAACATAGTTCGGGCAGCTTCACACAGAGATCGGTTTCGTGTTTCGACTATCCCGTTCTGCTGTGGTGTGTAGGGAGCTGAGAAATTATGACTAATTCCCTTTTCTGCAAGAAACTCTTCAAACTCTCTGTTCTTGAATTCGAGACCATTGTCTCTCCTGATGTTTCGAACAACCTTCTTGAGCTGGACTTCAATTTGCTTGATAAACACTTTCAGCTTTTGAGTCGCTTCAGATTTGAGCTTTAAAAAGAACACCCATGTAAATCGAGAGAAGTCATCAACGATAACAAGAATGTACTTGCTACCACCGATGCTTTCAATAGATGATGGACCACACAAATCGATATGAAGCAATTCGAGTGGCTCAACAACTTTTGTGTTAATTACGGATGGGTGACTTTGACGACTCTGCTTTCCCATTTCGCATGCAGCACATAAATGCTCTCTGTCAAACTTGAGCAATGGAAGACCCCTAACATGACCTCCAGTGACAAGTCGGTTGATATCTTTGAAATTGAGATGAGTCTTCTGTGCCACAACCAGCTTTCGTCGGATTGAGCTTTTGATAGCAGACATATGGCTGGGTTTCCTTTGATAGGTTTCATGTTCAGAGGAAACATTTCACCCTTTCTCTCTGACTTCAGAATCACTTTCTTTGTCTTTTTCTCTATGATTTTAGAACCTTCATCATCGAATGATACTTTGAGACCTGTACCTCCAACAAGCTGAGATACACTGATGAGGTTGTGTTGAAGTCCTTCCACATAGGCCACCTTCCTTATGGTAAAATCACCATTCGTTATCATCCCATATCCCTTTATGGTGCCGAAAGAGTTATTTCCAAACTTAACGTTGCCACCATTTGCAAGAGATCTGTATTCCCTGAGCTCCTCTTTCCTCCCTGTCATGTGACGCGAGCAGCCACTGTCGATGTACCATTCTTCGTCAAACTGCTCGTCACTAATAACCTGCAAAAATTAAGCAGATTTAGGAACCCAAAGTTTCTTGGGTCCATGTGAGGTTTTCATGGGAACGGGAAGAGTTAGAGAGATGTCAACAAGATATGTTCTTTTAATTAGAGTTGTTTCATCTTTCTTTTTAATGGTGAATACTTTTATTTTGTTAAGATTGGGTTTGTTCACTTTGGACTCAGGTTTGGATTCATCGCCCTTTTGCTTTCACTTCTGTTCAGCTGATGAATGAGGTTTTTGAGGAAAAGCGGGATTAGCTTTAGAGCAAGATGGAGAGGAATGAGTAGAAGTAGAAGAATGAGAAGAATTAGAGCGAGAGAATTTTGATGGGGAGGACTTCCTGGCTGATGACTCAAGGTGACCCTTTTGCTTTTGATCATTAGAGGGACTGACCTTCGAGTCTTGTTCTCTTTTGACTTCAGAGCTGAACCTCTGCGTTCGGTTGAAGTTGTTCTTGGAACCGAACCTTTGGTTTCGGTTGAAATCCTCTTGTGAACCGAACCTTGACTTTCGGTTGGTATCTTCTTGTGAACCGAACCTTGACTTTCGGTTGTTGTTTTCTTGCGAACCGAACCTTGGCTTTCGGTTGTTGGAACTATCAGGATTTCTTACGGGATTGTTTTCATACTTCAGATTCTTGTCTTTGTGTGAATAGTATGCATTCTGGGAGTGCCAGAATTGTTTCCTTTCAGAAAGGTTTTTCCTGTATCTTAGGTTCCTTTCTATCTTTTTATCCCTCATCTGCTTAGGTTGATGATGAACGTTCGCTTTCGCTTTTGATGTCACCTTGGCTGGTTCCTTTTGAACTTCAGGAGTTTTTTGAGCCGAGGGAGCAGAGGGAATATCTGAAGAAGATTCAGTTTTCCCTGAGGAAGTGGAAGGAGTATCTGATGAAGTTTCACTTCGAGCTGTTGACGTTGAAGGAATGTCTTCTTTTGCTGAACGATCAACCTCTTGAGGAACATCTTTTGTACCACTTGTGCTTGGTTCACTGAAATTATCAGGTTTGTTGAAGGGTTCAGGTATGTATCTCCCTTTCTTCATCCAGGAGGTTCTTTCAGATAGGCCAACGATTTCGTTTCCATTATCGATAGGAGCTTCCCAGAAGTACTCATCACAGCCATCAACATTGTCTTCGTTAACAATAGCCGTGAGTTCAGCTGTTTGATGTTCGGTTACTCCAGTCACCTTGTATACCTGATTTGGAGTGGTCCTGACTTTTTGATACACAACAGCTTTTTCTACTAATTTCGGGGACTTATGTTGGGACAATCTAGCGAATTCCACAAAATTTTCAGAAATAAGATTTTTGTGGTTTTCAGTTTCGCTTTTAGCAAATTCTGAGCAGTCAACCATATCCTCTACAGAAATTTCACTCATGTTTTCGTCCTCGTTAAGCTCAGATGCATTTTCAACATCGATTTTGTTTTCTGAGCTTACGTTGGCATTTAGAGAGTCAAACTTTTGTATGGTTTCGGTTCTCAGTTTAAGTCTGTCATTTTCATCCAAAAGATTTTTGAGCATGTCCTTGTGGTCTTTGGATTTAATGAAGGACTCAATTTTGTCCAGTCCAATTTTATAAGTTGGGTTGACATCATCAGACGATATCACACTCTCACAATTATAGGCTTCGGCATCGATTTCATCCTCCTTAAATTCTAGGAAAGGCAAAATCATGCGATGGATCTTTTGGCCTATTTCACAATCCAAGTGAAGTTGAGTAATATTGGAATATAAATGTTTAGCTATTAAACAAAAAACATTTCGTTGTTTTAACAATTTCAAATTGTCTCTCTGCAAATAAATTTTTTCGTCCTTAACTTTAACTAATTCCGACTCTTTTAACTCAATCCACATACGCCGCTCCTCACTCTTCGACGCCACCCTGCTTAATTGATCGGTCAGGTTAGAATTGGTGACTCGAGTTTGAGTTAAGCTACTATCTAAATGAGAAATTCTTGTATTAACATTTTTTAGTTCTTTCTCATATGATGATGATGGAACTTTAGATGAAATAAAAACAGATTGTACCTTCTTTATCAGTTCATCAAGCTCATTGAACTGTTGGCTGAGTGGTTTGGCCGTAAAGCACACATCCTCCTGCACCTTCGGTCCATTGCTTCCTCCATCGGTATTGTATCCCCTCATCTGAGATACGCCAGACACCATGAAGCATTTTCCACCACTGCTTTCCTCCTTAGCTATATAAGCCTTTCCATGAGTAGGCTTCCTCACTTCTTCGTCTTCTGAGTCAGTAGACCAAATTTCGGTGCTACCGAACTCATCATCATTAACCGAACCCTGCACAATAAGAGCATTAATAGAAGGGTTAGCGGTAGACTTTTTCTTTCTCAACTCATCCAATCTCTTCTGCAGCACGGCTTCCTCATCCTTTCCGTCGTCCTTTTCAGCCATCTTTTTAAGAACACAGTCCTTAGCATAGTGGTTCTTGCCCCCACAGTAAAAACAGCTTACTCCGGAATCGCCATCTGCCTTCGGTTCCTTCTTAGACTCCTCAGCCTTCGGTTCATTGTTTGCTTTTTCAGAGCTATAACTCCCCTGCCAGTTTCGGTTTTTGTTGCTGGGGAATCTCTTCTTTATGAACCTCTTAGGATTGGATACCATCATGGCATAATCCTCAGTTGTGAGGTCATATTCTTCCAAGTTGAGCTCTTCATACTCCATCACGGCTTTACTTTTAGATAGGAGGGCCAACGAACCAAGACTAGACACAACGTTCTTCTCTTAAACCACAATCTTCTCTTGGGACTTTAGAATACCCACCAGTTTCGCCAAAGAGTAAGATTTAAACTGTTCATGGGCTTTGACTGTGGAAACTACTGCCCTCCATTCAGATCTCAGTCCGTTCAAGAAAGTAACCTTTTGTTCGATGAGCTTCCTTTCAATGTCGTGTTTGATCATCTTGCTGAGAAGATGATTGAAGCGATCAAACGTCTGGGTCACCGTTTCTTCGTCCCCTTGCCTGAATTCTCCAAACTCAGATAGAAGCAAGGTTTGGATGGAGTGTTCAAGATCTTCGTCTGTTGAATACAGTTCGCGAAGTCTATCCCACACTTCCTTCGCCGTAGTGCATGAGCTGACTAGTCTGAATGTGTCGGAATGAAGGGCGAATCTAATCAACCTTAGTGCCTTAATATTGCACTGGAATTTATCTTTTTCATCTTGCGCAATATTCGTCACGTCCTTGAGCAGATCGTTGTACTCTTTTTGCGTCTTGATTATTCTGGATGTAGCAGAATGAGAAAATGGTCCATTGATGATGGCTTCCCATATGAGAAAACCATTGTCCTCCGATCCAATCACGTAATCTTCAAAATGATGTGCCCATACTTCATAGTCATGGGTGTATAAGATTGGAATCTTTGTCGTCGAACCAATGCTGTTGGAAATATTAATAGGGTTTGTCGTCGCGTCCATTATGATCGTAATAACCTGTTCAAAGATCAGACTTGTAATAAAGCAGATTAGGGCAAAACAATAAATACTAAGATACGTCAATTAAGATGACGGCTCAATAAATATCGATGATTGCGGAAAAACCCTAATGGAAATCTTTTTCACAGAAAAGATGTGTATCGATTACACAGCCTCCTGCTCTGATACCAATTGATGGGATTAAAACAACTTTTAATCTATGAAGATCGATTAGATCTTGAACAAGTATATGAATATGAAACAGCAAGAACGCAATATTAATAACAAAGCAGAACGCAATATTAAGAACAAAACAGCTTGAATCAATCGTGTCGAATGATTAAATAAAATCCTTAGAAGAGCTCGATTAAGAACATCAACTGTAAAGGATTAGAAGATTACAAGAATGCTATATCGTAAAGCTCTGGAATAATAAATCTGAAAAACTTGAATCTTAAAACTTAACCTAATATGCATGCAAGCATTAACTTTATATACCATACATAAAAGGCTCTCGGTTGGACAGGCCCAAACCGGAGAATACAAGGCTAATCTAACGAGCCCAAAAGACGCAACTATAAATAAAACTTCAACCCAACATCATCTTTTGATTTCTTATCTCGCATTAGTGACTTCGATTAGAGAGAGAGTAATTGGTGGGTTTTAATCATGTTTTTTTGGTCTAATGATTTTCCGGCGAGCTGTAACATCGATGGCGGCGCTTAAAGCCATCAATGTCAATAACGACTGCCAGGGTGATTGGCTTTCGTTTTGCTCTTGAAGAAATCATTCTTGGAGCCGTAATGAATCAAGAAATAGGAGACGGATCGGGTAGTCTTGTTCTCTCCAAAAACGATGAGGAAGGCTATTGAGTGCTTCCGAGAATGACTATTGTGTGCCGGAGATGAGAGCTTGGTCGGAGGTGAGGCTATCGCTGGAGTGGGAGTACAGAATCAATCAAGAAGGAAGGAGCTGTTTGGCGTCAAAGTTGAAAACGATGAAGGTACCGCCTCCCTTGAACCCCCTGTTTGGATACTTAAGTAGGATTTCTATTGGGCTAATGAATTATCTATTGGGCTGGTAACCTAATTGGCTAAATGATGAACTAGTATTGGACTCGGAAATTGGGGTGCACTAGCAAACTTTATTGGGCTGATTATATATCATTTATCTTATGGTTAATTGCTATGACAATTAGATGGCCCATATTTAATTAAATATGGTTAGACATAATAAATTATATAAGCATGGTTATTCGATGTAGATCGAGTAATATTAGGTAATGGTAATAAATATGAATTATGATGGGGGAGATGACGAATTATAAGTGAGTGAGTTTATCCAAGAACAAGTATATGAACTAGAACATTTGTATGGACTTTAGGGTAAAGCCCATATGAGGGGTTGGGCCTAATTTGGAAAATTAGGCCATAGTTAGGACTTGGTTGTCGATTGGTATTTTGGGCCTTCAAAGTATGAATTGGGCTCTGGTCTTGGACCAAGCTATGTTAGGGGTAAATGGTCTTTTTATCCCAAGTGTGTATTTTAGAGTTATGCGGTGGAAACCTAAATGGTTAAATTGGGTTTTATTTTGATCTTGACAGTCTAGGGATATATCAGCCAGCAGCACAAGAATTATTCGCGGGACTTCTGCAGCACGAGGTGAGTTTCCTTCCAGTAGTAACGGGTCTAAGGCCACAATGCCGGCCCGTTTAGCTAGCAGTCAGCTTCGGACCTCGATCCGATGTAGTAGTTAGTATGTTTGATGCCTACGTGGTTCAGACAGGATTTATTTGTTTATGCTTGTTGATATGTTTATGCTATGTTCGGTCAGCTTCGGACTTCGGTCCAATGTAGGGGATGAAGGTCCCAGTCAGCTTCGGACTTCGGTCCGATGTAGGGGACAGAGGTCCCAGTCAACTTCGGACTTCGGTCCGATGTAGGGGACGGAGGTCCCAGTCAGCTTCGGACTTCGGTCCGATGTAGGGGACGGAGATCCCAGTCAGCTTCGGACTTTGGTTCGATGTAGGGGACAAGGTCCCAGTCAGCTTCAGACTTCGGTCCGATGTAGGGGACAAGGTCCCAGTCAGCTACGGACTTCGGTCCGATGTAGGGGACAAGGTCCCAGTCAGCTTCAGACTTCGGTCCGATGTAGGGGGCAAGGCCCCAGTTAATCCGGACTTCGGTCCGATGCAGTGGGCAAGGCCCAGTATGTGCTTTATATGTTATTGCATGGTATGTGGTAGATTGGGGGAGCTCACTAAGCTTCGTGCTTACGGTTTTCAGTTTTGGTTTCAGGTACTCGGTTTTCAAAAGAGGAGCTCGGGAAGATTGCAGTGCACACACCATAGTCAGTTAGCTTGGGAATGTTTGACTCTGATAATGAGATTATGTTTTGAATTTAATACTCGAAAGTTATGTTTGACTTATGATACGTTTTTATAAATCTGATTTTAGTAATGTTTTTTAAAGAATTTTTTAGTCGTGATTTTTGGGTCGTTACATAATTAGTTCCTTATGATCACTTAATTAATTATAAATTAATTCTTGATCAATACTAATTAAATAATATGATTATATATTAATATATTAGAACTTATAATATATTAATATAAAATTGCTAGTATCCTTTTTCCTCATCTTGTCTATCCAATTGTCCCAATGCCATGCAACCCAAATGGACGATGTCGGTTCAGGTCAAGTCTTACCAATTATAGTTATGGACTTAGACATTAATCCAACATAGGCCTTACGTACTCATTCACCACCTTTTCTCAAAAAGGGATAAAATGGACAAGTACTCAAAAGACCAAGGGTTACAATGTATACCTGGACTTGGGATATTACAAATCATACATAACATTGGATCATATAGACATTCAAATACTCGATTCTACCCTAAACCCACAACCAAACAAGGAACATGAAATAAGGCCAAATCAAACATTCCTAGGCTTTAAGATCTTAGTTATGTATAATTTTCATGCCTACACTAAGAAACTACAGTAGTAATGTCAATTTCATATAAGGAAAACCCTAGGCTATCATGCATCATATAATCAGACAATTCTATCATGCGATTCCTAAAGATAGTCTATCACTAGCATGTTGTTCTAACATATCACAATATAAATAACAGTTTGGTAATTTGGGGTCTACTTACTGGCTCTGGCTGATCGTATACATTGCATCCTCTCTTGATTATTTTGAAAATCATTTTTTAAAACCTTTTCATTTCCTTAGTTTGAGACTGGATTCACACAGATGTTCCTCCAATTCACTCAAACCAAGGCTCTGATACCAACTTGTAACATCTATAAAATCATAACAAATTTAAACTTTTTAAAACAACCCCAAATTGTAGAATGTTTACAAAATCATTGTTTTCAAAGTATTGTTCCATATCAAAGAATCCTAAAGATCATAAGTACATAGAACAGAGGATGTGTATGGTCATGCATTCGCCTTCCCGTGATCGTCAGAAGTACCTGAAACAATAAACTAAAATTGTAAGCCAACGCTTTGTGAGTTCCCCCAAAGTACCACTACATAACATAATAAACAACGACATGTAGAAGTGAGCCTCCAGCCTGGCTAGATTGCCTCGCATGGCCTATAGTCTAGCCGGACCGCCAAGGGTATCTTGGCCTTCAGCACAAAGCGGGTCTGCCTCAACCCAACCAACATAAGATGTCGACTTATACCACATAACCGATAAACATATAGTCAGTCAACAGGAAAACATAAAGATCTACAGATCACTACTGCATGCTAGCATTATATATACCAGGATACCAGTATCACAGATCTCTACATCACAATAACATACTACCATGTATTAGGATATCTAATCCAATGGGTGAGGCTTGGTGCCTTAGACCCATGAGTATTGTGAGGAAAACTCACTGCATGCTAGCATCCTATATAATAGGATACCAATACCACAGATCACTACATCATAATACTATACTACCATATATCAGGATATCTAATCCAATGGGTCAGCCTTGGTGCCTTAGACCCATGAGTACTATGAGGAAAACTCACCTCTCAATCTAGATAATAGTTGATGAGGTCCCGACTCCGAATCTCAGCTCTAACCGTCACCCAATCAACCAAATGACCAATTCTCAAACACAATCCAAAATACCCAAAATACCATTAAGTCATACTTGGTCAAAGTCAAAGTCAAAGTCAACGGCCCTTAATGAAAATTTTCTTTCTTCACGTCGTGACCAAGCCTTGCTCACGTCGTGACCGTCCACTCAGTCCAATTCCCGCTCGCCTCGGCCTAACCTAGTCAACTTAGTCAAAGAAAACACCTAACTGACATCACGACGTGAACACCCATTCTCATGTTGTGAGCTCCAAGGATCCTAATAGAAGACGAGGAATCTTCGAATGTCACATCATGAGATCTTACATCTCATGTCGTGAGCGTTGTCTGAAGCTAAAAGTTGCCATTTTAAGCCCTTATTCCATTAAGACCTTGAATCCATCTCATCCAGAAGTTAAAGGGGACTCCTAAGGTCCATAAAAAAAATGTTTCCTTTATGGTCATGCATGCACCAACATGATCCAACCCCTTTCTAGGTCAAGGGTGAAGAAATATGCTTCAAACTTTCATGCATGCCTCATATACCTCACCAACTTTTAGATCTGAGCAATATGATAGTCAAGGAACTCTTGGAATCCATAAAATAGCTAACTTTATGGATTTAACTCACTCAATCATGCAATAACATGAATAAAATAGACAAAACCCTAGATTTACCTACAATAAGCAATAAAGTTGGAACCTTTGAGACTTACAAAGGTCCAAAAGCAGGAATGGGTGACGATGATGATGATACTTTGCCCACTCCACCATTGGAGTATTTCTTTCCTCTTCTTCTCTTCTTCTTCTTCAAGCTTGAATGCATCAAAAATGGCTAAGGTCTAAAGGAGGAATATGAGTAGGGTTTCTGGAGGCTTAGGGAGTGAGAGAGGCTGAGGGTGGGCAACCCTAGCCCTCTCATTCCTTTAAATATCGAAAAATTTATGGTTTTGGTCATCAACCGCTCTCACGTCGTGAGCATTGGACTGCTCATATCGTGAACCTTAAAATGATGCATGGGTCTACATCACTCCAAACAACATGAGCAAGCATTCCTCACGTCGTGAGAAGGGCCAAAATTGAAACTTTTAACTTTACAATAATAATAAGGTGCACCTGATCCAAGTGTTACAAATACAATTCAAGAGTTTTTTGCAAAATAGTTTCGTCGTTTGCACCACTTTGCCATTGTCGTTTGACACTCGAAAACCCCCTATTAAACTCCGTCACCACTCTGTTGATATTTCTCCACTTGGAATAAATTTGGTCTTTTTTCTGGTAGTCTCAAAGATTCATCTCGTTGACAATACCCTATGTAATTTTTCTGAAAAAAGTTGGACAATCTTGGTTGTTTCCGATCATCAGATCTTCATAAACATCCATCGACACACAAGCTAAAGCCTTTTCTTTGCCCGATGTTCGTTGCTTTGGAGCCACCTTCCACTTTTTTTGGATTGTGGTGGATTCTCTTCCAACTCCGACTTTATTTTAGGGACAACTTCGGGTTCCCCTTGACTTTGGAATTGGGTTTGAAAATTCATTGGGGAGTCAGGAAGATCACGAAATTGATTGAATTCATTTTCTATTTGGGATGAGAAGTTCAATTGTAGTTGGTTTTGAAATTAGAGTTGTCTTTGAAATTGTGGTTGGTTTTGAAAATGTTGATTTTGGTATTGTGTTTGATTTTGGTAGTGAGGTTGGTTTTGGGCTTGAATTGGGTAGTAAAAACCACCAAAATGTAAATTTGGTGGAGAATAAATTGTCTGATTACTTTGATTTTGGACGAAATTTGTTGAAGAATGTGAGATGTTTGGGATTTGGGTGTTTCTTTTGGTATTTTTTTGAGCTTTTGGGTTGGAAGAGAAGCCATTTTTTCACAAGAATTGTATTGTTTGAGTGAAATATGAAGATGGTACAGTCGGGTAAAATATAAAAGGCAGTGATATTTAGATTGGGTAAAAAGGGGGATTTTTTGAAATTTTTTTGAGAAAAACAGTCACAAGGACCATGTCAATTTTTTTCAGGTGTTCTTTCATGACAATTCACAATTTTGAATTATTGATTTTAATGCATATTCATGTCATCATTTGCAAATCAATCTAATCTATTCACTGTGATTTCTGATCTCTACCTATTCAACCTGTAGAAAGAGGGCAGCAAAATATTGCAGCTGAATCATTACTTCCATTCGTTAAACAATTATGCACTTTTTTGTATAATGAATCAAATAGAAAACAAAATTATGGCATTTCCAATTCTAAATATATTTTAATCCTTTACATTTGTTCTGTATTAACTTTTAATATAATGCAGGGAACTATGAATAATTCCCCATAGATAACCAACAATAATTTATTGCAAATAAACAAACCTAAAAAAATCTTTTGGATCCAATCGAAGTATGGATCCCCTTCTAGTTTATATGAATTATGGTACATCAATTATTATTTATGATTCCATGTTTAATAATAGATAAATCTCAACAAGACTTTGTTGGGCGTCCGTTTCCCTTTGTCAATTCTCTCACACATCCTATGAATTGTACTCTTTTTTTCTTACAACTCACAATTTATCCTTCATATCTAGGATCCTTTCCTTTACAAAGAAGAAAATTGAAAGAGAAAAGCAGACACACAGGTATTTTCTTTTATTTATTGTTTACATGTATATTGATTAGTCCTTTATATCATTTTACTCGTATCTATGTATACACTCAATTGTTTTGTTGGTTAAGATATCCTTATTTGAGTATGATTGTCGAACAAAATTCAGTTGATGGAATCCACTTGCCCTTTCATTTTTACTCGTTTGACCTCTAAACATGGCATAAGATTAGTTGTTGATCATCAATTAAATCTAAAATTGTTTAAGAATTTTTATAAACATGTTGATTGTTTACCCATCAAGATTTTCTCTTGTTAAGTCTTCATCATCGGAGACTTAGAATAAATAATAGGGGAGACAATGAATCAACTTATGCGTTATACTAACGGATGTTTAAATTGGCTTTGATTTTGAATCTTAATGTTTTAAAATGATAAATTTTTTTATTAAATTACTTTATATAAAAATTGTGTTTTCATTTTTGTTTTTGTAGTCTTTTGATTTTGTAGAAGAAAAAAAAAAAAACGAACCGAGAAGTTTGGCATCTTTATCCCAAGCTGAATCGCCTATATGTTGTATGAATGATTTTACTTTTAAGGGTATTATTAATTACATTAACCTTAAAAGATGAAAATTATAAGAAAGTTGGTTGTATATTTAGATCAAAAGTTCAAAAAAATAATAAATAATAATAATAATAATAATAATAATAATAATAATAATAATAATAATAATAATAATAATAATAATGAAAAGAATATAACAGTTTGTCAACTCAATAATAGAATTCAATGAGCACATGTACTCCTTCAATTTATAAAATAGTCTTAAAACAATTTGTCAACTCAATAATTTAAAATTTTCATAACTAGTCCCTATGGTTGGTACAAAATAATCATTACAAGTCCTTTTGAGAAATTATTTATATGATTGGTCATTTTAAGGTTTAAAATGCATAGGATGAATCTTTTTCTGTCAAATAGGAATACATATCGTGTGCTCTTTAAACCAAAAAAAGACCAACCATATTACTCAAAAGGACTCACCGTGTGCGCTTTAAACTTGAAATTGACTAATTATATCAAAAAATCCCAAAAAAAGCTTGTATTGATATTAATTTTCTCTCAACCACAAAGACCAATTGTTAATTTTTTTTTTCATAATTTGAAATAACATTGACTAACAAACATAAACAAATTTAGTCATTTAATTTATAAATTCCTTATAAGATCATAAAAACAAAAACTTGTTTGATTATTATTAATGTTATATATATATATATATATATATATATATATATATATATATATATATATATATATATATATATATATATATATATATATATATACTGACTTCTAATATTACTAGTATTTAAGTCACTCACGTGTTGTGATGGAGAAATCATTGATCAAATTGATCACAAAAATATAAAAACAAAAGTTTTGATCCAAAAGGAGGAGAAAAATAAAAATAAAGTTTGAAAGTTTATCTATCTTATTTGTTACAATACCAAAAATGAAAATTTGATTAAATAATAATAGTAAGTAATATTAATAAAAACAAATTATGTAAGGAATAAAAAACATAACTTTCAAAAATAATAAGAACCAAAAATTACAAAAAAAAAAAAAAAAAAAAAGTTGTGATCTAAAAGGAGGAAAAAAATAAAAATAAAGTTTGAAAGTTTATCTTATCTGTTACAATAAGTAATATTAATAAAAACAAATTATGTAAGAGATAAAAAATATAAGAATAAAAAAATATAACTCTAAAATATAATAAGAACCATAAATTACAACTCTAAAATATAATAGTAAGTTATAAAAAATATAACTCTAAAATCTAATAAGAACCAAAAATTACAACTCATAAATCATAAAATACTAATAATTTAACATTAAAAATATCTGTTTTTAAAACTGCTAAATTAAAATTACTTGATAAAAAAATTCAACTTTGAAATTTTTTTTATTAACATATCCAACATCTCAATTTCCAAAGAGCCTCTTCTTATGCATTTTGTATTGAATGCTTTAAATGTTATACTTTTGTACGTTTTAGATGGTTTTGTTTTGAACATAACAACAGCACATGAACACCTCCATACAAACAAAGCATGTACAATGCAAATTATATATATATATATATATATATATATATATATATATATATATATATATATATATATATATATATATATATATATATATATATATATATAGGATTAGGTTCTATGGAAAACAATATTCTTTAAAACCGCACATTTTTATATAAATTTGATGAAATTTTTTTTGAAAAAAACCAAAAAAATAAAAAAATAAAAAAAATTAAAATAAATAAATAATTATATATATATATATATATATATATATATATATATATAAAGTCAAAAAATTTTGTGATCTTTAAGTATATTTTTATGGTTTTTAGGGTTTTTTTTGTTTTCCATATAACCCTTCCATATATATATATACAGGCCCGACCCAAGGGTAGGGCGACCTGAGCTATGGCCCAAGGCAGCAGTGGGCTGAGGGGCATCAGTTTTTCAATAGCTGTAATGGGTATTGGGTACGTACGGGCCAAAAACGATAATCCATTAAACCATTAAGTCTATTAGCAACATTAAACATAAGAAACATAAGGCCATAAGGGAAAAAGGGCACGAGATTGGCTGCGACAATAAAAAAAATACGCAGGCATCTTTCTTGGTATTGTAAACTCACACGCTTAAATCAAAATCGAGGAGTCGCGGCACATTAGACGAGTAGAATCACAGGAGATGGCTTATGATTATACGATTATTAATTCGGTTCTCCTTCTTGTTTTCGTAAATTAATCCCAAAATCAAAAACCCCTTCTCCTTCTATACTTTTTGAGTTTCGAGTTCTCCTTCTCTGTCTCGGGGTTTTGACTTCTAGTTTCAGAAATCACCATTAAGTTTGGTATTTGAGTTATGGAATCTGAGTGTTCCTTCTAATATCGGCTCTTTTTTAGTTATGATGTTCTCATTCTTGGCTTTTGATTTTGATTTCAAATTAAGGTAATTATTCTGAAATTCTTATGGTGATATTAGGTTTCTGAAATTATTAATTTTTAGATATTATGATATCGCCGTATTGTAAAGCAGTGATATTTTGACCGATGAAATATTCCGATAGAATGAAAATTTGTATTATACTTCAAGGAGAGGCATTACTAGATTCTTTGACCAATTGGAACATAATTTCTTGACTTCGTACCCTTATAGCAAGAAAATATGTTGTTTATGACTTAAAATCCTATAGTTGTGGTTATTATTGTGATGTGGTTATGCTTTTGTAAGTTGTAACATGGGTGAAAGATCATATGTTAAACTTTAGTCTATCTTGGAATTTGGGAAATGAGATCCCTCTCTTGCATATAAATTCTAGAGCGGTTATTTTGTTTATTAACCTTTAACCAAAATCATTTTCATGCTATCAAAACATTATGCCTTCTCACTACTGGTGATTTAACTTTTTTGATATTAAGATTAGTATAATCTATTTATTCTGATTAAATGTATTCTATTAGTGTTGAACCATTTAACTTTTTTGATATTAAGATTAGTATAATCTATTTATTCTGATTAAATGTATTCTATTAGTGTTGAACCAATCTGTTTCAAACCCTATGAACTTAAAATCTTATGGTCCATTCAAATATGCAATTGTGAGCTTGAGTCAAATATCTGTACAAAACAGGAAATATGAGTTCTGATATTTTAATCAACTGATTGACATTGCAGAGGAGTAGAATTTGTAATGTCTCCATCAAGTTAAAAGATCGTAGGTTAAAGGACAGTGGGAAAAGATTAATAGAAAACTTTTGTGAAAAGAATGATTTGTTAAACAAGTTATTTGAAAACCATGAATTATAAAAGACTTGGAATTTGCAATGGTTATTTTGATTTTGTATGTGATTCTAAGTTGTTATGTGATTAGGTATGATATTTTCAACTTCTTGATGGTTTGTTGATCGTAAGGACATTTTTTTATTAAACACACTCATTTACCAACCTTATCAACCAACGTCATTTTTATATATATGATTTGGTCCATATTACTAGATAAATATAAGGGCATTATTCTATTTTCTAGCCCTGGGCATGAAAAATCAATGGACCGGTCCTATATATATATATATATATATATATATATATATATATATATATATATATGGTTGAGTTCAACAAGAAACCATTTTAAACCTTAGAACGAAGAAACCAAACTTTTCTAAAACTTTAGAGCAATTTTTTCATCGAAAAAAAAAATAAAAATATAGAAATTCATAACTTTTATCCTCCATCCATTGATATAAAATTTGATAAAAAAAATTGATTTGTTCAGATTCACCCTGTGAAATCTGTGCTGTGAAATCTGTGCATATTCACACTATGAATCTGTGTAGATTCACACTGTGAATTTGTGCAAATTCATACAGTGAATTTATACAAAATTAATGATTTATAGTGAATTTATACAAAATTACTAAATATAGGTGTGTATGGGGCATTTTATACCTCACATGGATCTTCAAACATATTAGATTTGAACTTTTTCTTGGTTGGTATTACTTGGAGGATATGCATTGTCAAATGATATATTAATTGTTAGATATGCATTATTACTTATTTTATTAACTAAACATTGATTTTATTGAATTTGATTTTCTTCCTTAGCAGCATAATTAGATATATTGGTTTAATTGCATAAACATTGTTTAGTATAATTATCATATACATTTCATATACAGTGTCGAAAAATATACTGAAATTTGATTCTTTTTTCCTTAAGAATATTACTAAAGTTGTCAGACCGGTCAGACCGATCACAATTAAAAATTAGACAAAATTGTCTGTCTTATATGTCGAAAATTGTCACTTTGATCAAAAAATGTTTGAACTAGCATTGGTGGTTTAAAAAATGTTTGAACTAGCACCGGTGGTCAAAATAAGTGAAAACATAATAAATAGTCTTTGTGGTAGTGAAATGACGAAAATACTTTTTAATTAACGGACAAAACTTAACGGAGTTACCAATATGGATCAATCGTCAAAAGTTTTGAAAGCATAGGAAACATCTGTGATGTTTTTAAACCACATAGACTAAACTTCAAATTTTAGGAAACTACAGGGACCATATATGATGTTTTTTCGTTATATATTTATAAATTGAAACCGAGTAGTGTCCAAGGATCCCCTGTGTCCCATATAGGTCTGCTCTTATATATATATATATATATATATATATATATATATATATATATATATATATATATATATATATATATATATATATATATATATATATATATATATATATATATATATATATAAAGAGAGAGAGAGATTCTTATCCGTCAATAGTACGAGTTAATATATTAATAGTGTTTTATTTGGATTAAATTTAAATATTTTTTTTCTGAATTTTTATTTTTTATTTTTCTCAATTTCATTCTTTAATTTTTTTTAAAAGAACTCCTTAAAATTGAAAGTTTTTACTGAAAAATATAAAATGAAAAATTGAAAGTTTTAAAATAAAGTAAAATGTTAAAGGTTTTTTTAGAAAAATAAAATAAAAACTATTAGGGCTTTTTCTAACTTTTTTTTCCTAAAACTAAAAATACATGTTTTTATTTTTAATTTTTTAATTTTTTTAAGATATTAACTTTTTCATGCTTTTCACCTTAGGTGATTTTAGAATGCAGCTTTGTTTTTCATATGTTCTTATTAGATGCATTGTCATTCATCTTTTTATTCAATTTATTATTTATATGTATTATATAACTCTATAATTTTGTATTATATATAATTTATTGCATTTTTTCTTAAAATATATTAAGTCTAAAAAAGTTATATTAATTTTTAATAAAAAAGCAACATTTATTTGTTAATAATTTTATTATAATTTTTTATTTATTAAAGAGTTCAATAATTATTGATTTTCATATTCATTAAACACTAACATGACTTTGCAGTATAATTGAATTTATTGTATAACAACTAAACGTTCCATCTTATACAAACCTTTTAGTAAACCATTCGTTGTGAAGCTATTTGTTTGACAAAATGAGGTTGGTTTCGCTATTATATTTGTTTCATCTTTATTCAAGTTTTATCACAATAAAATCAGAAGTTATTTTATATAAAATAAGGTTTATTCAATAAGAGATATTTTATTTTGTATTTATTTTCGCATTTTAGACCTAAAACCTTTTTTTTACAAAATAAATCCAATGTTGACATATTCCTTGTTCTTTGATTAATAGAGCGAGTTACTAAGAGCTAAATTGGTTTTATTCCATAAAAACCTAGATTTATTTCTTATTTTACGTTTAAACCTAAGTTTTTTTTTCAAAGTAAACACATCTATAACCTATTTCTTTGTTATATTATTAATGGAGCCGATTACCAACATGTAACCCTATAACTCTTAAAACACATGCATCCTAAGTATCGATCAAATCATCTAGTTAGATAGTATGTTTTCCACCCTAAATATAGTTTACAAAAAACTTGATAACTACTAACTAACCCATTGCTTCTAAAGTGTCAATTTTAGAATAATTTCATAATGGATATGATTTCCAATATAAAGCATCAACATAATTTCACCAAGGTATCATGTTAGAGTTATAATTTTACACATACACAACGCAAGTGTTTCACAAAGCAATATGACTTGATTATTGTAACATCCAAAAATACAAGGTAAAATTTTCATTTTTAAATCAACCAAATCATTCATTCATTACATCCAAAAGATAGACAGAGTATCGAAAGGTGTTTAAAAATAACATTAGAGTAATACCAAAATCAAAGTGTGGAATCTCTAGTGGATGCGATGCAATCATGTCGGGTCCTTCCCTTTGGAACCATAATTACCTGAAACATTTAAACATAAGTTGTATGCACAAAGTTTTACGAGTTCCCAAAAATAACACATATTGTACATATCAATGGGCCTAATCGTAGGGGTATATTTCAACCCATGTGAATGCTATGATCCAACCATAGTCTTATAATCACTTCCGTTGCTACAAACCATCTATAATCTTTCCTTCCATGATCCAACCATGGTCTTCCATACAAGTGATGTGATCTAACCACAGTCTTTCATACAAGTGTTGTGATCCAAAAATAGTCTTTCATGCAAGAGTCACAAAAATAGTCTAGCATCCTATATAGTAGAGTGAGAAGACTCACCTCATAAATGCATTCAATAGCTAACGATCTCTCACAGTAAAAAAGCAGATGCTACACACCTCCTACTGAATCATAAAAGGTAAATCCTTAGTCTACCTTCTAATACTAGCAATTGACCAAAAGTCAAACCATGTCAAAAAGTTAACGATCAAATGACCTCCACATTGTGGCCAACCCATGGCTACGTCATGGCTACAAAATTTAGTCGCAATCAGAATGTGCTACCATGATGTGGTTAACATGCCACCACCCTGCAGGTTCCAAGCGAAATAGTCGCAAAACCCTTCTTCACCACGTCATGGTTACTACAATTTGGACGATTTAATGGATTCAGTTCTAAATCCACTAAGCCACTTGTTCATACTTTCTAGGATGCTTCTTGGGACCTTAATGGTCCATAAAAGTCCAACCTTTATGGGCATGCATGACTCATGCATTCTCTTCACCCAACTAGGTCAAAAGATGATAAAATGGCCTAAAACACCTGTATGGCTCTTAAAACTGATTCACCTTCTAGATCTATAAGATATAGTAACCAAGGGAGTGATATGAGTTATAAATTTGCAAACTTTATCTCATAGTACCATTCCAGTCACAACTATGAACCCATAAATGCAACCAAATCCTAGATCTATTAAGAAGGAACAAAAAATAATAAGTCTTGGACTCTTACAAATGGTCTAGGGAGTGATTCCAAAGATGGAAAAGAGTTGCTTGCTTGATCCTTGCACCAAAATGAGCCAAGAACTTCAAAGGGAGGCCATGGTTAATATGGCCTTAAGCTCGAAAATGAGGGCTTTTTTACATCATCCGTCACCACGTCGTGGAAAGCATGCTGCCATGTCATGGTGCCTTTAATGAAAACTCATGTTCCTTACAGAATGCGACGCCGTGGTAGTCCTTTCACCACTTCGTGGACAAAGAAAATCCTCAAGAATTACAAACTAAAATACGTACCTGGAATCAGGCGTTACAATCATCTTTGTTACTAGTGATTAATAACTCTTAATATTGGATTATAATGGAAATTTTCTTTATCAAACTCATTACACAACCCCTTATTTTTTTTTCTAAACCTTACCATTATTATCAACGTAAGGGTTAATGATTAACAAAGTATATTATATTGTTGACGACCAACTTCTAAACTATTTACAATCTCTTCACTATGATCTTCCATGATAGTCACATACACTCAAAATTAAATCATAATATATATAAAAGAACGACCCAAAACGAGCATCTTTCCTTTTAGGTTGATAGTTAAACAAAAAATCAATTATAATAATAGAAGTATGGTTAGACCAAGCACATCCATGCCTTTCTAAATAACATCAATATTGACTAATGTTTATGTATGAAAGGGTGTATGTGAGGTAGGGACAGTTAAGGAGTGTAGTTACAACCTTGAAGTAACAATAAGTGTTTGTTAATGTTAAAAGTCGTTTCTAAATACGCTCTTTCCAAAAAAAAGTCGGTTCTAAATACAGAAAAAGCTTAAGAAGTATGAAAAGTTAGAAATGACATGATCACAAGTTCACAACATATCAAGATAAATAAGTAAGTACATTAACAATTGATAGTATAATATCACTATAATATGATGTGCTAAATTACTATATAAGATAAATATTGTTTCTTGAACTATTTGGATTAAGTAGATTATCAAGTTATACTAAATCTTGTGGCCTATCTATAAGTTAGTGGTTCCCTATGATATTAGTTGTTGGGGATATCTGAAATAACAAAGAATAGGGTAAAGTTTATTTTGAAAATAATTAGGTTTAAAACAAGAAAAAAAAAACCAAAATGTAGGGTTTTTTAAGGAATACACACAATTAAGTTGATAAGCGGATCCATTAATTAACAGTTAAGTTTATTTCGAAAAAAAATGTTCTAGATCCAAAACAAAATATACTTTATTTGATTGAATGAAGCCTATAAAATATAGCATTACTAATGATGAGTTATATATTCAATCACATGAATCAAACTAAAGTAAATGCAAGTACACATCGTGTAAGTAATTCTTTTAATTTCTATGATTGAGAAGGAAATGGGTTAGCATAGAAAATGACAACAAGAGAGTGAAAAATGAAATTACGTGGAAAATGTTAATGACTCTAACCTATGACACTATTTATAGAAAACATGCCAACTGCCTTTAATTATTGATCACTAAACAATGTGTAGACTTCGACACTTAAGAGACAAATAAAGTGCTACACATAATAAAAAATATATTGATATAGTTAATATATCGATATAGACTACAAGATTGATCTTCGACATATAAGTCTTCGACACCAACTGCACTTTAAAGATAACTTCAACATTTATGCTTATTCACAACAAAATACATTATATACAAATTTCTGATGATCATATTTAAAATATACCCTATATTCGACACGATGCATGAAATTCTAAATGCGTGTTTAGCAAAAATAACAGGAAATGTAGTTTTTATTTGTATAGGATTGCTTGGAAAAAGTAACCGAAAGCTTTTAAAACATGTATAGTTACATAAACAGACATATTTGTAAAATATAAAATAAAAACATAATTTAAAGAAAAAAAATTATTATGTCAGTTTGCAAGTATGTAAAAAAGTTTTTTGTTAAATGCTATATTTGAAATAACTTTTTTAAGCTAAAAGTTAAAAATTTATGCTGTCGAACGAATTATTTTTCATAAAATCTAAATGCAAAAAGTTCCCATAAAATGGGTACCCAACACACCCTACGGAAGGTTTTGAATTTTAATCACGTCTAGTTACTTTTAGTATCGGCTTACCTTTTTATTATGTATGACTACTAGCTAGTCACCATACATATTAAAATTTCTAATTAATTAGTAATTGATAAGATATATAAATAATCAAAGATAAATTTCGAAGGTCGACAAAATTATATTTTTTTGCATTTTTCATGTTGGATTTTCATTGTATAGATGCATGTATATCCTCTTTTTTGTATTGTATGCAAAAATTATCGAATAAGTAACATAACCATGGGTTATTTTACTTTATATATAAGATTGTGTTAAAACCTGTTAAATAAGATCAAAGTCTAGATGTTTATATGATTTGTTTCTAACTTCTGTTAAAAGGGTTCTAAGAATTTAATAAAAGCTCAGCTATAACAATTAAAGTCATACCATTTCATTAAATATATTAAAAAAGCCACACCATTTTTGAATATCTAGCTCCATCCACCATCTCACCGTGCCCCTCTCTTCTCTCTCAATGTCAACAGGAAAAAATGGGTGACGCTTTAGTGACAGCTATTGCCGAGCGCATACATAAAAAGGTAGTCTCAATTGCTGCCAAAGATATCGCCCTTGCCTGGGGTTACAAAAAGAAGTTGGACACTCTTGAACATACGTTAAAAATTATATGTGCCAAGTTACGGGATACTGAGAATGAAAAAGGTAAAAACCATGGTGTGATGGTATGGCTGACACTCCTAAAACATGTAGTTGGTGAAGCAGATGATCTGTTGGATGAGGTTCATTACGAAATGCTGAGGCATGAGGTGGTGACACGAGATGAATCCAGAATGATATCCTTCAAATCTGTCCCGAGTTTGAAAACATTTTCAATTCGTAGAGGATTAGGGCACAGGATCGAAAACATTACCGAAAAGTTTTTTGAGATGAATGAACATGCCAACAATTTAGGACTACAAAATAGACACCCTCATCTTGTCCAGGATGGTGTCTATCAGGAGACTGATTCATGTCTTGATGAATTCAAAATTGTTGGAAGGGAGAGTGATGAACTACATATCATACAACTTTTAACCGAATCAAAAAAAGAAGAAAAAATTAGGATTCTTCCCATTGTGGGAATGGGTGGAATAGGGAAGACCACACTGGCTAAGTTGGTCTACCATAATCCAAAAATCGAGCAACATTTTGATGCTAGAGTTTGGTTGTGTGTGTCGGTTATGGTTGACGTCGACACAATTCTTGCAAAGATTTGTAGATTTCTTGGCGGATATAAATGGAATTTACAAACTAGGGTCAACTTAATTACATATCTTCAAGAGAAGTTGGGATCAAAAAGGTATTTGGTAGTCTTGGATGGCGTTTGGGATAGAGAGATGACACATTGGGATGATTTCCAGAGTTGTATGCTAAAAGTAAACCCACAGAATGGAAGTTGCATTCTTGTCACTACACGAAATCTTGAAATTGGAAGTAAGGCTTTTAATGAGGAGTTCCATGCTTTGCAAGGTCTTTCTGATGATGACTGTTGGTATATCTTTAAAGAGAGAGTGTTTGTAGCAGGACAATCATTGTTGCCAGAATTAGAGGAGATAGGACATGACATTGTGAACAAGTGTCGTGGTTTGCCGCTGTTAGTAAAGGTAATAGGAGGCATGTTGCGAAACTATAATAAAAAAGAGAAATGGTTGTCCATCAGAGATAGCAACGTTTGGGATCCAGAAGAAGAAGGAGATATAGTTCAAAACATCTTGAAATTAAGCTTTGATAATCTGCCTAATTTTGTTGTCAAGCAATGCTTCACATATTGTTCCATTTTCAACAAGGACAGGGTCATGAACAACAAAGAACTTATCCAATTGTGGATGGCTTTAGGGTTGGTTCTAGATGATGAGAGTACAAAAAAGGAGATGGAGGATGTTGGAAATGATATTTTCCAACTTTTAGTAAGAATTTCAATGCTCCAAGATGTTAAAAGGGATGAGTATGATTACTTCACTTATTTTGGCATCCATGAAATCGCTTCTTGTGGTACACATAATCAGGTGTATGATCTTTCAGTATCACTTTCCAAACATGAAAACTCGTGTCTGATGCTTTCGACAAACAATGATATTCTACGTATTCCTCAGGTTAAACATCTTTCTGTGTACCAAGAACGGAATGAGCATTGTGAATTCAACACCAAGCTTTCTACGGTTATAAAAGATTATCTTACATGTAGAAGTTTGCAAACAATGTTCTTTGAGGGTGAAATTGAGAAAAACATTTCCTTTCAACGTTTCAACTCCATACGAATCCTAAAGCTCTCTTGTTGTGAAGTAGAGGAGCTAGATGATTCACTTGGAGAGTTGGTGTATCTTAGGTTTCTTGATTTATCATACACCCGAATCCAATTTCTTCCAAAATCTATTGGTAAACTTTACCATTTGCAAACTCTGAAGTTGTATGGCTGCTATGCTCTCCTAGGATTGCCGGAGGAAATGACAAATTTGATAAGCCTAAGAAACTTAGAGTTTCCAAAAATTGTCAGAGTGCACAAGGTGGGACAACTGACTTCTCTACGAACCTTACCTTTCTTTGGTGTCCATGGATGGAAGGGATATCAAATTGAAGAGCTGGGTAGTCTGAAACACCTTCGTGGAGAGATACAAATTTTCAATCTGGAAGAAATTAGCAGCAAAGAAGATGCTTTGAAGGCTGATTTATCACGAAAGAAGAATTTATACATGATAGATTTCATTTGGTCTAGGAATGAAGGTTCCAATAGAAATGACTTGGATGTATTGGAAGGCTTGCAACCCCCTGAAAATGTGAAACATTTGACAATTTTAAATTTTTCTAGTGATAATTTTCCGGCATGGGTAATGAAGATGGCAATAAATATTGATGAGAAATGGGTGCCCCTTCGTCATCTTGTTGGGATCAAATTATCTGGATGTAGCAGTTGCCTCTATCTTCCGATCCTTGAGTACTTGCCACTTCTTCAAGATCTTGTGTTACAGAACATGGACAACTTGACATGCTTAAAAAGTTCTTTACACCAAGGCAACAATGTTACAAGATTAATGAAGCCTTTATCTCCATCACTGAGATCTCTCCAACTAAGTGGTATGAAAAGACTAGAAAAATGGATAGATACATCAACGAATAGCTCAACAATGATATCGCCTGTTCTTGAGACGTTGCGAATTCATGAGTGCCCAAAGATAATTCTCTTAGACGAATGCCATCCCCATCCTCTTGTTTCCTTACAAATAGATAGTTGTGATAACCTCGTATCCATTAAGAGTATACAAGGCCTAAAATCTCTGGAATCTTTAGAAATCCACAAATGTCCTAGTCTTTTAAGAATACCCGATTTACCCCACCAAGGAAATTCTTTAAAGATCATGAGAATCATTTGCAGCAGTAAATTGACTTACTTACCTCGTGAAATATTCAACTGTTATTCCTTCTTAACCAAGTTGTCACTTGGTCCCTTCTCCAATGAGCTCCATTCTTTCCCAAGTCTCCAAGGCATAGAGAAGTTGAGAAACCACCTACGCTCGTTAGAATTGTCTGGTTGGCATCATTGGGAGTCAATACCTGAAGAAATAAAACACCTAACGTTACTCACTCGGCTTTTCATATATGGTTTTGGAATGCAAGAATTGCCCACCTGGTTAAACAATATGTCATCTATCCGAGATACGAGGTTCTATGATTGCCCCAGGTTGGATAAAGGACTAGTTAAATTGGGAGTTCCACGGGGAAGTGGATTATGTCTTCTTAAATGGAATGAGAGTGTATATTGATATGTTAGTTGATTAGTGGTTTTAGTTTTTAAAAAGGCTGAACATGGTTTTGAGTTCATGTATTTTACTTTGTCTGTATGGTTATTTCGTATTTATAAAGATATATAATCTGTTACAATTACATGAATCACTTGCAACATTTTATTTAAAAGATTTATTCAAGTTAAGTCACCAATTAAATCGGAGGGAGTTTTGTTTTGAGTATTAAGCAATAAAGGGGGGATGTTGGACCACCAGGTAACATCTATAAAATCCTTATGAGTGAAAATGAATCTTTACTAGTATTGGCATATGCAATGATTCTTATGGAATGGTATCATTCCCTTATAGGATGCCCCTGTAATAATATGACTTGCCCCAACAATAGGAGCTAGGAGCGTAGTGGTTGAGTTGCAAAATTTCACACAGAAGGTTTAAGGTTCACCACAAGAAATGTCCTTTTTAGTGGCCATTTGTTTAGTGACTACTTAAAATATTGTTACTAGTAACATCATTGTCACCATATATTAAGTCATCATTTTCGATGACACCTTAATGTCACGTAGAAACAATACAGCGACACAATAATGATCAGTGAATTAAAAAATGAAAGAAGTTTAGTGATTATTTATAATTTGTACAAAAAAATAGTGAATATAAAATAATGATCATTAAATAAAATTTAAAATAGCAAAATAAATCGTTACAAAAAAGTTGTAGTCTGTGGCTAAATGACCAAAAATAATGGTCACTTATTTGAGGCTTAATGACAAAAAATTATGGTCATGTATTCAAGACTTAGTGACAAAAAATAATGGTTAGAGACTTAATGAGCAAAAATAATAGTCAATAAATACTCTTCTTTTTCTAACCTGCCTTAATGTCATATAAAAATATTATAACTACGTAGTACTGGACATTAAATTTTTAATGATCATATAAAATAATGGTCATGAACTATTTATATGTTTATAAGTTGAACAAAAGATAATGGTCACTACAAATTCAATATTACAAATATTGTTATTAATTAAACAACAAAACTGAGAATTCTAAACTTAAATCGTGTAAATGGTAACGAGGATAGTTTGGTAATTACCATTTTGATTGAAAGGCATTATGGTAATTTCCCATGAAAAACACAATATTAGATATTATGGTGTCACTACATAGATTTCTGATTATTTCATGTTAATAATTTTCAACCATTTGATGCTTATTGTACGATCATAAATATAAACTCAGTTAAGAAAATTATCATTTGGATAAATTTATTACATTTCATTTCACTGCATAATTTATCAACCGAAAATGTCAACAATGCCCTTACTTTGAACCAACGAAAAATCTCATCGCCATTACGCACAATCCATTCCTCCCTTTCTTCTATTCACAATCTGCATCGACCACCGCCACCATCGTTACCTTGCATTTCGTCTTCCATTGATGCTGCTCCAAGGCATTTATGTATACCAACATAAGCTTCTAAGACTTTCAATTTCTTCTTCTGCTTCGATTTTAGGTATGTTTCTCAACACTCTTCTACTTCGTATGACGATCGCTTCTCCAGAAATAATACATCAACTTGAATTTTTTATTTTTTAATATAAAACATCGACTTGTTGTTCATTTTAGGTGGATTTTAGTATTGTTCTTATAGGTTAATTTCGCTAAACTTAATTCCTTCAATTTTATGAACAAGTGTTGTATGAAATTCCACAATGAAATGCTAATAGTACACTCCAATGCTAACCAAACACGCTTGTAGTACACTATCCAAGACTTGTGTTTCCCATTTTCATGCATATTTTTTATTTCAAACTCTCTATGATGATATATATATATTTTTTTTTATCAATCTCTTTTTTAAAATACTAAAATGTGCATAAGGATTGTATCATGGAAGGCTGAGTGAATGTGGTACCACATATGGCAGACCATATCTTCCCTGTGAATTAAGAAGTGGAACTCTTGGTCCTAATGAGTTTGTTAAAACTTTATACTTATTGCACACTACAACTTACTACATTTGTAAGTTATTCACCAAGTGTTTACAACCGTCACCATATTACACTTATATACGGAAAGAAATATCATCATACTTCCATTTCGTCCTTTGGAAAAAACTAGCCATTTATAGCAAAACATTATTCAAATAAAAGAGAATTTCATTGGTACAATACTATAAAGCCTTAATAAGTTAAAAAATGGAAAGTACACATGCCACCGGTTTGTTGGAATTCTAAGTCACGTAGGACCTTAGAGACCAATCAATCTAGTTTATGGCATGTCGGTCTAAAGCTAGTTTCCTTATTCTATGTTACAAGTCGGTATCTAAAATTATATATATATATATATATATATATATATATATATATATATATATATATATATATATATATATATATATATAGATTGTTTTAGATCGAGTTATGATCATTGAGAGACATTGTAAACACCATGACTTTTAAGTGATTTTCTCATAATAATCAAAGAGCTATTTTGGTTAATTGTGTTTACATATTCTAAACTTGAATTGGTATCAAAGCTCGAGTGTTGGAAGCTTTGAGAAGGAGGAGCTGCTGCGGTAAAGGAAAAAGAGGTAGGATCGACTGTCATTGCATGTCCCATGCTCAATTCGACAAACTACACCATGTGGGCACTGAGAATGAAGGTTGCCTTATGAATTCACAAAGCATGGACTGTAATCGATCCAGGAACAGAGTATAATGAAGAAAAGGTTTACCTGGAGATGGGGTTGCTATATTAGGCTATATTGGAGACTCTAATCATGCAGATTGGAGATGTTGAATCCTCAAAGGCGCTCAAGGATGCGATTAAAGCTTGTCATGTTGGGGTTGAACGGGTCAAGGAGGCAAGGCTGCAAACCCTAACCGTCGAGTTTGGTTGGCTCAAGATGTCGGAGTCGGTCAATTGATGCATTTGCCGGAAAGCTATCAGGGGTTGTTTCAAGGTCAGTTACTTTAGGCGAGGTTATTGAAGATTCGAAGTTAGTGAAGAAGTTTCTCAAAAACTTGCCCGGTCAAAGTTCATACACATGGTCGCCTCTTTGGTGTTGGATTAGTGTCTAAGGCTGTAACTATATTTGGTAAGTACTTGACCCGATTGTGCATGGTCCTTTTGGGTTGCCTTCACCATAGCAACTTGATAGGGTGATTTAGAGAGAAGAGATATTATTATTAATGTATTATAAAGATTAATATGTTAACGGAATAATAATATTAATTTGATTAATATAAGTTATAAATTAATTAGGAATTAATTTGGTGACTTAAAGAGATTAATTAAAGTAAGGGGTATTAACTGTCAAATATGTGATAGTTGTATTTTGAGCTAAGAATCCTTATGGATAATGGGTTGGACGATTTTAGGGATGTGGATCACCTAGAAATCGTCCAAGGCTTATCTTGGAAGGATAATTGGATTGCTTTGAGGCTAAGTTATCCAATTAGGGTTTTAGGGTGAAACCCTAGGAGCTCACAGTATAAATGGACCCTTTGGGGTGGTGAAATCGTGACCTTTGTTATCGGAGTAACCCTAGAGCCGATTTCCCTCTTCCTTACCTCTCTCAAATCATCTTCTTGCTAGTTGGTGTTTGTAAGCCATTAGAGGATTGACAATTGTGACTCTAAGCTCCAAGAAGAAGAAGGTTTCAAGCAAGTAACTCAAGGTATTATTCTAGATCTGTTTTCATATAATTTTGATTGTTAGTTTACAATAGATCTAGCCATGAAAGTCTTGGATATATTGCATGTTCAATTAGAGAAACCTAGATCCAAGCTATAGGGTTGTATGTGCACATAGGGAAAGTTCTTATGTCCAAAACCCATCATTTGGAACAGGTACTCAATTTGAAAACTATCAGATTCGAAGATGTAGTCGTCGATTGAAGGACTACCAGGAAAGAATTAGAGAAGACAACGTCAATAGGAATTATCAAAAGAGGGTGCTCTTCATGAAATCGTCACCTGGTGGTAGTAGCTCGTCGTTTGGTGGTGGTGGCTCGTCGGGGTCTCACGGAGGAGCGAAGGGAAAGTGGAGAGGATTGAGCGGGTCATCCAGATCAAATCAAACGAATGGGTCAGATGGGTTGAATAAAACCAAGTCATCCGAAGGACAACAACCCAGCACTAATGGATCCAACAACCATCAGAATTCTGGTTTTGACCCAAATCAAAATCAGAAACCAAAAAGGACCGATCCATAGTTGTGTGTTTTTGGTGCAATAAACCGGGGCACTTCGCATCTTAGTGTCCGGACTAAATCCAAAAATTACAAGAAATTAATTTTGTCGAATTAGACGATATCGATGCGTCCGTATTTTTACATGAGACCGTGTTTTTAAATGAAAAAGGTAATATCGTCTCGATACGACTCACAAGATAACGATCAGTGGTTTGGGGCGAGCAAACATATGACTAGAAACCGGTCGTTTTTCCATGAACTCGATGAAGGCATAACCGGGAGCGTTAAATTTGGATATAATTCATGTATATGATATAAAGGGAAAAGCTCTATCCTCTTCCAAGGAAAGTAGGTGAAACAACAATTGATGATGGGGATTTATTAGTCTCGGACAAGTAACTGAAGCCGAGTATGATATTCGGATGAAAGACAACTACTTGACCATGCACGATGTCGATAATTGCTTATTGATGAAGGTACAAAGAACTCCAAACCACCTTTATAAAATAAAATTAAAAATTGGAGTTCTTATTTGCCTTCATTAAAGACTACGAGAAGACACATGGCGATGACATGCAAGACTTGGCACATCAATTTCGGGTTAATGAAAAGGATGTCCAAGAAGGGTCTAGTCGAAGGGTTGCACCAATTTTATCATGGGAATGAATTGTGTGAATCTTGCTTGGTGAGCAAGCAAACAAGAAAGTCATTCCTGACTATGATAACATACAAAGAAAAATGACCATTGGATCTAGTTTATGGTGATTTATGTGGTCCGATCACACCGGAAACCAAGGGTGAAAATCGATGTCTTCACACTAATTGATGACTTTTCATTTTTTATGTGGATTTATCTCATGAAAGAAAAAATTAGGCGTTGCCACGCTTCAAAAATTCAAAGCATTGGTGGAGAATGAAATTGGAAAGCCTTTGAAAGTGTTTAGAAGTGATCGAGGAGGTGAGTTTACATCTCTCGAGTTTAATTTTTTGTAATAAAAACAGACTCATCCCATATCCACCACAAGAAAACGGAATTGTGGAATGAGGAAACCAAACACTTATGGACATGCCACGAAGCATAATGAAGGCAACGCATGTTCCAAACTACTTATGGGGAGAAGTGGTAAATCACTCTACAAATCTAATTAATCGCGTTTACACACGAGTCCTTGGTGATACAACTCTATATGAAATTTTTTATAAAAGAAAACCATCTTTAGAAAATATTCATATATTTGGGTGTCTAGCAAATGCAAAAGTTGAACCAGTAAATCTCAAGAAGTTGGATGCAAGATCAAGACCACTAGTACATCTTGGTTCCGATCCGGGTACGAAAGCCTATCGACTATTTAACCCAAAACACAAAAAATAATTTTGAGTTGAGGCATTATTTTTGATGAAACAAAAGGGTGGGATTAGGTTAAAGAAGCAATAACCGACAATGAAGAATCGAGCACATTCATAGTACCATGGTACTACCTGTAAGACGAGGCGAACAATAATTAAGGAAACGATGTAAACAATGATCCAATTAAACTCATTGAATCAAATCATGAGTTTGAAGATGGCGCGAAAGTACCGAAGTTCAACAAGGAGTTGGAAACCAAAGGCCCTCAACACCAAGAGTACCTCCAAAATGATTCAAGATTATGATCTTGATCTTGATAATCTCGAAGAACTCCTCCTAACAAGCAATGACGAGCCGGTATGGGTTGAAGAGGTGAAGAGAGAACCGAAGTGGGTCAAAGCCATGCATGCGAAAATCAATTCGATAAACAAGAATAATACTTGGACTCTCGTGAACAAGCCTATGGGGGTAAAACCAATCAGATTTAAATAGGTGTTCAAATTGAAGAAAAATGCAGAAGGCACCATTAATAAATACAAGGTGAGGTTGGTTGCCAAACATTACGTGCAACAACCCGGTATTGATTTTCAAGTAGTATTTGGTTCGGTAGCTCGAATAGAAACCATCCAAATTATTATAGCCTAGTTGATACTAATGGGTGGGAGCTTCACCATTTAGATGTTAAAATGGAATTCTTGCATGGAGAATAAAGAAAGGAAACTAGCATAAAGTGTTTACGTATCGCAACCGGAAGGATATATAAAGAAATGCAACTATCATAAAGTGTATAGCCTTACAAAATCACTATATGGTCTGAAACAACCCAGAGCATGGAACATGAAGCTTGATGGGATTTTGAAGAGTATGGAATTTCAAAAGTGCATGAAAGAACCATTGGTGTACCGGAAAAATGAAGGAGCTAACTTCTTGATTTTAGCAATTTATGTTGATAACTTATTTGTCCTAGGTACAAGTTTGAGCATAATTAAAAGATTCAAGATGGAGATGTTAAAGAGTTTCGAGGTGTCGGATCTTGGAAGATTAATTTACTACCTTTGGCATTGAAGTTAAACAAGAAGAATAGGGGATTATTATAAACCAAGAAGCGTATCCTCAATGCATTCTAAAATAATCTAGTTTACATGATTGCAATCTGACCTACATTCCAATGGAACTAGGAAACAAATTGTCGAAGGCCGAAGATGAACCCAAAATTGTCCTGCCATAATATCAAAAGGTTGTAGGATGCCTTAGATATCTCTTCCAAAAAAGATCTGATTTGGCATACACGGTCGGAGTTGTTAGCTGATACATGCAATGTCTAAGAGAACCACATGGTGGTGAAATCAAACGTATCCTAAGGTACTTATGAGGAGAAATGGGATACAGAATCAAGTATGAGAAGATGGGACAAAGCCGAGTCACTGGATATAGTGCTAGTTCACAATGTTGACTCGGATGACGAAAAAGGTACAACCGATCTATTTTCTACTATGGGCCATCCCCGATAACATGGTGTTTGCAAAAGCAAGATATCGTTGCTTTATCATCTTGCAAGGTCGAGTTCATGGCAGCTACCACAATCGTATGTCAAAAAATATGGCTTTAAGATTTGTTAGGAGAAATCATGAACAAAGCACAATAGAAGGTGGTTCTAGGAGTTGATAACAAGTCGACTATCGAACTAATGAAGAATCACGTTTTTCATGGAAGGAGTAAACACATCAACACAAGGTTTCACTTCATTCGTAATTATGTTGAAAACGAACAAGTAGATGTGGAGTACATTCCCGGTGAAGAACAAAATATGGACATTCTTACAAAACCACTAGCTCAACCCAAGTTCAAGGAAATGCGGAGCTTGATCGGGATTAAAGAAGTCTCTAGAAGGACTTAGATATTTGGGGGTGATTGTTTGGAGCCTAAGTTACGTAGGTCATGACCAAGCAATCTAGTATTTGGCAAGTCGGTCTAAAGCTAGTTTCCTTATTCTGTGCTACAAGTCGGTATCTTGGATTATATATACATTGTTTTAGATTGAGTTATGATCATTGAGATACATTGTAAACACCATGAGTTTTGAATGATTTTCTCATAATAATCAAAGTTCTATTTTGGTTAATTGTGTTTACATATTCTGAACTTGACGGTTAACTTGAATCACCACACCATCCCTAGTAAATATTATTAGATCATCAAATGTGCCAAAACTTTTTCCATTTCAACCTCTCATTTTATGTCTATGGTATTAGAGAAATAGATAGTCAATAGAAACACTCTTGATATTATATTATATGTTGATAAGATTCTAACATTTTTTTTAAACAATCTCACCACAAAGGTTCTGAAGTTGCAGCAAATTTGCAAAGAAGTCAAAAGATCGGTCAACGGTTATGGATAACCTCTTCATGAGCAATTCCACTTTCTCACTTTCTCAATTAAGTTGTTCTTATTCAGAAATACATGTATAATTTGATATTTTCACTAATTATTCATTTCTTGTTACTTCTTCTTTGATGGTTAAATGCAAGAACCAGTAACGTAATTCATTCGATTTATTTATTATAATATCCTATATTTGTTTTTTCCTATTACAACATTGTTCTTTGCAAAATATAGGACTATAATCCATATATAAAGAAAATAATTTCTATAACTAGGAAATTTTTACAAGTATAATGTCCTTATAAGCTTCTTTCTTTCTTGAGTGAAGGCTTTATAACTTTACTTTGTCTTCCTACTTTACTCTGTAATCTTTAGTAACACAAGTGTTTAAAAAAATTGAAATTTCAGTTTAATTATGTTTTTTATTTTCAAAAAGATATTATAGTTCTATTATGACTTACCATTTGACTTTAATTTTCACTTTGACTTTTCTCTTTTAAGTTACTTCTAACCTTAGAATGATTCATTTTTTATGAGATTTACATACATTATATATGGTTGATGATGTGAAGTTATGGATGAGCTCAAGTGGATTTTTGAGAGTTTTGACCTTGAGTTTCACTTGACTTATGAAAGAAAAGTTTGCATTGACGGAGAGGTATGCAATGTGGCTTTTCAAAAAAAAAATTTGATAGAAAAGCTTCCACCCTATTTTTTTATTAACAAAGAGGACGACAAAACTAGAGAGGGCATGAAAATAAATGACTAATTTTTTCTTTCAGAAATAACCAAAACATTTTTTGAGCTTGACACTTGCATTAACCTTCATCATAACTCAAAAAAGAAAAAAATATAGAATCTTTTATAGGTCTCGTTCCAATTTTAGGCTAATCCTTTAGGTTCATGTCGTCAATTACTCAAGTTCAGCGTCTCTTCTCAGAAATAAAAAAACTTGTCTTGAAGAAAATCATGTTGTTTGAATAAAGGGAAGAGTTGAGCCTTGTGGAAAGTTGTGTTAAGGTTTTGTTGAATACGCAATGTATGTCTGCATGATAATTGACACTGTGACATGTGGAAAATAATTTTTACCTGCCTTTTTATTTTTATAATTTGAGAAAATTTTAAATATCGTGGGTTCGCTTATGTTTGAGAATAATTTATATTTATCTATTGACTATATATATTTTGATAAATGAGTCCTAGTATATCTTACATTGATTAAGTTTCATGCCATTATATAATCAGGTTAAATACAAGAAATAGCAACAAATATTAGTGACAAAATTTTATGGTCGCTAAGTAAATTAATCATTAACTTTTTACGGTCACGAATTGGAAAAATTAGTGAGAACTTTTATGCTAACAGTGAAGACTTTTCATGGTAACTAATTATTAGATAAATAATGTCGATTTTGTATGGTTACTAATTAGGGAAAACTACAACAAAGTTCTTATATATTGGTTTCATAATCGATTTAGTTATTATATATTTTTTTTGTTCAATTAAGTCCCAAATACAGGTAATCGTATTCAATTTTAATCCTTTGACCTGGTCAACAGGTCATCCAACTTTCAAAAATTACATTTTTGGCTGAGATTTCAAAATTCATTACAAATTTGGTTCAAAATTTATACTTCTGGCACAGATATTAAATTTTGTTACAATTTTGGTCCAAACTTTACCCTTTTTGCTCAAATTTTAGACATTTATTATGAATTCATCCTAACTTTAGTTTTTTTACAACTTTTATTTTTCTCAAAAAACTATTTCGAATATGTTTTTTCTTTATTAAATCATATTTATACAAAAAAAACGTATTTTCACATAAAAATCTTATATTTTCTATATAAAAACTTTTTTAAAAAGTTTTTTGTATATGAAATATCTAGTTATTAAAATAGGTATTTATTAAGTATATAAATATATGCAAATCTGTTTTTATAAAAAAATGTATACAAAAATATATTTTACAAACTAAAATGTATACAAACACCTATATATATATATATATATATATATATATATATATATATATATATATATATATATATATATATATTATAAAATCCTGTTTGTTTATATTTTTTTAATAAAAACATTTTGATACTTTTTTATGTAATACGTGTTTCTATACATTTTATAAAATGTAAACAAACATGATTTTATAAAATGTATACAAACACGTATTATATAAAAAAAAATTCAAACACATTTTTATAAAATGTATACAAACATGATTTTATAAAATGCATACAAATACGTATTATATAAAAAATTATTCAAACACATTTTATAAAATATATACAAACACGATTTTATAAAATGTATACAAACACATATTATATAAAAAATTATTCAAACACGTTTTTATAAAATGAATACAAACATGATTTTATGAAATGTGTACTAACATGTATTATAGAAAAAAATATTCAAACACGTTTTTATAAAAGAAATGTAAACAAACACAAATTTATAAAAAAAATATAGATACACACCTATTTGCGTGCATATATATATATATATATATATATATATATATATATATATATATATATATATATATCTGTGTGTGTGTATGTGTGTGTGTTTGTATATATTTTTTATAAAACCGGATTTGTATATATTTATGTACTTAATAAATAACTATTTTTATAAGTAGATATTTCATATAGAAAAAACTCTTTAAAAAAAGTTTTTATATAGAAAATATAGGATTTTTTTTTTGTGAAAATATGATTTCATAAAGAAAAAACATATTAAAAACAAATTTTTGAGAAAAAAAATTGTAAAAAAAAAAACTAAAGTTAGGATGAATTCATAAAAAAGTTCTAAAATTTAGGCAAAAAGGGTGAATTTTGGACCAAATTTGTAACAAAATTTAAAATCTTGGCCAAATGTGTAAATTTTAGACCAAATTTGTAACAAAATTTGAAATCTGGGCCAAAAATGTAATTTTTGAAACTTGGATGACCTGTTGACCTGGTCAAAGGGTTAAATTGAATACGATTACCGGTATTTGAGACTTAATTGGATAAAAAAATATAATGATTAAATCGATTATGAGGTCAATATGTAAGAACTTTATTGCAAATTTCCCTACTATTTAGATAAAATACTGACGACTTTCATTGTTAAGTGGCAACATTTAGTGATGAAACGGGTCGTCGAGTAACCAATATATTTTAGTTGCTATTTTGTTACAACTTTTATAACTTGGTCACTATTCACAATGGATCTATAGTCTCAAAAATTGACGACCAAAATTTTGATCACTAAATCATTTAGTGACGACTCCTATTTTTACTTACCATTTTGTTTTCATCACTACTTGGTTCAAACCTTGACACTCTCAAAATATTGTTAATGTTCTACGACAGACCTCGCACATAGTTCTCTAGGCGGGTTGACGTGGGTCGGTCATATAATATCAATTCAAAGGGATCTTTACTACCATATGCATCAACAACCAGAAATCAAAAATTACAACAACACGCAACACTTGTATGGAGTCGCTTAGGACTGCATTGATTCTATCAGCAATGTGAAGGTACTCAGTGCGTTATATTATTATGTCTTTTTTTTCATTTTTAATAGATGTTTGGAGGTGGGGTAATCTTAGATCAATAAATAATTAATGGGGATAAATTAAAGTCTTTTCTTCCTTTTATATCTAGGAATATATGGTTTTCAAGGAATCAATGACTCCTTCCACTTCCAAACCCCTCCATTGATGCTGTTAAGTGGTGGCCGAAGTCTTGGTAAGAGACTTCTTTCACAATAGTTATGCGGGTGAGGATAGATCTAATGACAACTCTTGATCTAGCAGTTACCAACCCTGAATTTATCATAATGGAAGGATTAACTTGAATAATGAAATTCATGTTTGGAACCAATTTAATTGGTAGTACAATTACATATCTTCTGCTAAAGATCGAAATGGATGGATGATCCAAAAGTTATCAGAATTAGTCAAAACAGTTTATACTTTTTTGAAACTTTTTATTGTTTTTGCTCTCTTTCCTTCTTTGCTATATGTCGTTATCGAAGAAAAAGCATCATCAAGATAATAGCTCATGTTCTTATTTCTTGTGATATCTTAGCTTCAAAGGTATAAACATATATCAGAATATTGATTGTCATTTTTGTATAGGCTCTAATATATTTGTTGGTAAAAGACTTTTTCCATTTTCAAATATAATGATTGAATGATTGAGCGTTTCTGCGTCGAATTATCCAAAGTAATTATACTATGGCGTTAAACTTAGAGATGATTAGCGTAACAAGAAATGTAGTATCCTTGTGTTCTTTAAAAAAATTATCCAATGATATAAACAGGTGTAGAAAATTAGAGTTAACACTTGAAATACCAATCATGGAACAAAATGAAACCATGAAGACTAACGGTTTTGAAAAGTGATATTTTTTGAACATGAACTTTAGAAAAAACTCATTTATTGAAAAAGTTCTACTTAAGGTAATGGAATATTTACCTTGTTAAAGTAAAAAGGAACCATTGGTGCTGAAATGTTGTCTTAAAGTATTAAGACATAAGAGTAGGTCAATTATTGTAGTATAAACATACACACACACACACACACACACACACACACACATATATATATATATATATATATATATATATATATATATTGGATGTACCTTGTGTTATGGAAATGAGTTTGCGATTTCATTTTAGTGTATTAAAGGGATAATAGTTTGGATCAAGAAAGCTTAGAATGGATATTGTTGAAACAAATTTCAATCAGGATCGTTAGATTCTGTGCAGTCAAACAATAAAGAACGTAACTATGAACACGAGAATGGCTTTGAATGAGTCGTATGATTAATACTTCAACACCTCAGAAGAGCTCGATTAAGAACTTCGACTGTAGAGTTATTTAGGGTTACAAAATAATAAACGTAATTAACAACTCTAATCTAATGCATACATGCATGCATATTCATAGTTTAACCCTACTAGATAATCACAGATGGACATGCCCAGTCTGGATACAAAATATAAGCCCATGACACAACACAAATAAACTCAACAATCTCCCCCTTTGCGTCAATGGAGCCGAAAGCTCACTTCGGTTGATCAACATAGACCTTATTTATTGTTTTGAACACCTTTGGTATGACAGCCAACAGATGATGTCGAAACGTTATGTACCATCTCAGCATGTCTGTAAAGTTCTTCTTATCTGCCTCTGAGTTCTCCTTACACCAATGAATAATGTTGATAATATGCTCCAAACAATCTGTTGAAAACAAATGTTTATCAACCAGATGGAACAGAAATTTGTGAGCTTCACCCTTTGTAAACATCACAGTGAGATGTGTAGAATCAATTTGGCCCATCTTCATATAGTTCACATCTCCTGGTTTCGGTGTGGTCTTGGCAGTTGGTTTCTTGTTCATAACTTTCGCTATCTCCTAATCCATAGCAGCAACCTCATAGATGTAGGAAGCCAACATCCTCTTCAAGTGATCCAATATTGGCTCATATTCTTTCGGATTAGTGAGCAGAATGTTGAACAAAAGAATCCAATCATGTGGATTTAAATTCGGAAGATTAGCTAGGGAAATAATTGACACAGAGTTTGCTGACCCTCGTGTGATTTTGAAATTGACATTCACGAACTTCCCAGCAGGCGAAGGTTTGAGTACCTTGACAGTGACAATCTTCTGTGCGCTCCATGTCAGGTACTGCGGTTGACCATACTTTAAGTAAAAGTCGATTAGCTCACGATCAACTTTTGGATGAGGAAAAGGAACATCAACAGTTGAATCGAAACAGTGAAATGTGAATGCCTTTCGTGTAATTGGCATGTTGAACTGTGAGTCCTTAGAGTTATCACAGTCAAACGAAGCAATAGGTTCCAACCAGTAAACACTTGGAAGCTCTATAGCCTGATTGATAAGTGTCTCTTTTGTCCTAAGAGGAAATAAGGCCTTTTTACAGTTTAAGGCATCTTTTTCCTCCTTGTTCCTCCTTTCTTTCTCCTCAGCATCCTTCACAATCTTTAAAGTTTCATTCAACTTTCTTTCTCTCTTCTTTCTTTTAAGAGCCTCAACAATAGTCTCTTCAACATCATCATCACTATCACCTTCAAACTCCTTCTTCTTATCTTGGGAACCAGAACCCGAAGCTTCATTACCATTGGGTTCGGTTGTGACTTTGACATTCGGTTGGACAGATTCAGTTTTCACAATCACATTCGCCTTTGGTTGAGCATAATTTTTCCCTTCATTTCAGTTCCCAAAAGTTTATGGGACCGAGATAGACCGAGCGTTCTTTATTGTTTTTGACCTTCTTCATTTCATTTCACAAAGGTGACCTTCTTTTGTTTTCACTAAGATATCCTTTTGAGAACAATTTTTCCCTTCATTTCGGTTCCTAAAGTTTATGGGACCGAGATAGACCGAGCGTTCGGTTCATTTCGGTTCCCAAAAAAAATCCGGAACCGAAATAGACTGAGCATTCTCTCTATTTCACTTGTCTAATATTTTAGTGAGAGATTGATGGATTCGGTACAGACTCTGCTTCCATCATACCTAGGCCTTGTAATATTTTATTGAAGCTCACTTCAGGTAAGGCTTTAGTGAATATATCTACCAATTGATCAGAGGAGCGAACGAAATGTACTTCCACGTTCCCATCTTCTACATGATCCTTGATAAAATGATATCTTAGTGCTATATGCTTTGTCTTTGAGTGTTGCATTGGAATGTGACATATTCTGATTTCACTTTCGGAGTCACAATAAAGAGGAATCTTCTTCATACTCAGCCCGTAATCTCTTAGTTGACTTTGAATCCATATTACTTGTGAATTACAAGATACAACAACTATATACTCAGCTTCGGCTGTTGAAAGTGACACACATGTTTGCTTCTTGGACTGCCAGCTAACTAGTTTACCGTCAAGGAATTGGCATCCACCTGTAGTGCTCTTTCGGTCTAGACCACATCCTCCAAGATCAGCATTAGAAAAAGCTTGAATGAAGAATCCTGATCTAGCAGGGTACCAGAGACCGAGAGATAAGGTTCCGCTTAAGGTAATGAAAAATATTTTTCACAGCTAACATGTGAGGTTCTCTTGGATTATCTTGAAACCTAGCACAATAACAAACAGAAAACATTATATCCGGTCTACTAGATGTTAGATACATAAGAGACCCTATCATTTATCGATATAGTGTTATGTCAATTGCAGGTTTTTCCATAGAAGGTGTTAACTTAGTTCCAACCGCCATAGGAACCTTCACTTACGAATCTCCCATCATACCGAATTTCTCCAGCAAGTTCTTTGTATAGGCCTCCTGGTTAATAAAGATACCTTCTGGTCCTTGTCTAATATTTAAACCAAGAAAAAAGTTAATTGGACCCATTGCGCTCATTTCAAATTTAGTCTCCATCAACTTTTTGAATTCAACCATTAAGCTAGGTGATATTTTCATAATTAGTCATATGTTAGCATACATTTTTATTCATTTTTAGCTACTTATGTGCATAATGTGGACAAATGGTACTTAATAATGTTTAAATTTTGTTTTTCAGTCCAAAAGACATGCTTGGAAGTAAAAGGGAACAAGGAGAAGCAACTAGAGACCAAAGGTTGAAGAATGAAGGAATAACACACTCCTACTCGGCGAGTCCGCGAGGCTACTCGGCGAGTACCCAAAAATATTCCCGAAGATAAGTCAAGACTCCTGGTAATATACGGATTGTACCTGTACTTGGTGAGTCCACGAGTCTACTCGCCGAGTAGCCCCTGTTTTGTGATAACTATAAATATCGAACCTTTATTCGAATTGGGGAGACTTCTGGCGTTTTGATAGATGCACCTGCGATTGAAAAACCCTTGGAAGAGTGACCTTCAATCCTTTAAAGAATCAAGGAAATTTAGGTTATTCATTCCACTTAACCTTAGGAATTAAGCATGTTTAGCCTAGTTGAATTTGTTTTTGAGTTTGTTTTTGCTATGACTATGAACTAAATTCGTTTTGTTTCTGTTGGGGAAGACCAAGTTACACCTATGGTTTAATCAATACTATTTGATTGATTGTTATTTAGTGATTTTATTAAATTAAGTTTGTTAAAGAACCTTATGCATTAATAACAACTATTTTCTGTTAATTGGAAGGCAATTAAGCTGCATGAACATCTCTTAGTTGTTAACCTCATATGTTATGTGAACACTTTATCATATGCCTAGGAATAATGACTATGAAACTAGGATTAATTAGAGAATGGGTAAATTAATGTGTGAGCTTGTTTGAGAAACCAACAAACAAGAGTTTAATTGAAACACCAACTTGATTAACCGATTACAAATCTTATTTAATTCAAACAATTGAACTAGGGAATTAATTACTTTAAACAATTGGCCACTGCTTGAATTGATTAATTGTCTAAGGGTTCGTAGTAATGAACATGAACCTAACCACTATAGTTGGTAACCAATAACAATTGATCTATCATTTAAATAACCAGAAGAGTGACTTGGTTGAACCTAAACAGAAACCCTTTATTAAATTTGGTGAATTTGTCATTTGCTTTAATTGTTTAGTTAATTAAGTGCTTATGTACTGTGTTTAAGTTTCTAGTCTTGTAAAACTAGAGAAAAACCTTTTTACTTTTATTACTTGCTTAGTTAAAATTAGTTATTAGATTAATTTCCGTTCCCTGAGTTCAACACCCTACTTATTTAACTATACCACTAAAATACAGGTTCACTGCCTTTGTGTGCTTAATTAATCAACTAAAAGTAGGAATAAAACTAGCTCGTTTCACACACATCAAGTTTTTGGCGCCGTTGCCGGGCAATGGTTCAAAAATTAAGTCTAGTTCCTAATTTTATCGATCCTTTGTGTAAGTTTTTCTTGCACAAAGTTATTTTTCAGTAATACAGTAAGTAGGTTAGGTTTTAGAAATTATTAGTTCTTTTTAGAAGTCTATTGATTAGGTTTAATTTTTTAGTAGAAAACAGGATACTCGCTGAGTGCAATCGCACCTACTCGGCGAGTTGCCTGCTGTTTGCCAAATTTTTTTCATTTCCGTTCTGTTTCAAATTTTTGTTCTTTTTACGTGTTTTATTGTTTGTTTGCAGTTGTTTCATGACCCGAGGATCTGATACACCACTGGTTCCTCCTCTCGAAGACCCGGAATCTGCACTAAGGAGGAACAAAGGAAAAGCCGTTGGAGAATCCGCTTCTTCAAAGAATTCTCCACTAAAGAACCTCAAGTCCGTTTTCAGCAAGAAGAAGAGCAGCAAATCAGGAGCATCCAGCGACTCTCTAACAATCGAAGACCCAATTAAAGAAGACACCGAGTACGAGACCGAGGAAGAAGAAGAACCTACATATGAGCACTAATCCGATTTTGAGGACGATTTAGTTATCACTATGGCTAATATCGATGAAGTCCCCATCGGAGAATGGAAGAAGAGGATGCGCGATGACACGGGCCCGGGACTTGTGCAGCCCGCAATTCCCACAACTGCTACTTTTGAGCTTAAGGGTCATATCCTAGCTTTACTTAAAGAGATCCCTTTCACTGGCAAGGATCACGAAGATGCCTACAAGCACTTGGATGAAGTCAATGATGTAGCTGATTATTTCAATGTTCCCAACGTGCATCGGGAAACTTAGCTACTTCGCACGCTTCCGGTTACTTTGAAGGGTGCTGCTAAGGATTGGCTCAAGTCACTACCCCCCAGATCCATCACTATATGGGCCCAGCTGAAAGAAGAGTTCATTGATCAATTTTGCCCACCATCCAAGATATCCAAGCTCAAGAAAGCCATAGCCAACTTTGAACAACAAGCCGGAGAGTCACTATATGAAGCTTGGGAGAGGTACAAGAGGAATTGCCCACATCACGACCTCAATAGTCAGCAAGAAGTCTCCATATTTTATGATGGAGTAAATGTTACCACAAGGCAATTGCTTGACTCGCAAGGTCCACTTACGAAGAAGGCACCTCCAGTGATAAAGCAGCTAATTGAAGAATTCTCTAAGCATTCTAGAGAATACCATAATCCAAGAAATGATGTAACAAGGGGGTCCGCCTATGTAGCTTCAGAAGACTTATCGGCAGTGATGGCCATGTTGAAAAACATGGATAGGAGGATGGACAAAATGGACCAAACACTACATGCTATACGGGTGAGGTGTGAAAACTGCAATGGGCCTCATCTTACTAGAGACTGCGACTTGGATGAAAATGGCAACAAGAAGGTGCAAGTTTGTTACTCAAGTGGGGACCGATATGATGAAGATTGGAGAAAACCAAAGAAAGAGTGGCTCCCTTATGAAGAGTACAAGAACGCTAAGGAGGAGAAGTTCAGGCAGAAGGGAAGAGGTTTTTACCAAAAGGAGGAGCCGGCACAAGAAAGAAAACCAAGTTTGGAAGAAATGCTTACCAAATTTGTAGTTGCTTTAGAAAAGAGACATAGTGATCATGATGCTGCAATTCAAGAAACAAGGACCATGCTTAGAAACCAGCAAACATCTATCCACAACATAGAAATGCAGCTAGGGCAACTTTCTCAACAAATCAACCAAAGATCACCGGGCGAACTTCCTAGTAAAATCAAAAATAACCCACGAGGCGCGCATATAAACATAGTCACAACAAGAAGTGGGAAGATAATCACTCCTCTGGCCCCTATTCAGAATGAAGCACCCAAAGAAATGCAGAAGGAAGATGAAGAAACTCAAGACAAAAGTCAAAATCCTCAATCTGCAGAGCCTACTCGCCGAATCCACGATATGGACTCGACGAGTCCACTACCAAATCTGAAAAATCAGATTCCTGAAAAACCCTTTCAGCCTCCAATGCCATATCCAGCCCGAGCGAAGAGAGAAAAATAGGAAGAAGAGTACCAGAAGTTTCTAGATCACATTAAAGCTCTTCAAATCAACATACCGTTCATTGAAGCTGTCGCACAAATGCCAAAATATGCGAAATTCCTTAAGGAACTTCTTATAAATAGAAGGAAGATGGAGGAAGTGAAAAAGGTGGTACTTAATGAGAATTGCTCAGCTGCCATGCTCAACAAACTACCATAAAAGAAGGGTGACCCGGAAAGCTTGACTTTACCTTGCCAATTTGGCAACTTGGCTACCACTCATGCTTTGGCTGATTTAGGAGCAAGTGTGAATTTAATGCCTTATTCATTCTTCAAGAAGCTGGATCTCCCGGAACCAAGACCAATTCGTATGGCGATTCACTTAGCAAAGAAGACAGTCACTTTCCCAAGAGGAATATGTGAAGACTTGTTGGTCAAGGTGGAGAAGTTTGTATTTCCCGCTGATTTCATAATTCTAGACATGGAGGCGGATCCTCAAGTCCCAATCATCCTTGGAAGACCCTTCCTCAACACGACAACTGCTATAGTAGACATGAGAGATTCGAAGCTTACATTGCGGGTAGGAGATGATTCGGTTACTTTTGGGGTGGATCAAGCTATGAAGTATGCAAGGAATAGTGATGACATGGCGTTCTCAATTGACATGCTTGATGAATTAATGGAGGAGTGCGAAGGTGAAGATCCCAACAAGTCCATCATTTGTGATGAAGAATTTGATGCTGAAAAAGACATAATGGAGATCGAGAGGCTGCTAGAAGAAGCTGAGTTTGAAGAATTGATGAAACAATCTACCAGATCAACTCGCCGAGTAGGGCCGATCTACTCGCTGAGTCCAAGCGAAGAAAAAATGGAAAACGTGAATTCAGCTTCCAACTCGCCGAGTCCCTTACCTGCACTTAGCAAAGAAGACAGTCACTTTCCCAAGAGGAATATGTGAAGACTTATTGGTCAAGGTGGACAAGTTTGTATTTCCCGCTGATTTCATAATTCTAGACATGGAGACGGATCCTCAAGTCCCAATCATCCTTGGAAGACCCTTCCTCAACACGGCAAGTGCTATAGTAGACATGAGAGATTCGAAGCTTACATTGCAGGTAGGAGATGATTCGGTTACTTTTGGGGTGGATCAAGCTATGAAGTATGCAAGGAATAGTGATGACATGGTGTTCTCAATTGACAGGCTTGATGAATTAATGGAGGAGTGCGAAGGTGAAGATCCCAACAAGTCCATCATTTGTGATGAAGAATTTGATGTTGAAAAAGACTTAATGGAGATCGAGAGGCTGCTAGAAGAAGCTGAGTTTGACGAATTGATGAAACAATCTGCCAGATCAACTCGCCGAGTAGGGCCGATCTACTCACCGAGTCCAAGCGAAGAAAAAATGGAAAACGTGAATTCAGCTTCCAACTCGCCGAGTCCCTTACCTACACTCGGCGAGTACAACCAACAAAACCCAAAAACTGAGCTCAAAACGTTACCAGAACATTTGGAGTATGTTTTCCTTGAAGATGGTCATCAAAAGCCAGTGATAATAGCATCTGACCTCTCTGAATCTGAAAAGGAAGAGCTAGTACAAGTTTTGAAGAAGCGAAAGCGGGCCATAGCATGGAGCATCACCGACATCAAGGGGATAAGCCCCTCTTATTGTTCTCACAAGATTAACCTGGAAAAAGGAGCAAAGCCGGTTGTGCAGCACCAAAGAAGACTAAACCCAAATACATCCCAAAAGATTTTAGCAGTCAACAAAAGAAGAAATTCTTTTCCAAAATAAAGTATTACTTTTGGGATGAGCCATACCTCTTTCGGAGCTGTGTGGATGGGATCATACGAAGATGCGTGTTTGGGAAGGAAAGCCGCCAGATTTTGGAGCATTGTCATAGCGGGCCCACGGGTGGACATCATGGAGCACATTACACTGGTAAGAAGATCTTTGACATTGGGTTTTATTGGCCCACAACTTTTAAAGATGCAGCCCAATTTGTCAAAGAATGTGATGCATGTCGGTTGTGCAGCACCAAAGAAGACTAAACCCAAATACATCCCAAAAGATTTTAGCAGTCAACAAAAGAAGAAATTCTTTTCCAAAATAAAGTATTACTTTTGGGATGAGCCATACCTCTTTCGGAGCTGTGTGGATGGGATCATACGAAGATGCGTGTTTGGGAAGGAAAGCCGCCAGATTTTGGAGCATTGTCATAGCGGGCCCATGGGTGGACATCATGGAGCACATTACACTGGTAAGAAGATCTTTGACATTGGGTTTTATTGGCCCACAACTTTTAAAGATGCAGCCCAATTTGTCAAAGAATGTGATGCATGTCAAAGAGAGGGAAACATTTCATCCCGAAATGAAATGCCACAACATAGTATTCAAGTGTGCGAAGTATTTGATGTGTGGGGGATCGATTTCATGGGACCATTTCCCATGTACAAAGGCAACAAGTACATTTTAGTGGCGGTAGATTATGTATCCAAGTGGGCGGAGGCACAAGCTTTGCCAACTAATGATGGTCGGGTGGTGGTGCGGTTTTTGAAGAAACTATTTTCAAGATTTGGGGTCCCAAAAGCTCTTATTAGTGATCGAGGCACTCATTTTGCCAATGATCAACTAGAGAAGGTGCTAAGGAAATATGGGGTAACCCATAAATTTTCTACATCCTACCATCCACAAACTAGTGGACAAACCGAAGTGACAAATAGAGCTTTAAAGAGAATCTTGGAGAAATCGGTGGGGAGCAATCGAAAAGAATGGTCGAATAAGCTAGATGATGCGCTATTGTCCTTCCGAACAGCTTTTAAAACACCTATTGGTACTACACCATATAGGTTATTTTATGGAAAGCAATGTCATTTACCGGTGGAGATAGTGCATAAAGCTTTTTAGGCTTTAAAGGTGCGCAACTTCAACATGGAGGAGCTCAAGAACAACTAGTTAATGCAAATGAATGCTCTTGAGGAACTTAGAAATGATGCTTACACTAGTTCTTTAATCTATAAAGAGAAAACCAAGAGTTGGCATGACAAGAGGATCAAGGCAAATAAAGAATTTCATGAAGGGCAAAAGGTGTTGCTCTTTAATTCAAGGCTAAAACTCTTCTTGGGAAAACTCAAGTCAAGATGGGATGGTCCTTTTCTAGTGAAGAAGGTGTTTCCACATGGTGCTATAGAGCTATTGTCAAAAGATGTTACCCCTTTCAAGGTCAATGGACATAGGGTCAAAAAGTATGAAAAAGGAGTCCCAAGGAATGAAGGCATGAAAGAGTTGATGTTGTTGGAAGGGATTGTAGCCATGTAGAATGGGAGGAGTCCAACTAATGAGTCCTTAAAAAGAAGCGCTTCTGGGAGGCAACCCGAGTTTAGAGTTTGCATTTCTTTTTCCTCTACTTTCTTTTTAATTTCTTAGGATCTTTTTCATTCATCTTCTTCTGAAAATATGTTCTAAATGATTGCTTGAGGGCAAGCAATGCCTAGAGTTTGGGGTGGTGGGTTAAAAATTAGAAAAAATTCAATTTTTGTCAAACTGCAAGCTTTACTCGCCGAGTAGGTATGTGTACTCGGCGAGTACTTGTCAAAATAACCAAAAAATCGCGTAAATGCAGTTCTACTCGGCGAGTAGAACTTTTTTACTCGGTGAGTAGCCAACTTACACAGACGGTTTATAATCTGTGAAAAAAGGGTTTTCACTCATTTTACCCACACACTTGCCGTGCACAGCCACTCTGAAGCGATTCCTTTGATTTTTTCCCGAATCTTCAACTTTCAAGAGTAAAGGTATGATTTTTACACTTAAAACTCATCAAAGGTTAAAGCTTTATCACTTCTTTGCACTTATTTTGTCTAAATTTGGATTTGGAGGTTTCCTCAATTTCTAGGATTTTGATTTTACCATGAATTAGGAAGTGTTAGGAGAAATTTCTTTTGGATTAGTGATTATTGGACTTAGTACATCAAACCCCTATGCAAAATTGGGTATATTGGATGACCCATATACATTCGGCATGAATCTGGTCCCGATGTTCATCCTACTCGCCGAGTAGGATATGAACTCGGTGAGTAGGTGGCTATAGAGATCTGTTTTATTCGATTTTAATTGTTGAGTGTTGTTTGCTTGTGCTTTCTTAATGTTGTTATGCAGGTACCATGTCCAGAAGAGGTCAGACTTCAAGAGGGGGAAGCCAAGGGGACATCCCGTGGCTCTTGTTTCGCCAAATCACCTCCAAATCGTCTCAAGCCCGTGCCAAAAACAAGTTAGAGGCTTTGAAACAGAAAGAGATTCACTTACCCAATGCAGTTGACTGGGATTGGATGGGGAAGGTTGGTTTGGAAGAAGAGCTGACACCATATTTGGTGAAAGAATGCAATATGGGGGATTCAACCATCATATGTGATGGTTGGTTATAGTTATTCAAAATTCAAGAGCCGGTCTACGCTGAATTATGTTGGGAGTTTTTTGCTACCATCTCATTCCGAGGTGGTAGTGAGTACTACAATCCCAATGTAATTTCCTTTTCTCTTGGTGGGGAGCTGCGACAATGCAGCATAGCTGAATTTTCATGGAGGCTGGGAGTCTATGAGCAAAGCACTATGTTGAATGAAGATTTTGAAGCTTTCTTAGAGAATTGCCACAAAGATCTCCCCGAGGCAGTGGTTGCTTCTACTTGGTGGAATGCTATTGCTAACCAGGTGTACATCCCATCTACTGCACAGGAGGGTCACATTCGTTCACCGATCCACCGTCTCATTCATCATTTCGTTGCCAGCACGATTAATATGCGGAAGGACTAGGACAAGGTCCCGACCCTTAACATCTTCTATCTTTGGAGTATTATTACTCCCAATGTTTTCTACAATCTTCCCTACTACATAGCCAAGTATCTTACGGAAGGGACTGTTAAGGAGAAGGTGAACTCTAAGATCAATGGAGGGATGTTTGTGACGAGGCTTGCAAGGTCATTTGGAATATTGGATTTGCAAGAGGCAAGGACGCTGACGGTCATTTCTCCCCCTCCGTTCAACACAACATTATATAGGAGGGCAAGGATTGTGGAGAAGTTTGGAGATTCTTTTTCTATTCCACATGTGGATGAGCCGGCTATCCCCGAGGAGCCGGGAAGGCAAGTGAGGCAACGAAGTGAGCGGGTATGAGAAGACCCACCGGTTATTCCGGTGGAGGAAGAGAACGATGGATGGAATCAAGTTGAGTATTGGCGATATTTAGATGATATTGTGTCACACCCCAAAACCACGAACGGCGGAAACGTTCAGGGGTGTAGGACGTCATGTACAGCATCACAACAGTGTAATATAATAAACAAGCGACAACATCATCCATTGCATTATAAGTAAAGTTTTATACATGTGTGTTCTTTCATGGTGGTAAGACACCAAAAATATACAATCAAAAATAAAAGACGAGACTTGTCTGCTCCGTCTTCTCAAAACCTGGCCTCCGTACCTGTCTACTGGCGACCTGAGAATACAAGTTATTTTTGAAAGAGAGTATCAGCTTTAAAGCTGGTGAGTTCATAAGTATATATGTGTCATTGCTTTGTTTGTGAAACCTGCTATGAATGCCATGAAAACCTTTAAGTGAAAATGTTGAGGTAAGTATGAAATCCCTAGAAAAACCCTTATTTTCTATAAGTAGGAAGTGTAGTCTTCTACCAAGACCCAAATGTTTTGTATGTATGAAGTGTAGTCTTCTACCAAGACTCAAATGTTTTGTATGTATGAAGTGTAGTATTCTACCAAGACCCGAATGTTTTGTATGTATGAAGTGTAGTCTTCTACCAAGACCCGAATGTTTTGTATGTATGAAGTGTAGTCTTCTACCAAGACTCAAATGTTTTGTATGTATGAAGTGCAGTCTTCTACCAAGACTCAAATGTTTTGTATGTATGAAGTGCAGTCTTCTACCAAGACTCAAATGTTTTGTATGTAGTGTTTTTCCTTTGTGTAGACTAGTACTAAAAGTGCTTAGTCTAACTCATCGTTTATGTGAATGTGTCACAAAATGAAGTAAGCAGGAAAATATGATATGTTAAGTGTTGTCACTGGGTACTAGGACCAACACTACATCGCATGAAGCGAAAGATAGACCCTGAGGAACATCCGAAGAGTGTCCCCTCATCCCCTGTAGCAGCAGCAGGATGGAAGGAGGGTTAGTCCCTGCATCGATCTCTTGACGTAGATCGTCCACTTAATGATCCTCCGAAGATTCACATCTCGTCCACTGTTGCAACAGCGGGCGGAGGGATAGTTAGTCCCGTCACTGACCTCAAATCAAGTGACTACCTTAGACATCCGTAGACGCCATCTCTCACTGGCGCTAATCAGTGAGATTCGGAATGGTAAGTCCCGCTGAAAACATCCCCTCGAACGGGAATAGGAAAGACAATTTATACAGTAAATACAAATAAATCATCCTCTTAGATCTAGTTCAAGTATCCAAGGTAAGTAAGTACATAATAATGTACTTAATAAGAAGTGTCCCTGTCTAGAATTCATGTAAGTGTGTTCCTGTAACAGGTAAGTATATGTAAACATATTCATGTATCATAGAATTCCTAAGTACAGGTAATCATGTAGCATGTAAGGCACTAGTATAGACTTATGAATGAACTGACTCTTGTTTGATAATCTCTGACTATCCCTATGATAGTTAACTGGAAAGTATGTTGTTGTTCAAGTAGGTTTATGCATGGTATCTAGGAGCTTTGAACAAGAATATAAAGTGACTTGAAGTCATTATACAATTCAAAACTAATACTTCTGTTGTCTAAGTATTTTAAGATAGAAAACCATTTCACGTGACTTCCTTTGAAATATGTGAAATCTACTGAGTGAAAACATAGTTATAAAATACATGAAACTGATTTAATAACATTTTTGTTTCTACTTGTATTCCCCCCCCCCCCCCCCCATTAAAGCATTTAAAATCCTTTAAGACATTGATTTCGGGGTATGAACTCACCTGTAGTTGGTGATTGGAATGAACTGAACTGTATTGGATGGCTAGGTGTCAAACGGAGACTTGTTTACACGCACGAGCCTAGTTATCATATAATAAGCATATATATAACTAATTAGACAAATAATAACTTAATAAATAAGTTAAAACACATAGGAAACATTTAAACACTTTTATGAGTGTTTAAGGTTCAAATGGTTGCATCTAAGTTGCTACGGGACAAGGCAAAAGGGTTTGAAACATCAAATGACCTTGCATAGGAATTCACCACCCAACCAACCCCACACCTTGGAGTTTACGGCCGTAAACTCATAGGTTTATGGCCGTGAACTCCTCAAAGGGTGGTTTTGGGTGTTTTGTTGTGCTATCTTGATCCTAGAACACTCCTAGCTTTATTGGAATAACACATGAAGTAGTTTAAGGCTCTAGAACACTCCACATGGGAGTTTACGGCCTAAAGTCCTTCATCCTAGAGTTTACGGCCGTAAACTCTTGGATTTTAATTGTTTTGAGGCACTTAAACATCAAGGATTGCTTCCATGGATTTATCTAAGGCTAATGGGGACAAGAGGCACACTTTGGTGCCTTCACTTGGAGTTTACGGCCCAAGATATGTTCCTTGGCCGTAAACTCCTTTCAAGGAGTGATTCTTATGTGTTCTTCCTTCCATTCTAGTCCCAAGGGTTCAAGGAAAATTGTATTAAGGCCTATGGTGTGGTTGTTGTGCATTTTACCCTTAGAAAAGGGGTTTACGGCCCAAGAGGGGTTCTTGGCCGTAAACTCACTTTCATTTGAGTCTTTTGATGTGTTTAAGACCTTAAGCTACTTGGAGAATTAACCTAGATGCAAGCCTTAAAGTCCTTTAGTCTAAAAACCACCATTTAGCCCCTTTGAAATGGAGTTTACGGCCTAAGAGAGTTCTGGGCCGTAAACTCCCAATCTTGGGTGGTTTTGTGTGTGATTTCATGTCCCTCATGTGTTCAACTAATGTCCTAAGGCCTTATTCTAGCATCAATGTCGGTTTTGGCCTTGTTTCGGGAGTTTACCGCCCAAGAACACCTTGGGGAGTAAACTCCTAGATCTCATGATTTAGCCCACTAAATCATGTTATAAGCATCAAATATGTAATATAACACTACAAGAAAGAGTTACTCACAATCTGGGATAAAAACCCGAAGATCTGTCAGAGAGAAAATGGCTTTTCTCTAGTTGGAATTGTGAATAATGAATTAAATAAATTCAGAAAACTATTTATAGTCCTGAAATATTTTGACAGAAAATATTTTTATTCTGGAACTTAGACTGTAACATTATGACACTTGAAATGACCAAATTTCACAATCTTAGGAGTATCCACTCTCCTGATATCTCCTAAAGTGTAAACCCTAAGGTACACTAACTTGTTTGGAAAAGCCTGAAAATCACTGAAATTGAACTGACTTCTATTGCATAGATATTGTTTGTACAAATGGAAATTTCGGGTTGTCACATCATCCCCCCGTTAGAAGGAATTTCGTCCCGAAATTAGAATGTAAGTAATTAAGAAATTACAAATAACTAAGCAAATAGGTGAGGGTATTTCAGTTTCATCTGATCCTCACGTTCCCAAGTGAATTCCGGTCCACGCTTTGCGTTCCAGCGCACCTTCACTATCGGGATACGGCTTTGCTTCGTTTGCTTGACCTCTCGGTCCATGATTTCAACTGGTTCCTCCACGAAGTTGAGGTTCTCGTTGATCTCGATCTCGTCGAGTGGAATAGCAAGAGTCTCGTCAGATAGGCACTTTTTCAAGTTTGACATGTGGAAGGTAGGATGTACGTTACTGAGTTCTTTCGGTAGACTGAGCTTGTAAGCCAGAGGGCCGATTCTCGCGAGAATCTCGAAAGGCCCTATGTATCTTGGATTGAGCTTCCCACGCTTTCCAAAGCGTATCAAGCCCTTCCAGGGTGAGACTTTCAGTAGGACTCGGTCGCCCACCTGGAACTCCAATGGTTTCCTACGCTGGTCGGCGTAGCTTTTCTGTCGGTCTCTAGAGGCTTTTAACCGTTCACGAATTTGAACGATCTTCTCTGTCGTTTCCCGAATGATCTCCGGACCCGTGAGAGTGCTTTCGGGAACTCGTCCCTTAGCTAACTGAGTATCACCCACTTCAGCCCAGCACAGAGGGGAAATGCACTTTCGGCCATAGAGGGCCTCGAATGGAGCTGCCTTGATGCTCGTGTGATAACTATTGTTGTAGGAGAATTCGACAAGGGGTAAATGAGTATCCCAAGCTTTTCCAAAGTCAATCACACAGGCACGCAACATATCTTCTAGGGTTTGGATAGTTCTCTCACTTTGCCCGTCGGTCTGTGGATGGTAGGCTGTACTCATGTCCAACCTAGTTCCTAGGGAATTTTGTAATGACTGCCAGAACCTCGAAGTGAATCTACTATCTCGGTCTGAGATGATAGATAAAGGAACACCGTGCAGTCTTACAATCTCCCTAATGTAAGTTCTAGTAAGTTTCTCCATCTTGTTTGTTTCCTTCATCGGTAGGAAGTGTGCAGACTTGGTCAGTCTATCGACGATGACCCATATGGAATCAAGTCCACCCGTCGTCTTGGGCAACTTGGTTATGAAGTCCATAGTGATCCGCTCCCACTTCCATTCTGGTATCTCCGGTTGTTGTAGAAGACCGGAGGGTTTCTGGTATTCGACCTTGACCTTTGCGCAAGTAAAGCATTTACTCACGAAGGTAGCAATATTTGCTTTCATGTTAGGCCACCAGTATAGCTTTTTAAGATCCAGATACATCTTATCTGAACCCGGGTGGACGGAATAACGAGTGTTGTGAGCTTCCGTCATGACCAAGTCTCTGAAGCCACCGTGTTTCGGTGTCCAGATCCGATCCATGAGGTATAAGGCTCCGCCACCCTTGGCTTCCAAGTTCTTATCCATTCCTCTAAGGGATTCACCCGCCACATTTTCAGGTTTCAAAGCGTCGAGCTGAGCCTCCTTTATTTGTGTGGACAAGTGTGAATGGATGGTTAGAGTCAAAGATTTGACTCTACGACCAGTATATTCTTTCCGACTAAGGGCGTCGGCTACTACATTGGCTTTACCCGGATGATAACGAATTTCGCATTCGTAATCACTAAGTAGCTCGACCCACCGTCGTTGTCTCATGTTGAGTTCTTTTTGGTCGAAGATGTGTTGTAGACTCTTATGGTCTCTAAAGATCGTGCTTTTGGTACCGTATAGGTAATGTCGCCAGACCTTCAGAGCAAACACAACCGCTCCTAGTTCGAGATCGTGGGTTGTGTAGTTAACCTCATGTGTCTTCAGCTGTCTCGAGGCATAGGCTATAACCTTACCTCGCTGCATCAGAACACATCCGAGTCCTTGATTGGATGCATCGCAATAGACAATGAAGTCTTCTATTCCTTCGGGAAGGGATAGTATTGGGGCGGTGCACAAGGCTCGTTTGAGCGTTTGGAACGCTCTTTCCTGTTTCTCCTCCCAGTCGAAGGCCACGCCTTTCTGGGTCAGGGTTGTAAGAGGTTTCGCTATGCTGGAGAAGTTCTGAATAAACCTGCGATAGTAGCCAGCTAGACCTAGAAATTGACGAATTTCGGTAGGTGTCTTTGGTGCTGACCAGTTCTCAATGGCCTTAATTTTGGAAGGGTCCACGTGTATACCTTCTTCGCTAACCACATGGCCCAAAAATTCGACTCGCCGAATCCAAAATTCGCACTTCGAGAACTTTGCGTAGAGCTTCTCCGCACGCAATGTTTCTAAGATTTTTCGGAGATGTTGACCATGCTCCTCCTTACTTCGAGAGTAGATGAGTATGTCATCAATGAAGACGATGACGAACTGATCTAGGTAAGGACGACACACCCTATTCATCAGATCCATGAATACTGCGGGTGCGTTTGTTAATCCGAATAGCATTACTACGAACTCGTAGTGCCCGTAACGAGTTCGGAAGGCTGTCTTGGGAACATCCTCCTCTAACACTCGTAGTTGGCGGTATCCGGATCGCAGATCTATCTTCGAGAAGTAGCTGGCTCCTTGAAGTTGATCAAATAAATCGTCAATACGGGGCAAGGGATAACGATTCTTAATGGTAAGTTTGTTGAGTTCTCTATAATCTATGCACATGCGAAACGATCCATCTTTCTTCTTGACGAACAAGACCGGTGCTCCCCATGGTGAGAAGCTGGGTCGAATGAATCCCTTCTTGAGAAGTTCGTTAAGTTGACTGGAAAGTTCCTGCATTTCAGCCGGTGCAAGACGATAAGGAGATTTCGCTACGGGGGTAGCCCCTGGCACTAAGTCGATTCTGAACTCGACTTGGCGTTGTGGTGGTAAACCGGGAAGTTCTTCTGGGAATATGTCGGGAAAGTCGCGTACTTCTGGGATTTTCTGGATGTCTTTCTGTTCTTGGCTGGTATCGACGACGTGTGCGAGAAATGCATAGTACTCCTTCCCCAAACACTTTTGTGCTTGAATGCACGAAATGATGCGAAGGCTAGCACTAGGTTTGTCGCCGTAGATAGTCAAGGTTTCGTTGTTAGGAAGGTTAAGACGGACTGCTTTTTCGAAGCACATAATGTCGGCACGCAGAAGACTCAACCAATCCATACCGATGATGACGTCGAAACATTTAATGGTAACTGGCATAAGATCTATCTTGAAAGTATGGCTATCTAAAGTTAAAGTACAACCTATGTATATGCAGTTTGTACTCTCTGTTTTCCCGTTAGCCATTTCTACCGTGAATGAACTATCTAATGCACATGGTTTTTGTTTAAGCAGGTGCGCAAATTTGTGACTTACAAAACTTTTCTCGGCTCCACTATCGAAAAGTATGCAAGCATAAGAGTTATCGAGGAGGAACGTACCAGTAACTATCGTTGGATCAGCTACTGCTTCCTCGTGGCCTAGAGCCATAACTCTTCCCACTCCTCCAGCCATCCCTGCTCTAGGGCAGTTCCTCTTGTAATGGCCCACTTCGCCACATCCGTAGCAAGCTTGGCCCATGCCGGCGTTAGGAACTTGAGCAGCTTGAGCTGTAGGAATTTTGCAGAAGCGGACGATGTGTCCCTTCTTGTTGCAGTTAGAGCAATGCATCTCCCTGCAAGGTCCGAGGTGATGGAAGTTGCACTTGGTGCACCTCGGGAGGGTTCCAGCATATGCCCTTGCTGGTAAGAGGTTGGCAGGGGCAACAGGAGTAACTGTGGCAGCATTGATCGCCATATATTGCTGTTTCTTGGAGGACCCTTGCGGAGCCCCTCCTTTCCTCTTATTCCACCCCTTCTTGTCACTACTAGAAAAACAGCCTTTTACGACGCTCATTGCGCGTCGTAAAAGGCTCAGACGACGCGCAAATGCGCGTCAAGGAAGGCCCTGTCATAAAGAGAGACGACGCGCTTTTGCGTGTCGTCTACAGACGACGCGCATTTACGACGCTCATTTACGACGCGCAATTACGACGTGCGTTTACGACACGCAATGCGTATCAAGGAAGACCCTGTCATAAAGGAAGACAACACACACTTGCGTGTCGTAACCTTACGACACGCGTGTTAATGACACGCAATGCGTATCAAAAAAGCCCTTGTCAAGAAAGGCCATGTCATAAATGAAGACGACACACATTTTTGCGTGTCGTAATTTTAAATTTTTTTAAACAAAATTATTTATAGATTTACTGGTATTCAAATTAAATTTGCGTTTCATGTCTATAATACAAAAAATACAATAAATTGCACAAAAGTTAATGTCATACAAATAATCATTCCAATAGCAAACAAATGTAATACATTAAATAATCATTCCAATAGTAGACAAATGTAACATTTCAACATTTTTTATATAATTAACTAAATTATTAGCCAAATTTCCTAAACTACCAACATACTTTCTATGAAGAACATTAACACTATTCTTTTCCATCAAAAAATTCGAAACCTGCATAATTAAATTAATGTTTAATCAACTATAGGTCAATAAGGTAGGTTTAAGCAAAAGATTTTCATAATAGTAAGATTTTACTTACGATTGTTGTTAATGACATTGAAAGAAGCAGCCTAACAAAGACCCCCTCAGAAGGATTACTACAACATAACTGTTGATATTTGATACTTTATTACTAAATGAAACCAAAAACAAAGTTAAAAAGTAAACAAAATCAGAAGGTTTTAGTCAAACTTACAGAGGCTATAATTTCAAATATTACTAAATGACATTGAGTGAACCACCTGCAGATTTACCATTTTGTCCCTATTAGATTCACTACCGGAACACATTCTACAGTTTGTAAACTATAATATATATATATATATATATATATATATATATATATATATATATATATATATATATATATATATATATATATATATATATATATATATATATATATAATCATTGTTAAAAGCAAGAAATTAGAAGTGGAATATGATTGCATACCATCAAAACCAACAGTTTTACATGCCCATTTTTCCAGTTTCTATTCACGAAACCCTAATCCATGATTGCCTGCTGGTTACAAACGCCAACAAGTAGTAAGGCAGGCCTGCAACCAACCCATCCACATTTTTTTCACATAAAATAGCTACCTCATTCCATAATTACTAATATATATATATATATATATATATATATATATATATATATATATATATATATATATATACTTTAATTTTTTATCACAAGTGATAAGAAATAAGATATGTTAAAAACGAAGTGCAATGTGCACTTACTGTTATGGACTCGAGCATATAAGAGTCTTTCTTCTTTCCAATATTCCAAAGGCCTCCTTTTAATTCTACTGCTTCGTCTCACTCCAGATGTCTAAGAAGACCCCGCTCCTATCATAATCATCTCCATTATATCATAAATAAATAAACCATAAGAAGACCATCTACAACAGGGGGAAGAGAAGCATCATGAAACAATTCCTAGCTAACTAGATAATAATAATTATCTAATAACTCTACAGTAAACAATTCCTAACTAACTAGATAATAATAATTATCAACTCATGTGACATTTTTATAAGTTTTTGTTCCAACAAAATCCATTATCTAAAAACCATATTCATTTTTTTTTAAATCCAAGTAACTAACTTCATCATGATTTAAATTATTATCCATAGGGGAATTCTTGGTATAAAAAAGGTAACACATAATTTACATGTGTATAATTTAGAGTTTTAACTAACTAGGTTAGGACTTCAAAGGTAATCACATAAAGAACAAGTCAACTGTAATGACTGAAAAAACTGAAATATAAGAATTTTTTTGGAAATTTTCCCTTTATTATTTATATATTAACGATATATAAGACAAAGATGAGAGGTTCTGGTGGTTTCAATCCGACCCATAAATTGTTTACTAACAATTGTATCATGATATTTTTATTGATTTTTATGGCATCTTATTTTTATAAATAATAATCCATGATCTCATTACATGACATGAAACGTATAAATTGGTTTGTCTAACTTCTTGTATTAACCCCACTTGGAATCGGGTGGTTCCACTTCTATACTCCTACGGCTGTAAACAATGGCCGACCCAATTTACACAACCACTATTCCCCTAAACGACCCTACAATGATCACACGTTACTATGTGCCACGTGGCATATACAGATATATATATATATATATATATATATATATATATATATATATATGTGTGTGTGTGTGTGTGGTTTTGATTGATAGAATATAAGTTTCTTGGAAATTATAATGCATACGCTTGTATTAACCAGAAAAATATTAGTTTGTTATTTTAAAGTGCAAGTATTTTATATCTTGTTTGTTACATTAAACGAAAAATCAATTGTAACTATAATTGGTATTTGTTAAGTTTGATTGGTTTTGTGTAATTATCATCAAAGAAGTCTAAATAATGATCAAAATGTCCAGGGAAATTCTTTTGCTCATATAGTGAATTTATATCACAATGAAACTAGATGAAAGAGAAAGAGAAAAAACCATCCACGAGTTTGATCTAAGCCCTCTGCAACAAAATGTCCAGGGAAATTCTTTTGAAAGAATTCCTGATTTTCAAAAGGGTAGTGAATATATGCATATGGCATTGACCCACTTTCAAACCAACAATCAAATACCTAAAATCATGCAACAAATAATATTAATTCATCAATCAAGAAAATGATATTGCTCTTTATTGTGAGAATGAAATATGATTTTCTTACATCTTCTACACGATGAAGCACACCAAACGTTTCACCACGTGGACTAGGAATTGTGATGTGATCAATTTTGTGGCGATGTAAATCAGTAACCTGTGTTAAGAAAGAATATTATATATTTTAAAACAACCATTAAAGTACATTGTAATTGCATGTTGGATTTATAATTACTTTCACCCCTGAAAGTCTTTCAAGTTCTTCAACTGAACCAATAACTTCAATATCTACACCATCTTCACTGATCGAAATTGGAAGAGGAGTGCCCCAAAATCTACTTCTACTAATGGCCCAATCTCTTGCATTTTCTAGCCAACTGTGAAACCGTTTTTCCTAGATGGAATGGAATTGCAAATGAACGGAGTGGACATGGAAATTGTTAAAGTTATAAGCTAGACTTCATTAATAGCATTTATTAGGTATTAAGGTATTACCGTTAATATTTGAACAATTGTGTTGGTTTGAATCAGAATGGTGTGAGCCGTTGCATTAGTTAGGAGACTTTGTAATTGTCAAATGACAATTACGCTATAAGAGTATATATATGTATGTAAATATTATGTAAAGGCTGTTGGGTTATATCAATAAAAAAGGTCTTTGTTTGTGTACAAACCCATCCTCTCGTTGATTCTCTTTCTCTTATCTTTTCAGCAAATTTGTGTTAATTTATGCTTGATTCCAACAGAAATGGTAATGGAATGAGTCATTCCATTCCTTTGTTGACTAAATCATACCAAACACTGTAAATGACCTACCTTAACAAAAGCAGGAACCCATTTTGTTTTCTCATTGTTTTCAAGTAATTGATCTTTCAACTTTTCCACTGCAAAAAGCGTTGACCAAGAAACATGAATAAACTAATCATGATACAACGTTATCCCACTAAAAATAATAAAGATGAGAAGGGCACTCATGTCTTTTGCAGAAAAGATAAGTAAAAAGATGTACCAGCTGGGAACTGCTCTGTAGATGAGAGGGGTATCATATCTCCAACAAAAATGATATGAATGTGTAAAGCTTCGAGATTTGACCAGTCTGCCCCTATCCTGCATACATCCATAATAAAAGGTTAGGAATAATCATTTTACATAAATGCCCCTGTTGGTAATTATATAACATTCAACTATTCTTGCCTTCACTGCTTGAATGATATCTTTATCTGCCTCTTTGACATATTGACCAATGAAATCGGTAAATTTTTCTGTAAAGCAGCCATCATCATCAACTGCCATAACTAGATTTTCTCCCTGGATATACAAGAAAAAGTATAATTTGGTTATGGGAAAAAAGATATAAATAAAGGTACAGTACATATGTGATCATGTCTGCTTTCTTTCCAAGGGGTTCTGCATAGCAACCCACAACTTGAACCTAAAAAGAAAAAAAAAACAAGAAAGTTATAATTTTATGAGATAAGTAGTAGAAATCAGTGAGTGTAAATTGGTAAAAGATGTAAATTTGCTTACATGTGGGGGGCATTTTTTGGTAAGATGGGATAATATTGTTTCCTTGATTACCTCCAACAGAGACTTGCGCTGAAATTATGTAGATGATCGTTATTTGGGTAGAGAAGAAGGTTGATTTCTTTAATTTGATTTGAATAAATACCTTGTCGTCTTGGTCCTTTTCTGCAAGATTGATCATATAACCTAATGCCATCATGAAGCCTGATTCCATCTGATCAATTCGTTTTCCAATCACGCCTTGTGCAGCCAACAGCACCCTAACTCCTCAGATTCTTCATCCATTTGGTCATCTTCCAACTGTTGTATAAATAGACATTGGGTTGAATTGCAATTACGATGGTTATGAAATGAAATGGTCTCCAAATCAGTTCTACGAAGTCAAATGCTTGACGATTTGGGTAAAATCAAAGTATAAGTATATTTTTTTCATGTGCCCACCAAATGACTGATGAAATGCCACAACGAGAGAAATTCAATAAAGTAAGGAATTTGAAGTTGGAGTTAAAGCATGTCTTACAAGGTTAGCCATCTCTTCAAAAACAGACGTAACTTGTTCACCTCCTTTAAGGAGATCTTCATACTGAGCACTTGAGCAGGACTCCAAGTACTCCAAGTACAAGTTTTTAGCTTAAGACCTGATGCAGCAAAACGGATTACACAGTTTATCGGATTACACCGGATGCAGCAAAAGGGAGCAACATATAGGACTATGTTTCGTGGATCTGGGATTCAAAAACACAAACCCAATGTTTCGTTCTTTAATCTTATGGAATAATGGGGCTTTATTGGTGGCGGTGGTGAACCAGAGAGAAAACGAGGGGTGGTGGGTGCCTAGGTTGTTGTCGAACAGTAGGAGGTAGAGAGAGAGAGAGAGAGAGAGAGAGAGAGAGACTTGTAGTTGGTCGTGTATTACCTGCATCAAATTGAAATTAAGGGAATGTTGATTTTATAAGATGACTTTGAATCAACCTAGGTTTTCCCGTACTTGTGTTCCAAAAACCATTTGTTGTGGTTAATGGAAGAGAGATTTGTTACAGATAGGGCGGAGGCGGTAAATGAGAAGTTTGATGATACTGATAAGAAGGAAATCGAGTAGATGTTTGATGATACTGAAGATGAAGATGAAGGACCTAGGGTTTTTTCTTGCTAAGTAGAAGAGGCGGGGGCAAATTTTTGGGATTCAACAGGCGGGGGTAATTTTCGTCGATTTCATTTCCCGCCTAAAACGCGTTTTTCACTTAAAAATTATAAAGTGACACATTTACATGACGCACATTTAATGAAAGGCGCCCTCCGCATTTCTTTTTTTTTCTTTTCTGGCACTAATTTTAGGGCGCGCACAAATGCGTGCCCTCTATCCTTCAAATTTTGCAAAACTGACATTATCTTTTAGGGCACTTACAAATGCGCGTCGTCTATCAGCGAGTGTCATTGTTTGCACGTCATTAAAGGGCTTTTTTCTTGTAGTGTGTGGTAGTCGGGGTTGGACTTTTGTGGTACAGGGGTAGGAATGGTTATGTTCTGAGGTTTCCGGTGATCGATAAGAGATTGTGCTAGTTCCTTGGCACTATCAAAAGTAATAGGCCTGGAAGCGATCACACTTGACTGGATCTGAGGTGACAGTCCCCAGATATACCTCTCGATCTTTTTGCTCTGGAGAGCAACCATGTCGGGGCATAAGTTCGCCAAATCACAAAACCTATTTGTGTAGGTAGTGATGTCGGATCCAACCATTTGAAGACCCCAGAATTCCTGCTCGAGTTTTTGTACTTCACCTCGAGGACAGTATTCTTTCATGAGCATCTCCTTCAATTTCTCCCAGCCAATGGAATATGCCACCGTCAGAGTTAGATAGTTAAAATGGTTGTTCCACCATGTTAGTGCTCGGTCAGAGAAGGTACAAGCTGCGAACTTGACCTTGCTGCCCTCCTGACATGAGCAGATCTCGAAGACAGATTCCATCTTCTCGATCCATTGCCTCAACACCATAACACCCCCAGTTCCGTTGCAGCTGCGGGGTTTGGCGTTAGTAAAATCCTTGTAGGTGCATTCCCGAGGGTGTCCATGGCTTTTGCCGTGGTTTGAGGGTGGTGCACCTGTTCCTGATCCACTAGGGGCAGGAGCGTTGATTGCTGACACAGCAGCTGCAACTGCTGCTGTGAAAGCTGCCTGAACATAGTGGCATCAAAAGGATTTGGAGTTTGAAGAGGTACAGGTGGTGGTGGAGGTGGTGGTATAGGTGCCTCGTTGTTTGGATTCCTCCTAGGATTCCTGCGTGGCGGCATCTTTAACTATACGTTTAAAAGATGACCACATGGATAAGAATAAATGATAAATGAATGTGTCTCATGGACTAAATCACCATAGTCCAACAACAGAATGAACAGTATGACTAAATGAAGAAGATAGCAGTTGGATAATAATTTCCATAAGATTAGATATCTGTCAATAAAAATGGAATTACAGATGTAACAGTTCGGGAAAAATGGCCTAGAAGTAGACCTTACATCAACCAAGATGGAAAATTTTGACCGACTTATCATCAGATAAAGACCTAACAGGTCTAAGATTTATATAGACAGGAAATTAGACCAAAGTTTTACATAAACTAGGTTATATCCAAAAGATGAGATAATGATATTCTATCGGCGACGAGAACTACTAGCATGAGTCCTTGATTCCGACAGTAGACGTTCGATGTCCCTTATACGCCTGTCTGACCTTGCTTGTTGAGCACGAAGTTCTCTAACCTCAGCTCGGGTTTCAGCAAGTTCTCTTTGCAGATTTACATTTCGGGCCAGAGTCCTTTCATGAGCAGACTCTAGTTGGCGAATGTGGACTGTGTTAACACCAGAGTTGGCGTCAACCTCCAAGACTTGATTGATAGCTGCCTGAGCTATTATCGTGTTCCTAGACATCCTACTCACCATGATTGGTAGGACTCTATCGGCAGAACCTCCTTCTGTGAGGTTGTAGAAATTTCGGTCTCCATTATAGGGAATGGGTTGACCCTGTTCATGACTCCATGTTATCAAGTTAGTGGCCCACAGAGGTGTGGGTCCTTGAAACACAGGGTGAGGGTTCAGGTTTGGGTTTTGAGCAGCCGGGGGTAGGTTATTGACTTCTGGCTCCGAGTCGGAACTATCGGAAAAGCCCTCAGCATGGTGATCATCCAAAGGGATTGGGTGATCATCTTCTGGCTCTGCTGCTAGCCAACCAACATTGCCTTGGTTCGGAAAGTACGGGTCGCCGTGGGGAAATCCAGCCATCTTAATCTACGCGAGGAAAGGGGTATAACAGATAGCTAAAACAGACGAACTAAACTAAGATAATTACAGTAAGATCAAATACCCATATGGTATTTCTTTATGGTTGTTTTGGTAAGTTTTTAGACTTGTCGCCACATCACAACCATTCTTGGGCATATGCTAATCACTCCTTGGACCAGCATAGTTGATCAGGCTATGCCATTCCCAAGACTGACTATATATCCCCAGGCTTACTTGTGATATCCAACAATCGTAATACTTTTGTTCTTGTCGTTGTGACACTGATTTTAGTATGAATGCAGGCACGTATACTTTGTTAAATATTTTATTATTTAAAACTATAACTCTTAGACAGAGTGTTTGAATCCCATGTATTTATAGTTAGTATATCTTTTATGGGTTGATATACTATATTCACTATAAACAATGCTCTGATACCAATCTGTCACACCCCAAAACCACGAACGGCGGAAACGTTCAGGGGTGTAGGACGTCATGTACAGTATCACAACAGTGTAATATAATAAACAAGCAACAACATCATCCATTGCATTATAAGTAAAGTTTTATACATGTGTGTTCTTTCATGGTGGTAAGACACCAAAAATATAAAATCAAAAATAAAAGACGAGACTTGTCTGCTCCGTCTTCTCAAAACCTGGCCTCCGTACCTGTCTACTGGCGACCTGAGAATACAAGTTATTTTTGAAAGAGAGTATCAGCTTTAAAGCTGGTGAGTTCATAAGTATATATGTGTCATTGCTTTGTTTGTGAAACCTGCTATGAATGCCATGAAAACCTTTAAGTGAAAATGTTGAGGTAAGTATGAAATCCCTAGAAAAACCCTTATTTTCTATAAGTAGGAAGTGTAGTCTTCTACCAAGACCCGAATGTTTTGTATGTATGAAGTGTAGTCTTCTACCAAGACTCAAATGTTTTGTATGTATGAAGTGCAATCTTCTACCAAGACTCAAATGTTTTGTATGTATGAAGTGCAGTCTTCTACCAAGACTCAAATGTTTTGTATGTATGAAGTGCAGTCTTCTACCAAGACTCAAATGTTTTGTATGTAGTGTTTTTCCTTTGTGTAGACTAGTACTAAAAGTGCTTAGTCTAACTCATCGTTTATGTGAATGTGTCACAAAATGAAGTAAGCAGGAAAATATGATATCTTAAGTGTTGTCACTGGGTACTAGGACCAACACTACATCGCATGAAGCGAAAGATAGACCCTGAGGAACATCCGAAGAGTGTCCCCTCATCCCCTGTAGCAGCAGCAGGATGGAAGGAGGGTTAGTCCCTGCATCGATCTCTTGACGTAGATCGTCCACTTAATGATCCTCCGAAGATTCACATCTCGTCCACTGTTGCAACAGCGGGCGGAGGGATAGTTAGTCCCGTCACTGACCTCAAATCAAGTGACTACCTTAGACATCCGTAGACGCCATCTCTCACTGGCGCTAATCAGTGAGATTCGGAATGGTAAGTCCCGCTGAAAACATCCCCTCGAACGGGAATAGGAAAGACAATTTATACAGTAAATACAAATAAATCATCCTCTTAGATCTAGTTCAAGTATCCAAGGTAAGTAAGTACATAATAATGTACTTAATAAGAAGTGTCCCTGTCTAGAATTCATGTAAGTGTGTTCCTGTAACAGGTAAGTATATGTAAACATATTCATGTATCATAGAATTCCTAAGTACAGGTAATCATGTAGCATGTAAGGCACTAGTATAGACTTATGAATGAACTGACTCTTGTTTGATAATCTCTGACTATCCCTATGATAGTTAACTGGAAAGTATGTTGTTGTTCAAGTAGGTTTATGCATGGTATCTAGGAGCTTTGAACAAGAATATAAAGTGACTTGAAGTCATTATACAATTCAAAACTAATACTTCTGTTGTCTAAGTATTTTAAGATAGAAAACCATTTCACGTGACTTCCTTTGAAATATGTGAAATCTACTAAGTGAAAACATAGTTATAAAATACATGAAACTGATTTAATAACATGTTTGTTTCTACTTGTATTCCCCCCCATTAAAGCATTTAAAATCCTTTAAAACATTGATTTCGGGGTATGAACTCACCTATAGTTGGTGATTGGAATGAACTGAACTGTATTGGATGGCTAGGTGTCAAACGGAGACTTGTTTACACGCACGAGCCTAGTTATCATATAATAAGCATATATATAACTAATTAGACAAATAATAACTTAATAAATAAGTTAAAACACATAGGAAACATTTAAACACTTTTATGAGTGTTTAAGGTTCAAATGGTTGCATCTAAGTTGCTACGGGACAAGGCAAAAGGGTTTGAAACATCAAATGACCTTGCATAGGAGTTCACCACCCAACCAACCGCACACCTTGGAGTTTACGGCCGTAAACTCATAGGTTTATGGCCGTGAACTCCTCAAAGGGTGGTTTTGGGTGTTTTGTTGTGCTATCTTGATCCTAGAACACTCCTAGCTTTATTGGAATAACACATGAAGTAGTTTAAGGCTCTAGAACACTCCACATGGGAGTTTACGGCCTAAAGTCCTTCATCCTAGAGTTTACGGCCGTAAACTCTTGGATTTTAATTGTTTTGAGGCACTTAGACATCAAGGATTGCTTCCATGAATTTATCTAAGGCTAATGGGGACAAGAGGCACACTTTGGTGCCTTCACTTGGAGTTTACGGCCCAAGATATGTTCCTTGGCCGTAAACTCCTTTCAAGGAGTGATTCTTATGTGTTCTTCCTTCCATTCTAGTCCCAAGGGTTCAAGGAAAATTGTATTAAGGCCTATGGTGTGGTTGTTGTGCATTTTACCCTTAGAAAAGGGGTTTACGGCCCAAGAGGGGTTCTTGGCCGTAAACTCACTTTCATTTGAGTCTTTTGATGTGTTTAAGACCTTAAGCTACTTGGAGAATTAACCTAGATGCAAGCCTTAAAGTCCTTTAGTCCAAAAACCACCATTTAGCCCCTTTGAAATGGAGTTTACGGCCTAAGAGAGTTCTGGGCCGTAAACTCCCAATCTTGGGTGGTTTTGTGTGTGATTTCATGTCCCTCATGTGTTCACCTAATGTCCTAAGGCCTTATTCTAGCATCAATGTCGGTTTTGGCCTTGTTTTGGGAGTTTACCGCCCAAGAACACCTTGGGGAGTAAACTCCTAGATCTCATGATTTAACCCACTAAATCATGTTATAAGCATCAAATATGTAATATAACACTACAAGAAAGAGTTACTCACAATCTGTGATAAAAACCCGAAGATCTGTCAGAGAGAAAATGGCTTTTCTCTAGTTGGAATTGTGAATAATGAATTAAATAAATTCAGAAAACTATTTATAGTCCTGAAATATTTTGACAGAAAATATTTTTATTCTGGAACTTAGACTGTAACATTATGACACTTGAAATGACCAAATTTCACAATCTTAGGAGCATCCACTCTCCTGATATCTCCTAAAGTGTAAACCCTAAGGTACACTAACTTGTTCGGAAAAGCCTGAAAATCACTGAAATTGAACTGACTTCTATTGCATAGATATTGTTTGTACAAATGGAAATTTCGGGTTGTCACATATTGGAAGATGGGTCAATTATAATAATCAATCATTTGAATATCTCTTCCAATAAATGAACATCGCACCGAGACCCGGACCCGGATATCCCTACATTATGAATTAGTAGGAAAGGATGAGGAGAGGCAATGAAGGAGGAGGACGTGGAGCTGGAGGAACCGACATGGATGATGAAGAATGAAGAATGTTTCTTTTTTGTTTTTAATTTATTTTCGTGATGTTTGATTTGGACAACTTGTTGAACTTGGATGATTTTATTTTTTGTTAGGACTTTTGTTTGGTTGCTTTCACTTTTGTTTGCATTTTTTTCAGGATTGGAAGGCTAGGATGCATATAGAAGTCTTAAGGGTCAAAGTTAAAGTAAGGAATTTTCAATTGAGAGCGTGAAGTTTTTCCATTAAGGTTGAGTCCGTTAGAGTGGGGAGTGATAGAGAGAGTTGCTACTGAAGTAGGGTCACTGAAATACCCCCATTTCAGAACCTTAATCAAGAAAAAAAAAACGAGCTGGACAAAAAAATTCAATACATCGCTTACTCGCCGAGTGCACCTAGCCTACTCGGCGAGTACATGGGTAATTTTGCGATTACACTGTAATGTGGCAATGAACTCACCGAGTACACGATACTACTCGCCGAGTTTGTCAACATTTTTCGAATTCCAGAGCTGTTTTGGGCACTTTCACTGTAGTACTTGTCCATTTTCATAAAGAGTCATTGATGGAGGTTTCTAGGAGCTTTGTCTTACGTTTTTGAGTTATTTGCATGTCCACCACATGAGATTTTGACAACCAAGGCATGGATGAGCTGTTCCCATGTCTAAAGTCAATTGAAGATGGAGGTGAAGAGAAGAGATATCGACCTAGCGACTGCTACCCCAGGGGAGTTATTTCCAATTCTCTCTATATTTAATGTTTTTTTATGCATAACATGCAATGAGGGCATTGCATAAAATAAGTGTGGGGTAGGGGGTTGATGTCATCTTAGTGAATTGAGAATCTTAATATCCTAATTTAGGTCTATTTTAAAAAATAATAAATTTTTGCATACCAAAAATATTACTTAGGAATTAATTTAGAAAAAGTTGGTAAAAGCAATTAGGATTCCATGTTAGAATTGTGTTGATAACTGCATGAAATCCCAAATGTTTAGTTGAGCCTATTTACATTCTAGTGCATTTGTGGCTTCCTTATTCCAGTGAAATCATAGGAAAAAAACACGAAGCCTGAGGGATGCAATATGTTTAGCATCGTATGTTTAGCATCCCTCCTAAACATACCAATAAAGGTTGAAGTTGAGCGCCCCTGCTTAAGCATGTAGGTTTTGAGTGAAAAAAGTGAGGTACATGTAAAAAAATAGAGAGAATTGCAAGAAAAGTTTGAAGAATTTTGGAGCAATTAAAGTGAAGATCAAAAGATCAAAATTCCGAAGAAATTCAAAAAGTTGAAGATACCAAAGATCAAACAACAAGGTGGTGAATTCAAATAAAATCAAAGATCAAATGTCAAAGAAATAAAGAATTCCAAAGTGCTCCAATGTGGTATCATAAATTGTAATTATCTAGATTATGTATGCTTGGGTTGCTCAACCAAAAATACCTTGAGGTTAAGAGGTTTTCTGAGGTTGGATTCGGAGGGATGCATAAAATGAGCATAGTTCGGGGTGAGTGGGCGAATGTTTATGAGGATTGTGAGTATTTGGAGTATGGGGGTATTTACGAAAATTTTAGACACAAATGCATGCGTTGCGGTCTTGGCATAATGGTTGGGTAAGATTGGAGTTGTCATATGTGGTTCTAATGTGTTAAAATTTAGTTTTGCTTGGGGGCAAGCAAAAGTCAAGTGTAGGGTATTTTGATATTTGAATAATTAGTCATATGTTAGCATGCATTTTTATTCATTTTCAGCTAATTATGTGCATAATGTGGACAAAAGGTACTTAATAATGTTTGAATTTTGTTTTCAGTCCAAAAGGCATGCTTGGATGTAAAAGGGAACAAGGAGAAGCAACTAGAGACCAAAGGTTGAAGAATGAAGGAATAACACACTCCTACTCGGCGAGTCCGCGAGGCTACTTGGCGAGTACCCAAGAATATTCCCGAAGATAAGTCAAGACTCCTGGCAATATATGGATTGTACCTGTACTCGGCGAGTCCACGAGTCTACTCGCCGAGTAGCCCCTGTTTTGTGATAACTATAAATATCGAACCTTTATCCGAATTGGGGAGACTTCTGGCGTTTTGGGAGCTGCAACTGCGATTGAAGAACCCTTGGAAGAGCTGAGAAACCCTGACCTTCAATCCTTTGAAGAATCAAGGCAATTTAGGTTATTCATTCCACTTAACCTTAGGAATTAAGCATGTTTAGCCTAGTTGAATTTGTTTTTGAGTTTGTTTTTGCTATGACTATGAACTAAATTCATTTTGTTTTTGTTGGGGAAGACCAAGTTACTCCTATGGTTTAATCATTACTTTTTGATTGATTGTTATTTGGTGATTTTATTAAATTAAGTTTGTTAAAGAACCTTATGCATTAATAACAACTATTTTCTGTTAATTAGAAGGCACTTAAGCTGCATGAACATCTCTTAGTTGTTAACCTCATATGTTATGTGAATACTTTATCATATGCTTAGGAATAATGACTATGATACTAGGATTAATTAGAGAATGGGTAAATTAATGTGTGAGCTTGTTTGAGAAACCAACAAACAAGAGGTTAATTGAAACACCAACCTGATTAACCAATTACAAATCTTATTTAATCCAAACAATTGAACTAGGGAATTAATTAGTTTAAACAATTGGCCACTGCTTGAATTGACTAATTGTCTAAGGGTTAGTAGTAATGAACATGAACCTAGCCATTATAGTTGCTAACCAATAACAATTGATCTATCATTTAAATAACCATAAGAGTGAATTGGTTGAACCTAAACAGAAACCCTTTATTAAATTTGGTGAATTTGTCATTTGCTTTAATTGTTTAGTTAATTAAGTGCTTAAGTACTGTGTTTAAGTTTCTAGTCTTGTAAAACTAGAGAAAAACCTTTTTACTATTATTACTTGCTTAGTTAAAATTAGTTATTAGATTAATTTCCGTTCCCTGAGTTCGACACCCTACTTATTTAACTATACCACTAAAAGACAGGTTCACTGCCTTTGTGTGCTTAATTAATCAACTAAAAGTAGGAATAAAACTAGCTCGTTTCACACACATCACTAGGATTCATGGAGATGAAGATGATGTCATCGACATAAATCTGAACTATCATTAGATGTTCGCCTTCTTTATTTCGAAAGAAGGTTGGGTCAACCGAACCTTGCTTAAATTTCGACATTTTCAGAAAGCGAGTTAACGTTTCATACCAGGCTCTCGGTGCTTGCTTTAAACCATATACAACTTTATCCAGCACATAGCAATGATCAGGAAACTTCTCGTTCACGAACCCGAGAGGTTGCTCAACATACACCGTTTCTTCTAGTTGTCCATTCAGGAAAGCACATTCCACATCCATTTGGAAGACTTCGAAGTTTTTATGAGTGGCATATGCCAGAAAGATTCTAACAGATTCCAAACTTGCTACATGAGCGAAGGTTTCATCATAGTCTATTCCTTCCTCTTGGAAATATCCTTTTACTACCAACCGATCCTTGTTTCTAATAACATTTCCCTCTTTGTCCAATTTGTTCCTGAAGACCCATTTCAAGCCAACAACTGAAGCATCCTTTGGTGTGGGAATCAGCCTCCAAACTCGATTGCGTTCGAACTCATGGAGCTCATCTTGCATTGCTTGAACCGAATCAGAATGATCAAGTGCAACATTAACCGTTTTCGGCTCGACCTTGGAGACAAACGAGTTAAACATACATAATTCAACTTTAGAGAATAATGCAGTTTGTTTCGCTTTCAACTGAGAACGAGTAAGGGCTTTCTCAAATGATTCTCCAATAATTTGAGCTTTGGGATGATCCTTGGTCCATTTTACTAAAGGAGGGTAATTTGGGTCATAGGCTGGATCCAACTCTGCATTTACTTCCTCTTCAAGTTCTGATTGATCACCTTCATCAGTTGCGTTGTCTTTCTCCCCCTCGACTGGCGAAGAATAACCTTTGTCAGAGTCCGAGTTTTCATCCTCAGTGGGAGTTGGATTCTTCCCATCGATTGGACTACTATTGGGTGGGTTTGGAACTGTATGTTCCTCGTCGCCTGGACCTTTATGAGTTGTGGTCAGAATTGGATTCTCCCTCTCGAAAGATATTTCGGTTGTCTTTGGTGCTGATGAAATCTCCCCCTTGAACAATGAGCAGTTGTTTGGAGAGTCAGTGGACGGTTGACTACATGTTGGTTTAGGAGGATCAGTTTTTATTTCTTTAGCAGCATCATCTATAATCTTTTTGAGATTATCGATTTTGTTGTCTGCCGCATTTTCTTCTGAGTGTACTGCTTTCTCTAGTTCATCAAATAACCGAATATACTCCTCAAACAAGTTGGATATGGGAACCGAGACTTGACCTGATTCAGGAAAGATTTCCCCTAAGTCATATTCGCTCCTTTGAACTTTCTTCATGTAATTGTCGTCAAAGGTCACATAGTAGGTTTCTTCAATTTGTTTAGAACGTTTGTTCAATACTCTGTATGCTTTTGATGTTAGCGAGTAACCTAGAAAAATTCCCTCATCAGCTTTGACGTCAAACTTGTTTCGGTTCTCTTTAGAATTGAAAATGAAGCATCTTGAACCGAATATGTGGACAAATTTGACATTAGGCTTCTGACTGTTTAAGATCTCATATGGAGTGATTGAGAATCTTTTGTTGAGCAAGGATCGATTCTGAGTATAGCACGCAGTTGCAACAGTGTCGAACCAGAAGTATAATGGCAAGGAAGCAAAGCTCAGCATGGTTGTTGCTGCTTCACACAAAGAACGGTTTCGTCTTTCAACAATCCTATTCTGTTGTGGTGTATAAGGGGCTGAAAAGTTGTGAGTCGTCCCCTTGTCTGCCAGAAAGTCCTCAAATTCTTTATTTTTAAATTCCAGCCCATTGTCGCTTCTAATATTCCTCACCGTCTTTCTTAATTGTACTTTAACTTGCTTGATAAACACCTTTAACTTGGGAGTAGCATTTGATTTCTGTTTAAGAAAGTAAACCTAGGTGAAGCAAGAAAAATCATCTACAATGACAAGAATAAACTTACTCCCACCGAAGTTTTCGATAGCTGAAGGTCCACATAAGTTAATGTGCAGAAGTTCGAGAGCTTCAAAATTCTTTGTATTGATTCGTGTAGGATGGCTCTTTCTGCTCTGTTTACCCATCTCACACGCTGCGCACAGATGTTCCTTATCAAACTTTCGAAGAGGAAGGCTTCGAACCTGATCACTAAGCACTAACTTATTGATATCTTTGAAGTGAAGGTGTGATAGGCGTCGATGCCACAACCAGCTTTCATCAGTATTCTCCTTTGATAGCAGACATATCGTTGGTTTACCTTGAATTGGATTGAGATTTAAAGGATACATCTCTCCCTTACGTTCATAGTTCAACAGAATCCTTTTAGATTGTTTGTCAATTATCTCAGAGCCCTCATCATCAAATGATACCTTCAGACCTGTGCCCAGAACTAATTGTGACACACTGATAAGATTATGCTACAATCCTTCCACATATGCAACTTTTCAAATTGAGAGTCTCTGTTGGTTATCATTCCATATCCTATGACTGTTCCATACGAGTTATTGCCATACTTTATAAAACCACCATCTTTTAGGGACCAAAACTAGCTCATCTCTTCCTTCCGTCCTGTCATGTTACGTTAGCATCCACTGTCTGTATACCATTCATCATCGAACTGCTCATCACGTATAACCTGCAAATTCAAGCAGATTTAAGAACCCAAAGTTTCTTGGGTCATGGTGAGTCTTTCATACAAAAAGGAATTGCAGAAGAAATATCAACTAAATATGTTCGCTTTACTAGAGTGAATTGATCTTTTCTTTTGATGGTATACACCTTGATTTTAGTTTTATCTTGTTTAAACTTTGGTGTATTAGTTGGTATGTTGTTAAAGGATTTAGGTGTTTTCTTTTGAATCCTAGGTTTAGCTGACTTTTTCTTATTATGATTTTCAGAATTGAGCTTTCCCTTTCCTTTGATATCCTTTGCTAAGTTTGATTTGATGAAAGGATCGAAACTAGTCTTGGGACCGAAGTTGGTTTGGGGATTGAAACTAGACTTTCGGTTTGGAGAGCTGGTTTGAGGACCGAAACTAGACTTTCGGTTTGGAGAGCTGGTTTGAGGACCGAAACTAGACTTTCGATTTGGAGAGCTGGTTTGAGGACCGAAACTAGACTTTCGGTTTGGAGAGTTGAAGTAATATGAATTTGGACTGAACATATCTTTTCCTTTCAGTTTTTCCTTTCCTTTATCACTTGATTCTCTCTTTGGAGGAACATAGTTGGGATTTTGAGATTGCCAATGATGTTTTCGCTCATTCAGATTCTTCATGTAACTTTGATTTCTTAATCATTTTTGTTCAGCTAACTCCTTCTACGATTTGTGGATATTGAAGCTTTCCTTTGGCTTCTCCTTTTGAGTTTTGGCTGTCTTAGTTGGAACTCTCGGTTCTTTCATTAGTTCTTCAAGGATTTCTTTGGTTCCACTTGTGCTTGGTTTGTCGAAACTTGAGGGTTTGTTGATAGGTTCAGCAAAGTATCGTCCTTTAACCCTCCATGATGTTTGCTCAGATAAGCCTACAGTTTCTTCTTCATTGTCTGTAGGAGTTGACCAGAAGTAATCGTCACATCCTTTAGCGTTGTCATTTTCGACTAGGATTTTTAACTCTGTCGTCTGTTTTGCAGTGACACCAGTAACTGCATAAACCTGATTCGGCACTGTTTGAACCTTTTGATAGATCATGGCCTTTTCTTTGAGTTTTTGTGGTTTTTCTTTTGACAATCGAGCGAATTCAACCGAATTTTCGGATATGAGAGGTTTCTCATTTTCGGTTTCACTCTTCATAAACTCAGAGCAATCGACTTCGTCTTCCACTAAAATTTCACTCATCTCACTTTCTTCATCAAATTCAGACGTATTATCTAAGTTTATTTTATTTTCTGAAGTTAATTTGGCGTTTGACGAGTCAAAAGATTGAATGGTTTCAGACTTAATTTTTACCCTATCACTTTCATCCAATAGATTTTTGAGCATACATTTATGTTCCTTAGAATCGATGAAGGTTTCTATCTTGTCTAGTCTAATTTTGTAAGACATGGATGTTTCTTCTAATGACACTATTGATTCACACTCAACAATGACCTCATCCTCCTTAAATTTAAGGAAGGGTAAGAACATTTTATGAATCTTATTCCCAATCTCACAACTTAAATGCAATTGAGCAATATTAGTGTATAAACGCTTAGCAATTAAACAAAAAACATTCCTTTGTTTTAAAAATTTTAAATTGTCTCTTTGTAAATAAATACTTTCATCCCTAGCTTTCTTTAATTCTGCCTCCTTCAGCTCAATCCACATCCTTCTCACCACACTCTTTGAAGACACCCTGCTGAGTTGGTCAGTTAGGTTAGATTCGCTAAGCGAGTTTGTAAGAGACTTCCACTTAGGTTAGAAAATTTGAATTTTAATTCTTTTAATTCTTCTTCATAATTTGTTACTGGAACATTAAGTGATTCAAGGATGGATTGTACCTTTTTGATCAGACGATCGCAGTCATTGATCTTCTCACTCACAGGCTTGGCTACAAAACACTTGTCTTCTTTCAGGTTTGGTTCCACACTCGCAGTTTCGGTAGATGATCCAGTTGTGACCATTAGACATCTTCCAGCCGAGCCTACTTCTTTTGCCACATAAGCCCTTCCATGAGTGGGCTTTCTTACCACTTCATCTTTAGAGTCGGTAGACCAAACTTCAACGCCACCAAACTCATCTTCATCTGCATTCTCCTGTATGATCAAGGCATTCATAGAACTGTTTGTTGCTTTCTTTTTCTTGATTTCTTCCAACTTGCGCATATAATACGCCTCATCATCTTCACCATCTCTTTTCTCAACCATTTTCCTTAGCATGCAATCTTTGGCAAAATGATTCTTGCCGTGATAGTAATTGCAGTCGAACCCTTAGTCTCCCGCAAGTTTGCTTTCCTTCTTGTCTTCATCCTTTTGAGAAGATTTTTTCCCTTCATCCTTCACCTTCTCAGAGCTGTAATTTCCCTGCCAGTTTCGATTCTTGTTGACAGGAAATTTTCTTCATGCAAACTTCTTTGGATTAGTAACCATCAGAGCATACTCCTCGCTTGTAAGGTCACATTCGGACATTTCAGACTCTTCTTCCTCTTCTGCTATGCTCTTTCCTTTTGAGACAAGGGCCAGCGACCCCACACCTGAAACTACCTTTGCTTCTTTGGTCACAACACTTTCATGGGACTTAAGTATTCCCACAAGTTTCGCTAGTGAATAAGATTTAAATTGTTCATGAGCTTTCACGGTTGAGACCACGGTCATCTATTCTGGTCTGAGACCGTTCATGAAGGTCACCTTCTGCTTGATCAACTTTCTTTCTATTCCATGCTTGATCATCTTACTTAGAAGATGATAGAACCGATCGAATGTTTGTATGAGTTTTTCTTCTGGTTTCTGTTCGAAAACTCCAAATTCTGATAGCAACAAGGTTTGAATGGAGTGTTCCAGATCTTCATCGGTTGAATAGAGTTCTTTCAACCTATCCCAGATTTCTTTGGCTGTCGTGCATGAACCAACCAACCGAAAAGTGTCAGATTGCAAGGCGAATTTGATCATTCTCATTGCTTTCACATTACATAGCAACTTGTCTTTCTCATCCTCTAGCATCTTCTCTACATCCGCCACCAGCTTGTTATATACCTTTTGGGACTTAACTGTTGTGTTCGTTCCAGAGTGGACAAACGGCCCAAGCGTGATAGCTTCCCAAATAAGATAGCCATTGTATTTAGATCCGACCACGTAATCTTCAAAGTGATGCACCCATACTTCGTAGTCTTGAGTGTATAGAATGGGAATTCTGGTAGTGGATCCAATGTTGTTTGAGATGTTGAGGGGATTTGTTTGCGAATCTTCGTGAGACATGGTGAGCTGCTAGAATCAAACCTGTAAACATAAGATTAGGGTTTTATCAGAAACAAAGTTACCGTCGATATGGAGAGGACGACTTCTATTTATATGATAAAAGCAGAAACCCTAAAGAATTCTGAGTACAGAAGGAATGTGTATTGATCACACAGTCTCCCGCTCTAATACCAATTGTTGAAACAAATTTCAATCAGGATCGTTAGATTCTGTGCAGTCAAACAATAAAGAACGTAACTATGAACATGATAATGGCTTTGAATGAGTTGTATGATTAATACTTCAATATCTCAGAAGAGCTCGATTAAGAACTTCGACTGTAGAGGTATTTAGGGTTACAAATTAATAAACGTAATTAACAACTCTAATCTAATGCATACATACATGCATATTTATAGTTTAAACCTACTAGATAATCACGGATGGACATCCCAATCCGGATACAAAATATAAGTCCATGACGCAACAAAAATAAACACAACAGTTATTGTGTTTACCAATGCTGCAAAACAAGACTAATGAAAAGGACTCTGTGGTTGTGTGACAATCATCAAAAGTTGATCAGCGATCGTCAATCGCACACGTGACAAACATCAATGTAATAAACTTAATGTATAATATTTGACAATTTTTATTGAAAATATAACTTTATAAATTCCAATATATACGAAAAATAAATTGAAACATCCAAAAGCTAAAAATTTAAGCGCTCAAAGTTTTGTGTTATTACATATAAATAGTAACATAAGTTGAAAGTATACGTCGACAGAATCCCAAAATTATAAATAACACAAAAATCTAACTTCGTATAGGGAAGTAATGGTTTTTCTAAGTTCTACACTCAACTTGACACAAAAATGTATGTCTTAAAAAGTTAGAAGAAAATAGGTTGAGTTTTAGCCAACGCAATGTAAAAGACAATTGTATTACTCGTGCATACGAATCCGTAGATATGAAGATTGTATGTCGAGAACAAAGTTTGTATGAGAGAGTTGTTATTTTCATAAAATCTTTTAGAGTAAACCCATCACAAAAATATAAATTAAAAATAGAGTGCAAGTTAGCTATTGAGCCCTAAAAGAAAGTTGTAGTACTCGTTTATACAAAATCCGGAATATAAAGAACTTCGAAAATGGAGCTCGTATGCAAGAGATGTGAATTTTTAAAGAGTTCAAAAATTCCTACGGAAACACAAACTTGCTTCCTACACAATCCCCATGTTGCGAGGGGGTAGGACGAACACATGTTACCACCGGAAACAATCTTGTTGCATACGCAAACACCTCAACGCGACGTGCTTTCGCCACAATGTGACGTGTTTATACCCCTCCTATAAATACCAACTGAAATTCATTCAATTTTCACCAAAAATTATTTACTCTTTCTCGTGTTTCTCTCTCTCTCTCTCTCTCTCACACACACACACACACACACACACTCTCTCTCTCTCTCTCTCTCTCTCTCTCTCTCTCTCTCTCTCTCTCTCTCTCTCTCTCTCTCTCTCTCTCTCTCTCTCTCTCTCTCTCTCTCTCTCTCTCTCTCTCTCTGAAGAATTTCCCACCCCTTGAGGCTAATTGTTCCGAGTCTTCCAACAATAGCTAACGTTGTTAAAGCGCGCTTCAAGGGGGATTTTCACGACCCTTTTTTAAGATCTTTCACGTTTTTTTGGGGGGCGGGATACATGTTAAAATTATATTATTTATTATATATCGATCGCTATCAATACGTAATTAATATCAATATATCATTTTTACAAAAATCTAGTTTTACTCTGTTGTGACCTTGCTAGTATAATATTAAATATTTCTTATACACAGTCATTACTCTACCATTATTATATAAAATATTTATTATACTTTATCGTTATTTTGTCCGTATAATATGAAATACTTATGATACATTGCCATTACTCTACCAACATAATATCAAACTATATTATGCACTATCATTCTCTGCTCTTTCAAAATTTACACGTTATAATTACAGAACATTATTATGATTATAGGACACAAAATTTGGTCTACTTAAATTTATAAAGTTAGGGCTACAACCTTTAAGAATATTTTATTTAACTTTATGGTACCATTAGGCACATTCATCGCCTAAGCGATAAAGCTTAGAAAAGACCCTAACCTATAACCGTTAAATCTTAAATGAGCGGGAGAGTTATGTATAGCTCTATACATGTTGACACCCCCACTTATGGTTGGTAGCCACAACCTTGACGGAAAAGTCACACCAGGTACTACGATGTCTGATCAAACGTTGTGAGGGGGAAATTTTTGTCAGGAGCTCGGTTATAAGGACTCACCGTAACGATTGAAAAATTATGAATATATATAAGTTAATATAATACTTATTTGGAGTAAAACACTACTTTTGGTATAAAAGTACATTCTTAACGAACACATTTTTGGTCAAGAAAACACATATAGAGTAAACAGGATTGTTGGCATAAAAGTACATACTTAAGGAACATACTTTTGGTCACGAAAGCGCGCGCACGCACACACACACACAGACACACACACACACACACACACATATATATATATATATATATATATATATATATATATATATATATATATATATATATATATATATATATATATATACATTAGGCGAATGCCCGCGCGTGGCACAGAAGCATTATATAACTAAAATCTTAATATGTTTTTTTTAAATATAACAATAATGTTATTGTTAAATTTGATATAATAATTCGTATACTAAGGAGATATAATATATTGATTATTTTGAAGAGTAAATTACACGAATGGTCCTATGGTTTGGGGTGATTTGCGCGCATGGTCCCTAACTTATTTTTTAACTCGGAAGGTCCATACTATTTGTTTTTGTTACGCGCTTTGTCCCTACTTTTTGTTTTTGTTATGCGTTTGGTCTCTGTCTTACTTAAAAAGACTATTATTTAAATAGGGAAAATTATGGGGTAGGTAAGGTAAGGTAAGGTGAATGGGTGGGGTTGGGGTGTGTTTATTTAAATAAATTAGAAAATCAAGGGAAAATAGTTTTTTTATGTAAGACAGCGACCAAGTGCGTAACAAAAACAAATAGTAAGGACCTTCCAAGGTAAAAAAAATAAGTCAGGGACCAAACACGCAAATTACTCTAAACCATAGGGACTATTCATGTAATTTACTCTATTTTGAATTATATGATAATATATGCATCTATTAAAACTGCATAATCTCAATATTTTGAATGATCTCTACCCGCGTGTTACTAATGAGTAAAATAAAATATAATATATAGTTTAATGTTATTTATAGTTGTAGTTATTATTAATTAATTTTTTAAAATTTATTTGCTTATCGTTTTAATTTCTATCGTTGTAATTATTTAAAACATCAAACATTTTTTTATTTTATTTTAAAGGTAACAATATAATCATTTATATAAAGTTATTTTTAACTATTGTTATTGTAAGTTATTTTAAGCTAATTATTTGAAAACTTTTAATGATTATAAAAATATCTTTTGGAAATATTTTAGTTAAATTGATATTAAAATTTAGTTTTTACATTTAACACTACAATTTATCATTTTTAACTATTCACAAAATATTATTTGAGTTTTTTAAGTGGAACTGGAATTTATATTGAAGTTGACCCTATAATGTTATATTTAAATTAACAATTTAAATATTTTGTCCAAACTGTTCGAAAGTTATAGTTTTAAATTGATAATGATTTACATACAACACAATATTAAATCTAATAAATTAAGTATAATATGTTAAAAGTTAAAGACATAAGTTTATAAGTAGAAGTAAAAATATTATTTAATATTGAAATTTAGTTTATTTATGATTACACTTTAGGTTTGATACTTATTTAACCTTATTAACCAACTTATAATCATTATTAGAAAGACACTACAATTTATCATTTTTAACTATTTACAAAATATTCTTTAGGTTGTTTAAGTTGAACAAAAATTTATATTTAAGTTGATCATGTAAGGTTATATTTAAATTAACAATTTAAGTATTTTATACAAAATGTTCCAAAGTTGTAGCTTTAAAATGATAATGGTTTACATACAACAACATATTAGACCTAATAAATTAAGTATAATATGTTAAAAGCTAAAAATATAACTTTATAAGTAGAAGAAAATATATTATTTTAATATTGAAATTTAGTTTATATATGATTACACTTTAGGTTTTATATTTATTTAACCTTATTAACCAACTTATAATCATTATTAGAAAGAAATTGAGAAGTCATCAGAGTTTCAAATGAATGTGGTGAAAGGAAAAATGAATGGGAGTTTCAAATGAATGTGGTGAAAGGAAAAATGCTAGCTTAATCATTATTAGAAAATAAATAAAAAGTCATGAGAGTTTCAAATGAATGTGATGAAAGGAAAAATCAATGGGAGTTTCAAATGAATATGATGAAAGGAAAAATGCTAGCTTTATAAATATACAATGATAATGATATATATATATATATATATATATATATATATATATATATATATATATATATATATATATATATATATATATATATCGAACATACTTTTGGTCAACAATGAACACTTTTTAAAAACACTTTTGATTTAAAAGTACACTTTCAATATACAAACTTTTGATATGAAGGTATACATTCATTAAACATACTTTTTATATACAGGTACTTTTCGAAATAAACATTTAGAACATGTGAACTGACCAACATCATGTAGAGGTTTTCAAATCAAATGTATTCTCAAGAACTTAAGCATCAGGAGTATGCTATCTTTTGGAACAGCCATGGTATCACAGTTGTACCACTTTTTTCTTATTAGTTTGCCTAATTGTTAAGGTGCTAATGTACTTTACCTTCCAATATCTCAAAATTTAGTACGGTGTGTAATATTTTATTTTCTAATAGGGTGATATTTATGTTATACTTTTTGTGTAATTGTTTAATTTAATCAATATATGTGATCTATGATGACGTCGCACAGCCCGACGTTTCCGCCGCCAACCAAGGTGTGACAAATTGATATAAGAGTTATTAGCTGTAGTGAACTAATATTTTCTTAGGAAATATAGCTCTAGGCTCACTACTTTGATTAGGTTTATCCCTTAAACCTAGGAATAACAAGTACTATTATTAATTAAACTACTAATACACTATGTACGGGAGAGGTGTCTAGGATGGACTTTTCACTTTGGGTTGTTAGAATTCTGAAAAGCTATAGGCCGAAATGATCTTGCCCTCCGACTTTTCAAGATTGGCTGATCTTTAGTTAATAGTCTTGAAACATTGAACAACAATTTATAAAATACACAAACAGACCTCATATATAGAGTTATATGTATATAAACTCAAACCCTTGATGGGAACACTTATACTTATATATGTTACATACAAAAAAACCCATAGGAACACAACATTAAGATTTTAGGTCGAATACGATATATAATATTAACATAATACATGGGGGAGGTTAGCATAATATATCAACTGAACCACAACTAAACATAGACCGGTCGCCTATGTTTAAGTTTTGTTAGACTAATACACAACTAAGCTTGGATAATGTAATTGATAGCCTAAACACTTGGAGATTCTTACATGTTTCAAGAAAGATCCCACAATCAAAATATCAAAGAAAACAGTTAAGGAACCACGAGAATACCAGTAATATTCTACGAATACCTATACTTGATTAATATATTGTAGATAATCATAAAAATCTAACACTCATAAACAACTAAGCTTGGATAATGTAACTGATAGACTACCTTTCCATCGATCATACCGATCCATTTCTAGAAGTGTACTTCGCATGAACACACCTAGGGAATAAAACGAACGGTCTCATCCTCTGACCACTAACATATATTGCAACCACGACCAATACTAAAGATGACATGAGCAATCAACCCAGCATTTGGGAATTTAATGACTAATATCCTACAATAGTAGAGAGCCAAGAAAGGAATACCCTCTTCATACGAGGTGTGTAAGTCATCCCATACTCACCAACCCACCACTCTCAGAAATAAGTCAGTAAAGAGAATTGTGCCCCTTTTAGTGGCACATGACACTCATATTGACCACTAACTCATATTAATGACTAAAAGCGTAAGGACCATCAAGAAGACTGCTAGAGCACAAGTTGGTTGGATGCCAGGCATCAACTTAGGCTGCCACTAAGACGATTAGACTCTCTCTCTCTCTCTCTCTCTCTCTCTCTCTCTCTCTATATATATATATATATATATATATATATATATATATATATATATATATATATAGAACACTGTAAATTTGAATTTCAACTTAGAAATCCTTTGAGATTTCAAAGAACATTTACCCTCGCATTACAATATTTATAAACAAACAGATTTACATAGTTTAAACAAATTATATAAAAGACTTATACCTTATTCTTCGACAGATTATAGGCTAAAATCATGTCCCTAAGAAAAATTACTTGAAGCCTCCTAACACCGATACTAGGACTAACACCACTACTAGACTCAACTGCCGTTAAGGTGTTGATCACGCTACTAATTGCCGAATCTTTGGCAACTTACAAAACCAACATGAACAACAACTCCTAGCAAAATGTAGGGGGGCATAACATACATAGTAAGAAGGCATGCACCTACAAAGAATTCATGAACTACAAGCATAGGTACTTGTACGGAGATACAAGAGTAATTGGTTTAAACCGCTATCTTGAAAAGATGGAATCATTATTCCAAATCAATCTTTGTGCTAAAGGACTATCAAGTTAAGTTCGTCACTTGCACATTTATGCACATAACCCTTACCTAATGGAATGACCATACCAAGGTTATATGCGTAGAATCAGTCCACAAAATTTTCCTAGGAGGAACTAAAGAAAATGCTCGTCGAAGAATACTGCCCAGGAATGAGATACAAAAACTGGAGCATTGCTCGTCGAAGAATACTACCCAGGAATGAGATAAAAAAAATTGGAGCAAAAGCTCTGGAATCTAACTATGTGTAACATCCCAAAAATCATAGTAAAAATTTTCTATTTTAAAACCCTTTAATAATCTATAAACCACACAAAAACATTATTTTCAAGAACATAGTCAAAATCAAATTATCCCAAAATCATCAATGAACAAATATTCAACGACACTAGTAGAATATATGTCTTCAATGACATGCAAACCACGACACACACTGATTTATTTTACGTAAAGGAGATTGACCTTAAAATAGTGTCATCTCTCCAAAAAATTGAAGGATTGAGGTCACGCATTATTGTGTGCCCTTAAATTAGTATCTCAAGAAAAAAAACTCAAAACACGGAGGGCTCTTTATCTTAAACGCGCATCCTCTATAACCGTCGCTTTATAATTTAATGAAATGTACATCTCTTGTTACAATAATCACAGGTACTACTAATATTCTAGGGCTTTTTAAAAAAAATCAAAACAATTACTTAGCTAGAACACTCTCTACAATCAATCGGCTCTACGACCTCGCCTCACTTTATGTCGCCTTTCCGACAACCTCTCCTCCTCCGATGTTAGGTTAGTTCTCCTCCGACTGACTTCTCCTCACCGACGACCTTGGGCTCCATCGTTGGAGACTACACAAATTTACATGACCTAAGTCCCATTAAGATATTGGAGAAGTCACTTGTTGAGCTCGGTGTTCCTGTTGAAACGATTCACCAAGTAACATAAGAGAAAGACCAAAAGAAAGTCAACACAAGGGGAAGAAGCGCCTGGTAGCCATGAATCTGATGCTAAATTGAACACATTCAAGGGTTTCTCAAGTTGAACACGAGGTAAAATTTTATGAAAACCGGATCTTTGTGTTATTCAAACATATGCTCTTAGGTGGATTTTCTCCTCATGTATATGCTTGCACTTAGTTCGCTCATCATTTGTGTTAGCGTCTTGTTTTGTATCATTCAATTTATAATAAAGTTTTTATAAGAACGAACAAAAATTTAACAAAATTTTTTAAGTAAATCCAGGGGACACATGCTAATCTAAAAGATTTTTTTTTCTTAAGATGGTGAACTTTAAGACCTAATGAGATATTTAAATTCTTATTATAAACTAAAAGTTTTAGTCTTTTAGATATATCAAATTACTCCTGGAAAATTTTGTATGGCTGCTAGTTCCAACACTCAATGCTTGTAAAAGATATTATGATTTACTATTGATTTTCATTTTTCATAAATGTTTTTGCATCATGTTATTTCTAATTATCACAAAAGGAAAACCATAAAGGAAAGCACAAGAGAGTTCTAAGAAAACATGTTTTGATATCTATTTTGTACATCAATAAAAAAACATAAAAATAAAAATTAACTTAATATTACAAAAAGAAAACCACAAGTGTAGTAAAGCAATTTTGCAACTATTAATACACTTGTTCTTAGCCCCTGTTTAATGAACTTTAATACTTATTAATAGACATGATTCGACAGAATAATGATAAGTATAGCAATTATATTGTATAGCTTATATTAGTAGGAAAGTTTGTTATTTCCTTATCTTGTAATCTTTGTATTATTTATAAAGATCAATACAAACCCCACTAGACACGGTGAGCATTTACAAATCCTAATATGGTATCAGCCTAATCTCTTCCTGGTCAGCCTTTCTCTTGATCGTCTTTCCTCTTCATCTCTGATCACACCATGGCCGACTCCACCCTTTCCCTCTATACTCTTCTTCATATGCTTACCATTAAGCTATCCTCCACTAACTATCTCCTTTGGAAGAAGCAGATTATACCCCTCTTATCCTACCAAGATCTTCTTGGATACGTTGATGGTTCCATTACCGCTCCCTCTGCCACTGTCACTGTTGCTGGCTCAAGCGGTCCTTCACCAAATCCGGCCTACACTTCCTGGGTAGCCTCTGATCAACGTGCACTCATCCTCATCCAATCCTCTCTCTCTGAAGAGGCTATGGCCAAGACCTTAGATTACAAAACTGCTCACGAATTCTAGACTGCTTTGGAAGCAATCTATAGCAATGACTCTACTGATCGTCTGCATACTCTAAGGGATTCTCTTTGACACATCTCCAAGGGTTCTTCTACTGTTATCGAATATGCAAGAAAGTACAAGGCAATCCGTGATCAGTTATCTTCCATTGGACTGTTGGATAAGGTGTCTAAGTCCATAACTATTTCTGGTATGTACTTGACCCGACCCGGCATGGTCCATTTGGGTTGCATGGCACCATGCAATTGGATAAACTAAATGAGAGAAATAACACATATGGTTTATTAATATATTATAAGTTCTAATATATTAATAATATTATTTAATTAGATTGATCAAGAATTAATTTAGAATTAATTAAGTGATCAAAAGATAACTAATTAAATATATGAGTTGATTATGTAAATCATCCATAACTTATATAGTGGGCTAAGAGGCTCCATGGATAATCAAGTTGGGTTGGACCCATTGGATACTCCATGGAGGCTCCATGGGAGTTACAAACCCATAGGTCATGGAAATGAAGAGTCATGACACATTAGGGTTTACATGGTGTAACCCTAGATGTGTCAACACTATATAAACACCTTATCTCTCCCAAAATCGGCTACACAAGTGCACTACTAGTGAAACAAGAGGGCTTGGCCGATTTTTGAGTGTTATAGAATCTCTCCAAGTTTACTCCATAGCATTTGGTGTTGTGTGAAGCAGTTGAGGCATCACACTTGGGGTGCTAGGCTCACAAGGTTTCAAAGAACATTTTGCAACAACAAGGTATGTAATTCTATCTATTATTTATGTTAAAATTGTTCCCCATGTATGCTAGATAGGTTCATAACCTTGGAAATCAAATTTGCATGATAATTAGACAAACATAGATCCAAGTTTATTAGGGTTGCATGTACACTTAGGAAGTATTAGAATGCTCAAAACCCATCAGTGGTATCAGAGCCTAGGCTTGTTTGTTTGTTATTTGTGCAAGAAAGTTGAAAAAGGTCGATATTTTTGCATTCTGCCTGATGAACTCGCTGATTCCATGGGGGGAATCGCCGAGTTCATGTGTATCTTCAACCTACTCGCCGAGTAGGTTCATACACTCGGTGAGTAGAAGCCTCAGAATGCAGATTTTCGACTTTAGTTGCTGGAAATGGACTAGAAACATTACCCTAAACTGTTTTGGTACTTGAAAACTCATTTTAGCTGGTGTAATGAGTTTGCTAATCCACTTACAACAACAAGTTATCAAAATTACAAAGTTTTAAATGTAAGTTTTGATTCATGAAAGTGTTCATGTTCATGTTCTTGATCTTATGATGTTTAGATGATCATAGGAATTGTTTGTAACCTATGTGGTAGATTAATTCATGATCATAATGTGTTTTAGTGGAGTCCATAACTTGTCCTCAAGTTATGGAAAACCAAAAGTCTCTTTGTTTTAACACCATTAAAAGAACACAAGAGTTAGAAAAGTGAAGAGTCTTCATTTTTATTACTCAATTTAACTCATAAGTTACAAGAAATGAAAAGTTTTGAAAGTTTACAAAACTTTCCCTCAAGTTTTGGAACAAGTTAAGTCTTGATTAAAACTTTAGTTCCAACCCTTAGAATTTTAAAAGTTACAATTGAACCCTTATACTTATAGTATATTGATGTAATAATTATATATATATATATATATATATATATATATATATATATATATATATATATATATATATATATATATATATATATGTATAAGAACAAAGTCGTCTTACCGCTAGTACGCCTCATTCACGAAGCCGGTCTATAAGGTGGGTATAAGGTTGTTGCCTATAAAATGGTGACTTAATGGGTGTCCACTCTCACCCACCGCTTGCTTCACTGGTGGAGGGTCGTTAGCCGAACGGGTAAGACAAGGACTTATAAATTCTCATTAAAAGTATAATGATTATTACAAAGTAACTAAATGTTTTATAAATTCCCAATCTTAGTTACTTTAGGAAAAATGTGAATAAGGTGCTAATCCATGAAATTACAATTTGCACCTTGTTTAAGTCGTTGGTGGAGCGTGTGTGGTTTACCGGCACACTAACTTGGACTTAACAAGGAAGGTAAAGGGTGACTTAAGGTTTTTTCATGAGGTCGGAAGGAGCACATGTGGTTTACCGGCACTACGATTAAGTGAAAAACATTAAGGGTACCAAGTAATGTGCATGGTTACTTCACACCTTGTTTTGTGATCCTCGGTATCCCAGTCACAAAACATGAAGGGCACACTCGAGTTTGAAACATACCATTGAAAAGTTCAATGAATCTTAAAGAATCTAGGAATTTCTCAAAGCCAAATAAAACATAATAATTCTTATTTCGTTTTCGTGGTGGAAATTGGTGAATCGTCATTCACCTACCATTCAAATATGTTATAACTTGGATTACGGCATCCCTCTTCTAGGTTATAACATATTGTGATTGGATCCTAGCCTTAATATTACATTTGGGTGTTTTATTAAGGACTATCCCTATATCTAAACTAAACTTACTTTCTTCTTTTCAGATGTCTTCCAACAATGTTACTCCTGGCTCAAACCCTACTAGCTCCTTCTTTCTCATGAACCTTTGTGGGAGAGTCATCTCTGATGGATCCAACTTTACTGACTGGATCAGAAACATCAGGATGGTCACTCGTTACGAGAACAAGGAATATGTTCTTGACAAGGAGCCTAAGGAGCCTGAGCCAACTGCTACTCCTGAGGAGTTTGTTGAATATGAGGCACATGAAAGAGATGCAACCAAAGTGGCATGCATCATGATGGCCACCATGACAGCCGAGCTCCAAAAGTCCTATGAGGACTACTATCCTTTTGAGACGCACTAGGATTTGATGGACCGCTACCATCAGAGTGCTCGTCAAGAGCGATATGAAATCATCTCCTCTATGATCACAACCCGAATGAAAGATGGAGAACCCATCACGGGCCACTTACAGAAAATGCAAAGGTATGTGGACCGTTTGATGAAGTTGAATGTGAACTTCCCTGAGGAGTTAGCAATAGATATTATTTTGCACTCCTTACCTTCGTGTTATGATCAATTCCGCATGACATACCACATGAATAAGGAGGAAGTTACACTTAGCAAACTTCAGGGACTCCTAAAGACCGCAAAATCAGGTCTTAAAGGTAAGTCGGTTGTGACCACTCCTGCTACTACTCCAAACTCAGCACCTATCATGGCAATCGGGAAAGGTAGAGGGAAGAAGAGAAAGAAACCTTCGAAGGGTACCAAGGGTAAGACTCTTGATGGCTCCTCTTCTAGCGGAACCAAGAAAGGTTTTGTTACACCTTCTTCAGATCCCAAAGAGGCGGAATGCTTCTACTGCCACGAAAAGGCGCACTGGAAGCGTAATTGCCCAAAGTACCAGCAAGACTTGAAGGATGGGAAGGTTAAACCCAACCATGCAGGTATTTACACTATTTCATCTAATAATTCACTTTATTCTAACTCTTGGGTCTTTGATACCGGTTGCGATATTCATATTTGTTTTCAATTGCAGGACTAAGAACAAGCCAGAATGTGGAGCATGGGAAGATAAACTTGATCATGGCGAATAGGAAAGTTTCACCTGTCACCAAGATTGGAGTTTATACTTTGTTGCTTAGTAGTGGATGTACTTTAGATTTGAATAAATGTTGTTATTCGCCAGAAATGGCAAGAAATGTTATTTCCTTTCATGCTTTGTATAAACAAGGTTTTACCTTTTCTTTTGATAATGAAACTGGTGGAATAAATGCTTTCTTTAATAATGTGTTTTATTTTAAAGCATTACCTTGTGATGGTGTATATGAAGCTGTGTCTGTTGTAGATAACCTAGGAAATAATGTATTGTGTATTGATTCTACTAATGATAATAACTTGGATAAAGCATCATTATTGCATTGTCGTCTTGAACATATAAGCAAGAAACGCATAGGATAACTCCAAAAGGATGGAGTATTGGAGTCATTTGACCTAAGTCAGATGATAGTTGCAAATCATGCTTACTTGGAAAAATGACAAAGTCACACTTCACAGGTTCTTGTGAAAGGGGTGAAGGTTTGTTGGACCTTATACACACGGATGTGTGTGGACCCTTCAAACATGCCATAAGGGATGCTAATTGTTATTATGTGACTTTTACGATTGATTATAGTAGATATGGATATGTCTACTTAATCAAGCATAAGTCAGAGACTTTTGAGAGGTTTAAAGAGTTTAAACAGGAAGTCGAGAATCAATTGGGCAGGAACATTAAGATGCTTCGATCCGATCGTGGTGGTGAGTATCTTAGTACTGAGTTCCTCGACTATCTAAGGGAATGTGGGATTGTCTCATAATTGTCACCTCCCAGGACACGAAAGTTGAATGGTGTAGCTGAGAGGCGTAATTGAACCTTGTTGGATATGGTTCGTTCAATGATGAGTCGAGCTACGCTACCAATCTCATTTTGGGGGTATGCCTTAGAGACTGCCACCCATATCCTTAATCTAGTCCCTACAAAGAAGGTTGCCAAAACACCTCACGAGATGTGGACTGGAAAAGTTCCTAGTCTAGCCCACATCAAGGTTTGGAGTTGCGAGGCTTTCGTGAGACGCGAGACTCATGACAAGCTCGAACCTCGAAGTGAGAAGTGTATTTTCATCGGCTACCCACAAAAATCCTTTGGTTACCTCTTCTACAGACCTAGTGAGAATGTGGTCTTTGTAGCAAGGAGGGCTATCTTTCGAGAGAGAGAATTTATAAGCCAAGGAGACAGTGGGAGGAAAATTGACCTTGAAGAACTTCAAGAGTCAAGTGGTGAAGGAACCTCAAACCCTAGCAGTCAACTTGAGGAGGAATCTCCTGTTGATCCAATTATACCTCCATTTGTACCTCTGAGGCGTTCCACAAGGGTTAGGAATGTACCTGAGCATTACTATGGTTTCCATATTACTGCGGAAGGTGAGACACTTATTAGTGATGAGACACTAGTAGGTCTAGATGAACCCAACAGCTATGCGGAATCCATGGCAGGCCCTGAGTCTGCTAAATGGAAAGAGGCTGTGGATAGCGAGATACAATCCATGTATGACAATCAAGTTTGGAACTTGGTTGAGAATGTACCAGGTCATAAGACAGTTGGGTGCAAATAGATCTTCAAGAAGAAGACCGACATGGATGGTAATGTACACACTTATAAGGCTCGACTGGTAGCAAAGGGCTTCTCTCAAACTCCTGGAGTGGATTATGATGAGACTTTTTCTCCAGTAGCCAAGATTAAGTCCATTAGGGTATTGTTAGCCATAGCTGCATTTCATGACTATGAAATATGGCAATTGGATGTCAAAACCGCTTTCCTTAATGGAAAGTTGGCTGAGGATGTTTAAATGAATCAACTAGAGGGTTTTGTCAGCACAGAGTACCCTAATAAAGTGTGTAAGCTTGAGAAATCCATCTATGGATTAAAGCAAGCACCTCGTAGATGGAATCTTTGCTTTGATGAGAAGGTCAAAGAGTTTGGCTTCTCTAGAAGTGAAGATGAATCTTGTGTATATGTCAAGGCTAGTGGGAGTATAGTTAGCTTTTTGGTACTGTATGTGGATAACATACTACTCATAGGAAATGACATCCCAACTCTGCAGGAAGTTAAGTCCTGGCTTGGGAAGTGTTTTGCTATGAAGGACCTAGGTGAAGCTACCTATATTCTAGGAATAAGGATCTTGAGAAATCGGAGTAAAAGACTAATTGGACTTAGTCAAAGTACCTACTTGGACAAGGTGTTGAAGAGATTCAGCATGCAAGATTCCAAGAAAGGAGAGTTACCCATCCAGAGTAACACTAGACTGAGTAAGACTCAGAGCCCGAGTACTAAAGATGAGATAGCAGAAATGAGTCGAACACCTTATGCTTCGGCAGTAGGCTCGATCATGTATGCTATGACATGTACTCGTCCTAATGTAGCCTTTGCTTTAAGCATGGTTAGCAGGTATCAGGGGAATCCTGGTAAGGCTCACTGGACAGCGGTAAAGAACATTCTCAAGTACCTGCGGAGGACTAAGGACTGGGTCCTTACCCTTGGTGGGAGTGATGACTTGAGAGTTGTAGGGTATAGTGATGCTAGCTTCTAGACTGATATGGATAATTTCCGCTCTCAGTCAGGCTGGGTCTTTACCTTAAATGGAGGAGCAATCTCTTTGAAGAGTTCCAAGCAGGAGACAGTGGCTGATTCAACTTGTGAATCAGAGTATATAGCGGCAAGCGAAACGACAAAAGAGGCTATATGGCTAAAGAACTTCATTGGAGACCTTAGAGTTATACCAGCTATATCGAAGCCCATAGAGATTTTCTGTGATACTGAAAGTGCAGTTGCCTTAGCAAAGGAACCAAGGGATTACGGGAGATCCAGACACATCGACAAAAAATACCATTTCATCAGACATCGTATAGAAGAAGGACTTCTCGTGGCAAAGAGAGTATCATCGGATGAGAACCCGACATATCCCCTCACGAAGGGACTGAGTAGGGTTAAGCATCTCCAACATGCTCGGAGCATAGGGCTGAAGGATGATATTTGTTTTAGTAGTTAGATAATTTTGAAATTTGTAAATGTAATTGACATTTGATGATGAATAAAAGTTGTGTTTATTTAAGAGTAAAGTGTTACTATCTTTTGTCAATCGTTTACTATTATTTCTTTTGCATGTTTTGACTTCCAGAATAATTATGCTTGGTATATCATATTATTCGAACCTCCACAGTCAGTCATATGTTGGAAGTAGATGTGAAGTAAGATTGTCATGAGTTGGTTGTAGAGGTCTAAGATGTTGGACATGGCCTCAACACTCATGAGTGCTCATAAGTTCTGAGTATTGGATTCAACCCACGCTCACTGGTATCACTTCATGGAATTTATCTGGAGTGATCACGAGATGGTAATATCATATAAGTCTTCCAACCTAGAGATATGACTTGTTAACTATGAGTTAGTTATACATTGATCGTGCGAAAATGGATTGGTAACTAGATGTTATAAAACGTGTGTTTGTGTGTAATTTAACAAGTAGTAGTACAAGCATATGAGTCGAAGTTTATCTGTTCCTTCTTGGATTAGAAGCTGATATCTGGGCCCCTCGATGATTTTGTTTTGACCTATGTACCGGGCCCGGTCAGAACTAAGTTGATGTGTTCAATTAAGTTCTTTGTCAAACAAATCGGAAATCGGGAAACAAACTGCTGAACAATAAGCTAGACCATGTTCCATGTGTTTGTCCGGCTGATATCTAGAATAGAGGATTATATGATCCCTTATCTGAAATGGCATACCTTCATCTTTTCAGTTCCGAGAAACCTTGAAAAGAGCTACGATTGCCGATCGGTTCCTGAAGACATACTTGCAGTTATAGCTATTAGACTTATCCAAGTGGGAGACTGTTGGATAAGGTGTCTAAGTCCATAACTATTTCTGGTATGTACTTGACCCGACCCGGCATGGTCCATTTGGGTTGCATGGCACCATGCAATTGGATAAACTAAATGAGAGAAATAACACATATGGTTTATTAATATATTATAAGTTCTAATATATTAATAATATTATTTATTTAGATTGATCAATAATTAATTAAGTGATCAAAAGATAACTAATTAAATATATGGGTTGATTATGTAAATCATCCATAACTTATATAGTGGGCTAAGAGGCTCCATGAATAATGAAGTTGGGTTGGACCCATTGGATACTCCATGGAGGCTCCATGGGAGTTACAAACCCATGGGTCATGGAAATGAAGAGTCATGACACATTAGGGTTTACATGGTGTAACCCTAGATGTGTTAACACTATATAAAGACCTTATCTCTCCCAAAATCGGCTACACAAGTGCACTACTAGTGAAACAAGAGGGCTTGGCCGACTTTTGAGTGTTATAGAATCTCTCTAAGTTTACTCCATAGCATTTGGTGTTGTGTGAACCATTTGAGGCATCACACTTGGGGTGCTAGGCTCACAAGGTTTCAAAGAACATTTGCAACAACAAGGTATGTAATTCTATCTATTATTTATGTTAAAATTGTTCCCCATGTATGCTAGATAGGTTCATAACCTTGGAAATCAACTTTGCATGATAATTAGACAAACATAGATCCAAGGTTATTAGGGTTGCATGTACACTTAGGAAGTGTTAGAATGCTCAAAACCCATCATGGACATCCTCTTGATGCTGCTGATAAAACCCACTGGTTTTTGCGTGGTCTTGGTCCCACCTTTGAGATCTTCTCTATTGCACAACGCCTCATTAAGCCTCCTCCTTCGTTTCATGATCTTGTATCACAAGCTGAAAGTCATGAATTATTTGTCTCCTCTTTTTCTGGTTCGAGTACACCGCCTGTCACATTCAACACCACTACTTCCTCTAATCGAGGTCGTGGTCGATCTTCCAACCGTGGCGCCTTCTCTCGTGGTCGGGGTCGAGGTAGGCGACCACCGCACTATCAGCTATGTCGCAAAGAAGGCCATTATGCAAACCAGTGTCCTGATCTTCATTCTTTTGCGCGTCCATCTCCAGTTCTTGATGCGAATTTGGCTCAATCGTTTCATGCCCAATGCAACCTTTCAGACTCCACACCTGACTGGTTTGTTGACTCTGGAGCCTCAGCTCATATGACGCCCACTTCATCTCATTTGGATTCTTCATCTTCATACTCGGGTAATGAGCATGTCGCTTTTGGTAATGGTCATACATCTCACATATCTCATATTGGTACTTCTCATATGGCTCCACAAATCAATTTACTCGATGTTCTTGTAGTCCCTAATTTAACTAAAAGTTTGTTCTCGGTTAGTAAGATAACCGAGGACAATCCTGTTCATGTTTTGTTTTCTGATAAAACCTTTCTTATTCAGAATCGCTTTTCAAAGGAAACACTAGCAATAGAGCGACGTAAGGATGGTTTATTTTTACTTGATCAAGGGAAGCATGCTTTTCTTGCAAATCTTACTTCAAGAAGACTACGAGCATCTTATGATTTATGGCATAGTCGTTTAGGGCATGTTAATTTTGACATTATTTCATTATTAAATAAACTTGGTTGCTTGTCTCTTACTTCTGTATTGCCATCGCCAAGTGTTTGTAGTTCTTGCCAATTATCTAAAAGTAAAAAATTGCCCTTTACCCTCAATTCAAAACGAACTGCATGTGTTTTGGACTTGGTTCATTGTGACTTATGGGGGCCATCTCCTGTCATATCTACTGATGGGTATAGATACTATGTTCTCTTCATTGACGACTTCTCAAGATTCACATGGTTGTATCCTTTGAAAAAGAAGTCGGATTTCTATAATGTTTTAACTACATTTGTCACCTTCGTCCAAACACAATTCTCATGCAAGCTTAAGGTTTTTCAATCCGATGGTGGCACTGAATTTATTAATGAACGTGTACACACATTATTTCTAAATAATGGCACCCTTCATCGCCTATCATGCCCTTATGTACCTCAACAAAATGTTCAGGCTGAAAGGAAGCACCGTCATATCACCGAGACTAGATTAGCAATGATGTTTAAATCCAATGCACCCGCAACCGTATGGCCACATGCATTCAGTTCTGCTGCATATATTATTAATCGGTTGCCTACCCCTCTTCTGGATAACAAGTCTCCATATGAGCTTCTCTTCAAACTCTCTCCAAATTATGGGAATTTTCGGGTGTTTGGCTGTCGGGTGTATCCATATCTTCGGGATTATGCCTCAAACAAGCTTGCTCCTCGCAGTACTCCATGTGTATTTATTGGCTACAATACTCAATATAAAGGATATTGTTGTTTAGACCCCTCTACTGGTCGGATTTATACCATATGTCATGCTCAGTTTGATGAAAATCTATTTCCATACTCTGGATCTTCATCACAAACGCCCTCTGCTCAGTTGCTCCTCTCTACATATAATGATGGTTCTCCTTCCATTCATGAGGTGATTCCCTCCTCACCTATCTCGATACCTTCTGTTCCACCGTCATCATCAACCGACTCAGCACCATGTACTCTTTGCCCAACACAGGTGACTGCTATACCAGCACATCGTATACCGACGCTGCCTACTCCTGCTCATGGTGAGTCCGCACCCGTCAATCAGCTGCAAAATCCTAATACTTATCACAAGAACACTCTTTATCAACTAAACTCAGCTACCTTTCTCATCTTATCAACTCTTTTTGATGTTCATCCCTGCTGCATCATTGCACAAAAAGAGGTAAGTTCTGGAAAAGGGACTATGAGGGTAAAATGGTCATAATTCTTCATTTAATTCTCTGAATAGAAACTATCATCAACAACTTTGCAAGTAAATTACACCGAAGTTTAATTAATTTTTTATAGATTACTCAAATTTTTGATGCAGACTTGAACCGGAATAAAATTGATATGCATGAGATAGATAAAATGGCAGACCAATTACATGTTTTACTTACAAATTTGAATTTTTACTGTAAGGTTACTATGTAACAGTGCACTCAAAACACTGATTTCAGGTAACTGTCAAAAAATAAGGCCAAATGATCTTTTATATAGATGAATAAATATACATTTCCTCAACTTTTGTAAGTATTTTTTTCATACGAATATGGAAAAAAGCTAAGAGAGATCGCAGATGACAATTCAAAAAGTGTGAATAATTAGACTTATTTGCATACAATACTCCAAAAATCCCCAATGCAATTTTTCCAAGTCAAATTTCCTAATAATTCCTAAGAAAAACATCTATAAATCACAGAATCTTAATAAATGGAAACCTCTTGTTGGTTTATAATAAAATTCTTGGATATCCACACGTAAAAAACACAAACTGGTGATGCTTCCATGCATTTAGTCTTTAATTTAGTTGTAGGAGTCAACATGAAACATCAGACATCCACACATAGAAAGATAAAACACGCATATATTACAGACGTCATTAGAGAAACATAGTCCATATAAATCAAAAATATAAAAAATGAAACACCATGCATCATTTAAAAATATTGATTTAATTCACCATGTATGCGCATGTGTATACTAGAAGTGTGGAATGCAAGTATTCAATATAAAACCAAACTCAAAAATATGTAATCAGAGCACAAAAAAATTAAAAAGTGATGACACAATACCTCAACTTCAAAAGATTTATATGAAAAGAAAAGTTTCATGAATGGACATATGCACACAATACCTCAACTTCAAAAGATTTATATGAAAAAAAACGTTTCATGAATGGACATTGTCTAAACTACATACATACACATACAACCAACCATTGCAATTTTAGTTTCAGACCTCCATTGCCGATTTTGTTAAAAGTTTTTGTTACAAAAATCGACTAGATTAGCAAATCAAACCATTTGTAGTTTTGTTTAAGATGTACATACATATACACTCAAGTAAATTGTCGATTTTGTTTCATAATGAAACCATCAGTAGAAATACATTAAATGTTTTGTTTCAAATGGAACCAATTAGCATAATCGAACCCAAAAATCAATCGAATTAAGATTTACTTACATGTTGGTTAACTGTCAGTCTTGATGTTAGGCTGCTGCTATTCTAATTTTGCAATTACCATGTTTCTTTAATGTTCACAACTTGTTTCCATTGTTTATTCGACATTCGTTTTATACTAGCAAAATTTTCTACTGTTATATATATATATATATATATATATATATATATATATATATATATATATATATATATATATATATATATATATATATATATATATATATATATATATATATATATATAATTGTATTCTAACTAATTATTGTGTGAATATTGGATTGATTGTGGCCAATCATTTTATTTATTTTAAGAAAGTGAATAAAAAATATTATTAAATTAGAGATAATTAAAAAAAAATACCATCTAATTTCATTCTAAGGGTATTTTAGTCAATTAACATAAATTTAGAAAAGGAAAATTGCAGATTTTAAGGAATAATTAATTCTCTAAAATTTAAAAATCTATTTTTTTTTATAATAAATATATTAATTCGGACATTCTAAAAGAATGTGTGTATGATTATCTTGAAAAAAATACATTAAATTCTGACAGAATATTATAAACATATATTATCAAGATAATAATTTTTTATGAATACAAATTTTATATGAAAAGAAGTTTAATATCTTAAAATCAGTAATTACATTCATTCTTACTAAATACAACTATGAACTTACATAAATGGCATTCATTTTGAAAGAATACAAGTATTAGTGGTTTGATTACATTTATTCTTAAAGAATAAAAATGTGAATGGCTAAAAATCAAATAAAAACATTGAAATCTAATTAAAACACTAATACATTTTGATAGAATATTGTTGTTAATCCATTCTGAACGAATATTGAAGTGTTTATTCACAATAGAAACACTTGGTTCCTGTCAAGCTTCTTCTTTAACAATGCATAACCAATCCAACACTACAACAACCAACATCATGTTAGTAAAAAAATTCAAAACAAAAAAACCCCAAAACATAGTACACCTTTTATGATTCAGAAAGAACATACCAATGAAAACCCTAAAACGAAACATTCTAACAACCGTGCTACATATCTATGTGTAAGTACGAGATTCTTTTCCATTGAAATAGTTGAAAAAGGGTAATTAAATAGTCAAAATGATAGTTAAGTGTAACACCCTGTTCCGGATCGACTCCTAGTCTGGGGCCGTGGCCCGAATATTGGTCATTATAAGGATTAGGGCTTTTGAAAAGGTAGGTTCTAGGCCCATTCGGGCGCGGGTGATGTATTGGAAATGATCCAGGTGTTTAATTCATGTTTTGGAGCATAGGGGTATTTTGGTAAAGTTTCAGTTGGGCTTTTGTGTAAAATGGTTTTTTGTTCGGAAGGTTATAAGAAAGGTATGAGTTGATAAAGTGTGTGGCTTCTCGTTACCTTTGCGTTGATATAAGGATCGTTGGAAACGGGTTTATAACGAAAAAGTTATGGCCTTCGGAAGTTTTGTGCTTTTCAGGCTTAGCCGCATACGCAGGGTGTACACAAAGAGTACGCGGGGCGTACTAGTGAAAAAGGTAGTACGCTGGCCGTACCTTGGAGTACGTTGGGCATACTGACCCGGATGGTCGCGAAGGTTCCTAGGAGTATGTTGGGCGTACTCCAGTCAGATCAGAACCCTATTTTAGGGACTTGGTGTTGGATTAGTGTCTAAGTCCATAACTATTTTGGTATGTACTTGACCCGATGGTGCATGGTCCTTTTGGGTTTCCTTCACCAAAGCAACTTGATAGGATGAATTATGGAGAGAAAGGATTAATTATGATTTATTAATATATTATGAGAATAATATATTAAAGGAAAAATCATATTGTTTAATTAATATTAGTCAAGAATTAAGTTTGTGGCTAAAAGACATTAATTAAACTTAAGGGACTAGAACTGTCAATTGTGTGATAGTTGAATATTGGGCTAATGGACTCCATATTAGAGGGGTGGACGAATTCTATGGGGAAACCCATTAGAAATCGTCCTAGGCCTCTAAGGAGGGAGTCCATGGGTTGCTTAGGGCCTAAGCATCCAAATTAGGGTTTCCTTGTTAGATAACCCTAATAGCTTCACTATTTAAAGGACCCTTAAGACCCAAAAATGTGGTGAACTTATTCCTTAGGGTTTCCACACATTTTGGGCAGCCTCCCCTCTCCTTATTCTTCATCCTCTTGCTCTTGGTGTTTGTGAGCCATTAGAGGAGTGACATTTGTGACTCTAAGCTTTCTAAAGTCATTACAAGGAGGATTTGTGATTGTTATTGCTATATAACAATCAAAGGTAATTCTCTAAACCCTAATTTCAGTTTATAATATGTTAGATCAAAGATTGTAAGTCTTGGATACATTGCATGTACAATAGAGAAACCTAGATCCAAGTATTAGGGTTTGCATGAGCACATATGATGTTCTTATAGCCAAAACCCATTAGTGGTATCAGAGCCAGGTTGGTTTCTATTGTATGTGATGCTATGTTGAATTATTAACTGAAAATCAAATTCTGGCTTTCTGTTTGAACTGACTCGGCGAGTCACTACATGGACTCGGCGAGTCTGCCCTACTCGGCGAGTTCCAATGTGTGACTCGGCGAGTCGGAGCGTCAGACAGAGGGAATTTCGGATTTTAATTGCTGTTTTGCTTAAGGATAATTACCATATTCGGTTTGAACTTATAAAATACGATTTTTAATGTTTCTAAAAGATTATCCTTGCCAAAACACAAGATAATTACCAATTGATTAGATAATAACCTCCTTATATGATTAAAGATTGATTATTTGTATTAATTTGGTAACTTATCTTGCAAGAAATTGAAATTTGGTCAAATATATATAATGACAAAATTAATTGTTATTTGTTATTTGATCCTTGTATTGTGAAAAAGTTTCAATTGTGCCCATGTAAGTTTTATGGTTTAAATTTGAACTTAAAGGTTTTATTTTGAAATTTAAATAGTTAAAACCCTAATGTTTTGAAATGTTTCAAAACTTGCCCTCAAGTTTTTGAGTAAAAGTTGATTAAAAGTTAATTTAGAAATGTTAAATTCTAAAACCATAGTATTGTTTTGAAAAGTTCAAATCACACCCTTATGGTTTTATTAATTAATTAAAGTGTATAATTAAAAGAGATTTAATAAATCCATAAAGTTTTGGTTTACAATTTAATTAAATTAAAAGTATAATTATTAAATTTGACCACATAGTATTTTAAAAGTGTAAAATACACCCTACACTATATATAACATTAAAAGTCTAATATTATATATATGTATGAGTAAAAGTCAGTCTTACCGTTAGTAGGCCTCATTCACGAAGCTGGTCTATAAGGGGTGTTTAAGGAAATTGCCTATAAAATGGCGATTGAATGGGTATCCACTCTTACCCACCGCACTCTTGACTAGTTGAGGGTCGTTAGCCAAACGGGTAGGATATGACAGAAACCTTCCATTATAAGTATAATGAAGTACAAAAGTAACTAAATGCTTTTACAAATTCCCAATCTTAGTTACTTTAGGCAAAAGTGAATTGATGCAATTCCATGAAATTACACTTTGTACCCTTTCGAAGACGTTAGTGGAGCGTGTGTGGTTAACCAGCACACTAAATGGTTCTAAGCAAAGGTAGCATAGGGTGACTCAATGTTTCTCATAGTTCGGTGGAGCCTGTGTGGTTAACCGGCACATCGAATAGGTGACTGTAACATGTGGGGGAACCATGTAAGTTTGCATGGTTATTCACACCCGCTTTGTGATCCTCGGTATCCCAGTCACAAACTAGAGGGGGCATATTGAGATTTAAACATGCCATTGAAATGTTCAATGAATCTCAAAAGATCTAGGAATTTTCAATAGATTTAAAACTTAAATTTCTTTTTCGTTTTTCATGGTGGAAATTGGTAAATCATCATTTACCTACCTTCAAATATTCTGCAACTAGATTACGGCATCCCTTTTCTAGGTTGTAGTGTATTGTGTTGGATCCTAGCCTCGATGTTTCATTTGGGTGTCACATCGAAGATTCTAATCAACTAAATTGAATTTGTTTTCTCTCGTTTTGTAGATGTCAAAGTATGACGACTATGGTATTCCTAAATCCCGTGGAACAAGCTTTCCACATGAAGAAGATATTCCATGATTCGATCGAGGAACAAGAGATCATGCTTCACTTTCTCCACCTACTCCAATTATTCTCCCTAGCCCACAAGTTCAAAGGCTTGAAAAGTTCAAGCTCACTCAAGCCCTTTTGGTAAGTAAACATGAAGAAGGAAAGTCGGTGTGTGCACACATCCTAGAGATGAAGTCACACATTGATAGGTTAAGAATGTTGGGATCCGTTGTCTGTGAGGAGCCGACTGTTGACTGGGTTCTTCAGTCACTTCCTAACTCGTATAGTGAGTTCGTAAGAGAGTACTATATGATGAACCACAATGTGACCCTTATAGATCTCACCTACATGCTTATTGCTGCTGAATCAGTGATGGTTTGGCGCACTGGAAAAGCAAAATTGATTGGTAAATCTACCTTCGAGACCTCTATAGATATAGGCAATGGCAACGAAAGGCATGCCATGATCGAAAAGTTTGATCATAAGAGAAAGGCAAAGTCTGAAGTAGTTCTATGTGCTGTTCCAAAAGAGTCAATTTGCTTTTATTGCCAAGAGAAGGGGCATTTGAGACGAAGATGCCCTATTTACTTAAGAGATCTAAGAGATGAGAGAGTCAAAACGTATGGCTCTACTTTAGGTAAAATCCATTAACTAACTCTTTTAAGTTCCTACCCTAGATTCTTAATACATGATGTGATAAGATTACAACTGATGTGTTATAGGATTAAAGAAAATGAGAAGAAGCTTAAGGGAAGAAGTGAGCGGAATCTAATCGTGAAGAAATGGATTTTGATCGCATTGCTTGAAGATTGGATTCTTGAGCTACTACTTAGAGTTAGAAAAGATTGCTAAGAAATATGTATTAACATAGTTTTTCGATGAATTGCATTGTAAGGACAAATTTTTCCGCAATAAAATAAAATTTTGTTTTTATATTATTTATTTATCCTTACAATGGCATGCATGAAAAAAATCGATGTTTGAAGATTTCTATTATTAGCAATAATGGATTTGATTCTTAATTATGTTATTTGTGGAAAGGTCAAGAATTTACTAAATAAGGAAAGTTTCTCATCGCCCAAGTTTCAATTGGAAAGAAACTTGGAATCATACAACAAGTATTGCATGATGAATGAGAAGTTTCATATTTGGAAATTAGACTAATTCGTTAACAAAGTGTCAAGTGAAGGACTAAGAGATCAAGTACACAAGGTTGTGTGTTGATCAAGTCCACCACAAGAGTGACAAAGATATTCGTCATGATTTACTAAAGGTTTAGTGGATATGATAAGATTAAGTATAATTCCGAGTTGATTTGAAAGAGTTTAAATCAATAGCAGGACGAATAAGAAGAATCAAGTAGGCAGAAAGATAAAAATTTCTCTATTCTAAGAAGAAGGGAGAGTACCTTTTATTGTGTTTTATGATAGGTCTTAATGATTAAGAACCATATCTCAATTGATCCTTTAAATGAGTCTTAGTGCAATTGTATGTCTGAGAAGAGGAATCAAGAATTGAAGAAATGGTTAAATCAAGAAGTCAATCATACTTCGTTCCAAAAACAAGTCTTAGAGCTAAGATTGTGAATTGAGTGACAAGTTTTAAGAAGGTTTATAACATTCATCAAATGTGGAATTTGAAAGAAAAAGTTTTTTTTTTATTCTTGTACATTTGAAATTGGAAAGTTGTGATGTCTTTGGATAAGACAAAGACCAACTAGGACCAATTTTGTGAAGTGTTTTGTCTTGATAAAAGCTACACTAACTCTTGAATATTTGTTTGTCAAGAAATGTTTATTGACAAGAGAATCTTATGTCAAGGAGTCAGTGGGAGTCTTAATGGTCTTGAAAAGTTTCAAGAACTAATCAACAATAAACCTTATCGATCATCACTAGCACACGACTTGAGGTTTACAACCCATCGTGTTGACACTATCTTGTTTCTGTGCCGTTCCAAATAAGTTAATTATGCATGTGAGTTCTATGAGTTCTCATTTGAACACATAAAAGGCAAGCACTTTGATCAATGAAAAGTACATTGATAGGAAAGGGTGAGCTACTTCACTACTTGGAAGACATGGTGGGCACTCGTGTTACCATAAGGCAGGAGATCAAGATTGAGAAGGTTCGGTCCATATGAGTTTGAATTTGTCGTAAACTTTGGTTTTGACAAATTCACATGGATAGGAACACATAAACCATTAAAATCTAAGTGTCATAAGATTTCCTCCTTCATGAAGATGACTGCGAGGAAATGCTTTCACTAAGAGAGATTTTATGAAGATAGTGATTGTGAAATTGTATTCTCGAATTCGATTATGGTTACGGTATCCCTTTCCATGATCCTAATTGTGAGATTTGGCAATTAGTCTGAATTGTTTAGACACACATATGAGCTATCTTAGACAAAGGTGCATGAGATTAAGAAGCTTAGATAAAAGATTATCAAAGCATTAAGTATTAGAAATATGAACTTAATAAATTCAATAGGTATTGTTTTGTCTGGAAGTTAAGTTGTTTTCTAAATACATGTCAAAGCTAGTAGGAGCATAAGTGTGACATCCCCAAAATCACGGCCAGAAAAGACCAGTTTTGTTTATACTTTATTTCAAAATCAGAGTTATCTTTTAATAAAAGGGTTGCGGAATTTGTCCCAAAACAATAATATGATAAAGATTTATCAAAAGCATTTCCTTAGAAATGTATTTCATTCAAAGACTTGGGATGTCATGTTCAATACAGTACATAAGTATAAACAATACAATATAAGCCTTACTACATTATTTCATATCTACAGGCCTATATCCGTAATCCCTTGTCCAAACATCATATCTATGCTCAAGCGCCACTACCTGTAATACATAAAACTGAGTGGGTCAGGCTTGGGAGCCTGGTGAGCACATAGGGTTTTCAACTCACAATAAATAAGTTTATTAATTCCATCAATCAACAATAACCCGATTACCCGTTCCCGTTATCCTCACATTACGTCCCTAAACACCTATTATAAGGGACCTATCCTAAGGATCATCTTCGGGATGGACACTACTGCTAAGGGGGTTCCTTAGCAATAAATGTCCTAAAGGCAACCATGTGGGGGATGGAGTACACCGGTGAACACATCGTTCACAACACCTACACGTTGCGAGCCTATCAGCGTTCCACTGGACTGTCTAGAAGAGTCCATGGTCATCATGTATACTCCGCTAGATGACTGGATCAACAACAACAACAACATTGAGGCCTCTCATCATTTTATCACACATTGTCTTATTAGATCTACCCATGTTTTACCCCAACATTTTTGTAGATATAAAATACATATACAGTTTAAATCATTTAAAACTTGTATAAAAACATTCATCCAGCATAGATAACAAGTATACATATAATATGCACACATAGCACGTAATATATAAAATACTTCATATCTATGTGTAAGATGAAAGTAACTATGCACTCACCTGGTAAGGTGGTGACTCGGCACTCGGACAACACTTCGTTACTTCTTAAAACAATTTTTCCTTGACAAAAACCTAGTATTAATACCACTAGAGTTTAGTTTTAACGTTAATCGCGACTAATTAATAGTCTAGCTATTATTACTATTATATAAGCGTTAAATAACACTCAATCTAACTCATAATAATAGCCCAAATAATTATTTTAAGGTCCTAATAATGTTACTAGAATTAAATAAAAGCTATATTAAATATAGTATATGCGTAACTCACTTACAGCGGCTTTTTAAAAAATCGGGCTTCGCTGGAGCAGCGTTTCCGAGTCGAAAGCTTTTCTTCTCGGAGCCGTCGGGCGCTCCGGGGCTTTCTTCTCATGATAGGGAGGTTCCCTAGACTTGGGAGGGGTTTAGGGAGGTTAGAGAGAGAAAGAAATGCTTATGGTGTGAAGAAATAATGAAGGTTTCACCCTTTATTTATAGGGATTTTATAGTAAAGTTGCCGCTAAGTTTCGTCCGTATCTTCCGCGTACGAGCTCCGTTTTCTACATTCTTTATATCCACGCGTTGGTATTTACGAGGACTACAACTTTCATTTAGACCTCGTCAGCTAATTCTCCTTCTATCTCAGATTTACAAAAACTGTATCATATTTGTCGTGCTTGAAAAGTAGAGACTAAGGTTCGTCCATAAATTTCGCATACGATCTCCGTTTTTGTCGATATTTATATCCACGCATTGGTATTTACGAGTACTACAACTTTCATTTAGACCTCGTTGGTTAATTCTCAATCTATCTCGGATTTATAAAATTGTATCAAATTTATCACGCTCGAAGAGTAAAGACTAAGCTTCGTCCATATCTTTCGCATACTATCTCTGTTTTCGAAGTTCTTTATATCCATACGTAGGTAAAAATAACATCTACAACTTTCATTTTTGACTCCGTAGGCTAATTCTCGACCGATCATAAATTTAATAGTAGGAGGAGATTAGACTGTTAAATGACCGCGAATAATTCGTAACTCCTTCATACGGACTCCGTTTTCATCTGTATTTTTACCTTTGAGTTCCTATTAATGAGATATTCAACTCTCATTTAGGTTGCATAGGCCAAAAACTGCTCGAACAAAAATTTGAGTTTCGGGTCGTGCACTGTTAAGCCAAATCTTCGAAAAATCATAACTTCCTCATACGAAGTCAGATTTGGGCGTTCTTTTTATGGACGCTCTCAAGTTAACATATTCTATGACTTTTGTTTAGATCACTAAGGCTAAAAAGTCTTCTATCATAAATTCACTTTTTACGTCTCCCGGTGTTGTGCCGGTTTTGCCATAAAAACTTCGACGGGTCATAACTTCTTCGTTATAACTCGGATTCCGGCGTTCTTTATATCCCCGGAATCATTGTTTCGACCATTACAACTGTATATAAAAATATCAGGCTTATCCCATACTTTAATTTTGACGCTTATTTTGATTCTTTATTAATTATACATTTATAATTAAATAATAAGCACATAAATACACATAATTCACATAATACTCAAATATTTCATCTTTATTACTTCAAAAAGAGTTACAAGAGTTGACCTAGACTATTACATTGACAAATATGCTTAGCCCTGAAACCCGGGCGTTACAATAAGTGTTATGCTTATATGATAATAATCATCATGATAGTAGGAGCATAAATATTATGCTTGTATGATTATTAAGGCAAGTATTGCAAGTTAGCAATATTAATTATAGAAAACAAGAGTTATACTTTACAAAGTCATAAGGGTTGAATAATTGTTTTGCTATAATTAAGGGAGAGAATATTATGCTTCATTTCAAATCTAAAGGCTTAGGTTGTGGAATGTTAATAAATTTAGTCAAGAGTACATAATGCGTTCTCAAAATTTCGATTATGATTATGGCATCCCTCTTCATAATAAGAATTGTGAGAATGTGGCACATAAAATATTATGGCAAAAGATTGATAAAGTATCGTATCTTTATGTAAGACATTATGCATCGTATCCCATACGCTTCGGGTAAAGGATCGATTTCAGATGCTATAATATTTGACCATTCTAAAATTTTCCAAATGTGTAGCGCATTTAGAAGGAAAAAGGACAAGAATCGGTTTTGACTAAGATAATTAAACAACTATCAAAGGACGATCCAAAGTTCGCTGAGGATTGGTCGCTTGTGAGTAGTTGGAAGTATAGTATTGGATGGACCATATCGACATTATTATGAATAGATAAGATTCTATTAAGAATGAGTTGTCATATGGTAAATATGGAAATGGTTCCATATTAGGAGTTAAATATTGAGAGTCTATGTCTAGATTAGAAAATGTTATGCGAAAGGATGTTCAAGGAATGTATTTTGAGTGAGAGACATCACGTCTATGGAATTGTATTTTAACAATCTTAGATAGAGGACTTTGTAATTTCATTGGAAATAGTCATTGTGACTTTTGTATTATGACATTATGAAAGGATCATTGCATAAAATGTTAGAATCTAGCATATTCTATAAGTGGTAAGAATTTGATATTCTTTCACTTGTGAAAAAGGATTAGGAGTTGTTAAATGAGTATGATTGGAAATGTGTTCATTTGATCTATTTCACAAAGTAAGAACCGTAGGTAAACATTGTGTGCATGCTAAGAGCATGAGACAAGTGTCGTAATAATTCAAGTAAGAAGTTGATTACCCGAAACAACAAATAATGAGTAATCAATGTGGTGATAGATAAAAGGTGTTTTATTTATACTCAAAAGTTTGGGGCCATATGGGATTAGTATTATTCTTGTGTTTCACTTTGCATGTTTTGACTTCCTGAATAATATAATTGGTTCAGAACAGTAAAATTATTCGAATGGACCACAGTCGTTCATATGTTGGAAGTAGGTATGAATGAAGCCTGTCATGAATTGGTGTGTGGATTGTCTAAAGTGTATTAGACATAAGCAATTGTTTGCTGCAACGTTCATGAGTGCTTATGAATATAATTTAAACATTGGATTAAACCCACGCTCACTTGGATCACTTCATGAATTGTATCACAAGTGATTGGTGAGAAGATAACATCTTATATTCTTGAAACCGAGATGTGTGAGTTGTATCTTGCGAGTCGGTTACACATTGATAATATGTAAACACACCAGTAACTTGTTGTCATAAAACATATTGTTGTGTGTGATTCGGTGAGTGAGTACAAGCAAGCATTGAATCAAAGTTTATCCGTTCCTTTTATCCAAACTAGGATGAAAGAAATATCTTTGGGCCCCTCGATGATTTAGTGATGGCACCTAAGCGCTTGGCTGAGCCAGGACTAATTTGATGTGATCAATTGTAGTATGTTGTCTGTCGTCATAAATCGGAAGTCGGGAAATAGTATACGATATCTAGAATGGAGGAATATATGATCCCTTATCTAAAGGACACGCGTATCTAATAAGATCAGAGCTGACAGCGGTTTTGGAAAGCTACGATTGCAGATTAGGATCTGAAGTCATACGCAGAATAGTTATTAGATTTATCCAAGTGGGAAACTGTTGGATTAGTGTCTAAGTCCATAACTATTTTGGTATGTACTGGACCCGATGGTGCATGGTCCTTTTGGGTTGCCTTCACCAAAGCAACTTGATAGGATGAATTATGGAGAGAAAGGATTAATTATGATTTATTAATATATTATGAGAATAATATATTAAAGGAGATATCATATTGTTTAATTAATATTAGTCAAGAATTAATAAGAATTAAGTTTGTGGCTAAAAGACATTAATTAAACTTAAGGGACTAGAACTGTCAATTGTGTGATAGTTGAATATTGGGCTAATGGACTCCATATTAGAGTGTTGGACGAATTCTATGGGGAAACCCATTAGAAATCGTCCTAGGCCTCTAAGGAGGGAGTCCATGGGTTGCTTAGGGCCTAAGAATCCAAATTAGGGTTTCCTTGTTAGATAACCCTAATAGCCTCACTATTTAAAGGACCCTTGAGACTCAAAAATGTAGTGAACTTATTCCTTAGGGTTTCCACATGTTTTGGGCAGCCTCCCCTCTCCTTATTCTTCATCCTCTTGTTCTTGGTGTTTGTGACCCATTAGAGGAGTGACATTTGTGACTCTAAGCTTTCTAAAGTCATTACAAGGAGGATTTGTGATTGTTATTGCTATATAACAATCAAAGGTAATTCTCTAAACCCTAATTTTAGTTTATAATATGTTAGATCTAAGATTGTAAGTCTTGGATACATTGCATGTACAATAGAGAAACCTAGATCCAAGCATTAGGGTTTGCATGAGCACATAGGATGTTCTTATAGCCAAAACCCATCACTTGGACCCTAATTAAGCTCTTTACCTCATAGCCTAACCCTAATATCTTCAGCCTCCATCCCTCTAAACCCTAAAAATTGTCCTTAATATCTGATGGTGGCATTTTGAGCTTATGGAATCCTTTTTTGGAATGTTTGGTCCATTTTCAAGAAGGTGGAGCTTGGTGTAAAGATGGGGATCAAGGGGAAGCTTATGGATCTGGCTTTTGGGATTCATTTTCAGCTTGATGAAGGTCTAAAGCTTTAAACTTGATCATTGATATCTTAGATCTCTTGCTAGTGAGTTTAAGTTCATTTTGCTCCCAAAGATGAGATCTAGTGGTCTTGATTTCATTCCAGGAGCTTTGAGTTGCCCCTCTTAGTGTTTCTGAGGTTCGAGGTCCATAAAGTTGGTACCTTTAGAGTTTAAGACCATCCATGTTGAAGTTTGAGTTATTTCCATGGAATTAGAGTGTTATACTTTAAGATTTGGTCTTTTGGGGGCATACAAAGTCGCCAAGTTAGTGACTTTATGGATAAAGACGTTGGAAAGGACTTGGATCTATAATTGTAGCTTCTGAATCTGAGTATTAAGCACTCAATGGTAAAATGACTTCACAGGGGAGTACGCTGAGCGTACAAGCAAGTACGTCCAACGTACTCACCATTTGGCTAGTACACTTAATGTACATAGGAGTACGCCCAACGTACTCATAGTTATGGGCCTTATGGATTTTGGGCCTCGGATTGGGCCATGCAGGTGGATTTTGGTCCTTTGGGGCCTTAGTGGGCCATCAAAAGTCAGATAATGTGGGCCAAGAAGATGTTTGGGCTTAGGGTAAGGCCCACAAGAGGGATTGGGCCTAATTTAGCTAATTGGGCCATTAGTGGGTCTAGGAAGCCCATCCAGTGTTGGGCTATTTTATATTATGATTTTGAGCCTGAGATATGGACCAAGTTGGACTGCGGGTAAAATGGTCATTTTACCCTAAGGAGGATTATTGTTTTAAATTAAGTGATATTTTGGTATTGATAGCTTTGGGAGTCGAGAGATCAGTTGTTCGGGATTTTAGGTGAGGCAACGATTCGGGAGTTCGATTCTTCACTTCAGATCAGCAGTGCAAGGTGACTTATCCTCACTACATCAATAGGGTCTAAGGCACCAAGGCCGATCCTTTATGGATTTGTAGTTAGGATGGTGATATGGTTATGCTTAGTGATCGGTTAAGTCTGCATCCTGGTTATTGGGATGTTACTATGATTAGTGATATGTTAGATCGGTTTGACTGTTATACGATATGAGCTAGTGCATGATATTTATATGCACATCGATATCCTGGTATATAGGATGATGCTATGTTAGTGACCGGTTAGGTTGGTATCATGGTTATAGGATGTTGCTATGTTATTGATCTGTTAGATCAGTTTGTTGTCTATATAGATTGTTATGTGATTATCTGTTATATGTGCACATGGTTGCTTGGTTGGGGGTTGGGTTGAGGCGGTCCTGCATATGATGAAGTTGTTAATGCTTTTCTAGAGTTTTCACAAAGTAACAATCCAAAGTGAGATGTTATTCCATGCCCTTGTGTAAATTATATCAATTTGTGTGACGACTCAATTGACAATGTCCGTTATCATTTGTTTGCCCACGGCTTCGATGAAAATTATAAGATTTAGTCTTTCCATGGAGAAAAATAACACAAGATTTATTCTAGATGCCCTAACAATTCCATTCCTCCTCATGCTATTTATAAAAAAGATATGCTACATGATGCCTTCAAATATGTAGAGAAAGAACATGATTCATTGAAATCACTTCTTGAAGAATGTGTTAAGCCACTCTATGTAGGTTCAAAGTATAATGCACCTAGTAGATTAATACAATTCCAACATTTGATGGGTCAGTTTGGCTAGTCTGATGCAAGTTTCGATGTTTTGTTGTGTGTCCTAAAAGATATCTTACCATGAAAGAATACCATCCCTAGCTCGATATATGAGTCCAAGAAGTTGCTAAAAGGAGTAGGTCTATAATATGAGAAGATTGATGCATGTGAAAATGATTGTGTTCTATTTTGGAAAGAACATAAGGATGCTTCTTAATGTCCAACTTGTGGCACATCTCGTTGGAAGAAGAATACTAAAAACGTACCTTCTAAAGTTTTGTGGTATTTTCCTATCATCTCTAGATTTAGAAGAATGTTTTCACCGCCGAAAATTGCACATGACTTAACTTGGCATACACAAGGTCAGGTCAATAATATGAAGCTTACTCATCCTCGTGATAGCCCTTCTTGGAAGCTTGTTGATAACACTTGGAAAGAATTCAGACAAGAAAAACGAAATCTTAGATCAGCCTTGTCTGCTGATGGTATCAATCCCCAAGTCATTAAGTTCCAAGCATAGTTGTTGGCCGGTTATCCTAATAACATATAATCTACCCCCTTATTTGTGCAGGTCAAGAAAATTCATGATGTTGACCCTGTTGATATCAGGGCTAAACCAACCTATTAACAATATTGATGTCTACTTGGCACCACTGATAGAAGATCTAAAAATCATGTGGGAAACTGGCGTTGAGACATTTCATTCTTATAAGAAAGAATACTTCAATCTAAGAGCAATATTAATTTGGACTATAAGTGACTTTCCCACACATGGTAATCTTCCAGTGTGTTTTACCAAAGGTTATTATGCATGTCCAATATGTTCGAAGAATAGTTGCTCACAATAGTTGCCAAAGTCCAAAAAAGTATGCTTTCTTGGGCATAGAAGATTCCTCCCACTTGAACATCCTTTTCGTAAAAGAAAAAAAAACATTTCAACAATCAACAGGAGCACGATTTTATGCAACAACCATCATCAGGTGAAAATATTTATGACTATCTGGCGTAATTTGAGAGTACATGGAGGTAAGAAGTTAAAGTCAAAGAAGATAGGATCGAAGAAGATAAAGTTAAAGAAGATAAAGTCAAAGAAGGGAGTGTCAAAGAAGGAAAAGCCAAAAAAGGAAAATTCGAAAAAGAAAAAAGAAAGTATCGATGAGAGATCTAAATATTTGCATAAAGAGATGATTTTTTTGAACTTGAATATTGGAAGACGTTGCCTGTTCGTCATCAGTTAGGTCTCATGCACATAGAAAAAAAATGTGACCGAGAGTGTTTATGGGACAATGTTGAGTTTGCCTCATTATGTGAAGGATGGATTAAAAGAATGACAAGATCTTGAATCGTTGTGAATTAAGCTTGAATTACAAACTCAGCCAAAAGGGGATCGACATTGGCTTCCGCCGCCGTGCTACACATTGAATTCTTCAGAGAAACATCTATTTTATGATACCACGACTAACATAAAAGTGACTCATGGGTATTGCTCCAATTTCTATAATCTCGTGTCGGTTGATGTTTCAAAGATGAAGGGTTTGAAGTCTAATGATTGTCATTTACTAATGCAACAACTTCTCCCTTTTGCAATCAAAGGGGTGTTAGATGTGAAGGTATAGAGAACAATCCAAAGTTTGTGTCGGTTTTTCAATGAGTTGTGTAGTAAAGTTGTTGATGTTAGTAACCTAGGCAGGTTGCAAAGTGACATCGTATTAACCTTACGTTTGTTAGAGAAACACTTTCCTCCTTCATTTTTCGATGTCATGATTCACTTGATGGTGCATTTAGTTAGAATCCTTAATATTTTTCAAGAGGCCATAAGTCTTCTATATTTTTCCTTATATGTTTCATCATTCTGATCAAATGTTTTTACTTTAAAATCTCTAAAAATGTTTTCGGCATCACTACACTTGAAACACTTGTCAACAAATGATGATTTTTAGCTTTTCAACGCAAGATGTTGTATCAACTTTAGAGTTTTTAAAACCATAACTGAATTTCGTTTGATTTGGTATAAACTCTGATGTGCTCTTGATGTTGTTAAACTGTTTCATAATCAAACTGGGTTTAGAGGCTAATTCAAAGAATTTTGTGAGCTTATCATCTTTTTCGAAATCATAATTAGCTTGAACCTCTTCATCAGTTGACAGTACTTCAATAAATTCTTTTCTTCTAGACATTAGGATTGTGGAATTTTATGTATGAATTTCTTTCATATCTATGTTTTTTTTTATTCTTTACTATGAGCTTTGTTTTGTTTATAGTTCCTCAAATTTCCAAATACACTTTAAATATTCATTGTCTTGATCTTCTAACCATCCTTTAGAATATCGACATGGTATTCCCATCACTCATCATGGGAGTCCTAAACTTGAGAACTAAAACTAAGTTTGAGTTGATGTTCTTAAGTTTTCTCATATCATCTATTAAGCGGTTAAACATATTAAACGAACAATCAAGGTTTCATTCTTCAGGGCAAAGAAATATTCACAACTTCTATTTATACTATTATGTTGGTTACCACGAACCCATTTGTTCCTATATAAGATTCTTTTAGAGTGTCTACAATCTCCTTAGAAAAATCATAGTTGTCATCCATGTGATAGACATCATATGGTAGGACATTGTATATGTTAGACTCAACAATGTAATACATGAGATGGTTAAAACGACATGATTTTTCCATGTATATGTTTTAGAAATTCGTATTTATTTATATTGAAGTGAATTTTAAAATTCATGTTTCATGTCTTACATGTGTCAAATACGAATTTACCTGCTTAAACAAGTGTAGAAATGAATTAAATTCGTGTTGACCCACGACACACATAAACATGCGACAAATTACACATATAAAAACATATATACACGTATAAACACGCGACACCTGATACATACCCACACACACACACCCACATAAGTATATACATATATATACAACCTAAATTTGTGTATATCCATTTATTCATGTCGTGTCGTGTCACGTGTAACACAGATTAATTATCTGTTGTATTTATGTTTGATATCCAAGACACGTCTTACAATTCATGTCATGTTCGTGTTTGCGAAATTTGTGTTTGATACGTATAAACTCATATAGGGAAACTCATATAGGGAATGCCATGCCTACTATATGCCTGCTCTTGCTCAATCATCTATATTTTCTCTCTTCTTCTCTTCATCATTCAATTTAGCCATGGGAGCACGTATGGTTCTAGGTGGAGCATCAATTTCAATAACATTTTTCATTGGAATTTATGGCCCATTAGTTAATATGTCTAACATGTTGTAGTTCAACACTTCATGTACGATTAAGGTTTTGCTTAACCACATTGTGAACTTTTTTTCATCGAACGAAGGGCATTTGTTTAAGGAGTGGAATTGAAAACAAGATGCAGGTTTTGATGAGCTTGATGAATCCACTGATAAACATATTGATTTAGATAAATCCAAATTCTGGTATGATACTAGTTGTTAGTCCCTTATGATTCAATCAAGTAACAACACAAGAACACTAAGAATACTTTAAAACCAAATATTTATTGATGAGAAATAGTTTCCTAAACACAAGAGATAATTTGAGAATAGACCCTGATTATAAACCTACTCTTGGATAACATTTACATTGTTATTGATTATATATAACCATAGATTAAAGACACCCTTATTTTTTTTATAAAGAACTAGCCGTCTACCCGCGCAAAGCGGCGGGCGGCGAATAATTTGATCTCTTTAGAGTTAAAACCATTTTACGTTCACTTCGAGAATTGAATATTAAATTATATCTATTTTTCAAGAGCATTACCATACCATATTAAGGGGGTGTTTGGCTAAGCTTTTTTAAAACAACTTATTAGGTTCCACATCACTATAAGTTAAAAAAGTGTTTGGATTAAAATAACTTATTCCGGTGGGGAACCACTAATACGTCATTTTTTCATAAGTTACCCTACACTAACTTATTAACTTATAAGCTAATAAACTAATAAGCAATAAGTTTTTTTTGCCAAACACCCCTTAAATGATTATTACTTCCATTTATACATACACAAACCACTTGTACTGTTTATCGTCCTTTTTTTTCGTTTTCCTTAATTCCTTTATTAATTTAATGTCCTACTAAGTAAAATGCTAAAATATATAAATAATAGTTTATAAAAATAAACCTTTAAAATATCAGGTGTTGTGATTCAAAAGTCGATAAATAGGCCTTTGAGAAGGCCAAAATACTCAGGTGTCAACTTGTTCATTGTGATTTTAAACCAAGTTTGGTCACAAATTAAAACATTTTCAACGATGGTATGTAATTCAAGGATTCATATTGATTTAGGTTCTCGAAACCTTAAAATATTGAACAAAATCTTTATAGAACCATAGTATAAGGACAATAATCACTGTAATCAGGAAGTCCATGTGATGAAACTTGATATTATAAGGACCAATGATGAAAAAGGTTTCATTTTTAGACGAAACAAGATGAAAAATATACAAACTATCTTAATCATGTCAAATCTTGTGTTTAACCGTTCTTTATTGCAAAAGTAAGATGCCAAAATATACAAACTAATGATAATACAATGCTCTAACTGGCCTTCTTGGTTGAGTTCTTTGAACCTGCAAAGCCAGCACATTAAAGAAACATAGTAAAACCTTTTTAGGAACAAACCTGATATAATAAAGCCTTCACCCAATATATTTATAAGATAAAAATACAAAAAGTTAAAAATGATGAAATCAATTACAAGTAAGGATTAAAATAAAAACCTGTTAAGAAAGAGTCATCTGTAGGGGATATTTGAATCAACATGTATTTTCTGATGGTTTCAAATTTTGAATTATCCGAAATTCAGGGAAGGAGATATAATTTGTTGAGAAATATAAGGATTCAAAACATAGGTTAAAATTTAATATTATTTTATTGATGACTACTTGTACTATTAGCTTAATGATTTGAACGTCTTAAAAAAATAATATTATTATATTCAATCTATTTTTAGAAATAGTGGGATTTCTTTTATAAGATAGTAAAGATATATATATATATATATATATATATATATATATATATATATATATATATATATATATATATATGACGTTATCTGATTCCTTCGGTTTTTGGGACCGGTCGAGCCAATTGAACCATCACATAGCCTTTCTGCAACCGGTCGAACCAATTGAACCATCACATAACCCTACCGCATAGCCTCACACTCAATTGGGTAAGAAATATTAGTTTTTTTTTCATAATTAGTTTCTAGAAACGATTAATTGATTACAAGCCCGATTAAATGTACATTATTGATTACAAACCCGATTAAATCTTCGTTTTTTTCAATATAACTTTGTGATTATGTTGTCATTTAGTTTTTATTTTGCTGCTATGTGTTTAGTTTTTTATGGCAAAATTTTAGTTGATATTTTGAGGTGTATAATTTATTGATTTGATTACGATTTATTTCCAAGATAATATAAATCCCCATAAGTCATTTCCAAAAAATTGCATACACCAAATAAACATTAATCCAAACAATAAATTTATGTCGACAAGCAAAATGCCACAGTTAAATAAAGTTCATCACACAAGTTGACTTGTATTAAATCACTCATACATCAACCAAGCTCAATGTTACTAATATCATTCAGATGCCAACCTTTGTCATTGTTACTAATTAGTCATTTACAAAAATTAATGTCAAAATAAATCAAAACTAATGCCTTTAGTAACTATATGAGCACAATTTTAATAGTTAGATTACTAAATGAGCACAAATCTAAAAGTTAGGTAACTAAATGTAACCAAACCAAAAATTAAGTGTCTAAATGAGCATAAAACCAAAAGTTTGATGACCTTTTAAAACTTAAAAATAATTAAGTGACCAAATGAGCACAAAACAAAAACTAAAAATTCGATCAAACCACAAGGAACATTTCTGTAATTTACTCTTCTTTCTACTTAGAAGTAAATTGTTTCCGTATATGCGCCACCAACATCATTAACTTTAGATGCATTAATTTAAGTCGAGACACATACCATTCCCTGATCCGGTAGGATTCATCGACCAAAAAAAATCCAATTTTAAGGGAAACACAGTATATATGAAAAATCGTTATCATGAAAAATGTGATTTTAAGTTGATTAACAAATTCCACTTTTCTAAACCAACAGATGATTAGAAAAAGCAAATAGATTGACAAAACCACATCATGCTTCAAAACATATGAAATAATAGAAAACCAACTTGTACCTGAACCTACCAAATGTCTAATAAAGTTATACCATACACAAACATTAATTAAAAACATTGAAGTGCACATCTTCGATTGAACTAAATGGGTAAAATGTTCTGATCATAATCAATAAGTCAAATGTAAATTAGTAAGCAATAAGTTTCACCTTTTGCACCAAATCTAATTTTCTTTGAGCAGCTTTGGCATTTCTTCAGCCTTCAATCAACCTTAAGTTAACCTGTTGACCAATAAAATTGCATGCCAAAACAAAGAAATACTATATTTAAACGATTTAATTGAAAAAAAACAAAAAAAATCTCTTCTACAAAAATGGTCAACATATCTTACCCTCTTTTTAATATTGTACACCAAAAGACCTATAAATTCCTTCTAATCCCACAGTTTATAATGTAGAAATTTAGATTAGGTTCCAACATTGCAATGACCAAAGTAACGCATTTAGAGTCAACATCAGACCTTTGAAAGGATGAAGGAATAAAAGGCTGTTCAAAAGTATCATGATCTGATACAGAGGTGAAGTGTACATCAAGAACCATTAGTAAAAATATTTTTTTGGAGCAATACAACGAGCAGTTGGTGTGCGCAGCAAATGCAAAAAGAACATGTGTGTTGAAAATCTACTAATCAAGAACCATTAGTCAACAAACATAAAACTTAGGGACAAACTATAGCTATTAATGGTCGTTTCCATTGAAAAATTGCATGAAAATCTAGAAATCACTATAGTCGAATTGAAAATCCAGAATCAGTAATACTAAAAAAACGGAGCATATTACCTGAGAGAGTAACAGGGAAACACGGAGGAACCGGCGAACTTGCTCATCGTAGAATCACCACAGAGAAGAGGGAAGCAATCGGAGGCGGTGAGCCGGTAACAGGTTCATCCTGCGCGTCCATCGGCGCTGTCACTCTTCGTCTCAAAGAATTGTGAAAGAACTGAGAGACCGGATGCAATATAAAGCATATTTAATGTTGACCGATTCAATCGGCTTGAAGCTAAAGGATGACCGATTCAACTTAGACTGATTCAGCAGTCGGTGGGCAGATGAATTTGTTTAGTTATAAGGGATAGGATTGAGATATAATAGGAGCTGATATGTTATTTGACCTTTTAAAATAGCTTCAATTAACTGAGCATTAGGTGGTTGTAAATTGTGTTTTATATGCCGGTCAATCTAAAATTGATGTCACAATATTCATAGAATAATATTATTTTATTGTTGACAACTTGTACTTTAAGTTTAGAGAGTTGAACGTCTTAAAAATATATTATTATTATATTGAATCTATTTATGGAAATAGTGAAATTTCTTTTATAAAATAATAAAGATAGGTTCAACTGGAAACACACTCCCTCACAAGCAAGGAGTCCAGTTATCTTAGAAAATTTGTGTTCAGAAGATCCTCGTCACAAAGTATAAGCAATGGTACCATCAATGTAAACACACGTCGAGACCAACAGCGACAACATCAAAATCATTGACACATCAAATCATAGGATTTGACCCAACACAAACATAGCAATAACATGTGGTGAAGAAGCATATGTGTGTGATATTGCCACACCTAGAATATATTTGAACACCAATTTGGCTTTGAGATCATATTTTTCTTCGTGAAGGATACTTTGTTGCCACCGTACAATGAATTTATTCTGATTCCTACATATTAGTGTTTTCGTTTTTTGTTGTTTGTTTTTAGTTTTCACAATAGCCAACTGCTAATGGATGAACTCTCCTCCATTTTTCAATTTTTTGATCTTTGTTGACTATATATAAAATATTTATGCATTTATTACCAAACAATTGGTAATATTTATTGAATGCTCTTTTTAATCGGTTAAGAGAAATTTTTAGGTAAAAGATGGCATAATATATACATATATTATTTGTTGGAAATCTGTAACAAGAATCACAAAAGTTATAACTATAGATATCTAGAATGACTCACGAAAACTTGTCAATGGGATATGTATACTACGAACGGGTATGTTTGTCGTAAACTGTCACAAAATCTATTTTCATATGTCATAAACCCATACATTTTTTTCGAAGGGAGTACTCCGTTGGCAATTAATTGCGTCTTTTATAAATGGCAAACCGGATCTCCATGCTTTGCAAGAAGCATGAACATTCATCATGCAGAAATAAAAAAACGTGGATAAAAATACAGAGCACTCGGTGCTATTAAATATGTAAATAAATCCCTCCAAATGTTCCTGCACATCTCTTCAATCGTTGGATTATACTTGAAATACAACAACCTCGATTTCATTATTTAACATACAACGCTTTCTCCCACGAAAGACTAAAGTGATTACACTATGTCTTATGATGACTTTCAATATTCTGAGCAGCAAATCGAACTTATGGTACGTAACATGATTTGATCTTATTCACATGTGTTGATGGGTTGACCAACACGGCAACACAAGAGTTTGCCTTCAATGTTGCAAAAAACATGTTGTTAACCTCTCATATTCGCTTCTTAATTCACACATATCTTATTAAGTACTAATGTTTTATGTATCATTCCCTCACAAATTAACATGTTTTTAGATTTGGATCTCAATCTCCAACATATACGAAACATGATGAAAGATTCAGACCCTTCAATGAAACTAAACTTTAGGTTCCTCTCCAACATTCTTAAAAGATAACCACTTTATGAAAGATATGAGACTGCGGGAGTAGACTACACATCACTAACTAATCCTTTTGACTTTTTTGCATGATAAATCGTATTCTAATTTCCTTATGCATGTTCTAAACAACTAAAGAAACCTTTTACTCTTCTTTTTTCCATTTTTTTATTTAACATAAACTTTACCATTCTTTAATTTCCACGTCACCTATCTTGTATTTTTTATCGAGTGGTCCCTTATCTTGCTGCAACTTGTAACATAGAAAAGTAGTAACCATTGTTTGTCACGGCATGACTAACTTTTATAACCTAGAGTTTGGTAGAACTAAACTGTAAACTGGATAGTGATCTTACCAAAGGTCTTCTAGTCCAGCGGTATGAGGTGTCGTTTTTTCTCTTTGAGGTTTAAGACCATAAGGTGTGGACAACTAGATGTAACACCATTTTGGTGCCACATCACATGTCACATCATCAATGATGTTATAACACCAAGTGGGGAAATGGACAACATGTTGTATCTTGTTATGACACCAGTTTTTTTTTTCCATTTTATAATTTATTTTTTATTTATTTCGATCTTTTTTTTTTTTAAATTTAGACAAATATTTTTTAAATATAAATAATAAGTAAAACATAATTTTTAAAAATTATAAATAACAATTAAAAATTTTTTAAAGATTAAAATTAACATAAAGACTAAATTACAAATAATATCAAAAACAAAAAAAGAAATAACATCCAAATTCAAAAAAAAAAAAAATACAACGCTATTCGTTATCGTTATTGTTACCGTAGAAGATATAATCCGCTAAGTCCTCTCGAAGTTGTCTGTGTTTATTTACGTCCTGAATGTCAACAACGCGATGCAAATAATCTACTGTTCCTGGTTGAAACTGAACGTGTCGTGTTGCATGTTCGACTATATGCCACTTCACCTTTAGCACTCCAAAAGCATATTCCACATCCTTACGTGCTCCTTCTTGTCTTCTCTTAAAAAATTTGCCGCGTTCTTCAACCGGGCGGCGGAATGCCTTCACGAATGTGGAATACTGAGGATATATTCCATCTGTAAGGTAATACCCATATTTGTATTGGTTTCCATTCACCGTGAAAGGAGCATCCGGGGCTAGGGGTGTCGAACGAGTAAAATTTTCGGGTTTCGGATAGAACGGGTATTTCCTTAGAAAAAAAAATATGCGATACCCGACCTATATTGTAATTCGGGTTTTCGGGTTTCGGGTATTCGGATTTGAGGTCAGGTCGGGTATACCCGAAAATTTCTTAAGGTTATTTTATTTTATTTTTTAATTTAAAGATTTTCAAGTGTGCTTGAAGATTTCGTGGTGATGCCGTGATGCTAAATAACGAATTATGATACCAAACAAAATAATTTCACGTACCTATCCTAGGATATTTGTTTTTTTTACCAAAAAAAAGATATATAATAATAACATCAATAATATCATCACGATTGAACAAACAACGTACATAAGTCATAACCCAACTAAACAATAAAAGTCTAAACACAACCCAACCAAACAATAAAAGTCTAAACATAACAAAATATTAAAATTCATAAGTCATAACCCAATTGAAAACATAACCAAGTTTCAAATCACCTTCAAATGATTCTTAGTTTCACAAAAGTATTCATCAATCTTGCATCTTTACGTTGTCACATTCATTTCCATATCCAATCCGAGCTCTAATTAGACGTACCAACTTCTCCTAATCCTATACAAATAGTATAAGCATTAAAAAGACAAAACGTAAAATGTCAAAATATTAAAAAATATGAAAGATAAACAACTACCTTTATCAATTTCTTGTAGGTTTTCCCAATCTTGTTCAAAATCGATGTTGTCACTTATACCACCCCGAAGCCAATCTTGGGTACAAATTATACTTTCAACAATCTTAGGAGTCAAAGAACTCCTATACGGATCCAAAACCCTCCTGCTAGTGCTAAAAACAGATTCCGAAGCCATAGTCGAAACAGGAATAGCAAACAAATCTTTAGCCATCAATGATAGAATTGGGAATCTTGGACTATTCACTTTCCACCAATCTAAAATGTTAAACATTGACGAATCTTCTTCAACACTTTCTTTCAAATACTTTTCTAACTCACCAATTGATTCAACTATGTTTGTTTTCATCTTTTCTCTTAGCTTATTTCTCAATGGTGGTTTTGGTGTTGTAGCATTCAGATTTTGGCGTTTTCCTAAAATCGACAATGAATTACTAGACTTGGTTGTACTAGAAGTAGTACTTGGAGAATGAATTCTAATGTAATCATTATATAATTCATACATAGAATCCATAATATATTTCTTTTTCTCCTCCATCTTTTCTTTTCCATAACAATCCTCAAGTAGTATAACCAAATACTTTACTTTGTTCCTCGGGTCAAGAATCAAAGCAAAGTAGAGCAATAAATTCATTTTTTCTACATCGCCAAAATACTTATCAAACTTTACTCTCATTGCCAATGCAATATCACAATGGCTAGCATCGGGAATAGCATCATCCAAGAGTGTACGGATGGAATAAATATCTTCAATGCATGTGTTTAATGTCACTTATAGTGTCCCAGAAATCCTTTCAGTAACATCACAAAATGGATTTAAAAAATGACACAAATGCCTAACATGTTGCCAATCACTCGGTGAAGGAATCGATAAACCCGCCTTTTCAACGTCGGAACAAAACTCATATTCCTCTAGATCGTATCTCTCAAAAGTTTTTTCATAAGCTTGGGCAATATTCAACATACGATAAGTTGAGTTCCATCTTGTTGGAACATCTCTTACCAAGTGTTTCGTTGTACCCGGATTAACAAGCTTGGCAAACTTGGTGAATTTGCCAATTCTTGAAGGTGATTGTCTAATCCACTTTACCGCCCATCTAATTATCTCAACCGGCTTATCAACCTTTTTAATACCATCTTGAACCACCAAGTTTAAAATGTGGGCAACACATCTCATGTGTGTCCATTTCCCATTTAAGAGACCTATTCTACCCACCCGACCCGTTCCGAATTCGGGTAGAGCGGGTAACAGGTATGAACATTCGGGTAATAGGTTAACCCGATAATAATATAGGTCGGGTAATAGATATGAATATTAATTTTCGGGTAGACGAATTTTTTCAATTAAGATATGATGCTAGAGGTAGACAAGGGTTTACAACGTTGCAGAAATGTGTTGTGGCCATTCGTTTGATAGCTATGGGGGAGTCACCCGACACCATAGACGACTATATGAGAATGTCCAAAAGAACCGCAAGAGAGAGTTTGTATACATTGTCAAGGGGTGTTGTTGAAACTTTTGGAGACGTGTATTTGCGGAAACCTTCGTTGCATGATTTGCAAGAATTGTATGCAGCGCATGAAGAACGCCATGGGTTTCCCGGAATGATCGGAAGCATTGATTGCACACACTGGAAATGGAAAAATTGTCCGGTAGCATGGAAATGGCAATACGCAAGTGGTCATCACGGATCACCTTCGTTGGTGTTAAAGGTTGTCGCTTCTAAAGATTTATGGATTTGACATGCATTTTTAGGGTTGCGGGTACCAACAACGACGTCAACGTTCTTGATCAGTCGCCAAGAGAGTGTTTGTTGAGTTTTTGTCCTCAAGAGAGTCAACGTTGCAATTAAACCATGGGGTTGATATTGGATTAGTGGTTGAAAAATGCTTAATAGATTGGGGAATAAAAAATGTTTTCACAATTTCCGTTGACAACGCAAGTACTAATGACATGGCAATTGAGTTTTTAAAAAAAATCTTTCAAAATTGCAATAAGTGTCTCTTAAATGGGAAATGGACACACATGAGATGTGTTGCCCACATTTTAAACTTGGTGGTGCAAGATGGTATTAAAAAGGTTGATAAGCCGGTTGAGATAATTAGATGGGCGGTAAAATGGATTAGACAATCACATTCAAGAATTGGCAAATTCACCAAGTTTGCCATGCTTGTTAATCCGGGTCAACGACGTCAACATTGCAATTAAACCATTTCAAACGGTAACAATTCATTCGTTTCATCCGGTCGTGACGCCAACGAGATCCACCCTTGACGAGTTGCAACGAGCAGGGGAGGGGAGGCGGTGTTCCCCCCGTTAAGCCGGTGTCGCCAAGCGCCACGTAAGCGGCGTTACATCTTGTTTGGCCCATACCGATTGCTCTTAAGATTCAAGTCTCTTATGAGAATTTAAGAATAGTTTAGAAATATATTGTACTTACCTTAAAAAAAACTACTATATCACTTAGTGTACCTTTATTAATTAGAGCTCTCCCATGGGAGGTTGATAAAAAGTTGAAGATGTAGAGAAGATCTCAAAACAAGTTTTAATTTGAGAAACCCCCATTTTCCGTTAGAAAAAACTATGTATTATAGCACTCAGTGTACCTTTATTAATTAGAGCTCTCCTATGGGAGGTTGATAAAAAATCGAATATTTAGAGTAGATCTCAAAACAAGTTTTAATTTGAGAAATGCCATGTTTGGTTGAATAATTCAACCATTCGAGCCCTAATTATAATTAAACGTCAATTTTTTATTATTAATTAACTAATTAATTTTTTTAATAAATATTAAAATAATGTTTCATGTTAATATTTGATATTAATCATTAAACACATAAGTATCACATAACTATAATATAATATTTTGCCATTTTTTCAATATATACGTAACAATTTATCATCTTTGATCTTGTAATATATTATTTTAGGCAAATGTTTTTTTTTGTATATTATTTTATTTTAAAATTCTACATATTTTGTCAAAAAAAAAAAAATACAAATTTATATGATAGTGTTTTATAATACATTTCAATTTAGATGATGATAAATTATAACTTTTTTGATTTTTTTTCCAAATCGTCAATGATCAGAGAGGTTTGAAGTTGATAAGTTTTTGTTTCATAAATTTAATTGGAAACTAATGTGGCAATAAAAACTATGCTTACGACGGTTGATAAACATGCTTTTAGGGATTTAAGACTTGTAGACATACAAGCACCACACCCAATACACCACCGAGTTCCACAGCCCCACCGTCACAAAGCCTTCACTTTCGAGGATTGTGTGCCGACCAGCCCAAACCTTCCCGATCACCCTTGTTTAGGCCTGAGCCATATCACCTCCCTGATTATGTTTCGATGATGATGACACCATTACATTTTATACTTATGCGAATTCGTATTAGAAGTCATAATTTTTTTACAAAGCAGGGAAAAAATATCTTACGAAATTAAAATGTTACCACAAGAAGTAAACAATTCTATGTTTTTTTTTTCTGAACAAGATAATACGAATCGTGTTCAAATTTAATCTATATGTGAGGATATATCGATTATAATAAAAAGATTGAATTGTCTTTGTTGACTGCATGCTTGATACCATCTCCCACCAATACAATTGTAAATAAGTGTTACTTAAATTTTGGCATATCAACCGAAACGTTTTATAAATTAACAATGTTGAAAAAGCATTACATCTTTATGTGTTTACTATCATCATAATACCAAGAATTGCTTTTAATAAGTTTTTATAGATTAACAATATTGAAAGGGTCTTTGGCTTATCGGAACGGAATGGTTTTTTCAATTGAAATAATATGGCTTCAACTTTCCTTAGAGACATAGATGACCATAATTTAAGAATAAATTAGTTTGCAGTTTCAAAAAAAAAAAAACATTATTTATAGGATCAATTTTCCTTATTTGAAACACCCTAGATTTTCAGATAAAACTTCACATCTACTTTAATAAATAAATGTTAATTTGCCAACAAATATCATTTTATGGTTATTTTTAAATTAATTTCATTTCCACATGTTATTTTATGAGTTTCTATATTAATAAATTCCACATATACTTTAATGTATGAATTACAATAAATATAGTAATAAATGAATATCAATTTCGTTCATATATACTTACATTTTTATTTCAAAATTCCCAAATTAAAGCTCATTAGTTTATTTTGTTTATTTATTTAAATTTCAAAAATAAAAAAAATTCAATTGTAATAATTCATTATTTTTCTTATTTTTTTATAAATCCAAAGTTTTAAATATTCAGACTTTTATATTTAAAATATTTTTCTTCAAATAATAAATCAATAAATATAATAATAAATGAATATCAATTTCATCTACTCTATTGTGTTTGTTTGTTTTCTTCAAGTGGCTTCCTCATACATTGTGATCATAACAAAATAATAATTTATATACATATGAAAACTTCACCACTCTCATGTGGAACCCCTAGTTTTCTTATTTGGATGATATTTTTTTTTTAATTTGATGTTTAATTTCAAAATAAACAAATAAGAAAAGTTTAAATATATGTAGGAAAGCATCCAAACATACTTGAAGAAGCTGTGAGAATTAAATTAAATGGTAAAGACTACTTGAACTAAAGAATACATAAATACATAAAAAAAAAATAATACATTTATACAACTAAAACACACACACACACATACACACACACACACACACACATATATATATATATATATATATATATATATATATATATATATCAATTAAAGATAATAAGTTTACATTGCAGGGTGTTATGGTAATATAGATTTCAAGGTTGTTTTAATAACTGTTTCTCACTTTTTTTTCACGTCCTTAACCACTTTTATATTCAAGTTTTCATAATAAAAATATCAAAAAACATGCTTTAATAATATGAACCAATTTCTCATTTATCATCAATTATCATTAGTTCAAAGTTTGGATGGATTCTTATCCAAAATATAAGGTTGAGGTAGCATATATATATATATATATATATATATATATATATATATATATATATATATATATATATATATATGTAAGGGAGGTCTCATGCAAAAATACAAATAATTTGCGAAAACGTGAAAACAATGAAAACCTATGAGATTGTGCTACCTCAACCTTATATTTTGGACAAGAATCCATCCAAACTTTGAACTGATGATAATCGATGATACATGAGAAATTGGTTCATATTAGCAAAGCCTGTTTTTTGATATTTTTATTATGAAAGCTTGAATATAAAAGTGGTTAAGGACGTGAAAAAAAAACGTGAGAAACAGTTATTAAAACAACCTCGAAATCTATATTACCATAACACTTTGTAATGTAAACTTATTATCTTTAATTGATTGGTAATAAATTTAATTTCTAAAGTACATTGTGTTTGAATAGGTCAAAAGGGCCAAAGTGAATAAATTATCCGGTTTCATGAGCTTTTCTATTTAAAAGGTTAAATACTTTGGACTTTTCTGTTAAAAAATTTAGGATTTTATTGAAAATTTTCCCAAAATAATGGCACTTTACTGTAGAAAATTCTGTTAAATAATGTTTTTTTTTTCAATTTAAATACATGTGTTGATATGTTTATTAATAATCAAATTAATAAGTAATCAATTAGTGGTAACATGCTATTAGGTTTGACCCTATAAGATCATATGTTATTAGCAATAGTATTCTATAGTAACTCTTGGGCATACAAGATCTTTCAATCACCCACTTGTATAAGACTCATCATAGATTGACATAGACAGTGGTGAACATCTACAAACATTTCAATGCACCCAATAACACACTAAGAAGAATGTCATTCATCAACAACCAATACCTAAAAGATCAAAGATTCAATTGATGTATAAGATATGTTTATCAGTTATCCCTTTGTTACAAGCATCGTGTTGAACATGAGACTTGGATTGCAATCAATATTATTTTTTGTTCAACTTTGGGTATCATGATAAATGCTAAACTCTCAACACATAAGAGGAACATATCTCATCGTGAATACATAAGCCTCTTGCATAGTTCACACCTTACCTGAAAATGATTTTTATAACTATCCGGTTGAGGATAAAGGCTTTACCATATTAAAGCACAACACTCCCTACACATAAGTCCGATTATGTAATATTAGACGTTAAGGATATAAAAATAGAGCCTTTTAATCACATATCACTCATAACTTCGATCTATGGGGTGGGTTTGTTTAGTACTCATTCTCTGAGAAGTACCTATGATACTTAGTTACAACCACTTTCCTACTTTCATCTAATGAGAGTCATCGAATCCAATTCATATTAGTCTTACTTTATAATTACTCCCACAATCATGATCGACTATGAACTTTTAGAATAATTAAGATTATCCATGAATAAAAATTGTTAATATAGAACATAAAATGTAGTGATGTGATGATCATATCCCAATATCAAAACAATATAATAGTTGTTGTCTTAAAGTTCCAATATCGAAATAATAAATCCAAATCTAATCTTATTTCTAGAATAATGAAGTCCCATAGATGAAGTGTGACCATTCATACTTTTATCAAAAGAAGGACTTTATTAATGGGTATGACCAAATTTAATTTGTGTAAATTTTGTGAATACTATCATCTCTATATTTGACTTTACTTTAGGTACAGTTAAATATCTTGCAGAATATGATTGGTGTTATGATGTGATATAGAGTCTCTTAGCTTCCTTAAGTTCACTTTATTAGTTATAAATATTTCTTAAGTTATCCTTGAATAGAAGGATTCAATGTAGTTTTTCAATGATCTACTTTATGCAATCACATTTGATATCAACTTCTGATGTAGCAGTGTATTCTTATTCAATACATTGTGCAATTTATGTTTTGCTTGGACCTTATTCCAATAAAACTTACTTTTCATTCCATAATGAAGTCATAATCCAATTATTATTCATAACTATATCTATTTGTTTTGAAGTTAGCATCTTATATATCTCTTTATATAATGATCTTATTCAAAAAGTGATTATCTCATATGCATTCTCTTAGTTCTTTTAAGTACTCTTAGGATGTTCATAGTCATCTAGTGACTTACCCATGTATCCAATTGGTATCTTATGTTATGTTCATAGCATAAATATATACCTAGTTGTCACAACCAGAAATTTTGTGTCTTGTAATCATTACACTCAAGTAAAACGTTGAATCAAAACTTAAGAGCATGTATGATGCTTACTATATGACATCAAAATTTTCAATCAAATACACCATACAAGTAATTCAAATAGTCATCAAGCAATTGGAAACCCTAGAAGTTCTTGTTTAGGTCCATTTTGGACTAGGACTTCCTTATTGGACTCATTGGGCCAATAAGCCTCCAATTTGACTATCATGGGATTAGAACCTTCAAATGGGCTCTAATTGGACCCACATCCATTTATTTCAACATTTTGGGCCATATTGGGCCTAGAAAGAAATAAATAAAAAAAAAATTTGAACCATGATTAACCTAAACTAGCCCAACAAAGTGTAAAAATCATATTATATTTGTTTTTGGGTCAAAAATCATCCAACTTAACTTCTATATGGGCTTGAGGGAAAAAAGGCCCAAAAACCCTTTTTCCTTCCAAATTCTCGGCCTAAGGCCCAAATCCAAGAAGAAAAGGGGGGGGGGGTTGACTTCTTCATGCCACCTCACTTTTGTATGGGGGATATCCAAGCCTTTACACCCCAAACATCCATGCAAGTCTCATTTCTCCATGCAAACCACCCTCTTCTTTTCTCCCTCTCTCACTCTCGGCCGATTACACACACAATTCTCTCACAACTCTCTCTCAAGAAAACTCCCTCCATTCTTCATCAAGATCTCGAAAATTAGGAGGTTTTCAAGGGGATATTTCCACAAACTCTTCATCTAAGGTAAGGTTATGCTTGGATCTATGATCTAGATTCTTTGTTTTATCAAAAATCTCTTCCTAATCCATGCAAAAATCATGATCTTACATCCTAGAATCACCTCAAGGCCGAGATCTTCATCATAGTGTGCTAGAGCCGAAAAATCACCTCAAACTTCTTCCAATCCTCTCCAAAACCGAAACCACACCCAAGGTGAGATTCATACTCCCTATTTTTCTGTTTTATAAGTTTTGTGGGGGGGTGGGGGAATACAAGTGAATGTGTAGATCTATGTGTATTTGTATGCCTTGTATGATTTCTATGATTATCGTTGTGTTTTTGTGTGATTATGATGTTGGATCTAGTCAAAAACCCTTAAAACTCGAGATATACTTTATGTTAAATGATACTAGCATAAATTATATTACTACATACAAATTATTACAAGAAAAGCAATCAAGTTGCTTAGTAACATCTTCTTTGGGCTAAAAACTCATTTTTTTGGACTCAAAGTGTTAAAAATATAAAGTTAAAGGGCCCAAAATGACAAAACACGAATTCTGATGGGTGTAATGAGTCAAAACAGATGTGATAATGTATTTTCCGGAAACATACCAATTTGGGGGATTAAAAAGCAAAATTTGAAGCATAATGGGCCAAAAATGACATTTTCGGCCCAATAGGGCCCAATATGCGAGATTTTCAAAATTGAGGGGCTGAAACTGTACTTTTCTGTAAAACAGGGAAGTATTAGTGTTCCAAGTCCATTTCAAGGGTTAAAAATGCTTTTCGTAATTAAAAAGGACCAAAGATGCAAAATTTTTCTAATTTGGGCCAAAAGTGTAAAAGTTGCGGAAAAATGAGGTTACAGCCGTGAAAGTTATATTTTGAGGGACTAAAACTGTTTTCAAATGAAAATGTGATGAAAAATATCATTTCCGACAAGTTTTGATATTAAAATGCCAAGAAAAATGGTTTAAGGACTAAATCGGAAATTATTTTATTCAAAGGGTTAAAAATGTAAATTTACAAAAAGAAAAGGGGCTGTAAACAGAAAAACTTCAATGTTTTAAATCAATAAATCCGATTGCGCTAAAATACTAACACCGCGACTACCGACGAATCACAATACACATTCAACACCAAAAATCGTTATCAAACGAATTGATTCGGTCTCGAATCAATAACGAACCTGAAGCTACTAACACGACGACAACTTGATACATACACGGAAAATTCAGGAATACAATACACACGTGGGAATGCACAGACGTCGATACACCATCTTTGGGCCCAAAAGTGTCAAATCTTGCTTGTTGGGCCTAGCTAGCCCAATGACCTGATCTTTAGGCCCGAAGACAACATCCTTACGAGTTGTTGGGGTCTTACATGACCCCAACACAGCGTAAAAGGACTTTCAATGGCTTTTATACTATTGGGCCCCAAGGGTCCTTTGGTACTGCTAGTAAAGTCGAGAATCCACCAAATGCGAGTCGGGCCAAGGGCTCTTCGCACTCACTATATCCCCGACCAAGTTTAATAAACTCTTTTTACAATTATAGAAACCAACAAGCATACTTATGGATCTTCACAAACTTTTTCATAAACTCTTTTCAGAAAATATCGGATTTTTTGGTAGTTTTCAAAACAATAAAAAACATTGCTTTTCAACACTGCTTAGGAACTCACCAACATTTCATATGTTGACGTTTTTCAAAATACTTGTATTCTCAGGTAACAGGTAAACCAAGGGGAAAAATGTACTCAGTGATGGCTTGCAGTTTGTTTATCTATTATCGAACAATTTACTTTTGGGAATGTAATGTTAAAACAATGTACCAAGTGTAAACCCTACCAGTTGTACTATCTTAATGCATGGTGATGTATAATGTTATGTTTCATATATATTCAATGTTGTGGTATTCAATTGAGTCACGATAGCCCTCGGACGTTTCCGCCGTCTGGTTCGGGGGTGTGACAGGTTGGTATCAGAGTTTTGTTTATAGTGAACTAGCATATCTAGCCACACATTGATATGCAACTATAAACCAAAAAGAGGGACTAACATAACTCTGAACAAAACAAGTAAATAAAACACCCTTGCTTGCTTTAGGAATAAGAACATAACACCAAACCAAACATGATAATGCTAGTATCTCGGTTAATTCAGGACTGTTCTTAGTTGTATCAAGGGGTGGATGTAGCCTGATCAACTACATTCCCTCCAAGGTATAACTAATGCATGTCCCGATGAAATCGTGATATCTAGGGAACCTAAAACTATACCCCTATATCACCAAAAAGAGAACGCCTGCTTGGTCTATGTAATAGTTGTAGCATCCTAGGAATAACGTTAGCGTAATTACACACTCTCGCAGACAGCATGACTGGTTTTCATCACCTCGGAGATCCTTACTGTTGGGTTTTGAGCATTCTAACACTCCTAAGTGTACATGCAACCCTAAATACCTTTGATCTATGTTTTCTCTATTATACATGCAAATAAGAACTTCCAAGGTATTATCCTAATCTAGCATACAAAACAATAACTATAGCAAGATAGAATACATACCTCTTTGATGTAGAAAGTCTTCATGAAGCTTGAGTGCCTAGTGCCCCAAGTGTGACACCTCAAATGGTTCACACAACACCAAATACACATGGATTAACTTGAGAGAATTCTACACTTCATGAAAATCGGCTAGCCCTTTCTTACTCTCTCTAGTGTCCGATTTTTCCCAAGAATGTGATCTTTATATAGTGTTACAATTAGGGTAAACTCTTAATTGTCATGGCTTTCCATTTCCTTGGATCCATGGGTTCAAATACACCATGGAGCATCCATGAACCATCTTATGGGTTTTAGCCCAACTTGATTATCCATGGAGCATAAGCCCACTATACAAGTATGGATGATTTACACAATCAACCCATATATTTAATTAGTCTTCTTTTGATCACTTAATTAATCCTAGATTAATTCTTGATCAATACTAATTAAATAATCTCATTATTCTTATTATTAATATACTAGAACTTATAATATATTAATAACCATAAGTGTCTTATTTCTCTCATTTAGTCTATCCAAGTGCATGATGCCATGCAACCCAAATGGACCATGCCGGGTCGGGTCAAGTCTTACCAATTATAGTTATGGACTTAGACATTAATCCAACAGTCTCCCACTTGGATAAGTCTAAAACTATTATTGCGTATGACTTCAGGATCCAACTGGCAATCGTAGCTCTCAAAAGCTTCTGTCGAACTCTGACCTTGTAGATAAACTCTGACCTTTGTCAGTGACTTGTCCATTAGATAAGGGATCATATATTCCTCCATTCTAGATATCATATGGACTGAGACATGGATTATAATCATTCTCTCTGTCCATTTGTTGTTTCCCGATTTCCGATTTATGACGACTGACTAATTGAACAAATCAAATCAGTCCTGGCCCGGCCGAGCACTTCCATTTGTCATCATCAAATCATCGAGGGGCCCACAGATATCGCTTTTATCCCGAAGGTAAAAGGAACGGTTAAACTTCGACTCATATGGCTTGTTCTACTACTTGTTGAATCATACACAAGGGCACGTTTTATAGCACCGAGTTACCAAATGCGTTTTCATGCAATCAATGTACTATCAACTCATAGTAACAACTCATATCTCTAGGTTTGAAGAATATAAGATATTATCGTCTCATGATCACTCGTTATAAAATCCATGAAGTGATTCCAATGAGCGTGGGTTGAATCCAATACTCAGAACTTATGAGCACTCATGATTGTTGTAGCCTTGTCCAACACCTTAGACCTCTACAACCCATCATGACAGTCTTAATTCATATCTACTTCCAACATATGACCGACTGTGGATGGTTTGAATAACTTAGTCATTCCGGGAGAATAACCTAGTTTATTCGGGAAGTCAAAACATGCAAAGTGAAACACAATAATAATTGAATCCAATATGGTCTCAGAACTTATGAATATAAATAAAACACCTTTTATTTATCACCATATGATTACACATTATTCATTGTATACTGTTTCAGCTATCAACTTTAATCTTGAATTTAAAACAATAGTTGTCCCATGCTCCAAGCATGTACACTATGTTTTCTAAACACTAGTCATGCCACACACCAAGTATGCATACTATGTTTGTCTATGATCTTTACTTTGTGAACTAGATCAATTGAACATAACTTCAATGATTCTCTTTTCACACTCCCAAATCCTTACCGCAAATGCAAGAATTCCAAATTCATGCCATTTACTGAAATCTGTTAGATTCTAAACTTATATGCATTGATCCTCTTGTAATGATTATGCACAAAGTCATAAAGACTTGACAACAATCATTACAGAGTATTCCAAAGGAGATCAACTCCTTGGAAACATCCTTCTTGCATTAAGTTTCCTTAATCTTACACAGATTGAAAATTCTAACTTTGAAACATTTCCAGATTCCATTTTGACTATCACTTCTGAACAAGAGTTGCCTCCTTACAGATTATGTCAATATGGTCCTTCCAGAATTATCACTATACTTCCAACTGTCCTTGAGCAACCAATCTTTGGTAAACCTTAGATTGTCCTCGACAATTGTTTAATCCTTTTAGTCATATCCAGTTCTAAACCTTTTCCCTTCTTAATGCCCCAGGCATTTGGAAAATTTTAGAACGGATGAATATAGCACATGTAATCGATCCTATATCCGAAGCATATGGGACACGATTCATGATGTCTTACATAAAGACTAAACCAGTCTTTTGCTATAATATTTCCATTTCAATTTGCCAAGTTCTCATAATTCAGATTATGAAAAGGGATGCCGTAATCATAATCGAATTTTAGAACGCAAATAATGGACCCATATACAGAATTTCCTTATGTTGAGCCATTCCAACATGAAATTCATATATATTTCCTTGACTAAATGATTAAAACCTCACGATCTAAGCTTATAGATTTGAGATGAAGTATAATTTCCTCTCCCTTAATTATAGCAATACAACTTTTTCCCAATTGAAACTTTTGTTTTCTATAACTAACATTGCTAACTTGCAATACTTATCATAATTATCATGCTCCCACTAACATAATGATTATTAGCATAACACTTATGCTCCCACTAACTTTGACATGTACTCAGAAATCAGCTGGACTTCTAGAAATCAATACTCCATTGACTTTCTTACCAAAGTTCAGATTTCTGATGCTAGATTGTTTTGATAAAACTTTATCAAAATCATACACCTTCCCTTAGATAGCACACTTTTGTGTCTAAACAATTATGAAGAGGTATGCCGTAATCATAATGGTTAGACCTTTTTGCCACTTCTCACAAGTCCAGGTTAGTGTGCCGGTAAACCACACATGCTCCACTAACGACTTTGAGAATGCAAATATCACAATTGCTATCTAGCTAAAATCTACTTAGTGAAAGTGTTTCCTCACCATCATTTTCATGAATCAGAGAGAAACCTTATGACTCTTAGATTTTTAATGGTGTATGTGTTCTTATCCATGTGAATTGTCAAAACCTTAGTCACAGGACAAGGGTAATGACACATCCAAACTCATATGGACTGAACTCAATCTTAATTTCTTGCCACCTGGCAGCTCAAGGGCCTGCCATTGCTTCCAAGTTGTTGTGCAACAAATTGAGAACTCTAAGAACTCATATGCAAAGCCAACTTTAATTGGAATGGGCACAGAATAAGTCAACACGATAGGTTATTAACCTCAAGTCGTGTGCTAGTGAAGAACTTCAGGTTTTATTCTTGATTAGTTCTTGAGACTTTCAAGACCTTTAAGACTCCCACTGTCCTCTTGACATATAAGACTCCCTTGTCAAACATCCAAGAGATAGTGCGGATTCTAATCAAGAAAAACACTTTACCCAATTGGCCTAAGTTGGTCTTTGTTTTATCCAAAACATCACAACTTACCAATTTCAAATGTACAAGAGTAGAAAACTTTTACTCTTACATTTGACAAGTGTTTTAAACCTTCTTTAAGACATGTCACTCAAGTTACAATCTTGGAGTATGACTCTAAGACTTGTATTGGAACGAAGTATGACTCATCTTCTTGATTTAACCATTTCAACAATTCAAGATCCCTCTTCTTAGTCATAAGAATGCACTAAGATTTCCTTAGAGAACTAATTGTGCTATGGTTTCTTAATCATTAAGATGATCACAAAAGCTGATACTAAAGTACTCTCCCATCTTTTCAGATTTGAGAAACTTTTATCCTTCTGCCTAAATTGATTCTTCTTATTCGCTCTGCCTTACATCGGAACCTTTTTTCCAATGTCTCAGAGTTACACTTAAGCATGTAAGTATAATCATATTTACTGAGCTTTAGTAAACTATGACGAATAGTCTTATCAAACTTTTGTGGTGGACTTAATCAGTGCACAAGAATGTGTACTCGATCCCTTAGTCCATTACTTGACTCACACATCCATGTGAACAAGTAATTAGTCTTAATTTTTCCAAAACTTGAAAGTTCTCATTCATCATGCTATACAACTTGCATGATTCCAAGTTCCGGTCCAATTGAAACTTGGGTGATGAGAATCTTTCCTTATTTGGTAAATCTAGACATTACCACAAATGAAAGAATCAATTTCATATTTCCACTCTTGCTCTTAATGGAATCATATATGCAACAATTTTTCCTCAAATGCCATTGTAAGGATATTTTAAAATAAAATCAAAAATTTCCTTTATTTTAAAACTTTGCGGAAAAAACTTGTCCTTACAATTCATATGAAAACTTGTTGTTATCTATTCCTAAGCAATATCTCATAACTCCTAAGAAGTAGCTCAAGAATCCGATTTTTAAGCTATGCGATAGAAATCCATCTACGCCATTAGATTCAGCATATTCTTACTTTAAGTTTCTTCACTTTTCTTTGATTCTTAAAACATCACCATGTGACCCAGTCACATCATGTATCAAGAATCTCAGAATAGAAACTTAACAGAGTTAGATAGTGGAATTTACTTGAAGTAGAGTCAAACTTATTGACTTTAACATCCTTAGGTAAATTTGGCAGCTTCGCAACCAATGCCCCTTCCTTTGGCAACATAAACATATGGACCCTTTGATAATGGTACACGGGACTATCACAGACTTAGCTTTTCTCTTTACCATTTGGTCAACCGAGTTGACTATGGCTGATCCCTTTCCATTGGGAAGAGAATGCTTTTCTGGATTTCCTGTGTCACTATTGTCAATGTCCATAAAGTTTCAGGAAGTTGATCTTAGCAAATAGATAAGATCATTAAGGGTCTTGTCATAGTCTGTTTCATAGGTGTTCCAAAAGAACTCACTATGTGACTTAGTAAGTAGTTGAACCACCAACTTTCTCAAGACTTTGACACCCAACTCTCCCGGCTTGTCAATATGTGACTACATCTCCAAGATGTGATCACACCTAGACCTTGCCTTGCCAATAGGGCTTGAGTGACCTTAAATTTTTCAAGAACTTGTGGGTTAGGGAGAATAATTGGAGGAGGAGAAAGAAGTATGATATCCATGGGACATCATCTTCATTAGGAAACCTTGTTTCAAGAGATTTGGGAAGATCATAGGTGTCTAAACCATACATCTTTTGGGAGATATTCAAGATAGTTGATTTTAAGTCCTTAATATGACACCCAATATGAAATATTAAGGCTAGGACCCAACAAACTATTTTATAACTTAGAAGAGGTATGCCGTAATCCAAGCTATAAAATATTTGAAGGTAGGTGAATGACAATTCACCAATTTCCACCAAGATAAACGAAATGTATTATTAGGTTTTAATTGGTTTTGAAACTCCTAGATCTTTGAGATTCATTGAACTGTTCAAAGGCATGTTTCAATCTCGAGTGTGCCCTTCAGGTTTTGTGACTGGGATGCCGAGGATCACAAAACAAGGTGTGAAGTAACCATGCAAATCACTTGGTACCCTTAATAAATTACCCCTCAATCGATGTGCCGGTTAACCACACACGCTCCATCGATACTATGATAAATATTAAGTCACCCTTTACCTACCTTGTTAAGTCCAAGTTAGTGTGCCGGTTAACCACACACGCTCCACTAACGACTTAGACAAAGTGTAAAGTGTAATTTCATGGGTTAGCACCTTATTCACATTTTTCCTAAGTAACTAAGATTGGGTATTATTAAGAGTTTAGTTACTTAGTATTATCATTAAATACTTTTAATGAAGGGAGAATTATAGTCCTGTCAAACCCGTTCGGCTAATGACCCTCCACCAGTCAAGCAAGCGGTGGGTGAGAGTGGACACCCATTAAGTTGCCATTTTATAGGCAACAACCTTATACCCACCTTATAGACCGGCTTCGTGAATGAGGCGTACTAGCGGTAAGACTGACTTTACTCTTATACATATATATATATTATTAACTTATAATATTATAAAGTATAAGGGTTGAATTTTAACTTTTAAAATTCTAAGGGCTAACTTGGAATTAAATTATTCATAAGGAAAACTTTTCAAATTCCAAAACTTGAGGGCAAGTTTTGAAACTATTCAAAACTAATTAATTCCATAACTTATGTGTTTAAAGTAGTTTTAATCCAAAAACTCTTCAAGTTCCATAACTTGAGGACAAGTTATGGAAGACTTTAAACTAATAAAAGAACTAACTTTTTCTTTATTTTATAACTTATGGATTTAATTATGGTTACATATTTTTCTTTAATGAAGTGACTCTTGAACTTCCATAACTTGAGGACAAGTTATGGAGTCATAAAAAAAAATTATTCAATGACACAAGACTCTTCATTTTGTAACCATTGCCAACTATTATGAGTTTTATGAGTCTTTAATGTGACTCTTCATGTAACTTGAGGACAAGTTACACAAACACATTTTATACTCAACTCTTAGATCAAAATGGATTGAAAACAACTATTTCACTCAACATTTCTATTAATCTAAGCAAGTCATAAGAACAAGATAATCAAATCAAACTTTTTCATGTAATTAGTCTAAACCTTAAACTAATACAAAACATGAATCTATTGACAATTATCTTTGAAAATGGATTAGCATGAACATTACCACACCAAAAACAAGTTTATAAGTTCAAAAACAACTTAGGGTAATGTTCCTAGTCCATTTCTAGCCAAAAACCTCGAATATATGCTGTCTGGGGCTCCTACTCGGCGAGTGGCATCAACCTACTCGGCGAGTAGGATGATTTTACTCATGTACTCGGCGAGTTCATCAGTGGACTCGGCGAGTACAGTGCCCAGAAAGCTAGAAAATCGAGTTTTTCAGCATTTTTCAGCAATTTGCATCAAGTATAAGAGAAAGCAAGCCTAGGCTCTGATACCACTGTTGGGTTTTGAGCATTCTAACACTCCTAAGTGTACATGCAACATTAAATAACTTGGATCTATGTTTTCTCTATTATACATGCAAATAAGAACTTCCAAGGTATTATCCTAATCTAGCATACAAAACAATAACTATAGCAAGATAGAATACATACCTCTTTGATGTAGAAAGTCTTCATGAAGCTTGAGTGCCTAGTGCCCCAAGTGTGACACCTCAAATGGTTCACACAACACCAAATACACATGGATTAACTTGAGAGAATTCTACACTTCATGAAAATCGGCTAGCCCTTTCTTACTCTCTCTAGTGTCCGATTTTTCCCAAGAATGTGATCTTTATATAGTGTTACAATTAGGGTAAACTCTTAATTGTCATGGCTTTCCATTTCCTTGGATCCACGGGTTCAAATACACCATGGAGCATCCATGAACCATCTTATGGGTTTTAGCCCAACTTGATTATCCATGGAGCATAAGCCCACTATACAAGTATGGATGATTTACACAATCAACCCATATATTTAATTAGTCTTCTTTTGATCACTTAATTAATCCTAGATTAATTCTTGATCAATACTAATTAAATAATCTCATTATTCTTATTATTAATATACTAGAACTTATAATATATTAATAACCATAAGTGTCTTATTTCTCTCATTTAGTCTATCCAAGTGCATGATGCCATGCAACCCAAATGGACCATGCCGGGTCAGGTCAAGTCTTACCAATTATAGTTATGGACTTAGACATTAATCCAACACTTACTTCCCTAACCAGGGAAACAACGGATGGCTAGAGGAAGAGCCCGAGGAAGAACCTGAGGAAGAGCCTGAGGAAGACCCCGAAGAGGAATCTGACGGGGAACCGGAGGCAGGAGTCGAGGGCGAGCCTGCCGAATCAGAGGAAGATGAAGGGAGCTTCGAGGAGGAACCCGATGACAGTGAAGGGGGTGATTCGGACGTGGAGTCCGAAGTCATCAACCCCCCTTACTCGATCAGGGTGCCTGCTTACCGGGTGGGTCCCACTGGCCCTACACCTCCCTGGGGTATTGATCTTTGGAGGTGGAGCAGATAGCAGGGACCGCGACCCCCGTACGGCATGTCACGCGAGTTCTTTGACCTGAGGGATGGAGGACCGGCTGATCGAGCCCTTCCAGTCATGGTGAAACGGTTACAGAACAGGAGACACGTGACGTCCTTCGGGAGTTTCACATGAGGCAGGTAAGGTGGGAGTCTCGACTTTAGGATGCAGAACGATTGGTGGCTCGTCTTCAGGGAGCATCCACATCCTCGGCACCACCTCCGGACGCAGATCGTCGCAGTTAGGGATGAACTTATCCTAGTAGGTCGTTAGGAACTATGCTATGTACCCCGACTCTATGTTTAAGTGACTACAGTACTCATAGAGCCGTTATGCTGTCGAACTAGTGTCACTCATGTATGCTCTTATCAGCAAAATTTTCTTGTATCAAATGCGGATAATATTAGTAAACTTTTACATGCTTTGTTATGATATTACAAATTGCTATGTGTTGAAAATTTATGATTGTATGTTAAATGATAGGAGTGCTTAAGTTCGTACCACGCACTTAGTCAGTAGGGTCAGAACCTCACGGAAACCACGTACACTCAACATTTTTCCGTTTCATGACAGAAAGATGCCTTTCCGACCTACTCGCGGAAACCCAAGACCAACCCCACCCGAAGTTGACTCAGCCGCGTTCCAGGCAGCTATAATTATGTGTCACGAGAAGGCCGTTCGCCTTCGCCTCCCAAATCACGAAACCCTAGTAATTTACGGAGACAAACCTAGCATGAACCTTCGCCTCATCTCGTGCATCAAGGCACAAAAGCACCTACGAAAGAAGGATCTGGCATTTTTGGCTCACATAGTGGATAAAACCAAGGAAGAGACTAACATTCAAGATATTTCGGTAGCGTGTGAATTTCTAGACGTATTTCCTGAAGATCTTCCGGGAGTACCCCCAGAGAGACAAGTTGAGTTTCGAATCGACCTCGTTCCAGGAGCAACTCCTCTCGCTAAATCACCCTATCGGCTGGCTCCTGCTGAAATGCAGGAATTGTCCAGCCAACTCAGTGAACTCTTGGACAAGGGATTCATCCGCCCTAGTTACTCGCCATGGGAAACTCCAGTTCTCTTTGTCAAGAAGAAGGACAGATCCTTTAGAATGTGCATCGATTACAGAGAGTTAAATAAACTCACTGTTAAAAATCGCTACCCACTCCCACGAATCGATGATCTATTTGACCAGCTCCAAGGAGCTAGTTATTATTCTAAAATAGATCTACGGTCCGGATATCACCAACTCAAAGTCCGGGAAGAGGATATTCCAAAAACCGCTTTCCGAACCCGCTACGGACATTATGAATTTGTCGTAATGCCCTTCGGTCTGACAAATGCCCCTGCTGCATTTATGGATCTGATGAACCGAATCTGTCGACCATTCCTAGACAACTTTGTCATTGTCTTCATTGATGACATTCTCGTTTATTCCCGAAGCGAAGAAGAGCATGGCCAACATCTCCGACAAATCCTAGAAACGCTGCGATCGGAGAAGCTATACGCAAAACTCTCCAAGTGTGAGTTTTGGCTCCAGAGTGTGAACTTTCTAGGTCACGTAGTTAGCCAAGATGGAATTCATGTGGATCCCTCTAAGGTCAAAGCTGTTGAAGGATGGGCAATCCTGAAAACGCCCACAGAAATTCGTCAATTCTTGGGTCTAGCAGGCTACTATAGGAGATTCATTCAAAACTTCTCTAAGATTGCCAAGCCACTTACCTCGCTTAGACAAAAGGGCGTGCCATTTAGATGGACGGACGAACAAGAGGTCGCATTCCGAACCCTGAAACAAGCTCTCTGTAGTGCCCCGGTACTATCGCTACTAGAGGGAACGGAAGATTTCGTGGTCTACTGTGACGCGTCAAATCAGGGCCTAGGTTACGTTCTCATGCAGCGTCGAAGGGTGATAGCTTACGCATCTTGCCAACTAAAGACGCACGAAGTAAATTATACGACTCATGACCTGGAATTGGGAGTCGTGGTCTTCGCCCTAAAAATTTGGAGGCACTACCTGTATGGTACGAAGTGCACCATCTTCACGGACCACAAGAGTCTCCAGCACATCTTGAACCAGAAAGAGTTGAACATGAGACAACGAAGATGGGTTGAATTGTTAAACGATTACGAGTGTGAAATCAAGTACCACCCGGGCAAGGCCAACGTGGTAGCTGACGCATTGAGCCGGAAGGAGTACTCTAATCGTCGTACGAAAACTCTCTCAATAACCATTCAATCTCACCTAGCCACTCAAATTGCCGTAGTTCAGTCAGAGGCCATGAAGACGGAAAATAGAGCAAGCGAAGCATTGCGCGGAATGGAGAAGAACCTAGAGGCAAAGGAGAATGGAGTATACTATTTCATGAACTGTATTTAGGTCCCTAAACTCGGAGGATTTAGAGAGGTTGTTATGAAGGAAGCCCACAAGACACGATACTCCATTCATCCCGGTTCAGACAAGATGTATTTGGATATTAAACAACACTATTGGTGGCCTAATATGAAGGCGGAAATTGCGACCTATGTTAGTAAGTGCCTTACGTGTGCCAAGGTAAAGGTGGAGTACCAGAAACCCTTAGGATTATTACAGCAACCGGTAATCCCTGGGTGGAAATGGGAGGGAATTTCTATGGATTTCATGACCAAGCTACCCAAGACGTCAGATGGACTGGACACCATATGGGTAATAGTCGACCGACTGACGAAATCTGCCCATTTCCTGCCAATAAAAGAATCCTACAAGATGGAGAGATTGACACGTTTATACATTCAAGAAATCGTAAGACTCCACGGAGTACCAGCGTCTATTATCTCGGATAGGGACAGTAGATTCACTTCACGTTTTTGGCAATCTCTTCAGAAGGCACTAGGAACTCATCTTGACATGAGCACCGCTTATCATCCACAAACGGACGGTCAAAGTGAACGAACCATTCAAACGCTTGAAGACATGCCTCACGCATGTGTGATAGACTTCGGGAAGTCATGGGATACCCATTTACCTTTAGTCGAATTCTCGTATAACAACAGTTATCATTCAAGCATCAAGGTCGCTCCTTTCGAAGCACTGTATGGGCGTAAGTGTAGATCACCGTTATGTTGGGCCGAAGTAGTTGACACCCAGCTAGCAAAAGCACTCACGTCGGATAAGGCGCTAACGGGACCGGAGATCATTCGTGAAACCACAGAAAAGATCATTCAAATCAAAGCTCGATTACAAGCATCGCGCGACCGACAAAAGAGTTATGCCGATAAACGGCGAAAGCCCTTAGAATTTCAAGTCGGAGATCGAGTACTGTTATAAAGTCTCGCCCTGGAAAGGAGTTATTCGTTTTGGGAAGCGGGGAAAACTGAACCCACGATACATTGGACCTTTCGAAATCGTCGCCCGAATAGGTCCGGTAGCATATAGACTGCAACTACCCGCAGAGCTAAACATTGTACACCCCGTGTTCCATGTCTCTAACCTAAAGAAGTTCCTATCAGATGAAACACTCGTCATTCCCCTTCACGAGATCGAAATCAACGAGAATCTCCTGTTCGTTGAAGAACCGATTGAAATCATGGACAGGGAGGTGAAGCGTACTAAGCAAAGTCGCATCCCGATTGTGAAAGTACGGTGGAACGCAAAGCGTGGACCAGAATTCACGTGGGAATGCGAAGACCAGATGAAGCAAAAGTACCCTCACCTATTCTAGTATTCTCAAATCTAGCTTTTAAACAGAATTTCGGGACGAAATTCCCTCTAACGGGGGGATGATGTCACAACCAGAAATTTTGTGCCTTGTAATCATTACACTCAAGTAAAACGTTGAATCAAAACTTAAGAGCATGTATGATGCTTACTATATGACATCAAAATTTTCAATCAAATACACCATACAAGTAATTCAAATAGTCATCAAGCAATTGGAAACCCTAGAAGTTCTTGTTTAGGTCTATTTTGGACTAGGACTTCCTTATTGGACTCATTGGGCCAATAAGCCTCCAATTTGACTATCATGGGATTAGAACCTTCAAATGGGCTCTAATTGGACCCGCATCCATTTATTTCAACATTTTGGGCCATATTGGGCCTAGAATGAAATAAATAATTTTTTTTTGAACCATGATTAACCTAAACTAGCCCAACAAAGTGTAAAAATCATATTATATTTTTTTTTGGGTAAAAAATCATCCAACTTAACTTCTATATGGGCTTGAGGGCAATAAATCCCAACAACCCTTTTTCCTTCCAAATTCTCGGCCCAAGGCCCAAATCAAAGAAGAAAAGGGGGGGGGGGTGACTTCTTCATGCCACCTCACTTTTGTATGGGGGATATCCAAGCCTTTACACCCCAAACATCCATGAAAGTCTCATTTCTCCATGCAAACCACCCTTTTCTTCTCTCCCTCTCTCACTCTCGGCCGATTACACACACACACAATTCTCTCACAACTCTCTCTCAAGAAAACTCCCTCCATTCTTCATCAAGATCTCAAAAATTAGGAGGTTTTCAAGGGGATATTTCCACAAACTCTTCATCTAAGGTAACGTTATGCTTGGATCTATGATCTAGATTCTTTGTTTTATAAAAAATCTCTCCCTAATCCATGCAAAAATCATGATCTTACATCCTGGAATCACCTCAAGGCCGAGATCTTCATCATAGTGTGCTAGAGCCGAAAAATCACCTCAAACTTCTTCCAATCCTCTCCAAAACCGAAACCACACCCAAGGTGAGATTCATACTCCCTATTTTTCTATTTTATAAGTCTTGTGGGGGGGGGGGGGGGAATACAAGTGAATGTGTAGATCTATGTGTATTTGTATGCCTTGTATGATTTCTATGCTTATAGTTGTGTTTTTGTGTGATTATGATGTTGGATCTAGTCAAAAACCCTTAAAACTCGAGATATACTTTATGTTAAATGATACTAGCATAAATTTAATTACTACATACAAATTATTACAAGAAAAACAATCAAGTTGCATAGTAACATCTTCTTTGGGCTAAAAACTCATTTTTTTGGACTCAAAGTGTTAAAAATATAAAGTTAAAGGGCCCAAAATGACAAAACACGAACTCTGATGGGTGTAATGAGTCAAAACAGATTTGATAATGTATTTTCTGGAAACATACCAATTTGGGGGATTAAAAAGCAAAATTTGAAGCATAATGGGCCAAAAATGACATTTTCGGCCCAATAGGGCCCAATATGCGAGATTTTCAAAATTGAGGGGCTGAAACTGTACTTTTCTGTAAAACAGGGAAGTATTAGTGTTCCAAGTCCATTTCAAGGGTTAAAAATGCTTTTCGTAATTAAAAAGGACCAAAGATGCAAAAATTTTCTAATTTGGGCCAAAAGTGTAAAAGTTGCGGAAAAATGAGGTTACAGCCGTGAAAGTTATATTTTGAGGGACTAAAACTGTTTTCAAATGAAAATGTGATGAAAAATATCATTTCCGACAAGTTTTGATATTAAAATGCCAAGAAAAATGGTTTAAGGACTAAATCGGAAATTATTTTATTCAAAGGGTTAAAAATGTAAATTTACAAAAAGAAAAGGGGCTATAAACAGAAAAACTTCAATGTTTTAAATCAATAAATCCGATTGCACTAAAATACTAACACCGCGACTACCGACGAATCACAATACACATTCAACACCAAAAATCGTTATCAAACGAATTGATTCGGTCTCGAATCAATAACGAACCTGAAGCTACTAACACGACGACAACTTGATACATACACGGAAAATTCAGGAATTCAATACACACGTGGGAATGCACAGACATCGATACACCATCTTTGGGCCCAAAAGTGTCAAATCTTGCTTGTTGGGCCTAGCTAGCCCAATGACCTGATCTTTAGGCCCGAAGACAACATCCTTACGAGTTGTTGGGGTCTTACATGACCCCAACACAGCGTAAAAGGACTTTCAATGGCTTTTATACTATTGGGCCCCAAGGGTCCTTTGGTACTGCTAGTAAAGTCGAGAATCCACCAAATGTGAGTCGGGCCAAGGGCTCTTCGCACTCACTATATCCCCGACCGACTAATGGGATTATTGAGGTCTTCATGCCCTCTTGTCTCCTCGGATGTGGGACTACAAGAAGTCAGGGCTGTTGGATTACGTGAATAGTACGGGCGACGCCTAAGGGATCGTTAGTATAGTTGTAAACTGGTCGTTTGTGTAACGCGTGTTTATAACAATCCACCATGCGCAATAATCCAATGTCGCATGGAATCAATGACTTCACATACCGTGATGGTACAACAACTATACGGAATTCAAAGTGTTAGGAAAACATCGGGTTTTTCCTAGGGTTATTCAATACATACAGTTACGAGATGTACACAAAGTTTAATAAACTCTTTTTACAATTATAGAAACAAACAAGCATACTTATGGATCTTCACAAACTTTTTCACAAACTCTTTTCAGAAAATATCGGATTTTCTGGTAGTTTTCAAAACAATACAAAACATTGCTTTTCAAACACCGCTTATGAACTCACCAACATTTCATATGTTGACGTTTTTCAAAATACATGTATTCTCAGGTAACAGGTAAACCAAGGGGAAAAATATACTCAGTGATGGCTTGCAGTTTGTTTATCTATTATCGAACAATTTACTTTTGGGAATGCAATGTTAAAACAATGTACCAAGTGTAAACCCTACCAGTTGTACTATCTCAATGCATGGTGATGTATAATGTTATGTTTCATATATATTCAATGTTGTGGTATTCAATTGAGTCAGGATAGCCTCGGACATTTCCGCCGTCTGGTTCGGGGGTGTGACAACAGTCTTGTGCATGATGTGTGTAACACCCAAAGTTTCGAAGGCCAAGAAAGGAAAGAAAAGCCCTAATTTAAGGGTAGACTCGGTGAGTCCAAGGAGGGATTCGACGAGTCCGAGCGGGATTCGGGTCGAGGAGTAAGCGACCGACTCGGCGAGTCGGCCAAGGTGACTCGGCGAGTCTGGTCTGAACGAGGAAAACCCTAATCCCAGGAGTTGTATCCTATTTAAAGGGTGTTATGTCCCTCCCTCAACCCCTATATCGCCCTAGAGAGCCAGTGCACCCTTGATTTCATGAGAGCTTCCATCATTTGAGAGTTAAAGCTTGGTGGAAGGGACTTTGGGGAAAGGAACTTGAAGATCAAGTAGGTTGCTTCAAGGAGGAGGTGTAAATCCGAGATCTACTTCAGTGGTGTTCATCTTGGAGGTAACAAGCTGCTATCTCCCCTCATTTGCACCTAGATCTTTGTGTGTGTTTTGGGCATTCTTGGCTTAAGAGTAACCTTTGAGCTAGAGGTTCAGATCTTAGGTTGCTACCTCACATCCATGCTTATTTTGGTCTAGAATTCCGTAAAGTATCAGCCCTTGAGTGGATCATGGAGCCTTTTTGCCTTAAGCCCTAGTTTATAGCATATTTTGCCTAGATCTCCTTCTCTACACGTAAAGTTTGCAACTTTACGTGTGGAAAAGGCTTGGGAAGGGTGGATCTACAGTTTTGAGTTCATGGATGACTCAAAAGTCCTCTGCATGTAAGGAGATTTGAAGGGACTCGGCGAGTCCTTTAAGTGGACTCGGCGAGTAGCATGAAGTTGTGGAGAAACTCGACGAGTGGGATGAACAACTCGTCGAGTCGTATGAAGATTGCCGTGTACTCGGCGAGTCTGTTCTTGGACTCGGTGAGTCAGGTCGCGAAACCCCAAACCCTTCGAGCTAAGACTCGAATCAGTGAGTCGGGTGGAGACTCAGTGAGTTGGAAAGGTCTGGACTCAGAAATCGGTAGACTCGGCGAGTCATGGACTGACTCGGCGAGTCGTGTCACGAATGGAAGGAATCTGATCATTTTAAACTCGGCGAGTCAGTTGGGTGACTCGGCGAGTAGGGTTGACCTGGAAGGTTGACTTTGACCAGGACTTTGACCTCGGACCAGGGCTGACTTGGTTGTCTTTCGGGGGTCAGTTAGAATCAGTGTTGCATTGATATTGGTAGTTCGGGGTGCAAGGGGAGCAGGAGTTCCGGGAGTTGTCGGGCAGCAGCTAGTGAGATCATCAGCAAGTTCAGCCAGTGCAGGTGAGTTTCCCTTTGTGTGAATGGGTCGAAGGCCACAATGCCGGCCCATGTAGTTATGAGTAGAAGACACGGGGGTTAGCCCTAGGCACAGTATGCTAGTATTATTTTCAGGATGAGGTCTAGTAATAGCGGGCGGGTGCGCAAGGAATTGTTTATATGATAGTTTATACTTGTTGTCTGTGTGATACATGTATGTGCCTGGTAGGGAGGTGAGTGTGGGCGAGGTCCCGTATCTCACCAATAGTAGAGTGTGGATGGGGTTCCATATCTCATTAGTAGCAGAATAGGGGCGAGGCCCAAACTAGAACAGGAGTGAGAGTGGGCTAGGCCCGTACCTCACTACCATTAGGAGTGTGGACGGGGTCCCATGACTCATCAGTAGCAGGATATGGGCGAGGCCCAGGATAGGCGAGGCCTTAGGACAGAACCAGTTGTATGTGTTAGTTATGTGTTGTGAAATGTTTATGTGTTATTATTTGTTGGCGGGCGAGGCCTTGTGACAGGCGAGGCCTAAGTAAAACAGATCTGTATCCGAGCGGGGCTCGAAGCCAGGCGGGGCCGTTGTAGTGGGCGAGGCCCGAGGTAGGGGGCGAGGCCCAAGATAGTGGGCATGGCCCAGTATGTGCAGTATGTGGTTATGCATGGTATGTGGTAGGGTAGGGAACTCACTAAGCTTCATGCTTACGGTTTTCAGTTTTGATTTCAGGTACTTTCGGTAGCGGAGGGAAGAGCTCGAGGTGATCACATGGCACACACCATAGATTAGACAGTCTGGGAATGTTTACTCTGATAATGAACATGTGTTTTGAAAACTTATCCTCATATTATGTTTTGGAATGATGATTTTACTTTAAGTAATGATTTATTAAAAGAAATTTTTGGTCTTAAATTTTGGGTCGTTACAAGTTGGTATCAGAGCCTTGGTTTGAGGGATTCGGACATGCTCTCGGGTGTGTCTGAACTCAAACTGAGGAATTGGTAAGGAATTTTTCAAAATGGAAAGATAGTTTTGTAAAAAGAGTTTTGAGAAAGAAAATGGTTTTAGAAAAGTAAAAAGAATTCAGAAAGAAAAGAACTTTGAAAAGAGAAAAGAGGTGTGGTGCATGCAATCAACCGAGCTCAAGTAAGTACCCCAAAATACCCATACAAGTTTATGGTTTGATTATCAGTTAATAGAACAACATGCTAGATTAGGACTAAGGATCTAGGGAGGATGCCTTATGTGCCTGTTATATGTGCTTTTGATCTGCATGATAGTACTGAATAGTTAGTAGTAGGATAGCCTGATTAGGTTATGCCTGAGTTTATGAGTTGTGTTGCATGCTAGTTCAGATTCTTGCTATGTGGATATGATTGCTTGAGTATCTTATGGTTAGATTTTCCCTTGTCTGAATGCTGCTTGCTTTGTGCATTGCGGGATTCTAAGTGATGGGAGTTAGCAATTAGGTGAATACATCACGTCACATGTGATCAGGGTTGAATAATCTCAGAGTGTTGGATTTGGTCCTATTGCGCAGCTCTTGTTTGAGTCCAACCGTTGTAGGAACGAGTCTTTTACTTGAAGGATTATCTGAGCCTTGTCACATGTGATGGTATCCAGGTGATCGATAATTGGCATTGCGAGGAGGCCTTCAGCAGTTGAGGACTGGTTTGAGTTGAGTCAAAGGTTTCCCTAGGGTAAGCCTAGGATGAGGTAGTGCTGGGAGCAGTAGTAGTAGAAAAGGGACCTGGTGGAGTCAAAGCAGTTCTTGAGGAAAGTACGGATAGATGTGGAAGGTAGTATGGGCCCGTACTACTGAAAGCAAAGGATCCGTACTCGATTCGGGAAAGGCTGAGACAAGACCGGGAACTTGGTAGTGAGTATGTTTGGTCTCGCAGCAGTAAGGAGTATTCTGATAATGGTTATGTTATATGTTTCAGTATGGTGACATTGCAAGAGGGACCAACGGGCAGATCAGGTGCCGAAGAGGGATTGGGCTCAGGTTTAGGGGCTGAGCAACTCGAGGAGCGGATGAGAGAGTTGATATCAGCCGAGGTGACACGCAATATTCTAGCTCAGACTCCTGTGATCTTTGGCACGGTCAAGGAGGGTATATTGGAGATTTTGTATGAGAGGCTGGGAGTCTTCCGTACTGAGATGATGGCCTTGCTGGGAGTGCGTACCTTGACATTTCGGGAGTTCAGGGCTTGCGGGGCACCAGATTATCATGGGGCTAGGGACCCCATCGCTAGCAGCAGATGGTTGGCTGATGTTGCCAACGCATTCCGTACGAGCCGGTGTCCCGAGGAGGACAAGGTCAGACTCGCTTCCTGTCTTCTGAAGGACAGAGCGAGGGATTGGTGGGAAGAGATTGGTCATGCTTTGGGTGATGACGCCGCGTTGGACGCGATGACTTGGAGTGATTTCTCAGCTAGGTTCAGAGCGAAGTTTTCGCCGATTATTGAGGTGCAGCAGTTGGCCTGGGAGTTTCAGGATTTGACGCAGACTACTGAGACTGTGGCGGAGATCACCGCCAAGTTCAGAGAGAGAGCCCTTCTTGTTCCGCAGTATGTTGCGGATGAGGAGATGAAGAGGGCACGATATCACCAGATGCTGAGGGATGACATCAGGGAGTTCATGAACAGGTCCGGTTGTAAGACGCTGGAGGATATGATTTCTCGGGCCAGGGAGAGGGAAATTGATTTGGAGCAGATCCGGAAGAGGGCCGGATGAGGTTCAGGTAGCCGCAAGTTCGGGCAAAAGGCCCAAGGGATCCGAGTCGAGATCGAGGGATTATCAGGACCGCAGTCGATGCGGAAGGTGTGGCCACGCACGGGGGCGCGTGCAGGAGTGGTAGTGGTGGACTCCGCGAGTAGCATGAAGTTGTGGAGAAACTCGACGAGTGGGATGAACAACTCGTCGAGTCGTATGAAGATTGCCTTGTACTCGGCGAGTCAGGTCGCGAAACCCCAAACCCTTCGAGCTGAGACTCGAATCAGTGAGTCGGGTGGAGACTCAGTGAGTTGGACAGGTCTGGACTCAGAAATCGGTAGACTCAGTGAGTCATGGACTGACTCGGCGAGTCGAGTCGCGAATGGAAGGAATCTGATCATTTTGAACTCGGCGAGTCAGTAGGGTGAGTCGGCGAGTAGGGTTGACCTGGAAGGTTGACTTTGACCAGGACTTTGACCTCGGACCAAGGCTGACTTGGTTGTCTTTCGGGGGTCAGTTAGACTCAGTGTTGCATTGATATTGGTAGTTCGGGGTGCAAGGGGAGCAGGAGTTCCGGGAGTTGTCGGGCAGCAGCTAGTGAGATCATCAGCAAGTTCAACCAGTGCAGGTGAGTTTCCCTTTGTGTGAATGGGTCTAAGGCCACAATGCCGGCCCATGTAGTTATGAGTAGAAGACCCGGGGGTTAGCCCTAGGCACAGTATGCTAGTATTATTTTCAGGACGAGGTCCAGTAATAGCGGGCGGGTGCCCAAGGAATTGTTTATATGATAGTTTATACTTGTTGTCTGTGTGATACATGTATGTGCCTGGTAGGGAGGTAAGTGTGGGTGAGGTCCCGTATCTCACCAATAGCAAAGTGTGGATGGGGTTCCATATCTCATTAGTAGCAGAATAGGGGCGAGGCCCAAACTAGAACAGGAGTGAGAGTGGGCTAGGCCCGTACCTCACTACCATTAGGAGCGTGGACGGGGTCCCATGACTCATCAGCAGCAGGATATGGGCGAGGCCCAGGATAGGCGAGGCCTTAGGACAGAACCAGTTGTATGTGTTAGTTATGTGTTGTGAAATGTTTATGTGTTATTATTTGTTGGCGGGTGAGGCCCTGTGACAGGCGAGGCCTAAGTAAAACAAATATGTATCCGAGTGGGGCTCGAAGCAAGGCGAGGCCTGGAGCGGCGGGGTCGTTGTAGCGGGTGAGGCCCGAGGTAGGGGGCGAGGCCCAAGATAGTGGGCGTGGCCCAGTATGTGCAGTATGTGGTTATGCATGGTATGTGTTAGGGTGGGGAATGCACTAAGCTTCGTGCTTACGGTTTTCAGTTTTGATTTCAGGTACTTCCGGTAGCAGAGGGAAGAGCTCGGGGTGATCGCATGGCACACACCATAGATTAGACCGCCTGGGAATGTTTACTCTGATAATGAACATGTGTTTTGAAAACTTATACTCATATTATCTTTTGGAATGATGACTTTACTTTAAGTAATGATTTATTAAAAGAAATTTTTGGTCTTAAATTTTGGGTCGTTACAATGTGGCATAAATTATCAACTCATTTGCCAAGAAAACTGAATATAAATAATTTTATGTAGCTTAAACCTATGTGTTAGGTCAATTTGAGGTTGGCTCAAAATGGTGCTTTCACACCCCCGAACCGGAACAACAGAAACGTCTGGGGGCAGGTGACTTCATCTTGTAATATCATCATTGTGTATATAAATGAATCAAAGACAACATCATCACCATACATAAAATATACCAACCATCATAGTTTTTCATCATTGTATTTGTTTATAACAATACATCCAAAACATCAAGTATGGTGAGAAACAAAAATACAACAAAAAACTTCATTCCTTTTTGACCAACCTATTTTAACTTGCTCCTGAGAATACAATTCATTTTAAAAGGCATCAACGTATAAAAATGTTGGTTAGTTCATAAGCAACCTTGTATAAAAAGTTTTTGTAATAGTTTGTAAACACCAGAAATCCTATATTTTCTTTAAAATTGGTTTGCGAGTTTTGTTTCAAATCTAGTATTAGAGCATGTGTGATCTTGTTTGATAATGTATAAAGTGAGTTACCTAGAAAATCCTATACCTTCTATATAATGTAAAAGTGTGGTCTTAACCCTAAGACCCGAGAGGTGAAAGTTTAAACGTAAATAGTAAATGTATAGTTCGTATTTGTATCATGAGTACAGTATGTGTATTCTGTAAATTTATTTGTTTGGTATTGTACGGACCCAGAAATCAAGGGTAAAAATTTCATTTTTAATTGTAGATAAAGCATTAATACCATTTATTTCAAACATTTCAAATCATTATTAAGTAAAATATTTATCAGAGTTTATCCTAAAATCATTCATTGCGGAAATCATAGGTGTGTGCACTGCAATCAATCCAATCCCTTCTTTTCCAAATCAATGATACCTGAAACCAAAAATAAAACTGTAAGCACAAAGCTTAGTGAGTTTCCTAGAGCATACCCCACAGAATCAAAATAACCACATAATCCATATCAGTTATAATAGTTACATAAACCGTAACAATCATATAAGCATGTATATACACATAAAGATGCCATGGAAACCCTCCAAGGTCTTATTCACATACTCACGTAAATCATATCAACTACACCAGCCATGCATATAAAGATATAGGGAAGCCCTAGAATCCTTCCAAGGTCTTACACCGGGTGACCTGAAAACCTTCCAGGGTCTTAGCCCACTGCCATGGGAACCCCCACATGGTCTTCACTAACTACCAATCAAACTATACATACCAACATATAAGCTAATCATGCAAACACATAAGGATGCTCTGGAAACCCTCCGGAGTCTTACACCGGGTGCCATGGGAGCCCCCACATGGTCTTAACTAAGTATGCCATGGAAACCCTCCAAGGTCTTACATCCTAGTGCCTCGGGAACCCCCCAAGTCTTTACCTAGGATGTCGTGGAAACCCTCCAGGGTCTTACACCTAAGTGCCTCGGGAACCTCCCAAGGTCTTCCATGAAAGTATCACAAAGACCACTAGCATATCACGTACCACATAATCAATTAGTATACCACATAATCACTAGCATACTCCCTATCACATAACCAGCTAACATGCCACATAATATAACTTCAGCTAGTGTATCACATATCATAAAATCGGTCGACATTGGTGCCTTAGACCCATTGGTATGGTGTGGAGACTCACCTAGCACTGCTGAAGTATAGCGGATGAACTTACAACTGCTGGTTGATAAATTCTCGAATTGCCAACATCAAATAATACCCAATTAATAATTGGGTTCCAATGTGTAACCACAACTCCATACTTGGGGTAAAAGGCTACTTTACACTAACTCAACTTTATTCAATCCAAGGCCCAATATCTCGTAATCATATAGGCCCAAACTATGGCCTATCTATGGCCCAATTTCCAAAATTAGGCGCAAACATCTTACATGGGCCTTGCCCTAGGCCGATTAAATTATTCTAGCCAATTTCTTGTTCTTGGTTGGCCCATTATTATCCCAATTGTAAAAGAACAATAAAAAGTCCCAACTTAAGGCCCAAGTGAAATTAGAGTTTCACATAAAAGGATGATTAGGGTTAAGTGTCCCTACTAAACCCCTTAAGGACTTAATCCATAAAGTCCCACATGGTCTTAAGTTAATTTTGCAATGATTTTTAGTTCATTAAATAATCCCGATGCGGTCTCAATAAATCCCAAATTTAGGGTTTCATGACATCAGGGTTTTCCAAACCCTAGTTAGGTTTCTAACCCATCTTAGCCCAATAGGCCCAATAGCTAGGTCCTTTGACCAATTTGGGTTCATTAGGCCCATTAGGGCATCATTGGGCCCATTAGGGTTTCAAGCATCCTAAATGAATCAAACATGACAAGTTAAAGCATATTGCCACCCAAGGCGGCAGGAGGCAACAGCCACCACCACCTCATGGTGGTGGTTAGGGTTTCTTTTTTTCATTATTTCACCTTCTAATACATTTTACAAGGCTTGAGTCCAAAAATAACACACACACAGCTATGCTAAGCACACACACACACACATATAACCACCTTGTGGTAGCCGACGGTGGCGAGTGGTGGCGGTGGCTTTTCTTGAATTTTTGGCCAAACGAAACACACACACATGCCCTCATAGCATAAATACACACACACACACACACACGTTTTCATACTTGCAATGGATCCAGCCACCCACCTGGTGGTGTACGGTGGCGGTGGTCACACGAAACAACAGGCGTAGCGGCGAAACGACAACAACAGGCGGTGGGGATGAGTTTGCATCCGATTTCTCATGGTTCCAACAACACCACTTGTCTATTCCAGGAACAAAACCACAACCCTCAACCATAGGCAAGGCGGCTGAGAAGGCTGCAATGACCCAAACGGAGACCATAGGCTCACAAGCACCAACAACTGCCTAAAGTGGCATCAATCCACTGAGAAGAGCGAAGGGGAAGAAAGAAACGGTGGTAAATGGCATTACTCGGAGGTTCCTGATTGCTCACGACCACACAATAGCGGAAGAGTCCCATTCGTCGGTCTCCAGTGGTCATGCGGGCCGCACTCACGTCTCCGGTAGTAGCACAGTGGCGGTTTGCGATTCTACGAAAGGAGGGTTTAGCGGCATCGGTGGTCGGAGGAATAAGGTTTGCAGTCGTAAACAGGGGAAATAAGGGTGGCGGCTGAAGATGGGGGTTAGAGGATGATGATTGGAAGATGGGAGACATAAGGGTGGTGCGGCTGTGTATCTTTTAGGGTTAGCTAGGGTTTCATAGGGCTTATATACCCGACACACAAACATATTTCCCAAATGACAACAATAGCCCCTCCCCAAAACATTTTCTGTCAAACTTGATCTAGTATTTACCATTTAAACCCTGCCCCTGAAAGCCTTTACTAATTAAGTCTGAATTTTACCTTTTTAACCCAGCCTCCTGAAATCCTTTGCAAATTAAATCTAATACTTACCAAATAGCCCCTTAGCCTCCAAAATCTTTTCAAAATAAATCCCAAAATTACTTTTTAACCCCCGAATAATCTAATTTATAAAATTTGGCTTCCTAAAACCAACACCCCACTAAATAATATGGTTTTAGGGCGACTATTTGTTCAACAATTTTATCTATTTATTTATTTAGTAAAAAGGATGTTACCACTCTCCCCTACTTAAATTGGATTTCGTCCTCGATATCATCCCTTACCATTCCTTACTCGCCCGACAACTTGGACTACATGGTCACAACCATAAGCATACCATAGCCTCTCCAAGGCAACCCAAACCAACCCCATAGGGTTCTAAAACCCGAAGATGAACGAATTCCTTGCAGCATGGTCGATTCTACCCCGTTTGAGATCTGTAGTCTCGAGATGGTTTGTCTCCCTGACAGTCTGCCCATATCGAATAATCATCGAACTGATTCCACAAGAACCAAGTTAGTTAGAATACTTCCCACCCGTAATACCTTGAGGCTTCCTAAAGAGCAAAATCATCGTTAACTACAGCTAACGAAAAACAAGCAATTCCACATACAGACCCTAAATCACTGAAGTCACTCCAACTCCTCTTGCTGCCACATAGTTGCTTTCCTAAAGAACAACCACAACCTCCTTGGTCCCAACTTGTCTGCCAACTGTCCGACTCACCGGAGACCTACCCGATCACTGAGCCAAAAACACACGTACAACAGTCCCAGATGATCCCCGAAGGATACCTCATATGACAGTAACTGCCCTACCTATACAACCACTCATGGCTCCTTCCATCCATTCAATCAATCCGATCATGATAGGCTGACAACCTGTTGCCACTGAATCCAACATGAAAGGTGAATGCTACCAGATTAACTATAGACTTACATCATACCCGATCTCCTTTAACCTACCGAATCCTGATTCTAATTTTGTTGCGACCTACTCACTGAAGGGTTTTGAGCATTCTAACACTTCCTATATGTACATGCAACCCTACAAAACCTTGGATCTATGTTTGTCTAAATACATGCAAAATATGATTTCCAATGTTCATAAACCTATCAAGCGTACATAGGGAACTTTGAATATAGAAGATGGCTAGAATTACATACCTTGTAGTTGATTTGATTCCTTTGAAACCTTGTGAGCCTAGCACCCTAAGTGTGATGCCTCAAATGTCTCACACAACACCAAGTACACTTGGAAAGACTTAGAGAGAATGTATAACACTTTCAAAATTGGCTAGCCCTCACTTGTTCTTCTAGTAGCCAATTTTGGTGTGCCTCATATTCTTTATATAGTGTGTTACATCTAGGGTTACACCATGTAAACCCTAATGTGACATGACTCTTCATTTCCATGACCCATGGGTTTGTAACTCCCATGGAGCATCTTATGAACCTTAGCCCAACTTGATAATCCATGGAGCATTAAGCCCACTATACAAGTATGAGTGATTTACATAATCAACCCATATATTTAATTAGTCACCTTTTGATTACTTAATTAATTCTAGATTAATTCTTGATCAATACTAGTTAAATAAGATTATTATTAATATATTATAACTTATAACATATTAGTAAACCGCAAGTGTTAATTCTCTCATTTTAATCTATCCAAATGCATGATGCCATGAAACCCAAATAGACCATGCCAAACCTTGTCAAGTACAAACTAGAAATAGTTATGGACTTACACACCTTATCCAACAGTCTCTCACTTGGATAAGTCTAATAACTATATCTGCAAGTATGACTTCAGGAACCGATCAGCAATCATAGCTCTTTCAAGGTCTCGCGAAACTAAGAAGATGATGATACGCCACTTAAGATAAGTGATCATATAATCATCTGTTCTAGATATCAGCTGGACAAATACATGGAACAATGTCTTACTTATTATCCGGAAGTTTGTTTCTCGATTTCCGATTTGTTTGACAAAGAACTTAATCGAACACATCAATCTAGTTCTGACCGGGCCCGATACATAGGTCAATACAAAATCATCGAGGGGCCCATATATCGCTCCTAATCCAAGAAGGAACATATAAACTTCGACTCATATGCTTGTTCTACTACTTGTTGAATCATACACAAAAGCACATTTTATAACATCGAGTTACCAATGCGTTTTCATACGATTAATGCATAACCAACTCATAGGCAACAAGTCATATCTCTAGGTTTGAAGACTTATATGATGTTACAGTCTCGCGATCACTTGAGATTAATTCCATGAAGTGATACCAGCAAGCGTGGGTTGAATCCAATACTCATAACTTATGAGCACTCATGAGTGTTGAGGCCATGTCCAACCTCTTAGACCTCTACAACCAACTCATGACAGTCTTAATTCATATCTACTTCCAATATATGACCAACTATGGAAAATTTGAATACTATGTAATACACAACATGAATATTCTGGAACTCAAAACATGCAAAAGAAATTATAGTAAATGATTGACATAAGATAGCAACACTTAACTCATAAATAAACACAAATTTTATTCATCATCAAATGTCAATTACATTTTACAAATTTCTGAGCTATCTAACTAAAACTAATATCATCCTTCAGCCCTATGCGCCTCGCATGTTGGAGATGCTTAACCCTACCCAGTCCCTTCGTGAGGGGATCTGTTGGGTTTTCATCCGATGATACCCTCTTTACCACGAGGAGTCCTTCTTCTATTTAATGTCTGATGAAATGGTATTTTCTGTCGATGTGTCTGGATCTTCCTGTTGGATTAATGTCTAAGTCCATAACTATTTTTGGCATGTACTTAATGTTGGATTAGTGTCTAAGTCCATAACTATTTTGGTATGTACTTGACCCGATGGTGCATGGTCCTTTTGGGTTGCCTTCACCAAAGCAACTTGAATGGAGAAATAAATAAAGAGAGAGAGGTTATTATGATTTATTAATATGTTATAAGAATAATATATTAAAGGAGAAATCATATTTGTTTAATTAATATTGGTCAATAATTAATTAAGAATTAATTTTGTGATCAAGTGTAATTAATTAAACTAGAGGGGTTGAATTGTAATTATGTGATAGTTACAAAATAAGGTAAGGATTATCTTATATATATATGGTGAACGAATTTGAGGTGTAAATCTCTTAGAATTTGACTAGGATAAGGGTTTCTAAGACTTATCTTATGGCTGCTTGGTGGGTAAGCAACTAGATAAGGATAAGGACTAAAACCCTAATCTTTACACCTATATAAACCCCCTAAGGCATAGGAATTCATCTAACCCTTCCCAAGAGGTCCTAAGGACGAATTCTAACCTCCCTCCTCTCTCTTTATACCTTCTCCACTTGCTTATGGTGTTTGTAAGCCATTAGAGGAGTGACACTTGTGACTCTCAGCTTTCCAAGGTCAATTCAAGGAGGAATTGGATTGTTATTGCTACATAACAATCAAGGTATGTTCTTAAACCTATTTACATGTGAATTCTGATTTCCATATGCTAGAATTAGGGTTCAAAGTCTTGGATTCAAAGTATGTACAATAGAGAAACCTAGATCCGAGCTTTAGGGTTTGTATGAGCACATAGGATGTCTTATGACCAAAACCCATCAGTGGTATCAGAGCCATGATTGGTTTCTATTGTATTGATGTTTGATGTAACTAAAAATCGCGTTTTGGCCTCACTGTTCGACTTGACTCGGCGAGTCACTCTTGGACTCGGCGAGTCAGCCATACTCGGCGAGTTCCAGAGGGTGACTCGGCGAGTCGGTGCATCAGACAGTGCTTATCTCGGGATTTCTTGCTGTTTTTGCATTGGGATAATTACCTTATCATGTTAGATTAATATTAATCCGATTATATGATATATTTGACTATAATTTTAATCTAATTGAAGATATTTATCAATTAATAGGATAATTGTTTCCTTATAAGATAATTGATTAATTATTTTAAGTAAATTGATAAATTATTTTGCAAGAAATCATCAAATATGGATAATTATGTGATTAAATGTTAATTTGAATTATTTGTTATTTGATCCTTGTTGTTGTGAAAAGTTTCATATTTGGCCCTTTAGGTTTTATATTTTAAATTTGAACCCCAAAAGTTTTGTTGTTTTGAAATTTAAATAGTTGAAACCCTAATGTTTTGAAAAAGGTTTCAAAACTTGCCCTCAAGTTTTGGAATTTAAATTTTGATTAAATAGTTTAATTTTGATGCATAATTAAATTCTAAACCCTAATGTGTTGAAATGTTTCAAAACTTGCCCTCAAGTTTTGGAATTTAAAAGTTGATTAAAAGTTTAATTAGGAATGTTAAATTATAAAACTCTAAGAAGTTTTGAAAAAGTTCAAATCACACCATTATGGTTTTATTAATTAATTAAGGTGTATAATTAAAAGAGATTAAATAAATCCATAAAAGTTTAGGTTTACAATTTAAGTGAATTAAAAGTATAATTGTTAAATTGAACCACCTAATATTTTAAAAGTGTAAAATACACCCTATACTATATATAACATTAAAAGTCTAACATTATATATATGTATGAGTAAAAGTCAGTCTTACCGTTAGTAGGCCTCATTCACGAAGCTGGTCTATAAGGGGTGTTTAAGGAAGTTGCCTATAAAATGGCGATTGAATGGGTATCCACTCTTACCCACCGCACTCTTGACTAGTGGAGAGTCGTTAGCCGAACGGGTAGGATAGGACGAAACCTTCCATTATAAGTATAATGAATTATTAAAGTAACTAAATGTTTTCATAAAATTCCCAATCTTAGTTACTTAGGCAAAAGTGAATTGATGCAATTCCATGAAATTACACTTTGTGCCCTTGCGAATACGTTAGTGGAGCGTGTGTGGTTAACTGACACACTAAATGGGTCTAAGCAAAGGTAGAAAAGGGTGACTCAATGTTTGTCATAGTTCGGTGGAGCGTGTGTGGTTTACCGGCACATCGAATAGGTGACTGTAACATGTGAGGGCACCATGTAAGTTTGCATGGTTATTCACACCCGCTTTGTGATCCTCGACATCCCAGTCACAAACAAGAGGGGCATATCGAGATTTAAACATGCCATTGAAAGTTCAATGAATCTCAAAGGATCTAGGAGTTTTCATAGATTTAAAACTTAAATTCTTTTTCGTTTTTCGTGGTGGAAATTAGTGAATCGTCATTCACTTACCTTCAAATATTCTGCAATTAGGGTTATGGCATCCCTCTCCCGAGTTGTAGAATATTGTGTTGGGTCCTAGCCTTAGTATCTCATTTGGGTGATTTACTAAGGACTCTATCTATCAACTAACTTGAATTCGTTTTCTCCGGTTTTGTAGATGTCAAAGTTCGACAACTATGGTCTTCCCAAATCCCGTGGAACAAGCATTCCACATGAAGATGATATTCCACAATTCAATCGAGGAATGAGAAATCATGCTTCACTTCCTCCTCCTCCTCCTATTTTTCTCCCCAACCCACAAGATCGAAGAATTGAAAAGTTCAATATCACTCAAGCCCTTTTGGCAAGTAAACATAAAGAAGGAAAGTCGGTGTGTGCACACGTCCTAGGGATGAAGTCGCACATTGATAGACTAAGAATGTTGGGATCCGTTGTCTGTGAGGAAATAGCTGTTGATTGGGTTCTTCAGTCACTTCCCAACTTATATAGTGAGTTCGTAAGAGAGTACTATATGATAAATCACGACGTGACCCTTATAGATCTCACCTACATGATTATTGCTGCTGAATCAGTAATGGTTTGGCACAATAGAAAAGCAAAGTTGATTGGTGAATCTGCCTTCAAGACCTCTATGGATATAGACAATGGCAATGAAAGACATGCAATGATCGAAAAGTTTGATCATAAGAGAAAGGCGATGTCTAAAGTAGTTCCATGTGTTGTTCCAAAAGAGTCATTTTGCTTTTATTGCCAAGAGAAGGGGCATTGGAGACGAAGTTGCCCTAATTACCTAAGAGATCTAAGAGATGGGAGAGTCAGAATGTATGGCTCTACTTTAGGTAAGAATCCACTATCTAACTCCGTTAAGTTCCTATTCATTGATTCTTAATACATGATGTAATAAGATTGCATTTGAGTGTTTTTGCAGGATCGGTGAAAAGAAAGAGCAAGATGAATCTAATCACCAAGAGATGGATCTTGATCGCATAGGACTTGAAGATTAGATTTTGAGCTTAAATAGTTATGATAGAGTTGTTAGAAATTTTCCTTTTACATAGTTTTCAATGGATTTTGCATTGTAAGGACAAATTTTTCCGCTGCTTTTATAAATAAAAATAAATTTTCGTTTGACTTATTTATTTATTTGTTTATCTCCTTGCAATAAAATCGTTATGAAAATTGGTGTTTGAATATTTCTACAACAAATGGATATGATTCTTATTTATGGTGTTTATGGAAAAATCGCGAATTTACCAAATAGGGAGAGTTTCTCATTGCCCAAAGTTTCACTTGGACAGAAATTTGGAATCACGCAACTTAGTTGCACGATGAATGAGAAATTTCATATTTGGAAATTAGACAAATTCATTGACAAAGTGTTAAGTGAAGGACTAAGAGATCGAGCACACAATGTTGCATGTTGATCAAGACCACCATAAGAGTAACAATGATATTTGTCATGATTTACTAAAGGTTTAGTAAATATGATTATACTTACAAGATTAAGTGTAATTTTGAATTGATTAAAGGGTTTAGATCAATAGCAGAACGAATAAGAAGAATCAAGTAGGCAGAAAGATAAAAGTTTCTCCATTCTAAGAAGATAGGAGAGTACCTTTTATGCTTTATGATAGGTCTTAATGATTAAGAACCATATCTCAATTGATCCTCTAAGTGAGTCTTAGTACAATTGTATGTCTAAGAAGAGAAATCAAGAATTGAAGAAATGGTTAAATCAATAAGTCAATCATACTTCATTCCAATAACAAGTCTTAAAGTTAAGATTGTGACATTGAGTGAAAGGTATTAAGAAGGTTTGTAACTTTCATTAAATGTGGAAAGTTGTGATAAGACAAAGACCAACTAGGACCAATTTATGAAGAGTTTTGATAAAAGCTACACTAACTCTTAAATATTTGTTTGTCAAGAAATGGTTTTTGACAAGAGAATCATATATGTCAAGGAGTTAGTGGGAGTCTTAATAGTCTTGAAAGGTTTCAAGAACAAATCAAATAAACCTTATCGATCATCACTAGCACATGAGTTGAGGTTTACAACCTATCGTGTTGACATTATTTTGATTCTATGCCAATCCAATCGAGTTAATTATGCATGTGAGTTCTATGAGTTCTCATTTTGAACGCATAAAAGGCAAAGCACCTTAATCAATGAAAGGTACATTGATAGGAAAGGGTGAGCTGCTTAACTACTTGGAAGACATGGTGGGCAGCTGTGCTACCATAAGGCAAGAAATCAAGATTAAGAAAGTTCGCTCCATATGAGTTTGAATTTGTCGTAAACTTGGTTTTGAAAAATTCACATGGATAGGAACAAATACACTGTTTAAATCTAAGTGTCATAAGATTTCCTCCTTCGTGAAAATGATTGTGAGGAAATGCTTTCACTAAGACAGATTTTAAGAAGATAGTAATTGTAAAATTGCATTCTCGAATTCAATTATGGTTACGACATCCCTTTCCATAATTTGAATTGTGAGGTTTGGCAATTAGTCTTAATTGTTTAGACACACATATGAACTATCGAAGACAAATATGTATAAGTTCAAGAAACCTTGATAAAAGATTATCAAAGCACTAAGTATTAGAAACATGAACTTAAGAAATTCAATAAGCATTGTTTTTCTGAAAGTTAAGATGTTTATGAATACATGTCGAAGCTAGTGGGAGCATAAGTGTTATGTTTTATAATAATCATCAATATAATGGGAGCATAAAAGTTATGATTGTATGATTATTAAGGAAAGTATTGCAAGATTAGCAATATTAATTATAGAAAACAAGAGTCATACTTTTCAAAGTCGCAATAGTTGAAGAGTTGTTTTGCTATAATTAAGGGAGAGAATATTATGCTTCATTTCAAATCTAAAGGTTTAGGTTGAGAAATGTTAATAAAATTTAGTCAAAGGTACAAAGTGTGTTCTTAAAATTTCGATTATGATTACGGCATCCCTCTTCACAATTTGAATTTTGAGAACATAGCAAATAAAACATTATGCGTCGTGTCCCATACGCTTCGGGTATAGGATCGATTGCAAATGCTTTAATGTTTGACCATTCTAAAATTTTCCGAATGTCTAGAACATTTAGAGGGAAAAAGGACTAGAATCGGTTTAGACTAAAATAATTAAACAACTATCAAAGGACAATCCAAGTTCGACGAGGATTAGTCGCTTGTGAGTAGTTGGAAGTATAGTATTGGAAAATATGGAAATGTTTCCATATTGGATGAACCATATCGACATCATTACGAATAGATAAGATTCTATCAAGAATGAGTTGTCATATGGAACATATGGAAGTGTGTCCATATTGGGAATTGAATATTGAGAAATCTATGACTAAGATTAGAAACTTCTATGCAAAAGGATGTTCAAAGAAAGTACTTTGAGTGAGAGACATCACATCTATGGAATTGTCTTGTAACAATCTCCGATAAAAGACTTTGTAATATCATTGACAATAGTCTTTGTGACTTTGGTGCAATGACATTACGAAAGGATAAGTTGCATAGAATGTTAGAATCTAGCATATTCTATAAGTAGCAAGAATTTGATATTCTTTCACTTATGAAAAGGATTTGGAGTTGTGAAATGAGAATGATTGGAAATGTGTTCAATGTGATCTATTTCACAAAGTAAGAACCATAGGTAAACATTGTGTGCATGCTAGGAGCATGGGATAAGTGTTGTAATTCAAGTAAGAAGTTGATTACCCGAAACGACAAATAATGAGTAATCGATATGGTGATAAATAAAAGGAGTTTTATTTATACTCAAAGGTTTGAGGCCATATGTGATTAGTATTATTCTTGTGTTTCACATTTGCATGTTTTGACTTCCAGAATAATTGAGTTTATTAAGAATAATCGAATTATTCAAACGGGCCACAGTCGTTCATATGTTGGAAGTAGGTATGAATGAAGACTGTCGTGAATTGGTGTGTGGAATGTCTAGAAAAGTATTAGACATAAGCAAATGTTTGCTACAACGTTCATAAGTGCTTATGAATGTGATTTGAGCATTGGATTAGACCCACGCTCACTTGGATCACTCCATGAATTGTATCACGAGTGATTAGTGAGACGATAACATCTTATATTCTTGAAACCGAGATGTGTGAGTTGTATCTTGCAAATCAGTTGCACATTGATAATATGTAAACGCACTAGTAACTTGGTGTTATAAAACATATTGTTGTGTGTGATTTGGTGCGTGAGTGTAAGCAAGCATTGTATCAAAGTTTATCCGTTCCTTTTATCCAAAGTAGGATAAAAGCGATATCTTTGGGCCCCTCAATGGTTTAGTGATGACAAACGTAAATGCTCGGTCGGGCTAGGGCTAATTTGATTTATTCAATTAGTCAGTCGTCATAAATTAGAAATCGAGATATAGTACAAAGAGAATGATTTGAAATCATATCTCATATGATATCTAGAATGGAGGAATATATGATCAGAGTTGACAGCGGCTTTGGAAAGCTACGATTGCAGATCGGGATCCGAAGTCATACGCAGAATAGTTGTTAGACTTATCCAAGTGGGAGACTGTTGGATTAGTGTCTAAGTCCATAACTATTTTGGTATGTACTTGACCCGATGGTGCATGGTCCTTTTGGGTTGCCTTCACCAAAGCAACTTGAATGGAGAAATAAATAAAGAGAGAGGGGTTATTATGATTTATTAATATGTTATAAGAATAATATATTAAAGGAGAAATCATATTTGTTTAATTAATATTGGTCAATAATTAATTAAGAATTAATTTTGTGATCAAGTGTAATTAATTAAACTAGAGGGGCTGAATTGTAATTATGTGATAGTTACAAAATAAGGTAAGGATTATCTTATATATATGGTGAACGAATTTGAGGTGTAAATCTCTTAGAATTTGACTAGGATAAGGGTTTCTAAGACTTATCTTATGGCTGCTTGGTGGGTAAGCAACTAGATAAGGATAAGGACTAAAACCCTAATCTTTACACCTATATAAACCCCTTAAGGCATAGGAATTCGTCTAACCCTTCCCAAGAGGTCCTAAGGACGAATTCTAACCTCCCTCCTCTCTCTTTATACCTTCTCCACTTGCTTATGGTGTTTGTAAGCCATTAGAGGAGTGACACTTGTGACTCTCAGCTTTCCAAGGTCAATTCAAGGAGGAATTGGATTGTTATTGCTACATAACAATCAAGGTATGTTCTTAAACCTATTTACATGTGAATTCTGATTTCCATATGCTAGAATTAGGGTTCAAAGTCTTGGATTCAAAGTATGTACAATAGAGAAACCTAGATCCGAGCTTTAGGGTTTGTATGAGCACATAGGATGTCTTATGACCAAAACCCATCACTTAACCCGATCCAGCATGGTCCATTTGGGTTGCATGGCATCATGCACTTGGATAGACTAAATGAGAGAAATAAGACACTTATGGTTATTAATATATTATAAGTTCTAATATATTAATAATAATAATAATAATATTTAATTAGTATTGATCAAGAATTAATTTAGAATTAATTATGTGATCAAAAGGAGACTAATTAAATATATGGGTTGATTGTGTAAATCATCCATAACTTATATAGTAGGCCAAAGCTCCATGGATAATCAAGTTGGGTTAAGCCCATAGGATGCTCCATGGAGGTTAATTAACATATAGGTCATGGAAATGAAAGGTCATGACAATTAGGGTTTACATGGAGTAACCCTAATTGTAACACACTATATAAGCATCATGTTATTCACCAAAATCGGCCACTAGTGTGTGTAAATTAAGGGCTAGCCAATTTCATGAAGTATGGATTTCTCTCTAAGTTATTCCATAGCATTTGATGTTGTGTGAGCCGTTTGAGGTGTCATATTTGAGGCACTAGGCACTCAAGCCCCATGGAGTTAAGCTACACTATAAGAGGTATGTATTCTATCTATATTATTACCCAAGTATCTGTGATTGTATGCAAGATAGGGTAATATGTTGGAATATTAGTATTTGCATGTATATTAGAGAAAACATAGATCCAAGGTATTTAGGGTTGCATGTACACCATAGGAGTGTTAGAATGCTCAAAACCGAACAGTGGTATCAGAGCCTAGGCTTGTTTTCCTGTATACTTGATGCAATTGCTGAAAAATCGAAGTTTTTCTGCTGTCTGGGCAGTGGACTCGCCGAGTTCCCTCATGGACTCGACGAGTCCAAGGAAAAACTCATCCAACTCGGTGAGTTGGTTCATGCACTCGACGATTTGGACCCCCTGACAGATTATCTTCGAGTTTTAGTGTTGGAATTGGTCAAGAATCATTATCTTAAACTGTTTTGGACTTATAAAAACTATTTTTTGATGTAATAATGATTATGGTAAAACAGTTTCAGAGTTTTTATCAAAATTTCAAGTTTTATTTGGTTAATTTTATGATTCTTGAAATTGTTGATATGCATGTTCTTGAACTTATGAGTTTTGATGATCATAGGCATTATTTGTAACCTTCTTGGTAGTTTAATTTTTGATCATTATGTGTTTTAATGGAGTCCATAACTTGTCCTTAAGTTATGGATAACCAAATGTCACAAGTTATTAAACTCATTAAAAGAACACAATGGTTACATAAAATGAAAATTCACTCATTTTAATAAGCCATTAAATCATAAGTTATGAGAAAAGAACAACTTGCATAAGTTATGAATTATGAAGAGTCAGTTTCTTAATTAGTTTAAAGTCTTCCATAACTTGTCCTCAAGTTATGGAACTTGAGGAGTTGTTTAATTAAAACTACTTTAAACACATAAGATATGGAATTGAAAAGTTTTGAAAGTTACAAAACTTGCCCTCAAGTTTTAGAATTTGAAAAGTTTTCTTTTATGAATAATTTAATTCCAAATTAAGCCCTTAGAATTTTAATGAATTAAAATTCAACCCTTATACTATTATAATATTATAAGTTAATAATATATATATATATATATATATATATATATGTATATGTATATATGTATGTATGTATGTATAAGAGCAAGTCGTCTTACCATTAGTAGGCCTCATTCACGAAGCCGGTCTATAAGGGGGGTATAAGGTTGTTGCCTATAAAAGGGCAACTTAATGGGTGTCCACTCTCACCCACCACTTCCTTGATCAGTGGAGGGTCGTTAGCCGAAAAAGGTAGGACAATAACTATAATTCCCCCTACATTAAAAGTATTAATGATAAATACTAAGTAACTAAACACTTATAAATTCCCAATCTTAGTTACTTAGGAAAATGTGAATAAGGTGCTAATCCATGAAATTAGACTTTGCACTTTGTTTAAGCCGTTAGTAGAGCGTGTGTGGTTAACCAGCACACTAACCTATACTTAACAAGGTAGGCAAAGGGTAACTTAATATTTATCATAGTATCGTTGGAGCGTGTGTGGTTAACCGGCACATCGATAGAGGGGTAAATATTAAGGGTACCAAATATATTTTCATGGTTACTTCTCACCTTTTTTTGTGATCCTCGGCATCCCGGTCACAAAACCTGAAGGGCACACTCGAGATTGAAACATGCCATTGAGAAGTTCAATGAATCTCAAAAGATCTAGGAGTTTCAAAACCAATTAAAACCTAATTAAATATTTCTTTTATCTTGGTGGAAATTGGTGAATCGTCATCCACCTACCTTCAAATATCTTATAGCTTGGATTACAGCATCCTTCTTCTAAGTTATAAAGTATTGTGTTGGGTCCTAGCCTTAATACTTTATATTGGGTGTTATATTAAGGACTTAAATCAACTTACTTGAATTCCTCCCATTGAGATGTCTAGTTCAGAAACCAATGATCTTCCCAAAGCAAGCTTTTTAATGAAGATGATTTCCCAAGTTTGTCTCATGGAAATCATACTTCTCTTCCTCCACCTCCTTCAATTATTCTCCCTATCCCACCAGCTCAAAGACTTGAAAAGTTCAAGATCACTCAATCCCTACTCACAATAAAACATAAAAATGGAATTCCTGTGTGTACTCATGTCTTAGGACTGAAGTCACAGATTGTCAGGATGAGAATGTTCGGTGTCATTATCCTAAGGATGTTGGCTATTGACTGGGTCTTTCAATCACTTCCAAGGTCATATAGAAAGACTACTATGTGATTGGTCATGACATGACCCTAATGGATCTTTCTTATTTGCTTATTGTTGCTGAATCAAGAATGGTTTGGTGCAATTGTCAAGCAAATATGGATGGAAGGTATATTTCTCAAACTTCCATGGACATGGAGAACGGTAACATTGGAAGTCCAAAAAAGCTTTCTCTTCCCAAATGGAAAGGGATCGCCCTTGGTCAACCCGGTTGACCAAAAGGTACAGAGAAAGTCTATGCCTGGGAGAGCCTTTTGTACCATTTCCAAAGAGTCTATATGATTTCATTGTGAAGAAAAAGGGGTATTGGAATCGAAGCTGCCCTAGCTACCTGAAAGAAAGAAGAATCAAAAGTTTGACACTGTTTCAGGTAAGTCCACTATCTAACTCTCTTAAGTTTCATTTGAAGATTCTTAATACATTTTGATGTATGAAAGGATCAAGCAAAGGGTCGGAAACTTAAAGAAAAGAGTATGCTAAATCTGATCGAGTAGATGGATTTATATCGCATGGTTTGAAGATCAGATTCTTGAGCTACTTCTGATGAATTATGATAGATTGCTAGGAAACCTGAAATATCAGTTGCATTGCAAGCAAAAAGGTTTTTTGCGCATTTTGTAAAAATAAATAAACGTTTTCTTTATTTTATATCTCCTTACAATTGCATTCATGAAAACTTGATGCTTGTATGTTTCTAGCAATATTGGAAATATGAATTTGATTCTTTCATTTGTGGTAGTGTCTAAATTTATCAAATAAGGAATGATTCTCACCACCCAAGTTTCAATTGGACCGAAACTTGGAATCATGCAAGTTGTTTAGTATGATGAATGAGAATTTTCATTTTTGAAAAATTAAGACTAGTTTCTTGTTCACATGTATATGTGACTCAAGTGAAGGACTAAGGGATCAAGTACACATTCTTATGCGCTAGCCAAATTCCACCACAAAAGATGAATGAAACTATTCTTCATGATTTACTAAGGTTTAGTGATATTGCCATATTTATACCTATTTTTAGGCAATATTTAAGTACATTTTTATTAATAAATTGATAATATGTTTAGAATAATGATACTTATGACTTTAAATTGTTATTTTCAGTCAATATAAAGGATTTTAGAAGAGATGGACCAAAAGTGACAATATGTGGAACATGGGAGGCTTGAAAGACAAGAAAATAATAAAATCACGATAAATACTTAATTCACAACGTGGCGATGAAGCCCACGACGTGGCACAGGGTTTCCAGAAGATAGACATCGCGACACGGAGGATTTCCTTAGAGGATACGGATTACTTGAAGCCCACGACGTGGCACAGCTGGCCACGACGTGGCGCGGGTTTTTGAAGATTATTTAAGTGCTCCTAATTATTACGAAAGAGAACTTTTTTTGGCAGAAGGAAAGAGATCCAGGAGACGATTCAGAGCGAAAGAAGAGTTCTGGAAGAGGGTTTTAAATACCAAAAAGAATAGACTTTATTATTCTAGTTAAATAAGAACATGTCTTTCATTATTTTTAGCTGTGTTGGTTTAGTTGCTATGATGAGCAGCTGAATCTAGCTACTCTTGTTTAGCTAGATGAAGCTTTAAACTTATGAATAGTTCAATGTTTATGGATTAATTTTAGTTGGTAAAAATTGTTTGTGTTTGATTCGTATAACCTAGCATGCTATTGTTTGTTTCTCTAATTGCTTGATTGCATGTTCTGTGTAGCTTAGTCACCATTAAACTGCATGAACTTGTTTACCTAATGATTTAGTGAACATTAAATTGTTAGAGCTAGGATTGACCAATCTTAGTTAGTAATTAGAATAAATAGAGTTTAGATGTGTTAGAAAGCGTGTATTGTGAATATAATTGCTTTTATATTACAAATCTTACATAGCATATTTACATTTATAATTAGTTCTGTGTTAAATTATGTGTGAACATACATGGTCTGACATGAATTAGTTAATTATTGGTAAAATTAGAACTAAATTACTAATACAACTAAAAACCAACTTAATAATCCATAATCATTAGCTAGCCATAAGGGAGAAGTGGATTCAAACTAAACAAGAGTGTGTTTTTTTTTATTGAATTTGATTTAAGTTCATCTGATCTTGTAAAACCAGATAAAACCGCTTTTAAACTTGTTAATAAATTAGGTTAATTTAATAGTAAATATATTAAATTAGAACACCGTTCCCTGTGATCGACACCCGACTTACCCAAGCTATACTGTAATTTGACTAGGTACACTGCCTATAAGTGCATAGTTAGTTAAGTTTCTTAGGTTATAAATATTAAAATTAGTGAGTACTTTTGTGAACATCAAGTTTTTGGCGCCGTTGCCGGAGAACGGCTTAGTTTTTACCTTATTTATTTGCATTAAATTAATCGATCCTTCTTGTGGAGTAAAAAAACCACAAAAAGTTAATTTTTCAGCAAAATAAAATTTTTTCTGTTAATCACAGAGTCCATGACGTGGCCATATACTGGCCACGACGTGGGAAGTTAAAAAAATTAAATTTTTAGTTTGTAGTTAGTTTTCTTATTTTAGTTCAGTTTTTTTTTTTAGTTTAGCAAGTTGCAGGAGTTCATGACCAGAAGCTCAAACACACACTTGGTGTCACCACTTGAAGATCCCGAGTCTGCACTTCACAAGAAAAGACGCCCTTACAAGAATTGAAGTCAGCCTTTTCTAGGAAGTCGGGAAAGAAGACAGGAGAGTCAAGTTCATCCGCGAGGCACAAGAGAAATCTTGAGCATTTGGATCATACGCCTGTCCAAACCGAGTCCGAAAGCGATACCAAGCCAGAATTTGAGGAACACACGAGCGAACCCGAGAACGAGCCAAGGAACGAGATGGTAGCAATTGAAGAGATGTCCATGGGAGCTTACAAGAAGCGGATCCGAGAAGATGTAGGTCCCGGTTTAGTCCAACCCGCAATACCTGCCACTGCCACATTCGAGTTGAAGGGACACATATTGACTGCACTGAAGGATATCCCATTTTTTGGGAAAGATCATGAGGATGCTTTTAAGCATCTACATGAAGTCAACGACATTGCGGATTACTTCAATGTCCCAAATGTCAACAGAAACACAGTGTTGCTTAGGATGCTTCCCGTCACTTTCAAAGGAGCTGCTAAGGAGTGGTTAAAATCACTTCCACCGGGTACAATCACCACTTGGGCTCAAATATGTGAGCAATTACTGGACCAGTTTTGCCCGCCATCCAAGATAGCCAAACTCAAGATTGCAATAGCCAACTTTGAGCAACAGACGGGGAGTCATTATACGAAGCATGGGGGCGGTACAAGGGCTTGCTCAGAAATTGCCCTCAGCATGATCTAAATCTGCAACAAGAGATCCCAATCTTCTATGATGGGGTTAACGTTATGACGAGACAACTCCTTGACTCTCAAGGACCATTAACAAAGAAAAATCCAAGGGAGGTCAAGGATTTGATTGAAGAATTCGCGAAGCACTCTCGCGAATACCACAACCCTAGGCAAGATGAAATCAAAGGCGGTGGAGGGGCCCAAACTTAAGAAATAGCAGCTGTAATGGCCATGCTGAATAATATGGATCGAAGGATAACACAAATGGACCAGTCAATACATGCCATAAGAGTGGGTTGCGAGAGATGTAGTGGTCCACACTCGACCAAGGACTGCAATGTAGATGAGTTTGAGAACAGGAAAGCTCAAGTGTGCTACTCTGGTGGGGATAAGTATGATGAGGACTGGAGGAAACCGAAGAAGGAGTGGCTGCCATATGAAGAGTATAAGAAGCAAAAAGAAGAGAAGTATAGGAAGACAGGTCGAGGCTTTTATCAAAAGGAGCAGCCACCAGCCGAGAAGAAACCCGACCTAGAGACCATTTTGATGAAGTTTATGGAAGCTTCGGAAAAGAGACACGATGCCACTGATTCTGCCATTATGGAACAACAAACTTTGATAAAGAATCAGCAAGCCTCCATCCATAACCTTGAAGTACAATTTGGTCAACTAGCCACTCTAGTTCAGGGACGATTGTCCCCGAAGAATCCCGAAGTAAAGACCCAATCTCACGTAATGGCCATCGATATTGAAGAAGAAGCAATCTCTGTTCCTGGAGGCATTGGAAGAAGAACCACAGCAGCCCGATCCAAAACCAAAGAAGTTAAAGTTCGAAAGTGAAGAAGTTGCTGAACCAGCTTCGCCACGACGTGGCACTCCAATGGCCATGACGTGGCGCATGTTTGATAAAAAATCCTTTGAGTCCGTTCCAGCTTATCAGCCACCTTTGCCATTTCCCACCCGGGCTGCACTTAGTCTACTGGAGAAGGAGCATTTAGAGTTTGTAAAGCATGTAAAGGGGATCCCAATTTATGATTATATTTACATATAGACACATATAATAGCTGTAAATGTAACTAAATGCTACCTACATACAATATTTGTTAATTCTTAATGCCAATTCATAATATTTTGACACACATAATAAAAAGTAAATGACCATAAGCAAGCAATACTAACTTCTTTTAATTTCTTGCCTAAACTAAATACAACTAGTACAGAACCACCCTATGGACACACAAATATTTAGCGTGACCATATGTATCACCTTTTAGCTGCTTTGTCTGTTATGTGGCTAAAAAGACACCAGGTTATAGACACACAGAGAACTAACTCATGTGACGATACTTTTATCTACTGTCTCTCATAAAAAGGTATGACAATCTTAATCCATACATGTGGCTGATTGTGACCTATGATCTCAGTTTTCGAGTGTGACTAATGTTTGTCACATTTGGTATAATTAAGTGTGGTAAGAGTGTTGATTATCTATTTAATGGCCACACATTCTAATTTAAATGTATCCAAAACCAGTCCTAAATTTTTGTCGCGACCTTTGGCCACACTTTTAAGAAAAAATGTCACAGGCCGTTTTTCGGAAAGTGTGACCATAGGTCATTTTTGTACTAGTGTTACTTAAGCTCGCCTGATTGCACGTATCACAACCCTTTTCTCATTGTAAAAAACCTTATCGAAAATTCATTTTACTTTTGAAAAAATTGTCGATTCCTCAGTTTTAGTTCTGAAACACTCGAAAGTGTGTCTAAATCCCTCAAACCAAGGTTGTGATACCAACTTGTAACATCCGAAAGACAGTGATAAAAATTTTCACTTCATAAATCATTAATACCATACATCATGTGTCTCAAAATCCACCACCATATAGTATATCAAAAATCAGCAGAGTAAAAATAGCCTTAAATGCGGAATCACGAGGGGGATGATGTGCGATCACGCTAGGCCATTCCCTTTCATACTGGAAGTACCTAAAACCATAAACATAAAAATGTAACAACAAATCTAAGTGACTTCCCCAAAGCACTACATACCATACATACGTTTGGTCCCAACCCTGGGGTATATTCCAACCCAACATACAATCAAGGGCGTAAGCTTGGTTATGTTTCAACCCTCATATGTAATAATGTACCCAACCCTGGGGTTTCTTTTAACCCAACTTCACAATTATGGTCCCAACCCTAGGGTTTATTTCAAGGCAAACAAAAAAATGCAAGATTCAGAAAGACATCTAGCATCCTACATAACACAATCTAGTGGGTTGGTGTTACAACTAGTATTTTAAGACTCGAAAATTATGTCCATGTGTAATTACTTTTGGTGAATTCTTGCAACCCTAAGTATTATGTTAAACAAGTTATTCATTCAAAAACAAAAATTCAAATCAAAACTCATTTGTGCAATCTCTAAACCTAATTCATTACGTTGCATTTACCCAACCTTGATCTTGAAACCCTAACTTCCCATTTCAAACCTCTTATTGGACCAAGATTCTCTTATTGGGCCTAATAGGCCAGTAAACCATCAACTTGGTTCTTTTGGGCCAAAAACCTTTATTTGGGCCCTAATTGGAATCACATTCATTAAACAATAGTATGTTCGACCATAAGACTCTTCATTGGCCTTATTAGGCTGAAAACTCATGCATTTAACCATATTGGGCCGAAAACCCATCACCTTTACCCTTTTTGGGCCGTAAACTCATATGTGGGCCCACATGGATCGAAAATCCATAATGAGCCAATACAATATCAATCACACATAAATTTAATCCCAATTTCTTTTTCTTTCTTTCCCTCTCCTAATTCTCGACCCTATATATATATATATATATATATATATATATATATATATATATATGTTTAAAAAAAAATGTGGTACTAATCCTAATAATTAACACCTCATTAACGCATGGGGGTTATCCATGCAATTTAACCATCAAACATTTATGTACGTAGAGTCTAACCTCCATGTAACACCCATTTAACCCACTCTCTTCTCTCTCCATCTACTTACAGCCGAAGACCCCCACATCCTCCTTACTTCATCTGTTTTTCAATCACAAAACTCTCTCAACTCCTTATCTCTCTAGGAACACAAAGACCTCCCTATCCCCTCTTCAAAATTCATGAGTTTTGTGTGTGCTTCCAAGAAGATCACTTCACACTTCATACTTGCGGTAAGATCATATAAACTCAAGTTGATATTATCCATTTTATGCTAGATCCTTTCCTCATAAACACTTTGTTTTCGTGATCATACTCTTAAAACTCTCTAGGATTCGAAAACTCATCTCACAGAAGCATCCAAGGCCAAAAACACCTTCATTCTCTTTCATTTCTTCATCAAAACCTATCCATCGACAAGGTGAGATTCATACCCCTCCTTTATTGTGATTTACTAACTTTTAGGGGAGAATACAACTTGGTTTTGTGTGAAATCTAAGTATTTATGCATGAATGTGTGTATTTTTTATGTATATGTTGTGACTAAGCCATGAAGACATGTTAAACTTTCATAAAACTGGAAATACCTACCAAATCTCGGTGATGTTTAAAAACTAAATCACTTTAAGTAACTCTACAAAATGTTGAAAAGATTTAACATGCAAAATTTACTAGAAAAGCAAAGAAATAATGCAAAAGGGCCATTTCTGACAATAAATTTAAACAATATAACTTTTGGAGGCATTTTCGGTTTAATGGGCTTATTTAACATCCCAATTTTCGAGTCCAAAAATTTCGTTTGTAATTAAGTAAAATATATATCCGTTTACTAAAAACATTCTCAATATAAAATCAACCCATAAACCATCATGAATAAGTCTAAAAATCACATCATTGAACAATAGTATAATTCCAATCCCAGAAAACTCAATGCGAAAATCAAATGTGTGTGTGTGATGCGCTGCTACGTTGTAGGCTCCTTCCCCTTGGATGAAGAGGTACCTAAAACCAAAATTGAAACTGTAAGCACAAAGCTTAGTGAGTTCCCCCATCATACCACTTACCATACAATCACATAGCATGCATACTGTCGTGCAATTTTTGGGTGCCCGACCTACCCATATCAAGCAACTATGGGATGCTAACCTACCCATGTCAAGCCATTCTAGGGTGCTGACCTACCCATGTCAACCCATTTTGGGGTGCCGACTACCTTCCGGTCTATCTCAACCAGCATCAGGGACTATTTCACCCCTACCTCTATCATACAATATCAAATATAATCACACGGTCAGGCATATCAGGGGTACTGACCTACCCTTGGGTCCTAACAACCAAGTTAGGGAAAAGCTATTCCCTACTACTACCACTAACTCACATAGCATATCATATAAGCATATCACATAAGCATAACTCATAAACATATCACATAAGCATACCAAGATAATTATCACAAAGACAATTATCTACCAATTACTTTTGTTGGTAGGCCGACATTGTGGCCTTAGACCCACCCCTACTAGAAGGTAACTCACCTCGATATCGTGTAGTGTCTGAATTATCCTTGGCGTGCAACTCAAATCTTCAGTACTCCTCAATCCCTACACGACAACCCTTCTAAAATATCAATTTGAATATGAAACCCTAACTAGGGTCAACTCAAATCAGTTAAAATCAACTTTGGTCCAAGTCAACATCTAGTTGACCTAACTCACCGAGTTGTCCCGCCAACTCGGTGAGTCCCCATATCAACCAAAAGTCATAAACCCGTCTCCACCCGTCGAGTCTAGCAAGAGCTCGACTACTTCACCTTCGTCACACATCGTAAAATCTTCAACGGACTCGCCGAGTTCGTTCTTGAACTCGTCGAGTTCATCATCAACATATGAATTCGTACAATATTTGACTCGCCGAGTTGTAAGAACTGTTGGATTAATGTCTAAGTCCATAACTATAATTGGTAAGACTTGACCCGACCCGGCATGGTCCATTTGGGTTGCATGTCATCATGCACTTGGATAGACTATAATGAGAGAAATAAGACACTTATGGTTGTTAATATATTATAAGTTCTAGTATATTAATAATAAGAATAATGAGATTATTTAATTAGTATTGATCAAGAATTAATCTAGGATTAATTAAGTGATCAAAAGAAGACTAATTAAATATATGGGTTGATTGTGTAAATCATCCATACTTGTATAGTGGGCTAATGCTCCATGGATAATCAAGTTGGGCTAAAACCCATAGGATGGTCCATGGATGCTCCATGGTGTATTTGAACCCATGGATCCAAGGAAACGGAAAGTCATGACAATTAGGGTTTACCCTAATTGTAACACTATATAAAGATCTTATTCTTGACAAAATCCGCACTAGTATCATTCTAGAGAGGGCTAGCCGATTTCATGAAGTGTAGAATTCTCTCTAAGTTATTCCAAGTGCTTATGGTGTTGTGTGAACCATTTGAGATGTCACACTTGGGGCACTAGGCACTCAAGCTTCATGAAGACAAGCACTAACAAAAGGTATGTTATTCTAACTTGTGTTATACAAAGTTTAGTATGCTAGAATAGAACAATACCTTGGAAAGTTGATATTTGCATGTATAATAGAGAAAACATAGATCCAAGGTATTTAGGGTTGCATGTACACTTAGGAGTGTTAGAATGCTTATAACACAACAGTGGTATCAGAGCCTAGGCTTGTTTTCTTGTTATACTTGCAAATGGAGCTGAAAAACCGAGTTTTGATGCTGTCTGCCCAGCAGACTCGTCGAGTCCATGAAGGGACTCGACGAGTCCAAGGAAAAAAGCATCCAACTCGCCGAGTTGGTTTGTGCACTCGACGAGTTGGACCCCCAAACAACATAAATTCGACTTTTTTGTCTGGAATTGGACTAGGAACATTACCCTAAGAGGTTTTTGAACTTATAAACTTGTTTTTGATGTGGTAATGTTCATGCTAATCCAATTTCAAAGATAATTGTCAATAGATTCATGTTTTGTATTAGTTTAAGGGTTAGACTAATTACATGAAAAAGTTTGATTTGAATTATCTTGTTCTTATGAGTTGCTTAGATCAATAGAAAAGTTGAGTGAAATAGTTGTTTTCAATCCAAATTAATCTAAGAGTTGATTCTAAAATGAGTTTTTGTAACTTGTCCTCAAGTTTTATGAAAAGTCACATTTAAGTTTCATAAAACTCATAAAACGGCACAGGTTACAAAATGAAGAGTCTAGTTCTAATTAATGGGTGTTGTGACTCCATAATTTGTCCTCAAGTTATGGAGGACCAAGAGTCACTTCATTAAATAATAAAAAAAAGTGTAATCTTAATTAATTCCATAAGTTATAAAAGAAAGAAAAGTTAATTCTTTTATTAGTTTAAAGTCTTCCATAACTTGTCCTCAAGTTATGGAACTTGAAGAGTTTTTGGATGAAAACTACTTTAAACACATAAGTTATGGAATTAATTAGTTTTGAATAGTTTCAAAACTTGCCCTCAAGTTTTGGAATTTGTAAAGTTTTCTCTTATGAATACTTTAATTCCAAGATAGCCCTTAGAATTTTAAAAGTTAAAATTCAACTGCTTATACTTTATAATATTATAAGTTAATAATATATATATATATATATATATATATATATATATATATATATATATATATATATGTATAAGAGTAAAGTCAGTCTTACCGCTAGTACACCTCATTCACGGAGCCGATCTATAAGGTGGGTATAAGGTTGTTGCCTATAAAATGGCAACTTAATGGGTGTCCACTCTCACCCACCGCTTGCTTCACTTGTGGAGGGTCGTTAGCCGAACGGGTTTGACAGGACTATAATTCTCCCTTCATTAAAAGTATTAATGATAAATACTAAGTAACTAAACTCTTAATAATACCCAATCTTAGTTACTTAGGAAAATGTGAATAAGGTGCTAATCCATGAAATTACACTTTTCACTTTGTTTAAGTCGGTTAGTGGAGCATGAGTTAACCGACACACTAACTTGTATTTAACAAGGTAGGCAAAGGGTAACTTAATGTTTATCATAGTATCGATGGAGCGTGTGTGGTTAACCGGCACATCGATTGAGGGGTAAACACTTAAGGGTACCAAGTAATTTGCATGGTTACTTCACACCTTGTTTTGTGATCCTCGGCATCCCAGTCACAAAACCTGAAGGGCACACTCGAGATTGAAACATGCCATTGAACAGTTCAATGAATCTAAAAGATCTAGGAGTTTCAAAAACAATTAAAATCTAATTATTATTTCGTTTTTCTTGGTGGAAATTGGTGAATCATCATTCACCTACCTTCAAATATTTTATAGCTTGGATTATGGCATCCCTCTTCTAAGTTATAAAATAGTTTGTTGGGTCCTAGCCTTAATATTTCATATTGGGTGTCATATTAAGGACTTTAAAATCAACTATCTTGAATATCTCCCAAAAGATGTCTCGTTTAGACATTTATGATCTTCCCAAATCTCTTGAAACAAGCTTTCCTAAATGAAGATGATGTCCCATGGAAATCATACTTCTTTTCACCTCCTCCAATTATTCTCCCTAACCCACAAGTTCTTGAAAAGTTTAAGGTCACTCGAGCCCTATTGGCAAGTAAAGGTCTAGGTGTGATCACATCTTGGAGATGTAGTCACATATTGACAAGCCGGGAGAGAAGGGTGTCAAAGTCTTGAGAAAGTTGGTGGTTCAATCACTTTCTAAGTCACATAGTGAGTTCTTTTGGAACACCTATGAAACAGACTATGAAAAAACCCTTAATGATCTTATCTATTGGTTAAGATCAACTTCCTTAAAACTTGATGGACATTGACAATAGTGACACAGGAAATCCATAAAAGCATTCTCTTCCTAATGGAAAGGGATCGGCCATAGTCAACTCGGTTGACCGAATGGTAAAGAGAAAAGCTAAGTCTGTGATAGTCCCGTGTACCATTATCAAAGAGTCCATATGTTTATATTGCCAAAGAAAAGGGCATTGGTTGCGAAGCTGCCAAATTTACCTAAGGAGGTTAAAGTCAACAAGTTTGACTCTACTTCAGGTAACGTCCACTAATCTAACTCTGTTAAGTTTCTATTCTAAGATTCCTGATACATGATGTAACTGGGTCACATGGTAATGTTTTAAGAATCAAAGAAAAGTAAAGGAACTTAAAGAAAGAATATGTTGAATCTGATCGCATAGATGGATTTCTATCGCGTAGTTTGAAAATCGGATTCTTAAGCTACTTCTTAGGAGTTATGAGATATTCCTTAGGAATAGATAACAACAACTTTTCATATGGATTGTAAGGATAAGTTTTTCCGCATAGTTTTAAAATAAAAGAAATTTTTTGATTTTATTTATTTTAAAATATCCTTACAATGACATTTGAGGAAAAATTGTTGCTTATATGATTCCATTAATAGCAAGAGTGGAAATATGAAATTGATTCCTTCATTTGTGGTAATGTCTAAATTTACCAAATAAGGAAAGATTCTCATAACCCAAGTCTCAATTGGACCGGAACTTGGAATCATGCAAGTTTTATAGCATGATGAATGAGAACTTTCAAGTATTGGAAAAATAAGACTAATTACTTGTTCACATGGATGTGTGAGTCAAGTAAAGGACTAAGGGATCGAGTACACATTCTTGTGCACTGGTCAAGTCCACCACAAAAGATCAATAAGATTATTCGTCATAATTTACTAAAGTTCAGTAAATATGGTTATACTTACAAGCTTAAGTGTAATTCTGAGACATTGGAAAGAGGTTCCAATGTAAGGCAGAGCGAATAAGAAGAATCAAATTAGGCAGAAGGGTAAAAGTTTCTCAAATCTGAAAAGATGGGAGAGTACTTTAGTATCAGCTTTGTGATCATCTTAATGATTAAGAAACCATATCAAAATTAGTTCTCTAAGGAAAATATTAGTGCATTCTTATGACTAAGAAGAGGAACTTGAATTGTTGAAGTGGTTAAATCATGAAGATGAGTCATACTTCGTTCCAATACAAGTCTTTGAGTCATACTCCAAGATTATAACTTGAATGACATGTCTCAAAGAAGGTTTAAAACACTTGTCAAATGTAAGAGTAAAAGTTTTCTACTCTTCTACATTTGAAATTGGTAAGTTGTGATGTTTTGGATAAAATAAAGACCAACTTAAGCCAATTGTGTGAAGTGTTTGTCTTGGTTAGAATCCACACTATCTCTTGGATGTTTGACAAGGGAGTCTTATAGGTCAAGAGGAAAGTGGGAGTCTTAAAGGTCTTGAAAGTCTCAAGAACAAATCAAGAGGAGAACCTGAAGTTCTTCACTAGCACATGACTTGAGGTTTATAACCTATCATGTTGACATATTCTGTGCCCATTCTAGTTAATGTTGGTTTTGCATATAAGTCCTTAGAGTTCTCAATGTGTTGCACAACAACTTGGAAGCAATGGCAGGCCCTTGAGCTGCCAGGTGGCAAGAAGTTAAGATTGAGTTCAGTCCATATGAGTTTGGATTTGTCATTATCCTTGTCTTGTGACTATGGTTTTGACAATTCACATGGATAAGAACACATACACCATTAAATCTAAGTGTCATAAGGTTTCTCTCCGATTCATGAAAATGATGGTGAGGAAACACTTTCACTAAGTAGATTTTAGTTAGATAGCAATTGTGATATTTACATTCTCAAAGTCGTTAGTGGAGCGTGTGTGGTTTACCGGCACACTAACTTGGACTTGTGAGAAGTGGCAAAAAGGTCTAACCATTATGATTACGACATCCCTCTTCATAATTGTTTAGACACACAAGTGTGCTATCTAAGGGAAGGTGTATGGTTTTGATAAAGTTTTATCAAAACAATCTAGTATTAGAAATCTGAACATTGGTAAGAAAGTCAGCTGATTTCTAAGTACATGTCAAAGATAGTGGGAGCATAAGTGTTATGCTAATAATCATCATGTTAGTGGGAGCATGATAATTATGATAAGTATTTCAAGTTAGCAATGTTAATTATAGAAAACAAAAGGTTTCAATTAGGAAAAGTTGTTTTGCTATAATTAAGGGAGAGGAAATTATACTTCATCTCAAATCTATAAGCTTAGATCGTGAGGCTTTAATCATTTAGTCAAGGAAATATATATATATGAATTTCATGTTGGAATGGCTCAACATAAGGAAATTTTGTATATGGGTCCATTATTTGCGTTCTTAAATTTGATTATGATTACGGCGTCCCTTTTCATAATCTGAATTATGAGAACTTGGCAAATAGAAATGGAAATGTTATAGCAAAAGACTGGTTTAGTCTTTATGTGAGATATCATGAATCGTGTCCCATATGCTTCGGATATAGAATCGATTACATGTGCTATATTCATCCTTTCTAAAAGTTTCCAAATGCCTGGGGCATTAAGAAGGGAAAAGGTTTAGAACTGGATATGACTAAAAGGATTAAACAATTGTTGAGGACAATCTAAGGTTTACCAAAGATTGGTTGCTCAAGGACAGTTGGAAGTATAGTGATAATTCTGGAAGGACCATATTGACATAATCTGTAAGGAGGCAACTCTTGTTCAGAAGTGATAGTCAAATAGAATCTGGAAATGTTTCAAAGTCAGAGATTTCAATCTGTGTAAGATTAAGGAAACTTAATGTGAGAAGGATGTTTCCAAGGAGTTGATCTCCTTTGGAATACTCTGTAATGATTGTTTCCAAGTGTTTGTGAATTTGCGCATAATCGTTACAAGAGGATCAATGCATATAAGTTTAGAATCTAACAGATTTCAGTAAATGGCATGAATTTGGAATTCTTGCATTTGCAGTAAGGATTTGGGAGTGTGAAAAGAGAATCATTGAAGTTATGTTCAATTGATCTAGTTCACAAAGTAAAGATCATAGACAAACATAGTATGCATACTTGGTGTATGGCATGACTAGTGTTTAGAAAACATAGTGTACATGCTTGGAGCATGGGACAACTATTGTTTTAAATTCAAGAATAAAGTTGATAGCTGAAACAGTATACAATGAATAATGTGTAATCATATGGTGATAAAGAAAAGGTGTTTTATTTATGTTCATAGGTTTTGATACCATATTGGATTCAATTACTATTGTGTTTCACTTTGCATGTTTTGACTTCCCGAATAAACTAGGTTATTCTTCCGGAATGACTAAGTTATTCAAACCATCCAGATTCGGTCATATGTTGGAAGTAGATATGAATTAAGACTGTCATGGGTTGGCTTGTAGAGGTCTAAGGTGTTGGACAAAGAGCTACAACACTCATGAGTGCTCATAAGTTCTGAGTATTGGATTCAACCCGCGCTCATTGGAATCACTTCATGGATTTTATCACGAGTGATCATGAGACGATAATATCTTATATTCTTCAAACCTAGAGATATGAGTTGTTACTATGAGTTGATAGTACATTGATTGCACGAAACCGCATTTGGTAACTCGGTGCTATAAAATGTGTATTTGTGTATGATTCAACAAGTAGTAGAACAAGCCATATGAGTCGAAGTTTATCCATTCCTTTTACCTTCGGGATAAAAGCGATATTTGTGGGCCCCTCGATGATTTGATGATGACAAATGGAAGTGCTCGGCTGGGCCAGGACTGATTTGATTTGTTCAATTAGTCAGTCGTCATAAATCGGAAATCGGGAAACAATAAATGGACAGAGAGAATGATTATAATCCACGTCTCAGTCCATATGATATCTAGAATGGAGGAATATATGATCCCTTATCTAATGGACAAGTCATTGACAAAGGTTAGAGTTTATCGAGAAGGTCAGAGTTCGACAGAAGCTTTTGAGAGCTACGATTGCCAGTTGGTTCCTGAAGTCATACGCAATAATATTTTTAGACTTATCCAATTGGGAGACTATTGGATTAATGTCTAAGTCCATAACTATAATTGGTAAGACTTGACCCGACCCGGCATGGTCCATTTGGGTTGCATGGCATCATGCACTTGGATAGACTATAATGAGAGAAATAAGACACTTATGGTTATTAATATATTATAAGTTCTAGTATATTAATAATAAGAATAATGAGATTATTTAATTAGTATTGATCAAGAATTAATCTAGGATTAATTAAGTGATCAAAAGAAGACTAATTAAATATATGGGTTGATTGTGTAAATCATCCATACTTGTATAGTGGGCTAATGTTCCATGGATAATCAAGTTGGGGTAAAACCCATAGGATGGTCCATGGATGATCCATGGTGTATTTGAACCCATGGATCCAAGGAAATGGAAAGTCATGACAATTAGGGTTTACCCTAATTGTAACACTATATAAAGATCTTATTCTTGACAAAATCCGCACTAGTATCATTCTAGAGAGGGCTAGCCGATTTCATGAAGTGTAGAATTCTCTCTAAGTTATTCCAAGTGCTTATGGTGTTGTGTGAACCATTTGAGGTGTCACACTTGGGGCACTAGGCACTCAAGCTTCATGAAGACAAGCACTAACAAAAGGTATGTTATTCTAACTTGTGTTATACAAAGTTTAGTATGCTAGAATAGAACAATACCTTGGAAAGTTGATATTTGCATGTATAATAGAGAAAACATAGATCCAAGGTATTTAGGGTTGCATGTACACTTAGGAGTGTTAGAATGCTCATAACCCAACAAGAACAACTCATCAAATCCATCTTCAACGAGTGGGCTATTACCTTGGACTCACCGAGTGTGCTCGAACACTCGTCTAATCCCATGATTCACACATCCCTTATGAGTCTAAACAACCGAGGAACCCTCCGCACTATCATCTGGTCCATCAACAGAAAGGATTTGGTGGTCATTACACCCCGACTCACCGAGTTCCAAGAACAAATCGTCGAGTCCACTCTTGACCATTACTATACAGTCGATTTAAATGGGTCTTAACACATCAATACCATAGATTTGTCCTCCTAATGTTCATTTTACACGTAAAGTTCCAAACTTGGTGAGCATGTATGGGGTTATTGGCTCAAAAAGCCATAAAAGGTGTTCTACAAGATGCATGGGTCTCTCATGGCCATAGAGTTGGCACCATTATGCCATGAGACGCCTCCAATGACTCAAATCTGAAGTCAAGACTCCACATAACACTTCACAAATCCGAAAATGGCCTGGAAAGCCCTAAAAGTACCCAAAATCCAAACCCTAAGGACGAATAAACACATGGAAAAACCAAGACAGTGGAATTTTACCTTGATTGAGTTGTAAATGAACCAAAATCTCTGGATCTCCAAGCCCCAACTCGAACTCTCTAGCTTCTTTCTTCTTCTCAAGCTTCACAATCCACCAAATGCACCAAAATGTCCTTAGGACACACAAAAACGGCTAGGGTTTCGATATACAGCTTTCTGGGAGTGATACAAACGATGGAGGCTAAGATAAGGTGTTTAAATAGGGTACAAACCCTCAAATTTAGGGTTTCACTCAAACAGCACCTACTTGCCGAGTCAGTCTCCCGACTCATCAAGTAGGTCACTTAAACTGTCCGCGGATCTCGACACTACTCGACGAGTTGGGCATCCAATTCGTCGAGTCCCAGAGAAAAACACAAGAATGCTTGAATTAGATGCGTACCATGAATCGGGTGTAACAGCTTAAATCAATGATTTTCGGTTTTATTGGGCCTTATTTGTCAACATACAGTTTTATGGGCCCAAAAGTGCCATTTTTCATAAAAGAGGGCCTTAAAGGAAAATATCCAGTTAATTTGGGCCTAAAGTGTAAATCTTTCATAAAAATGGGCTTTATTTGGAAACCCACGGTTTCATGGACAAAAAATGGCATTTTTATAAAAAAATGGGCCTTTGTTGTAAATTCTCAACTTAATGGGCCAAAAATGTCATTTTATAAAAAATGGTCCTCAAATACCCATTTACATGCTTATTGGGCCTTATATACTCATTTCATGACTACTGGGCCTTACATACTCATTACATGATAATTGGGTCGGTTATACTAAATTTCGTGTTTATTGAGCCTCATGACACAATCTATGTTAATTGGGCTGATAAAATTAACCACTTGACATTTTGATAAAAACAAATGGTATTTTCATAACCAATGTTTTGTAATCAAATAATACATACTTGAAACGTTACTTAAAGTGTTAAACAACGTGACATACTTTTCGCGTAGATTTAGTTAAGGCTCTTGTGAGACACGCATTCATTTGTACCTACCTAGTGTACATCATAAGTCCTATAGATATAACTAGAGTCTTCTGGAGAGAGAGAGCGAGAATTTGTGTGTAGATCTGTATGAGGTTGACACCCCCGCACCTGAGTTGTTCGCTACAGGTAGACGGGCCAGTCTAGGGTGACAAATGTATTACCTATCGCGATGCCTGAAGAACGTCATGACATGCATACAATCATATCAAGCATGGTAATAGTGACTCACATAGAGAATAACAAACAAATAAATTTACGAAATACATATACTCTTTCGTGATACAAAGTACGTACTATACATTTTCATTGCTCGGGTCTTGGGGTTAAGACCATATCTTTTTTATATTCAGAAAGTGTAGGATTTTCTGGGAACTCTCTTTATACATTATCAAACAAAAACATGCATGCTCTCCGAGAATATTTGAAACAAAACTTACAAACTATTTTTACAGAACATATCATACTTTCTGGTGTTTAGAAAATGATACAAAGTTTTCATAGAAACTATCTTATGAACTCACCAACATTATATATGTTGATGTTTTCAAAATAACTTGTATTCTCAGGGACTCGTTAAGCTGGTCGGTCATCAAGAACATGTGGACTCATGTTGTATTTTTTTTCTTCCATCATACATTTAATATTTTGGCATGTAATTTTTGTGAAACAAATACAATGATGTTAACCCTGTATGTTGTATTATTGAATCTATGTTGATGATGTTGTCTATGATTCATTTATATACATTAAGATGAAGTCACCCGCCCCTGGACGTTTCCGTCGTTCTGGTATGAGGGTGTGACAGATTAGTATCAGAACAATGTTTATAGTGAACTGGCATATCTAATAATACAAGATATGCAATGCTAAATACATTGGGACTAAAACACTCTGAATAAAAATAAAATACATACCTATGTGTGCATATTAGATTATTGTCACGATAAGAAACAATAAAAGTCTTTAGAGGGGCTAAACATCATGGTCAACCCCGGGCAGTTATGTAATCGTGTTGGGGGTAAATATAGCATGATAACCTATATTTATTCAAAATATGACCAACATGTGCTTGGGAGTGATCATGGTGGGAAATGAATCTTGAAAATTACCAACCTCATATCCAAGAAGTTTTAAGAAACCCAAACATACACAATTAGAGGACTATTATTTTGGGATAACATATACTCTTCACACATACACTTTTTACACGCTTCTGACGCCTCCATGTTCACATAGGCACCATGGATGAAATTGAACAAGGCGACCTCTATTACAAGGCCTTAATGGCTAATGGATGGATTGAAGGAGAACCAGAAATGGTTCAAGAAGAAAATCCAGAAGTGAGACCCGAAGAGTATATGGAAATGGACTATGATGATGGAGAATCTGACGAGGATTCAGATAAAGGAGAAGACATTAAGCAAGACCCTATTGAAGCCCACCCTTCGGAGACCCTACCAGCCCAGTACACGGTGAAGGAGAGCACTACTGACCATATAGGCTCTCTCGAGGAAGAAGTTGATGGGTTTTGGTCATAAGACATCCTATGTGCTCATACAAACCCTAATGCTTGGATCTAGGTTTCTCTATTGTACATGCTTTGAATCCAAGACTTCAAACCCTAATACTAGCATATGGAAATTGATATTAACATATAATAAGGTTTAAGAACATACCTTGATTGTTATATAGCAATAACAATCCTAATTCCACCTTGAATTGACTTTGGAATGCTTAGAGTCACAAGTGTCACTCCTCTAATGGCTTACAAACACCAAGAGCAAATGGAGAAGGTATAAAGAGAGAGGAGAGAGGTTAGAATTCGTCCTTAGGACTCCTTGGGAAGGGATACACGAATTCATGAGCCTTAGGGTCTTTATATAGGTGTAGAGATAGGGTTTCAGTCATTATCCTTATCTAGTTGCTTATCCACAAAGCAACCCATAAGATAATCCTTGAAAACCCTTATCCTTTATCCTTTGGACGATTTCAAGGATCCTTATCTCCTTGAATTCGTTCAACCCATATTTAGGATAACCATTACCATATTTTGTAACTATCACATAATTACAATTCAACCCCTCTAGTTTAATTAATTACACTTGATCACAAAATTAATTCCCAATTAATTATTGACCAATATTAATTAAGCAAATATGATTTCTCCTTTAATATATTATTCTTATAACATATTAATAAATCATAATAACCTCTCTCTCTCTCTTTATTTATTTCTCCAATCAAGTTGCTTTGGTGAAGGCAACCCAAAAGGACCATGCACCATCGGGTCAAGTAGATACCAAAATAGTTATGGACTTAGACACTAATCCAACAGAAGTATCCAACCTCAAGCAACAACTCTTTGCGGCCAAAGCTCGGGTCGTTCGAGCAGAACAGAGGGAAGATGTGATCACTCGTGAGGCGAATGAATTGGTTGAACTTCTAGTGCGTCAGTTCGACATTTGAGTATCACCGTCACTATTGATAGGACTCTCTCTTTTCATGTACTATTGTATGTAGTACGAACTTTATTATTAAGTGACTACACTACTCATAGAGCCGTTATGCTGATGGATTAGATTTTCTCTATGTATTGTATGCCTTTCAAAGGCGAATTTTCATGTATTGTACTATGAAGTTTATCATTAATGAAATGGTTCTATGTTTTATTTGTGATGTTTATATCTTCTATGTGTTCTATTCTTGATATTTCTTGTTACTGTATAGATTCATCTATAAGTAAAATCGCATCATCGCAATTGTTAGACAATAAGGGATATCCAAGCTCGTTATGTACTCATCATCTTTCTGCTCCATCTCAACATATTCCCCGAAGGTACATACTCAAAAAAAAACACGACACTACCACCGCCTCATCCGCCGGAGGTAAACTCTGATGCATTCCGGGAAGCAGTATTTGTGACAACCTGAAATTTTTTTCCTTGTAAGTCAAGCCAATCAACCTTAATCAGACTCGCTACTGCTATCTTTTAGCACTGTTGAGAGTCTATTTGAGTGTTCTAAGCCTAGCACATTCAAGGAATGAGTGTTAGGAAGTACCTGCTAGAGTCATTGTACAACGTTCAATCCTTAATCACCACCAAAAGGAGTTCACAGTCACAACACTTGACTTTATGGCCGTAAACTCAAGGTTGGTCGTAAACTCCCCCCTTAAGTCTCATTTCATGTTCCTTGTTTGGTTGTGGGATTATGGCAGATACACACAATCGATTGTTTGTTTACTTTGGGTTTTATATAACTTGTATCCATTTAGTATTCATAGAATGGATTTTGGAGTCATTTTAACTTATCTTTCATCAAACTAGGAAATATAGGATCTTCTGGAGGAACAGGCAAACTTTTCTAAACAGAACTTACAACTTACTACAAGTTTCTTACAACTTCTTACATCACTAAAATCTTATGAACTCACGAGATTAAATGCTGATTTACGCTTCCAAAATAACTTGTATTCTCAGGAGACCAGTAGAAAGGTACGCACACTGGGATTAAGAAGATGGAGTAGTATAGCTTCAAGTCTTGTTTTGTTATTTACTTTGTAGTCTATGTTATGTGAACCACATACTTTGTAAACACTTTCTTTCTAATGAAATGGTTGTTTATTACTTTGATTACTATGATGCATGTCTTGTGATACTAAACATGACGTCCTGCACCCCCGAACGTTTCCACCGTTCCAGTTTGGGGGTGTGATAGTATCCCCAAAACTGCCTTTCGAACTCGATATGGCCATAATGAATTCGTTTTTATGCTCTTCGATCTAACGAATGCTCCCGCAATATTTATGGACCTCATGAACCGAGTTTACAAGCCATTCCTAGACAACTTTGTAATTGTTTTCATCGATGACCAACTTGTCTATTCTCGAAACAAGGAAGAACATGGTAAACACTTACGACAGGTCCTAGAGACATTGGAAGCAGAGAAGTTATATGCAAAATTCTCCAAATGCGAGTTTTGGATTCGCAGTGTAAATTTCTTGGGTCATGTAGTCACTGAGGAAGGAATTCATGTAGATCCTTCCAAGATCAAAGCTATTGAAAGCTGGGAAATTCTAATGACGCCAACGGAGATCAAACACTTTTTGGGTGTTACCAAATATTATAGAAGATTCATTCATAATTTCTATAAGATCGCCAAGCCCCTCACCACTCTAAACCAAAAAGGTGTACCCTTCAATTAGACTGGCAAGCAATAAGCTACTTTTCAAACCTTGAAGTGGGCCCTCTGTAGTGCTCTGGTACTATCCTTACCTGAGGGAACGGAAGATTTCGTAGTGTATTACGACGCATCAAATCAAGGGTTAGGCTATGTTCTTATGCAGCGTGGAAAAGTGATAGCTTACGCGTATAGAAGATTAAAGACCCACGAAGTAAATTACACCATCCATGATCTCGAGCTGGGAGTTGTGGTCTTCACCCTGAAGATTTTGAGGCACTACCTCTACGGTACAACTTGCACCATTTTCACGAACCACAAAAGCCTCCATCACATTCTAAATCAAAAGGAGCTAAACATGAGGCAACGAAGGTGGGTAGACTGCTCAACGACTTTGAATGCGAGATCAAGTACCATCCGGACAAGGCTAATGTGGTGGGTGAAGCCCTGGGCAAGAAGGAATACACGAGTCAACGAATGAAAACCCTAGGATTGACCATCCAATCCCACTTGTCCACACAAATCAGGGATGCTCAACTGGAGGCCCTAAAGCCAGAAAATGTTGCGACTGAAGCGCTACGTGGGATAGACAAGAATCTCAAAATCAAAGAGGATGGAGCTTATTACCTCATCAACCTAATATTGATCCCAAAGTTTGGAGGGTTCAGAGAGGTGGTCATGAACGAAGCGCACAAAACAAGATATTCAGTCCATCCCAGTGCTGATAAAATGTACTTGGAACTAAAACAACAATATTGGTGGCCAAACATCAAAGCATAAATTTCCACTTACATGAGCAAGTGCCTCACTTGCGCCAAGGTTAAAATGGAATATCAGAAGTGTGACATCCCCATTTTCACGGCCAGAAAAGACCGATTATGTTTATGCTTTATAAAAATCAGAGTACTTCTTTTAATGAAAATGTTACGGAATATGTTCCCAGAAAAACATGATAATTACATTATCAAAGCATTTCCAGAGAAATGTATTTTTATTCATTTTAAAACCTTAGGATGTCATTGTCAATATAGAAACATAAGCATAAACATAACTAAGATTTATTTATACTAGTGATCTACATCTCTTTTAAAACTCTCAGTGTAAAGTAGCTTTGTATCGTCACCTATGATACAAATAAGCTGGAGTGAGTCATGTTGGGAAACCTAGTGAGTACATAGGGATTTCAATCCCACAATGTTATATCATATATATATATATATATATATATATATAATTTAGAACACACAAAATATTCACTGTCCCCCATATATATATATATATATATATATATATATATATATATATATATATATATATATATATATATAATCAACTCTTACCCCACCCCGTCAGTCCTCACAACGAGACTATCCATACTCTCAGACCTTAAATTTTACCTCTTACTTAACCCATACTCTTGGATCTAGTTCATGCTCTTGGATTAATAATTGTGCCTATTCCATACTCTCGGATTACGAGCAAGTGTCGATGTGTAAATCCATACGCCCGGATTTGATGATGAATAACTATGTCCTATCCATACTCTCGGGCTAAGGACATCTGGCTATGTCTTAATCCATACTCCTGGACTAATGACATTTGACTATGTCTAGTCCATACTCTTGGACTAGGGACAATGACTATGTCTGATCCATGCTCCCGGATTAATGGCATATATTAATGTTCTATTCTCGGAGTATAACTCACTCGTACTCATAAGAAGATACTACCCAATATTCCTTATAATTAATTTAGGTTTACTCTTTATCCCAAATTATTATATATAATCAGGTATGTTCTTGAACATGTATTTCAGGTAACATCAAATAATTCGCACATAAACATATATTTAATACTTCAATCAATACTTATTTTAAAATCATGTTCATGAAAGGGACTATGCACTCACATTTTATGGTGGTGATTCTGCCCTCGAACAACGCTTCGTTATCTCAAAACAATTATTCCTCGATAAAACCTAGTATCAATACCACTAGGGTTTAGTCTACGTTAACCGAGACTAATTAATAGTCGAGCTATTATTTTTATTATATAAGCATTAAACAACACTATATAACTCATAATAATAGCACAATAATTGTATTAAGGTCCTAATGATGTTACTATAATTAATTAGAAGCTATATTAAAAATAACGTAGGCGTAGCTCACTTACAGCGGGTTTTATAGAAAACCGGGCTTTGCTCAGAGCAGCGTTTCTAAACCGAAAGACCCCTTTTTTCGGGACACTGGGAGCCTCAGGTTTCCTTTGGGTGCTAGGGGTTCACCTAGGCTTTAGGAAGCTCAAAATAGGCTAGAGAGAGAAAGTTTTTAGAGAGAGAATGAGATTTGGTGTGAAATGCTCAGACCCCTTCGCAGCCTTTTATAGGCGGTCAGCAGCTCGGTTACGTTGCGCGTTCGGAAGGGGAACGTTGGGCGTTCGTTGAATAGGGTTGCCAGCTTTGCACCAACTGGCTCACACATCAAATGGGATAAGACCAAAGCTACACAGGGCGTTCCGAACTTGTACACGACGCGTAGGCGAGGCGATGTGTGCGATCTGACGGTTGTTCTGCGATCAACGATCGATGGCTGAGATGAGGCCATGTCATCCCTCTCACAATAGACTTCGTGATTTCGATTCCAAACATTAAAAATTTGTATCTTTCTCATACAAGCTCCGTTTGTGATGTTCTTTATATACACGGGTAAGCGGGAACGTACTCTACAACATTCGTTTAGACTCCGTCGGCTAATTTCGACTTAATTTTAAAAGTTATATTATTAACAGGTCGGGACAGGATTGGTATCACACCCTAAAACCAAGAAAGGAGGAAACGTTCTGGGGCGGAGGACGTCATGTACTGTATCACAACACAGTATAATAGTAAACAAGTAAACAACATCATCCATTGCATTAAATATATAATTTTAATACAAGTGTGTTCTGTAGTATATAAGACACCAAAATATAAGATGAGTCTTGAATGCGCTTCATCTTCTCAAAAGCTGGCATCCATACCTGTCTACTGATGTCTTGAGAATACAAGTTATTTTGAAAGAGTTTATCAACATTAAAGCTGGTGAGTTCATGAGTATTTAGTGTCTATGCGTGTATCAAAATGTTTGAACCATTGTTTGAAGTACGAGTTTGTAAACGTTTGTAGTAAAAGTATGTGAATGTTTGTAAGTATTTGTAAAAGCTTGTAACTCCTAGAAAATCCTATATTTTTTACTAAAAGTGGCCTTCTACAAGGCACGACTGTTTTGTATGTTTGTTTCTTGTAAAAGTGTGTAATTTTCCCAAGTGTAACTATCATTATCAAAATATAGTTTGTACATTAATGTTTAGGTGAAGTGATCAACAAATAAATGTAACGGATAAATAAATGTAGTATTGTGGTGTTGTATTGTAGGAACTACTGTTGTACTAACTACCTTAAACCGGATTTATATCAAGGTATTATGTGATTAATTGTACCATACTATAGACAATGAACACAACGATGTAAGACATCGAAAGGTATGACGTTTGGCACCCGAAGACCTGTAGGTCCCGCTGTAGCTAGCAGCAAGGTGTAGGATAGTCAATCCAGTGTAGATCTATACGCAAACTCACGCTCTCCCTCCAGGATATTCTGGTCACAACTCGGACCACAACAATGAAGGCATGCTCTGATACAGTGGATCACATTTATGTTAAATTATACTTGTGTATGTAATGTATTGTATCTCATCATAGTATTGTTGTATATGTTCTCATCATAGTATAGTTGTATATGTTCTCATCCTAGTATGGTTGTATATGTTCTCATCATAGTATAGTTGTATATGTTCTCATAGTAATAAGTAATGACTCATGAATGAACTGACTCTTCTATGCTTCATTGAACTAGAAGTAGTAAGTAGTATAACTCTAAACTATACCTATTATAGTTTATTAGTAAACTTGTTTGTATGATTGAATGTACTAAACTGAGATAAAAGTCTTTATATCTATACATATATACATAATATATAACTAAGGATTCAACGACACTCGGACAAACAACTGGGTACTTTAAGACCACAACCAAACAAGGACAGGAAGAAAAGGGGGTTATCTCTCCTAAGTCCTTCAAACCTTATCCATATAACTATATATGTAGTAGACATGGTTTTAACAATATATAAGTTTGAAAACTGTACAAGAAAGTTTTAGTATACAAAGTGAATTTGATAAAGAGTTTGACATGTAAAATAGTTTGATAAACTGTTTGAACTCATTTGTTTAGTAAAACAGTTTAAAGTATGAAAAATCCATTTGTATGCTAGTTATTAATCACATGTGATTGATCTAATAAGTAACATGATTCAACTTGTATTCCCCCCCCCCCCCTAAAGCATTTAAAAACATTTAAAAGCATTTCAAAGGTTAATTAAGGGGTATGAAATCACTTGTAGTGAATGGTTTGGATAAACGGATGGTATAGGATGCTAAGTGTCAAGTGAAGGCTTGAGCACACACACGAATCCTATTTATCATATAATAACACATACATGAATAAAATTAGTCATTTAACAACTAATTAACCAAGTTAAGACACCCTACGATAAGGAAAAAGACTCTGATTTAAGTGCTAGTAGTATTAAGGGTTGCATCTAAGGGTTGTATGGTCACTTAAGGGAGTTTTCGGTCCAAGAGGTTTTCGGTTTATTTGGCTTTCAGTCCAAGAGGTTTTCGGTCCAAAGGTTGGCCAAAACGCTTATTCTTTGATGCATAAGGTGTTTTACAAGGGTTTCCAATAAGCAAGTAGTGTTCTAGACTTAATACTAAGCATTAGGAAGGCTTAAAGTCATTTTGACACCTTTCTTTAGGGTTTTCAGTTTTAGGAGATGTACCAACCGAAAACCCCTTTTGTTCTTGTAAAAATGATGATTTCAAGGCTCTAAATTAAGTATGCTTACTAGATAACAAGTATAAGAGAGATATATACTTACAATGTGGAAGCAAAGAAGGGTGTTTTCGGCCCAAAACACTAGTGTGTGTTCTTGGTGTAACTAAGAACACTTGAAGATCTACATAAATCGAATGATTTCATAGATGAAATCATGTAAAAACACTTGAATATGGGAGGAATCAACTACATAGGGTAAGAAAAACTTACATTTTAAAGATTTAGAAGGAAAAATCAGATGATACTTGAGAGGATTTTGGTCCTTGTTCTTGAAAGAGTGAAAAGGTGACAAATATGGCTAAGTGTCATATATATAGTCAAGGGGGTTTTCGGCCCAAATAGTGTTTGGACCGAAAACTCCTAACTCTTAGAGTTTTTGCGAAAATGATGCAAAATGAACATAGGGCATCCTCACTCCTGTTATTCCTTGAAGTACTAAGCTTTAAAACACTTAAACTGACTCCCAAAATGATTAACAGATGGTAGAAATAGTTCCGATTTCTATTAAAGTGAATGATTGTTAAAAATAGAAATTTCAGGTTGTCACAATTGGTCTGTTAAAAATTCATAAATTCTTCATCTGACGTCCGTTTTCATCTATTTTCTTATCGTTATGCTACAAATAACGAGATCTTCAATTCTTGTTTAGCTTGTGTTAGCTAAAAACTGCTCGATCTAATATTCAGATTTCAGGTTGTACACTACTAAGCCTAAACTTCGAAAAATCATAACTTCCTCATACGAAACCCGATTTGGGCGTTCTTTTTATGGACAATCTCGGTATAACGAATTCTACAACTTTCGTTTAGATCGCTAAGGCTGAATATCGCTCCATCATAAATTCACTATTTACGCTTCCCAGTGTCGTGCCGGTTCCGTTGCGAAACTTTGATGGGTCATAACTTCTTCATTATAACTCGGATTTCGACGTTCTTTATATACCTGAATCCTTGTTTCGAACACTCCAACTTTATGTAAAGATATTGGGCTTATCTCATACTTTAATTTTGACGCTCATTGTCTCTAAATTGACTAGCCCAGGTCTGCGGGCGTTACAAGAAGCCCTCGGGATTGCTACAACAACCTATCATACCTGAGTGGAAATGGGAATGGATAACCATGGACTTTATAAAATAGACTTTATATCCAAATTACCTAAGACAACAAATGGTCTGGATGCCATCTGGATAATTGTTGATCGGTTAACCAAGTTCGCCCATTTCCTGCCAATTAAAGAAAACTATAAGATGGAGAGATTAACTCGAATCTACATCAGGGAGGTGGTGAGACTTCACAGAGCGCCAATATTTATCATCTTTGACCAAGATAGTAAATTCAACTCACGATTATGGCAATCATTCCAGAAAGCATTGGGGACCCAACTTGACATTAGTACCGTTTACTACCCTCAGATCGATGGTCAAAGCGAGCGAAGTATTCAAACACTAGAAGATATGCTCCGAGCTTGTGTGATAGATTTTGGCCAGGCATGGGATACTCACTTTCCGCTACTCAAATTCTCATTCAACAACAACTACCACACAAGTATTATGGTTGCTCCCTTTGAAGTTTTGCATTGCCGGAAATACAGATAACCTATTTGATGGGCTGAGGTGGGAGACGCTAAGCTGGCAAGAGGGAGACGCTAAGCTGGCAAGAGGGAAAACACCAAACAACACTCTTACAGGACCTGGAATCATTTGGGAAATAACAGAGAAAATAGTTCAAATCAGGGCCCGACTCCAAGCATCGCGAGACCGACAAAAGAGTTATGTAGATAAAAGGAGAAAGCCTTTGGACTTCAAAGTGGGTGACCGCGTGCTACTGAAAGTATCTCCCTCGAAGGGGATGGTACAATTCGGAAAGCCGGGAAAACTAAACCCACGATACATTGGGCCCTTCGAGATCCTCGCCAAGAGTCGGTCTGGTAGCCTATAGACTAAAATTACCCCCGAAGCTTAACAACGTACACCCAGTATTCCACGTGTCAAATCTAAAAACGTTCCTATCAGATGAAACCCTCGTTTTTCCCCTGGATTAGATTGAGGTAAACAACAATTTCCTGTTCATCGAAGAGTCGATTGAAATCAGGGACAAAGAGGTAAAGAGTACAAAACAAAGCCCATTTCGGTTGTGAAGGTTTGATGGAACGCAAAGCGTGGACCAGAATTCACATGGGAACACGAAGATCAAATGATGCGAAAGTACCCTCACCTTTTCTCCAGCTCTTTAGATCAACTTTCAAAAGAGTTTTGGGATGAAATTCCCTCTAACAAGGGGATGATGTCACAACTAGTAATTTAAGACTAGGAAATATTGTCCATGTGTAATTACTTTTGGTGAATTTTTGTAACCCTAAGTATTATGTTATACAAGTTATTCATTCAAAAACAACAATTCGAATCAAAATCATATGTGTAAACTCTAAACCTAATTCATTACACTGCATTCACCCAACCTTGAGCTTGAAACCCTAACTTCCCAGTTCAAACCTCTTGTTGGACTAGGATTCTCTTATTCGGCCTGATGGGCCTGTAACCCATCAACTTGGTTCTTTTGGGCCAAAAACATTTATTTGGACCCTAATGGGAGCCACATTCATTAAGCAATAGTATTTTGGGCCATAAGACTCTTCATGGACCATATTGGGCCGAAAACTCACTCATTTAACCATATTGGGCCGAAAACCCATCTCCTTAACCATTTTTTAGTCGTAAACTCATGTATGAGCCCACATGGATCGAAAATCCCTAATGGGCCAATACAATATCAATTACAAATAAATTTAAGCGCAATGTCTTTTTCTTGCCTTCCCTTTCCTAATTCTCAACCCTATATATATCTTAAAAAAATGTGGTACTAATCCTAATACTTGACACCTCATTAATGCATAGAGGTTATCCATGCAATTTAACCATAAAACGTCTATGCACTTAGAGTCTAACCTCCATGTAATACCCATTTAACCCACTCTCTTCTCACTCCCACTACTTACGGCCGAAGACCCCCACACCCTCCTCACTTCATCCATTATCCAATCACAAAAACTCTCACAACTCCTTATCTCTCTAGGAACACCAAGAACTCCCTATTCCCACTTTAAAATTCGTGAATTTGTGTGTGTGTGTGTGTGTGCTTTCAAGAAGATCACTTCAAGCTTCACATTTTTGTAAGATCATATAAACTCAAGTTGATTTATTCCATTTTATGCTAGATCCTTTCCTCATAAACACTTTGCTTTCATGGTCATACTCTTAGAACTCTCCAGGATTCGAAAATTCATCTCAAAGAAGCATCCAAGGCTGAAAACACCTTCATTCTCGTTCATTTCTTCATCAAAACCGATCCATCAACAAGGTGAGCTTCATACCCCTCCTTTTTTGTGATTTAGTGACTTTTAGGGGAGAATACAAGTTGGTTTTGTGTTAAATCTAAGTATTTATGCATGAATGTGTGTATCTTTCATGTATATGTTGTGATTAAGCCATGAAGACATGTCAGACTTTCATAAAACTCGAAATACCTACCAAATCTCGGTGATGTTTAAAAACTAAATCACTTGAAGTAACTCTACAAAATGTTGAAAAGATTTAACATGCAAAAGTTACTAGAAAAGTAAAGAAATAATGCAAAAGGGCCATTTTTGACAATAAATTTAAACAAGACGGACTTTTGGAGCCATTATTGGTTTAATTGGCTTAAATTGATGATTTTCGGTTTTATTGGGCCTTATTTTTCAACATACGGTTTTATGGGCCCAAAAGTGCCATTTTTCGTAAAAGAAGGCCTTAAATGATAATATACGGTTAATTTGGGTCTAAAGTCTAAATTTTTCATAAAACGGGCTTTATTTGGAAACCCGCGGTTTTATGGACTAAAAAACAGCATTTTTATCAAAAATGGGCATTTATGGTAAATTCTCGGCTTAATGGGCCAAAAATGTCATTTTATCAAAAATGGGCCTCAAATACCCATTCACATGCTTATTGGGCCTTATATACTCATTTCATGAGTATTGGGCCTATATATTCATTACATGATTATTGGGCCGGTTATACTAAATTTCGTGTTTATTGAGCCTCACGACACAATCTATGTTAATTGGGCTGATAACAATAACCATTTGACATTTTGATAAAAACAAATGGTATTTTCCATCACCAATGTTTTGTAATAAAAAAAATACATACTTGAAACATTACTTAAAGCGTTAAACAACGTGACGCACTATTCGCGTAGATTTAGTTAAGACTCTTGTGAGACACGCATTCATTCGTACCTACCTAGTGTACATCATAAGTCCTATAGTTATAACCAGAGTCTCCTGGAGGGAGAGCGAGAATTTGTGTGTAGATCTGTATGGGATTGACACCCCCACACCTGAGCTATTCGCTACAGCTAGACGGGTCAGTCTAGGGTGACAAATGTCTTACCTATCACGACGCCTGAAGACGTCATGACATGCATACAGTCATATCAAGCATGGTAATAGCGACTCACAAAGAGAATACCAAACAAATAAATTTACGGAAGACATATACTCTTTCGTGATACAAAGTACGTACTATACATTTTTATTGCTCGGGTCTTGGGGTTAAGACCACATCTTCTTTTATATTCAGAAAATATAGTATTTTATGGAAACTCTCTTCATACATTATCAAACAAGAACACGCATGCTCTACTAGAAGATTTGAAACAAAACTTACAAACCATTTTTATAGAAAATATCAGATTTTCTAGTGTTTACAAAATGATACAAAGTTTTCATACAAACATGCTTATGAACTAACGAACATTATATATGTTGACGTTTTCAAAATAACTTGTATTCACAGGGACTCGTTAAGCAGGTCGATCATCAAGAACATGTGGACTCATGTCGTATTTTTTTTTGTGCTTCCATAATACATTTAATATTTTGGCATGTAATTTTTGTGAAACAAATACAATGATGTAAACCTTGTATAGTGTATTATTGAATGTATGGTGATGATGTTGTCTATGATTCATTTATATATACTGTGATAATATTACAAGATGAAGTCACCCACCCCCCCCCCCACCCCCCGGACGTTTCCGTTGTTCTGGGTAAGGGTGTAACAATTGGCATTGGTGTCTTCAACCCATAAGCATAGTGAGAAGACTCACATCTCGGTCACTACTCAACTACGACTGCTCTCGCTACTAGAAATACCAATGTTACACAAAACAAAGTTCCAAAAGAGTGCTAAGGTGAAGAATAGAGACTTGTTCTTTGAATCTTAGCTCACTTCTTCTTCTTTCTTCATTCAAGAACTTCCAAGAACACTAAAAATGGCTTTAACAATGGAGGAAAGATATTAGGGTTTCTTCAAATCTTGACGAGGTTGAGGGTGAGCAAATCATAGCCTCCTCATTCCTTTAAATATGGAGCAAAACCGGAAAATTTGGGTTTTCCACACGCCAGCTGCCATACCGTGGCTAAATACTGCCACTCTGTGGCGGCTTAAGTGAAACATGAGTTCCAACTTTCCTCTCCAAGTTGTGGTGGTGCCTCCATCACGTCGTGGCAATCCTGAAATGCCAAAAATTGAAAGTATAAATCACCTCAAGATTCGGGCATTAAATAGGGTTTCTTCATGGCTAAGGAGGGTGGTGAAGCCTAAGGATAAGCAAACACTAGCTTCCTCATTCCTTTAAATATGTTGCAAAACCCAAAAAATTAGGGTTTAAGACATTAGTGGCGGCTACGCCGTGGCAGGTCAAAAGGAACCCGTGACCAGAAATGCATAGTCATGTTGTAGCAATGATTCCCCACACCGTGACAACTCTATCAAAAATACTTTATCACTTCATATAACTTTAGAAATTCAATACACTTTATAAATTCTCGACTTAACCAAGAAAAAAAATAAGGCCTGAGTGTTTATAATTTTAAGAGCATGATACTATCCATTTAACGGTATTTAATAGTTATTATCACATTAAATTATATATATAAAAAAAAGTTACCTCAAAGTAGTTTAATAGTATTTGTTTTATTAGACTAAAATATTTATTTTAGTAATTTCTTTTACCATAAGCTAAAACATTTATCCATTGCGAGTTGTGATGATGTATATTTTTAATATTATTTTTTATTTATTTTTAATATAAAAACTATTTAATATGACGATGTACTTCTTTGAGCTTGGATAATTCTATGTATTCATATTTTATTACAATTTTTAAAGAAATTGTAGTTTATCATTTTTAAACAAAAAGGTAAAATAGTCATTTGTTCAAATTCAGATAGGGCCCATCTAATTAGACCATTTATTAGTCTTAAAGGACCCTTCTAATCATTACCTTACTTTTTTTTTCTTAAATAAACAAATCATTATACTAATCATTACCTTTTAATAATCATCATTACATAATAATTTTATGTCTTTTATGTATAATTATTAAGTCAAAGTATTTTAATAATCTTTTTTAAACTTGCAAAATAAAATATGTTAAATATAATTTTTTTATATATTTTTTTAAACTTGCAAAATAAAATAGTTAAATATAATTTTTTATATTTTTTTTAAACTTGCAAAATAAAATAGGTAAAATATAATTTTTTATATATATTTTTAGGTTATTAAACTTGCAAAATAAAATAGGCTAAATATAATTTTTTTTATATATTTTTTAGGTTATTTGTATGTAATTTATTAAAATTGTTTTATTTAAAAATATTATAACAAAAGACTACAAATATGACATACTAATAATAAAACAAAATTTTGAAAGCAATACATATCAAAAGAGTTCAATTACATTCATACTTAATCCGTGATATGTATCCAAGGTATTTCAGAACTACGAGACCTATGTTGATTGTATAATTCGAAACGCGACCAATACATAGTTTGCCAGAAAGATGCAGACGAGCTTTTATGAGCATTCCAATATGTTGTGGTTGGAGGCATTGGGTAATTTCCTTTTAAAGACACCGAAATATAATGTCTTCCTACAAGTACCACTGTAATGTTTTGGTGAGATTGAAACTCTTCAGGACCTCTCCAAAGAGGGAAGCATGTTGTAGATTGTTCATGGCTTAGACAATGAACAATCACACCAAACTTGTTGGCAATCAAGTAACCAGTCAAAGGCATAATCATCCAATGTCACAAATATGCAGGTGACTCGAACCAACACAAAGACTCGTATACCTCATTGAACCCATCAGTAAAAACTTCTTGGTATGCATAAAATTGACTTTCTAACTCTTCAAGCAATTGTTGCCTAATGTATAGCCATTGGTCTTCACTGTGCCCTAGACTAACAGCTACCGCTCGAAACCCACTGTTTCCATCACCGAGTACATCTTGTATCTTGTCGATGTAATCATGAAATACATCAGGAATACTCTTCATTGGGAATGGATCATGCATTCGTGGTTCTTCATTTAAGTCAATGGCGTACGAATAATTATGCCTTTCAAGTTCTTTATTTAAATCCAACCCAATGAACTCTGATGTGGTAGAGTCATTGCATCTAGGAGGAGCTTGATTTGGAGGGTTGACATTCTTTTTATGTTGTTTCTTCATACTCGGCCGTCCGCGGGTCTTATTTTGAACTGTAGGTTCTCCAACATCAATTGTGCGCGGATCGTATATCTCTTTTAGTTTTTTCAAATAATTTTTTTTTCCTGCTTCTGTCTGCTTGTTGAAATTTTCTTTATACTTTTCAACTTCATCGTCGCAACAAATATTGCCTTTTTTTTTCAGGCTTCGTATCAGAAATACTAAGCTTTCTCCAAAAGATATCTATTAAATCCAAGGGTATTTCTTCACCTGTATTAAAATACAAAATAAATATTTTTGTAATATTTAAAAATTTATATATGTTGTAATTGAACATACTAACCTGAGCTTAAGTAAACAGAAAGCATGCAAGCACATGGTAACCCACAACTGGTACGGAGTTTGCAACCACAATTTGAGGAGTCTAACTTTGACACATTTAACCTTTGGAGCTCTCCTACTATTATATCAAGAGCTTCGTTTGAAACAGAACCTCTTAGTAACCCGAAGCAGTACAAATTATGATGCTTATATCGGAAAATTAAGCTTTTCTCAAAGCTTTCATTGATTGAAGTGAGTTGTGATTGCACAATTTCATTAATTCGTTGCACAAATCTATCGAGATTAGAACTTGCAGAGTCCAAAAATCTCTTTAAATTGGCATGTGCACTCTCGAATCTATTGGTTGTGTTGTTTCCAAAATTAAGATGTTGATCAATCCAAACAGATACAAACATTTCTTTGTAGTTGTTCAACCAAGTATCTTCTATGTATTTCAAAACACCTGAATGTTGTGATTTAGAAATATAGTTAACAAATACGTAAATAAATAATAATATAAAGGTTATGATTTAGAAATATAGCTAAAAAACAAGCTTACGTGGATATTTTATCAACATTGATTGAAGTCGCATGTAGTTTTTCGTGTAATCCATCAATGTTGGAGAATCAATTAGTAAGTTCCATAATGATCTAAAAGAGCGTCGATCATCTTCCAACGTGATACTTTTATTGCAATGCTTCAAAATGTTTTGTTCAATATGCCATCTACAAAGTAATCGGGCTGTAGTAAATTTTCTAACTCATTTGAATCGCATGTAGTAAACTCATAAACATAATCATTGGTGTGTAAAAGGGACATAAGAACCTGCATTGGAGTTCTTCCTGCTTGCTCGTGCATCCGAATCTTTTGTTGTGCATTGTATATTGTTTTAATTGTCGACACATTGTTTTCGTTTTGAACCTTCAATGCTGACAGGATGTCACGTGGCGCCACGTTCTTTCTTGTTAAATTAGCCACCAAACGAGTCTCATCGACTGATAACCGTCTTGCAAATGGATGACCTTCCATATGTTGTGCCGGTGGATGATTATGTTCATCACATATTACCCGTAGCGTCCATTTATCATGTTCTTTTGAATACTTTCCTTCCAATTGAAATTGACAATTAGTCTTTTTGCTTCCAGATGCTCTACTTGTATACTCTTTAGGTTTATACTCTCTACCACGATCACATATAAGTATGACTGTATGCACGAAGCCGTTCCCATATGCCTTTGATCTTCTAGTAACAATGACATATCCTAAAGAACGTGCGGTGTTTTGTGTCCACTCTAATAATTCCTCACGAGACTTGAACTTCTGCAATCAAATTTCAATTGAGTTAGTATATATGGTGTATCTGAAAGCATCATAATTGATATAATTATATGTGGAAAATGCCGAAGTTTTTGTAGAAAAATCTTTATCTCTAGCCGACAAGTTGATTCCTAAAAACTTAAACATCTCTAAAAAAAACACATCAGATAAATAATTAAAATATTGAAAAAATATAAAAAATTAAAAGCAACTAAAAATAGATATTTTATAAAATTTTAATGCGGGTTATTAAAATAAATTTTATATAAAAAGAATTATTTTTTTTAAGAAAAAAACCAATTTTTGTTTTTAAAAAATCCCAATTTTTTAAACCCAACCCAATATTTTTAAAACCCTAAACCAACATATAAATTAAAAAAAAAAAACCCTAAAATACTAAATCTATTATATGGCCGCCATCGACAGCAACATTCAACAAATCTTTCATCCTCAAGATTAGCTCCATCGACAACAACATTCGCAAAGGAAGCATCGTCGGTGGCTCCATCGGCAGTGGACGGCGAAGGAATGGAGGTCGAAGAACACCGGTAGACGGGAAGCCACTACCACCACCAAACGGTTTCTCTCTCCCTCTCTCTCACTTTCATTTTCCGTTCTCTCTCTCTCTCTCTCACACATTCATCTCCGGCAAAGAGAATGACGGCTGGAACACCGGTGGTCGGACCAGTGGCTACCTTCGACCGCAGAAGAGGAATGGAAGATGGCAGTGGTCGTTGATGCAGAAGAGGAAGGGAAGATAAATGGCTTCGTTTCTAGTGGGTTCGGTGGTGAGATGCGAGGCTAGTGGGCGGTCGAAGGAAGTGGCAGTGGACGGCGAAGGAATGGAGGTCGAAGGAATGACGGCTTCTCTCCGGCAAAGAGAATGGCGGTCGAAGAACACCGGTCGACGGGAAGCCACTACCACCACCAAACGGTTTCTCTCTCCCTCTCTCTCACTTTCATTTTCCGTTCTCTCTCTCACACATTCATCTCCGGCAAAGAGAATGACGGTTGGAACACCGGTGGTCGGACCGGAGGTGTTGGTGTTCACTGGAGGCGTTAAAATATATTTACATTAATTTTCATTTTACCTTTGGTTAATATGAGAAGTTGTTTTTGTTTGTTTACAGAGTTTTGATTTTATATTAGATGTGATGTTGTTGGATTGGTTGAAAATTAATCAGGAATTAAAGGGGTGTTTGGCTTAGCTTTTTAAGTCAAAAAGTTCTTTTTGAAAAAGAAAAAAAGACAAAAGATGTTTGGCAAAGCTGATTTTAAAAGTTACTTTTGGAGATTTTATACAAGAAAAATGAACTTTTTGGAAAAGTCAGGAAATCCTGACTTTTTACAACTTTTCCAAAAAGGACTTCTAGGATTTTAAAAGCTAAGCCAAACACCCCCTAAGAGTATACAGTTTTCAATGTTTGATATTTGTAGATATCAATGGTGTAAAAAAGCTGAAAATATTAAATTTTCAAAGTCAAAGTTTAATTTCCCAGGTATTGAAAATTGACTAAACAACCATAATTATACTATAATTACAGGAGGTCTTATAAGTAAATTTGGGGTCCAATTAGTAGGACCCATTCAGATAATGCATTATGTTTAAAACAACATTTATCAAGAATACTTTATCAGTTCAAATATAATTATCACTTTAGTACAATTTATAAATTCAAGACTTAATAAAAAAAAAACAAAAAAACAAAGCCTTAGAGTCTATGGTTTTAAGAGCAAGGTACTATCCATTTAATCGTATTTAATAATTATTACCAAATTAAATTATAAAAAAATTGAAAAGGTTACCTCAAAGTTATATATAATAGCATATTTAATTAGACTAAAGTCTAAAAGAATTACTTTATTAATTTGTTTTACTAGACGGTAAAACATTTATTCATTGTGACGTACAATCTAATGATGTATATTTTTAATTTATTTTAAATTTCAAAATTATTTAATATAATGATGTAGTTTTAAATTTATTACGGTTAGTAAATAAATGTTCATTCTGTATATTTATATTTTATAACAATTATTGAGGAATTGATAAAAGGGATAATGACTTAGGAGGGTAATAAGGTTTCCAGCTTGTCCGTATTAGGTCACTAAGGTTTTTTTGTGTGTATTAGACCAATATGGTTGTTATTATCGTTTAGAAATAGTCGTTTTAACAGATAAAAATGACTATTTCTAAACGGTAATAACAACCATATTGGTCTAATACGCACAAAAAAAAACCTTAGTGACCTAATACGGACAAACTGGAAACCTTATTACCCTCCTAAGTCATTAACCCTAATTATTTAGAAAACATGCTTACTAATCAATGTGACTGATTTGTTTGACTGAAAATACTTGCTTCCATTTAAACTTATCTCACAACCCTTACAGAACTTCTATGTCCGAAACTCATATGATTGATGATCTTCATTACATAAATATGCAACATTTTATCATTAACTTCTTTTTTGTCATTTAAATATTTACATGAACACATCCATATGTACAAAAACAAAATCTCACTTTGATATCTCACATCAATGTCTACATTTGATAACGAATGGAAATGTAAAACCAACAGGGACTTGTATATGCTGTCTATTATCAATTATTTTATAAAAGCAAAACCACAACATGAACTAAGAAACTGAAGTTGCAAAATGAATAAAAAAATCAGCACATAAACAAATACATACATACTATATACAACACATAAACAAAAGTTTATAAAGTATGAAACTTAATGATAGGACAAGTAAAAAACTTAAAGGAGACTTTATAGAAAGAAAGATCACCCTTACTTGCCACAAATGGTTGAAGACATCAACGAGAAGATCAATCTGACCATAAAATCCACATGTTGTCTCGATTTGTGTGTGTCATCCTTGCGCATGGGCCATGCTAATCTTCTCTGTATCGTTCCAATTTTATCGATGTCCCTAAAGGGACGACTATAGATGAAGAGCTTCGCCATATAGAGGAGTAGAAGGTTATATGGGACGACGCGAGTTCTAAACGAAGTAGTTTACTATTGATGGTCATATATTCTCAATGTCTTTAAAATTAGGGTTAATGACTTAGGAGGGTAATAAAGTTTCCAGCTTATCCGTATTAGGTCACTAAGGTTTTTTTTTGCGTATTAGACCAATATGGTTGTTATTACCGTTTAGAAATAGTCATTTTTACCCGTTAAAACCGGTAAAATGACTATTTCTAAACGGTAATAACAACCATATTGGTCTAATACGCACAAAAAAAACATTGGTGACATAATACGGACAAACTGAAAACCTTATTACCCTCCTAAGTCATTATCCCTTGATAAAATAGTGTCGTTTGAGCAAATTAATAATTTGAAAAAATAACAACATTTATATTAAAAATACTTTATCGGTTCGGATATCATTATCCATTTTGCGCACTTTATAAATTCAAGACTTAATGGAGAAAAAAAAACAATACCTTACTTTGTATAGTTTTAAGAGCATGATACTATCCATTTAATGGTATTTAATAGATATTACCAAGTTATATCATAAAAAAACTAAAAAGGTCACCTCAAAGTTATTAAATTGTATTTTTTATTAGACTAAAATAAATAATTTATTAATTTCTTTTAGTAGACCGTAAAATTGTCTTATGCCATTAATGGTGTTTAATTATTACAACTGAAAATTAAAAATATATAAAAAAAAAGTAGCTAATATATCATTAACATTTTTCACCACCCAAACTTATAGTCAAACAACTAAACAAGTTATTACCAAATATATTTGATATTGTACTGATAGATTTTTTTTTATAGAAATTATAGTTAGAATGGTAAAAGTATTTATCAAAAATAAATCGGTATTGTACGGTATTCACCTTATTATTCCGTTTTACAAGTGGCTTTAGAAAAAAAAAAAATAGAACAATGAAATGATTTAAATATCAGTAATGTAGCCTTTAACCATCCCAATTCAACATGTAATGCGTTACGTTTTTGCCATATTTTCAAAGAGAATCCTCCCTAATGCTTCTCTCACTTTACGCTCAAAGGGGGTGACAAGAAATCTTTTTGCAAAATAAAAAGAGAGATATTTCAAGAAAAAAGATTATCCATAGATATATTATACCACTTTACACGACACATAACATGTCAAAGGACAATGGTGGTCGATGCCAAAGGACAATAGATCTGCATATTTGGTAGAAATTATGGGTATATAAGTTTCATATTGGTTTGTTAGGTACTTTTAAATAAATGTATTGTATACGTTGATATCATGTATCACAACAAAATTTGCACGAAAAAGTAATAATATATAATACTAGAATACAAGTTTAGTGATTTGGCGGCGAATCTATATCGAAGTCATGAATATATATTGATGTATTGTGTTACGAAAGTTTGTCCTATGAAGCGTAGTTTCTTGGGTGTGCCAAGCCTGTTTTATTGGGTAGTTTTAAGATGTTTATAGACATCCTAATAAATCATAATCCTTTAGTTGATATATAATTTAATAAAGGTATTTATATATTAATTAGTACGTATATGATTTGTTTAAACAAATAATAAGAAATATGTTTGAACCTCCGTTAATCATAATACTTTAGTTGATATACAATTTAATAAAGATATTTTTATATTAACCATCACGCATGGACGGCTCAACCATTATGGGGGCTCAAAGCGAACCAAAAATTTGGGGCCCTTTGGCGTTTGCTATACTCGGAAGATGAATATGTTGCAAAAATCAAAATCGGTAGAAGAATGCAATGTTATTTTAGTTTCATGAATGCAGCGGTCGATGATTTATTTTTCCGCTTCATTTATTTTGTGGTTACCAGATTGGATTTTTAATGTACTAAACTTTTGGACTTTGGAGAATATGGGGCCCCTTACAATTGGGGGCCCTAAGCCCTTGCTTAAACAAGCTCAACATAGAGCCCCCCCGCCGTCGCGTCTGTGATGAATAGATTCATTCCGCAGGTTGCCTTGCTTCCAACATCAATGTTTCTTATAAGTCACCAGAATCCAGATAGGTCATAATTACTTTTTGTTCCTTCCAAGAGACGGAGAAGACCCACCACGAACCACCACCATATGATACATTTCGATTTTGAATCCTCCGAGAAGGTATAGTAACATGCACAAATTATAGAAATCGTCCCTATGGTTTGCAAAATTTGAAGGTTTGGTCCCTATGTGTTTTTTTTTTTTCACTCAGACAGTCCTTAGATTTTGATTTTATTGCACTTTTGATCCCTTGTTGTAACAACTAAAAATATACTGATACAAAATTTTCATTTTTAATTAAGAGTTACATTCATAACTCATCTCCAAAATCCATTACAAATAAACATGTTAAGTTATCATAGTAACAACATAAGTAAGTGCAGAAAATAGTGCGAAGTGAATGTTGCGCCATCTAGCCGGTCTGTTCCTTTTAGTACCGAAAGCACCCGATACCACAATACAAAGTATAAGCAAAAGCTTAGTGAGTTTCCTAAATACCACATAATATATAATCGCAAAATACCACAAAACATACATATAATTTCCATGGGCTACCCTTATGGTCTTTTCCCTAGAATGCCACGGGCTACCCCTATGGCTTGATATCTAAGTGTCATGGGCTATCCCCATGCTCTAGCTTTCCATCAGCTACCCCCATGGTCTTCCATACAAGTATCACGGGCTACCCCCGAGGTCTTTCAGACAAGCAAACTCATAGTCAACTAGTATTCCACATGTCAAGTAATGGGTTGGCATCGGTGCCTTCGATCCATTAATATAGTGAGAAGACTCACCTACGTCTGCTGGTAATTACCAACTGCTCGGCTACTGCTCAAAATCTCAAACTGAATACACAAATTACCCAAATTAGAATTAGTTCACTGTGACATCCCCATTTTTACGGCCAGAAAAGACCGATTTTGTTTATGCTTTATAAAAATCAGAGTACTTCTTTTCATAAAAATCTTGCGGAATTTGTTCCCAGAAAAATACGATAAATACGTTATCAAAACATTTTTGAAGAAAAGTATTTTATTCATTTTAAAATGTTTGGGATGTCATTGTCAATACAGGAACATAAGCATAAACGGAACATACATTTATTTACACTAGTGATCTACATCTCTTTAATCTCTCAGTGTAATGCACTTCGTATCGAAGATTCAATATCAAACCTTATTATAACATTAACAGAAGGAAACCTAATGTTAATTTTTCCAAGTGTTTGGTTGTAGACGCTTTATCATGAATTTAAAAGATAATCTTTCCAAATTTCAAGTTAGAGCCAGTGAAGGAATATTTCCTGAATATTGTTAAAACTCTATCTCATATAGGTTGCTAAGCAAAATAATATAAAGGTTCGAAGTAATATTTAATATGACATTCGATGATTATTCTATTAAAAGAGTGGAAATTATTTTCCTTAGAATCCAATTCCTTTTAACTCAAAAGAAGATGTTGATCTAATTCTTAACTTTGATATTAATTATAATTTGATTTTTGGTATTTATGATAGGTCAATCAATGTTGAAGTGAATATTGAAGATAGTCAAGTTCCCGAAGCTTCACACATTCAGTTGACTCAATAATCATAGATGAGATAATTGATGAGTGTGTAACTTCGACACCAAATGATCTTGTCGAGGGGGAGAAACATTCGACACAAGTGATTGGTAATCTCAAGTCTGGTGTTTCACACGTGCACAAATTAGAGCACGAAATGAAATCCTTAATGTTCACCAAAATCTTTTTTATGCTCAATGTTATTATTTCAAAAATCAAAACTAAGATTGTTAAGATTGCATTGGAAAATCCAGATTAGGTTGCTACTATGCAAGCTGAAATGGATGAGTTTGATTGAAATACAGTTTGGAGATTGGTTCCTAAACCAAGAAGTGTTTCTATGATTGCTATTAAATGAGATTTTAAAAGCAATGTAGATTAGGAAGGTAATGTTGTTCGCAATAAAACATGACTTGTTGTTAAAGGTTATTGTCAACAAGAAAGTATTGGTTATGATTAAACCTTTGCTCTTGCGACAAGACTTTAAGTTATTCAAATTTTTCTTGCGTATGAAAATCACAAGAACTTTGATGTTCACCATATGGATGTTAAGTGTACTTTTCTTAATGGTGTACTCGAAGAAACTGTGTATGTTCAATAACCATCTGGGTTTGTCAATGATAAATTTACTAATCACTGTTACATTCTTAATAAGGTTGTTTGTGGCTTAAAACAAGCATCAAGGGCCTTGTATGCAACTTTAACCAAATTTTGAAGTTCTATAAATTTAATAAAGGATCAGTTGATTCTACATTATTTCTCAAGAAAGTAGGGGATCATCTCATGCTTGTTCCAATTTATGTAGAAGATATTATTTTTCATTCCATTAGCCTTGCTTTCTCAAAGGAATTTGAGGACTTGATTTGCTATTAGTTTGAGATGAGCATGATGGGCAAAACTAACTATTTCTTGGGGTTGAATATTCTCCAAAGAAAAGAAGGCATATTTATCAATCAAGAATCTTATACGAAGAATTTTCTTGAGCGATTTGGCATGACCAACTGATTAGATGTGGAAATACCTATGGTAGGTAGAAATCGACTGAGTCCATGTATGGATAAATTGGTTGTTGATATAAAGACATTGAATCATGACTGGTTCATTGTTATATTTAACTACATGTCAACATAATAGCATGTTTTATGTATGTAAGTATGTCAGGTAAGAGAACCACATCTCACTACTCTAAAGAATATTTTTTGATGTCTACATCGAACATTTATGCTTGGAAATTTGGTATCCTACTAAAAAAGGATTTTTCATTCAAGCCTATTCTAATGCTGATTTAGGTGGTTGTCAACTTGAGAGAAAAAGTACAACTGGCGGTTGTCAATTTCTTAATGGGAAACTGGTGAGTTTGCAATTGAAAACACAAATTGTAACATCCATAAAATTTGAGCCAAATTTAAAATTTTTAGAACATTTCAAAACCATTAAATGTTACAAAGTGTTTTCAAAATATTTCCATGTCAGAGTATCCCAAAAAATCAAAATCATAAAATGTGAGGAGTAGTACGATTTAGCCTTCGCCTTCCCACGATCATCTAATGTAACTAAAACCAAAACTGAAACTTTAATTCCCACAAAATACCCATACACACAACAATATACATATAATCACAAACAACATATTATGGGTCCACTCAACCATTGGGTTAGAATACCCCAGGCCCTCAACCATAAGTTTGGAATGCCAACATACTATGGGTCCAGTCATCCTCGGGATGGAAAACCCCAGGCCCACAACCATGGTGTTAGAATGCCCACATACTTCGAGTCCAATCATCCTCGGGATGGAATACTCATGACCCACAACTATAGGGTTGGAATGCCTAGGTCCGTTGGCTCTCGCACAAAGCAGATAAGCCTCAACCACCAATCAAATATGTGCACATATAACAAATAATCACATATCAGTCTATAGATAGACAAACCGATCCGACGGATCATAAGAGCATAATAACATCTTATCTACCAGGATACTGATCTAACATAACATAATAGCATAATACCATCATATCTACCACGATACTGATCTAACATATCTTACTAACATAACATATCAGGATAACAATCCAAAAGGGCCGACCTTAGTGCCTTAGACCCTTGAGTATAATAAGGAAACTTACCTAGCAAGTAGCTCGAAGTGATAAAGTCAAACTCCACCAAACACAACTCCAAGTCCAACACCTACATCAGCCAATGGTTAGCTTCCATAAATTCCCAATTACCAAAATAACCCTAGAAATCAAACTGGTCAACCCATGGTCAAATTCAAAGTCAATGGTCAAAGTTAACAGTCCATTTTGACCCAACTTGCCGAGTGCAGCTAGCAACTCGTTGAGTTTCTTAAGAACTCACAGGTCACCCAAAAACCTAATTGACTCGCTGAGTTTCCACCTAACTCCCCGAGTCCATGCGTGCCGAGATGTCTTGGAAAACCCTAATGAACTCGTCGAGTCTTCTTAGTGACTCACCGAGTTCATGCAAAATCAAATACATGAACCCTTCGTCTCATCGAGTCAGCTAAGCGACTCGTCGAGTTCATGCAGTCCATCATGTATATAGATGTTTCTAAGCCATCCAAATGCTCCATATTGCAGATCCAACCTCCTGAGACATGGTTTCCACGTGAAGTTGCAAACTTTACGTACATGCATAGTCCTAAATGCCAAAACCAGACTAAGTGAAAGGTTAACTTAAAGGGAAAGGCCCAAGCTTGCCAAGTCGCATAACTTTATGGCTATAGGGACCAAGGGGTGTCCAGATCTGAAGTTACAATTTCATATCTTGCCGTAATACTCGAAATGATTCCCAAATGTGGGAAAGATAGCCCTAAACCTAACCATGAAGAGATTTAGCTAAAGATAAACCAAAGTAACGACTTGTTACCTTCAAAATGATGTAAAGGTGAAGTACAGTTAGATTCATATGCTCCTTTTATCTCCAAGCTTCTTATACTTCACACCTTCTTCACACAAAGCACGAAAATCACTCTTAAGCCTCACAAACACTCAAGAACAGGGTAATATTGATTAGGGTTTCTCTCAGCCGTCAAGGGGGTGGTAGAGGACTGGAGAAAGGTACATAAGGTCCTTTAAATACGGTGAAAATCCTAAAAATTAGGGTTACATCTTCCGGCTCCTACTCGTCAAGTTTGGGTCCTCTGACTCGTCGAGTAGGTCCAATAATCCACGTAGGCTAACCCACTTCTACACGACGAGTTAGGGGCAACCGACTCATATGATTAGGTCCATAAATATGTCATATAATGGTTTAAACTTGTACCTGTGAGTCAGGGTGTTACAATTCTCCTCCACTTGAACTAAACTTCTTCCTCAAAGTCCACTGCGGCGAACAAGTCTGGGTAGTGCTCCCGCATCTCTGCCTCCAGCTCCCATGTCCACTCACATCCCCTCTTATTCTCCCACTGTACCTTTACCAAATGCACCTCCTTTTTATGTAGAACCTTTATCTTCCTCTCTAGAATGGCCACTGGCCTCTCCATATAATTCAGATGCTCATTGACTTGTATATCGTCTAATGGTACCACTGGCCAATCATCTGCTATGCACTTTCACAACTATGACACATGGAAAGTGTTGTGGAATTGACTAAGATCCTATGGAAGATCTAGCATGTATGCTACCTTGCCAACCCTGTCAATGATCCTAAATGGTCCGATGTATCGGGGACCCAGCTTCCCCCTCTTCCTGAAGCGAATCACACCCTTCCAGGGTGACACCTTCAGGAGTACCTTTTCACCGACATGAAATTCCAACTCAGATTGGCACCAGTCGGCATAGCTCTCCTGTCGACTCTGTGCGATTTTGCAACCGCTGTCTGATCTGCTGAATCATCTGGTAGTCTGCATAATTACCTCGGTCCGAACTATCACCCTGTGACCGACCCTACCCCAACAAACTGGGGTGCGACATCTTCGTCCATACAACAACTCAAATGGTGGAGCACCAATACTGGAATGAAAGATGTTGTTGTAGGAGAACTCTACAAGGGGTAGGTAGTAGTCCTAGCTCCCATCGGAGTCAATGACACAAGCACTCAGCATATCCTTAAGATTTTGTATGATCGTCTCCCTATGGCCGTTTGTCTGTGGATGATAGACTGTACTGAAGAGCATCCGCGTGCCCAGTTTGTCGTGGAACTTTTGCTAGAAACGGGAGGTAAAACGAACATCACGGTTTAAGACAATAGAGACCGGAACCCCATGGCAAGTAACAATCTCGCGGATATACAAGTTGACCAGCTTCTCCACCGATGAACTCTCCCTTATCCCTAAAAAGTGGGCACTCATGGTCAATAGATCCACACTGACCCAAATATCGTCGAATCCCTTCGACGTTCTCGGTAGCTTGGTGATAAAATCCATCGTGATCTATTCCCACTTCCACATGGGAACCTCTAGAGGTTACAGCTTACCATGCAGCCTCTAGTGCTCGTCCTTGACCATTCTGCAGGTCAGGCACCTCTCCATGTACCAAGTGATTTATCGCTTCATGCATGGCCATGAGTAACTCAGTCCCAAATCATGGTACATCTTGGTTGCCCCGGGTGAATAGAGAAGTGAGACATATGAGCCTCCTACAAAATAGTATGTTTGACCCCACCAGACATCGGAACCCAGAACCGACCACAATTGGTCAATAATCCCTGGCTATCTTGCACAAATCGGGTGTTCTCACCCCTAATCCTCTCAAGTTTCCAGTTCTCCTGACACATACCCTCTGCCTGAGCTTCCCTGATCAAGCTTACAAGTGAAGAATCCACTTATATCCTCATAGATGCCACTAGGGTAGAAGATCCTGCTGACTTGCGGCTCAGAGCATCCGCACCCACGTTCGCTTTACCTGGGTGGTAAAGGATCTCACGGTCGTAGTCCTTGACTACATCTAACCACCTGCACTGTCTCATCTTTAGGTTTGGTTGATCCATGATGTGTCTCAAGCTCTTGTGGTCCGTGTATATGGTGCAACGGACCCCATAGTGGTAATGTCTCCAAATCTTGAGAGCGAATACCACCTCTCCCAACTCTAGATTATGAGTAGGGTATCTCGTCTCGTGAAGCTTCAGTTGCCGCAATGTATAAGCTATCACCCATCCTCTTTACATGAGGACCACTCCTAGTCCAGTGATGGATGCATCACGGAACACCACAAAATTCTCAACTACCTCTAGGAGAGTCAATACTAGTGCCTCACATAATCGCGGTCAGAGGGTCTCAAACGCCCCTGCTGCTCGGGGGCCCACCGGAAATCAACCACCTTCCTCGTCAGACGAGTGAGAGGTACTACAATCTTGTAGAAATCCTATATGAATCCCCTATAGTACCCTGCTAACATCAAAAAGCTCCTAATATCCGAGAGAGAGTTCGGAACCTCCCACTGCATAACCGCCTCGATTTTGGCCGGATCGATCAAAATCCCCTCCTGGTTAACAAGGTGCCCAATGAACTTAACCTCTCGTAACCAAAACTCGCACTTCGAGAACTTGGCATACAACAGCTCTCACCTCAAAACTCCCAATAGCTCCTGAAGATGCTCCTTATGTTGCTCTCGGGTCTTGGAGTACACCAAGATATCATCTATGAACATAATAACCGAGCGATCAAGTATCAGCTTACAGAACCGATTCATCAGGTCCACAAATACCGTCAACGCGTTGTTGAGCCCAAACGGCATCACCACGAACTCATAATTTCCTTAACGAGTCTAGAACGCGGTCTTCCATACCTCAGGTTCATCATGGAGAACCAAGATGCTCCCTGCAACTGATCAAAAAGATCATCTAGCCTCAGAAGTGGATAACGGTTTTTCACCGTCAACTTGTTCAAATCCCGGTAGTCAATGCACATCCGGTGTGAACCATCCGTCATCCTGACGAAGAGGATTGGCTCTCCCCATGGATAACTTCTCGGAAAAATGACCTGCTTGCCTAGCAGTTCCTGTAACAGTGATGACAACTCTTGCATCTCAAGTGGTGCCAAACGGTACGACGCCTTGGCGATAGGGGCCACACCTGGCTATAGGTCGATCCTAAACTCGACCTGCCTCTTCGGAGGCACTCCAGGTAACTCCTCCGGAAACACATCAGCAAATTCCCTGACTACTAGAACCTCTGAAACTAAAATCAGATCGCTAGCCTGCGTATCCACCACATACGCTAAATTACTTGCACACTCGTGCTAAATGTACTGTCGAGCCCTGGTGGCTGAACAAAACCATGGTCCCAATCTCGTGCCCTTTCCATAGACAATCAGTTCTCCCCCACTTGGGGTTCGAACTACCACACACTGGCGCTCAAAGTCAATCATGGATCTGAAGCGACTAAGGTAATTCATACCCACAATCACACATACATCCCCCATGGGAATCAGAATCAAGTCGATCGGAAAAGATACCCCGAAGATCTCTAACACACAACACCGATAGACTGAAGAAGTAGAAACCCCATGTTTGTTAGAGATAGAGACTCAAAATGTACACGCTAGCTCTCTTACTGGCAATCTGAACTCGTTACTGAAAGACTAAGAAAAAAACGACCAACTCGCCCCGGAGTCAAATAATACCAAAGCAGGTAAGGAGTTTACTAAAAACGTACCTAATCATAGGTACAAACATCTAAGCATAAAACAAATAAAAACAGTAAGATGAGGGATAGAAACATATCAGCAACCACGTCTGGTGTTGCCTTGGCCTCCTCTGTAGTAAGCTGGAAGGCGCATCCCTGAGCAGTCGGGGGCGCTGCTCTACCCTGAATCCCTTCAGTAATCCTCAATGTAGCCGACATTGGAGCTTTCCCCGGCTTGGCGGATAGTAGGGGACACTAGGCCTTCAGATGGCCCACCTACTCATAATGGTAACAAAGTCGAACTCTAGGAGTTAGAGTCTGTTGTCTGCAATCCCTTGCAAGATGGCCTTGCTTGCCACATTTGTGGCACTCGCTCCCTACTCGACAAACTCCCGAATGAGCCTTCCTATAAATCCCACAAGTGCGGCCCGACTGTCCCCCATACATGTTATCGGCGGTCTTGGACCGCTTCGGCGCCGGCTGCGACTGCACTGAGGCCTGCCTCTGCTCGCATCACTGTAACTTAATCTCTATCTCACGCTGCCTAGTGGCCTCCAATAACTCCAGCAGTGTACCACATTGCTGGGTAGCAACAAACTGATGGATATCAGTCTTAAGCATGCTCAGATAACATGTCATCTGCGCCTGCTCAGAAGCAAACTCCAGGAAAAACATCGCCCTCTCAGTGAACATGCGAGTGATCTCTGTCACCGATTCCATGCCCTCTCTCAAATCCAAAAACTCTTGGGACAGCCGCTCATGCTCGGCCCATAGAATGTAGCGAGCGCGAAACATATCTATGAACTGCTCCTAAGTAACAACAACTCTACGGTAATCCTTTTACGACCCAGTCATCAACCTTCACCAGTCGTTTGCCCCAGACCTCAACAAGTTCAGGGCACATCTGACCTTCTGGTCAGCAGGACATGAGCACATGAAGAAACATCTCTCCGTGTCATACAACGACCTCATGGCTATGATCAGATCTTGAGTACCATCGAAAGTCGGGGGCTTCGTGTTATCAAAGTCCCGGTACTGAAAACCCTGACTGGCTCCTCCCCCTGCCGCTGTTACAGTCGTTGTAGCTATTGCGGCATCCGTCTCAACTAGGGCTGCATATCTGTCATCAAAATACTCCATCATGGCGGTCTTAATAGACCCAAACATCTCCGGAATTTGACCCCAGACAATCTCGACCACCTCCTCGCGGATGATCTCCCTGACACGATCCTCTATCAACACTGGCCCACCTTTGTCGATAGTCTCGGGCACTGTAGGGACATCCTGACCGCCCTGCCCTGATCCCGATCCGGATCCAGTCACAAAACACCTCATAACCACCATACTAAAAAATACACCAAGAAGATATCAGATAATCCACACAAATAACAGGGATCCAACTCCTAACTAAACCCTAGGGTTTGTGACTTCCTTGCCAAGCATATGGGTCATGTGCTTTCAGTAGTACGGGCCCATACTAGCTTCCACACCTACCCATATTTGTCTCAAGTATCATCACAACAACCTAACAATATACATATGCATGGTGATTACTCAATCCTCACTTCTAGAAGGAAGCTAACTATTTCATAACTGGTCTACTGATCTCGCACAACTCAACCACGAAACTTCCACCAACCCTTTAGCACTCGTTATGCTAGCCATACATAACGTTGGACCCTATAGACTTTCGAATACCTGATCCTACCCTAAACCCTTCATCAAAAAAGAACAGGAAATAAGGCTAAACCAAACATTCTCAGGCTATTAGATCTTAATTATGTACGGTTGTGATGCATACACTAAGCAACTACAGTAATGATGTCAATTTCATATAAAGAAAACCCTACGCTATTAGGCATCATACAATCATGCAATTCCTGAGAATCCCTAGCATAGTACTAGCATGTTGTTCTAACATATCAAAAAATCAAATAACTGCATGGTATTTTGGGGTCTACTTACTGGCTCTGACTGATTGCACGCTCTGGATCCTCTTTGAATTATTTTAAAAACCTTTTGAAAACCATTTTAGGAAATCTTTCCTTAATTTGATATTGAATTCAATCGAGTGTTCCTCCAATTCACTCAAACTAAGGCTCTGATACTAACTTGTAACATCCGTAAAATTTGAGCCAAATTTAAACTTTTTAAAACATTTCAAAACCATTAATTATTACAAAGTGTTTTCAAAATATTTCCATGTTAGAGTATCCCATAAATCAAAATCATAAAATGTGAGGAGCTGTATGATCACGCCTTCGCCTTCCCGCGATTATTTGATATACCTGAAACCAAAACTGAAACTGTAAGCCCGAAGCTTAGTGAGTTCCCACAAATTACCCATACACACAACAATATACATATAATCACAAATAGCATACTATGGGTCTAGTCAACCATCGGATTGGAATACCTCAGGCCCTCAACCATCAGGTCTAAATGCCAATATACTATGGGTCTAGTCATCCTAGGGATGGAATAGCCCAGTCCCACAACCATCAGGATGGAATGCCCACATACTACAAGTCTAATCATCCTCAAGGTGGAATACTCAAGGCTCACAACCATTGGATTAAAATGCCCAGGTCTGTTGGCTCTCACACAAAGCAGATAAGCCTCAACCACCAATCAAATATGTGCACATATAACAGATAATCACATAACACTCTATAGACAGACAAACTGATCTAACGGATCATAACAGCATAATAACATCTTATCTACCAGGATACTGATATAACATAACATAATAGCATAATACCATACTATCTACCAGGATACTGATCTAATGAATCTTACTAACATAACATATCGGGATAACAATTCAAAAGGGCCGACCTTGGTGCCTTAGACCCTTGAGTATAGTGAGGAAAACTCACCTCACAAGTAGCTCGAAGTGATAAAGTCAAACTCCACCAAACACAACTCCAAGTCCAACACCTACATCTACCAATGGTTCACTTCCATAAATTCCCAATTACCAAAATAACCGCAGAAATCAAACTGGTCAACCCTAGGTCAAAGTCAAAGTCAACGGTCAAAGTTAACAGTCCATTTTGACCCGACTCGTCAAGTGTAGCTATCAACTTGTCGAGTTCCTTAAGAACTCAAAAGTCCCTAAAACCCTAATTGACTCACCGAGTTTCCACCCAACTCGTTGATTCCATGCATGCCCAGATGTCGGGGAAAACCGCAACTGAGTCATCGAGTCCTCCTAGTGACTCACCGAGTTCATGCAGAATCAAATACGGGAACCCTTCGTCCGACTCGCCGAGTCGGCTAAGCGACTCATTGAATTCATGCAGTCCATCACTTATATAGATGTTTCTAAGCCACCCCAAATCTCCATATGGCAGATCCAACCTCCTAGGACATGGTTTCCACGTAAAGTTGCAAACTTTACGTACGTGCATTGTCCTAAATGCCAAAACCAGACTAAGGGAAAGGTTAAATCGAAGGGAAAGTCCCAATCTTGGTAAATCTCATAACTTTATAGCTATAGGGACTAAAGGGTTTCCAGATGTGAAGTTACAACTTCAGATGTTGCCGCAATACTCGAAATGAATCCCAAATGTACTAAAGATGACCCTAAACCCAACCATGAAGAGATTTAGCTAAAGATAAACCAAGGTAATGACTTGTTACCTTCAAAATGATGCAAAGGTGAAGTAGAGTCAGATCAACAAGCTCCTTTTTTCTCTAAGCTTCTTATACTTCACACCTTCTTCACACAAAGCACCAAAATCTATCTTAAACCTCATAAACACTCAAGAACAAGGTAATATTGATTAGGGTTTCTCTGAGCTATCAAGGGGGTGCGAAAGGGATGAAGGAAGGGACTTAAGGTCCTTTAAATATGGTGCAAACCCTAAAAATTAGGGTTTCATCTTCCAGCTCCTACTCGTCAAGTCCGGGTCCTCCGACTCGTCAAGTAGATCCAATAATCTGCGTGGGTTACCTGCCTCTACATGATGAGTTAAGGGGAAACAAACTTGTCAAGTAGGTGCATAAATATGTCATCTAATTCTTAAAACTTGTACCTGGGAGTCGGGGTGTTACACAAAAAACTGTGTTAATATCTACTGAAGAGGTGGAGTTTGGTGTTGTTGTTGCTGCATGCACTTTGCAAGTTATATAGATACAAAGTCAGTTGCATGACTATGCAATCAATATGAAGAAAATTGCTTAATTGTCTGATTCTTTGAGTGCAATGCACATATATCATAAATTGATTCAACATTCAATATAAAACATATTGATTTTAGATACCATTTCTTCAAAGATCATGTCGAAGATGGAAATATTGAAGCTTATTTTGTGAATACCACATATCAACTTGCGGAAATTTCTACCAAACCAGTTAAGGAAATATCATTCTTAAGAATCTTAAATGGATTGGGAATTATGGAATCATGTTACGTACCAAAATCAAGCTAAAGATTGTAGTGTTGATAATAATGTTGATTTTTCTTAATGCATATTTTGATATGCATGCAACTTTGCAATGTTCGTTGAATAATTCAGAAGTTGTTGTTCATGTTTAGAACTTCACAGAGCTTTGCATTTGCAATTTGCGCTGAATCATTCGGAGTTACTAGCTTACAATCAAAGTTTTTGTAGAATTCTCATTTTATTCTTAATATTTTTTATTCTTGTTGAAAAATTAAAAATACCAAAAAATGTTTTTCTTTTGTGTATTTCAAAAATCAAAAATTCCAAAAAAAATTTCTTTATTTCTGTCTATTAAAAAATATTTTTCTTTTCATTTTGATTTTGCACATCATGGAATTGACGGAAGCACAAACCATAATTTTTGGTTAAACCTTGACATTTTGAGTTTACACCAACTTATAATTTTGGTTATTTGAAAATTGTTTTAATGATCAATTTTGTTTTAACCATGAATTTGAGAGAGACTCGATTGTCTATCTTCTTGTACTATGCAGACTCTTCGACGCATTACCCATAAGATTTTTCGTCAAAACCAACTAGAATCGAGGTGTGCCCAAACTTTGTGTTTATGATTTTCAAATAATTATCAGCATGATGAAAATGAAACCCACCAATCAATACACTTTAAGGAATTAGCGATGGACAATTCATTGTTCTAGATTTTACAAAGGAATTAACAAAAGAAACTTCTTATAGTTATGCCTTTGCATGATGTTCAAAATGACATTATCATTATTATGCATGGTCTTTTACTAAAATTGACCAATACCATGTCATTACTACCTAAGAAGATCAAGGTTTTGTTTACATGAAATGAGATTTTTGTTTGAACATTTTTTTTGTCCTTTTTATTACTTCCAATCAAATCCATGATTACTTCAAATCAATTACATTGATCCCTCATTGTTTTTCGTACATTGTTTTGTTCTTATGTTAAATTGCAAACATGTTTGAAAATGTAGAATACCCTTAATACTGAGTAAAAGAGGCCCTTTGATACTTCTCTATAAGTATTTGATTGTAATTCATGAGAAACCACACAAACACTTTGATATCTTTGTTGATATCTAGGGAAGAGGTTTTTCCCCGGATCTTACTACCTTTATATTGAAGTAATATTTGATATCACGACTTATCCAAAGTTTTCTTCAAATTGATTGTACCTTTTTCTTTGGAACATAATTGCACTAGAATCCTTGAGGTTACAAGTAATACCATCTTGTACCAGGATTCTACAAAGTCTGTTTCATGATTCCATGTATTCTACCTATAAGTGGATGAAATGCAACCCTCTCAATAATAAATATCAAAGACTGTTTCATGTTCGATAATCAGTTGCTAATATTTTCAGTTATGGGAACACTATGTGACCACTTTGGAGTAGGTCATACACTATTGTTTCTTTCTCTTTGATCGAGGGGAAAAACTTATGAATATTACATGTGTTGGATAATGACGATGTCTCTTTAGTTTTTTCACTCTACACGTGGCGATTTTTATTGGTTAAGGGTTCAAATTAAAAGTTGAAGCTACTTATAAAAAGGGTTTTGACTGTTCTTATGAAGTTTTCTAACCTCCGTATTTCTCTCAAGAACGGTAACCTTAAATCGTTCAAGTTTTCTACAAAAGTCTTAACGTAAATCCTCATCATGTCTAATGTCGATCAGTTTAACACTACTGATGAAGAATGGTCAAATCCTCAAATGTAGATCCAGTCTAATAGCATTTGGTTTAATCTTGATCTTGCTCCCTATCATGAAGAATTGAAGATGCTTGTTTATTGTTTCAATGATGATGTTCTTTATTATGCGTTAACTACTTCCTTTGCCATTCCGATGAAGTGATTATCCTTAGCTTGTTCAACTATTTTCTACATCAAGGATTGTGAACTGATTACGTTTCAGATGGAAAAAAAGGCAAGAAGAATATCACTAAGATACAGTTTACTCATATTATGAAGCTTAAATCTAAAGGTCTGTTTGAAACTCTAACGCTTGATCACGTTCTTTCTATGTTAAATGAAATGAGGCATTACCTCCTATTACTCTTATCAGTGCTTTTCACAAATCTAATTTACCTTTTATATGGTGTTTTTGTTGGATTAGGTGTCTAAGATATTAACTAAATTACTATAAACTTAAATTATTAGCAAAGTCCTTTTGGTTGCCCTCAATCCTAGTAAGAGATTGGAATGCTATTGGGAGGGGGAGAGAGAGAGAGAGAGAGAGAGAGAGAGACTGATTTATTAATTTATTATATGAGTAATATAATAATTAAAAATCAAAATAAATAATTTATTAATATGTTTTGAGAAAAATATATTAATTCCAACCTGTATTCTTTAATTATAAATTAATTAGAAATTAACTAGAATTAATTTTGGGATTAATTGGAATAATTAAAAGTGGAAGGACTAAAGGTGACAATGTTCAAAAGATTGGCATTGACCAATTCTAAAACCTCCCTAGGGTTGGACGAATTCTATGGGGGGTTTTGGAAGGTTTCTAGAGCTTATCTTGGGCTTGTAAGGAAACATGGGGGAAAGCAAAAAGGATTACGCTTATCCAAGGAAACATACCTTATCCAAGCCCCTTTAGCACCTATATAAATGTTCCTTATGCGTCACATTTTCAACACTCATTATTCCTCTAAAAATTCTGAAAATGCTCCTCCCTCTACTCTCTCTTCAATTACCTCCAACTTCTAGTGTTTGGGTGTGAGCCATTAGAGACACGACATTTCTGGTGCTGGCTTTTTGAAGTTCCACAAAGAAGGAAATCAAGTTCATTTACAATAAAAAAAACTAAAAGGTATGTTTTCTAATAACCCTTATCCAATTTCAAAAATAGCAATCTACTTTAGGATTCTTGATTTCAAATTTTTGTTTGCATATCATACTGAGAACATAGATCCTTTAGGGTGTATGCAAATTTAAGGTTGTATATTTTCCCCCAAAAATATGATTTTTGTGATCTATAAAACCCATCAGTGGTATCAGAGCACATGTTCCCCGTAATCTTACACAAATTTGAATAAGGTCAAAAACCCTTTTGATGGTCTTCGATTTGGGCAAGGATTTTAGAACTCCTAACCTCCTTCTTTAATTTTTGAAATTGCTAGAGTTTTGGTAGGGTTTCTTTGTTTTGGATAATTATTAGTTTTAAATGCCTTAAAATTGGAGTATTATTTATTTGGTAAATCCCAAAACTTAATTTCTAAATTAGAGGGTATTAGCTTTTGATTACAATATATTTGATTAATTGATTAATAGTAAATAAATTGTTTAATCATTATTGGTTTAATTTAAACTGAATTAATTTTATTAATTTTAAAATTTGTAAATTAAACCTACTATTTTTGAAAAAGGTTTTTAAAATACACCTTATATATATATATATATATATATATATATATATATATATAATATTATAAGTTAATTACCATATGTATAAGCCTAAGTCATTTGTATCTCTAGTATGCCTCATTCACAAAGCCGAACTATAAGGGGTATAAGGAAACTGCCTATAAAATGGTAGTTAAATGAGTGTTCACTCTCATCCACTACTTCCTTGTTTGGTGGAATGTCGTTAACAGAATGCATCTGATAGGACATTAAGTTCTTTAAAAGTATAATTCTATTAAAGTAACTAAAACATCTTTTATAAAACTAACTCTTAGTTCTTCAGGAAAATGTCAAAATTATACGAATCCATAAAATTGCACATTATACTTTATAGTAGTTAGTGGAACGTGTGTGGTTAATTGACACACTAATAGTGACTATAAAGAGTAATAATGAGCATCTAAAAATTATCATTAATTAATGGTTCGTGTGTGGTTAATCGGAACACTAAAATGAGATGACAAATAACATCGAGAGTGACAAGCATATTTGTATGGTTATTCACATCTAGTTTGTGATCTTCGGTATCCCAGTCACGAATAGTAGAGCATAAGTTGAGATTAAACATGTCATTGAGAGACTCAATGAATCTCCGAAGATTTAGGAATTTCATAGTTCGCAATTTGTGAATTCCTTTTACCTACCTTCATAAATTCGCAATAAGATTACAACATCCCTCTTCATATTTGTAAATTTTTATTTTAGATCTTAGCTTTAATCATTTACTATGGGTTAAATATTAAGGATAAATGTCATCTAACTAAAAGTATTCTTTTTCTCTATAGATTGTTGAATATTTGAGATATTGAAACTGATTTGGCATCTTTGGTTATTTAGGGAAGCCTTTTTAGGGTTTTATATTTATGGTAAATATTTTATGTTCCCTATAAATAATCATTAGGTTAGCTTTTGATGTAAGCTTTTTCCCGATTAAGGTTTTTCTTTGTACGTTCATATCAAAATCAATGTACACAAAACCTTGGACAGATTACTTGCATATGATGGTGATTGATTCATGATTGTTCTTGATATTCCACATTTTTCACCTCAGATTTATTCGTCACAAGTGGTATCAGAGCGGTTCAGGTAGATCTCAGCGATTATTACAATAATCGATCTTGTTTATGGAGATATTTTTTTTTCGAGAATCTCACCTTGTTCTTCAAGTTTTGCATCTTTTTTGAAAAGAAAAGTATAATGGCTCGTTTTATTGCAAAATCTTGTTCATCTATGCTGTCTTCTACACATTCTTTCTTCTAATTTGTTCTTAGTTCGTGTTTTGGAAGAGAAATTGAAGAAGAATTTCGTGTTTTTTTCTCATATTCATGTTTAGATCTACTTTATTTCTCTAAAAATCATCTCAGATCTATTTTCTCTCTCTAGAAATATTATCAGATCTACTTTCTCTCTCTTCAAGTTCAGCTTCTTGTTAAAGATCCAATGGATCGTTTATTCTTTGACTCTATTTTAGAACTTGGATTAAATGTTACTAAACCAATCTATGGTGTCAAAAAAGTGACTATGTTTCATATTCTTGGTAAATATCTGTTGATGGATGTTACTGAGTTATATAATCTTTTTGTTGATCGAAAAATATCTGAATATTCATGTGTTGATATGGGTGAGTTACAAAAGGATGAGAGAATAGTAGAACAATTTTCTATTATCCATAGACATTTAAATCGAGAAAATAAACAACAGATTTCGAAGATGAAAATAGCTGAGAAGATAGAGAAAGTTGTTCTTGATGTTCTTGGTGTTCTTGGTAAAGTTCAGAATTTTCTTCATGTTTCTAAAGAAAAAGTGACTTCATATGTACTGTTGAGGGGAGTCAAGTGGTTTAAGTTTTTCAGAAGTGTTACATTCCAAATTTGGTACTTTAGAAGATGAATCTCAAAGAGATTCTTCTGAAATCGTGAACGTGAAGTTTTGTTCAATTGGAACTCAAATAGATGATTTTTTATGTTCTGATGATATTTTTGAAGGAATGATTCCTTACAGAAAGCCAACAATTCAAGATGTTCAAATTTACCAATCTCCAAAAGTTTGTGTACCAAAGGCTTGTGATGTTCAGAATCTAAAATGTAATGAACATGTTCAGATCCGAAAATCATATTTGAAGCCTCATAATCTTAAAAGAAAGAGGAAGAAGAGGAACAAGAGTAAAATAAGGAAGGTTTGGATGCATAAGGTACAAGTACCTAATGCATGTGAAAAGGTTCATAAAGCTGAAGTCAAGAATGTTCAAAGAAAATTCAATTCTCATTTTTCTTCAGATGAATATGTTAGAAGTAGGAGAAAAGAGACAATAGTATTTGGTTGGTTTAACGATGTTTTTGGAAAGTTTTGTTTTCCAACTAAAAAGCGGGTATTATTTTCAGAAGATGATTGATTATGTTCAAATAAATGAGTCTGCAAGAAACCAACTTCAATCTAGAATCTTAAATGGGTACCAAAGGTCTCATAAAAGTTTATCTTAAAATTTTTGAAAACTGTGACAAAATCTGGTGAAAATTCAGTCAAATATATGAAATTGTTTTGAAGAAATCAATTTGTATTGATTTTTAATGGTTGGTAATGACAAAATGGTGAAATGTTGAAAAAGTGGGTGAAAAAGGACATTTTCGGCAAAAAGAGGGTTGCCATCTGACACATTTCCGCAAAAGGGGTGTAAGGTAGTCAGTGTACTCTAACAGGAGGTTCAGATTCGGAACTAATGAAAAATGGGGGTTATATTTGGAATTTATTGAAACTTTGGTCATAATTTGTTAATTTCGGCATTGTGGGCATAATCTGCCATTTCTTTCAATTACAAGGGATCATTTCTGAGGATTTGTTCAATAGCTTAAGTTCGTTCCTGTGAAACGGAGTTGACGAATAAAATCAGATTCGGAAGTCACAATCTCGGAATTAACGGACAAATTCGCAACCCAAAATCAATACTCGGAACCGGAGACTCGTATTCGAAAATTGTTCTCCAAATTGATTTTGAATCTCTCCGAACACTCGGAGTCATTCGTAGTTCTGCTGTCGGAGTTTATGCGTTCGGAGTTTACTGTTGATCAGAACCAATAATCACATACGAATCTTTCTTATTCTAAATTCGCAATTGTCGATTCGAAATTCAAATTATTCTAAATTCGTGATTGTCGTTCGGAGTTTACTGGCATCGGAAGTTTGAGATAGAAATTAACTCGATAGGAGATAAATTGTTTTGACTTTTTGAGTCAACAGCGTGTTTGTAACTGATTCAATGGAAGAAGACGCTTCAGTTTTCAATTCAGTCCCTTCGTCTTTACACAAATGACAGTTACTACCCCAGCTCTAAAAATTCTATACAAATTAAATGGATTTTTACCATTTTAACCCCTTCTTATCAAAATATTTTCACTTCTTATCCTTTTCTTTGGTCTTATTCTTTTCAAACCCTTCTAAATACTTGCTTCTTATTCTTTTCTTTTTGTCTAATATTCAAAACCAAAAAACACAAATTAATTTTTGTTATCTTTCCGGTTTTAATTTTTGAGAATCGTGAATATTCAAAAAGGATTGATTTCATCAAATTTGACGGGTTTTGGAGATCTATTTTGGCAAGCTCGCTACTTATCACAGAGCAGGGTATACGACTTACTCTATGAGATAACAAAGATTGTTGGTCATTCTTCTTAACTTTCCACATTCTCTCGATGGTATTTGTTGAAGATTCAAGGGGGAGTTCATATTTGGAAGTTAATATTTGTTTCTCTTGCTTCGAAGACCCCGTGTACCGATGAGTCTTAGAATTTAAGGGGAGAAATGCCAAGAAGATCGAAAATAGTGATCTTCATCAATTTCAACATCTAGGGGAGATTGTTGAGTATTTGAGATATTGAAATTGATTTGGCATCTTTGGTTATTTAGGGAAGCCTTTTTAGGGTTTTATACTAATGGTAAATATTTTATGTTCCTTATAAATAATCATTAGGTTAGCTTTTGATGTAATCTTTTTCCTGATTAAGGTTTTCCGTGTACGTTCAAATCAAAATCAATATACACAAACCCTTTGACAGATTACTTGCATATGATGGTGATTGATTCATTATATTTCTTGATATTCTTCATTCCTCTTCTCGGATTTATTCGTAACATAGATGTCTACTACTGTTGATTCTTGTGCTCCATCGTCATCTACCCACCACTCTAGTTTTTCCTTATTATCTGTCGTGTCCAAAGTAAACTTTGATGGCTCCAACTATAATGATTGGATGTGCAACATAAGTACGCCTCTTCGATTCATGGGCCAAGAGCATGTCCTTGAAGAAAAACTCATTGAAGTTGATGAAAACACTGCTACTCCTAAACAACTAGCCTCCTACAGAAAAGACTAAGATGATGCAACAAAAGTTTCTTATCATGGTCGCCATAATGACTCCTGAATTACAGAGGTTATATGAGGACTACTAGCCATTTGAGATGAACAATGACGTTGTGGAAAAGTACCATAAGAGAGCTCGTCAAGAGAACTTTAAAGTGGTCAAGGCTCTCTTGGTTTGCAAGATGGAAGAGGGAGAGTCTGTCTGCAAACATGTACAGAGAATGCAAGGATACGTGGAGCGTCTCGTTAAGCTCAATGTGCATTTTGATGAGGAGTTGGCCATTGACATGGCCTTAAACTCCTTTCTAAGTTGTTATGATCAGTTGATATTAGCATATCATTTGAACAACACAGAAACCACATTGGCTCAACTCCTTAACTTGCTACAGACTGTTGAGTCGAGATTAAAGGGGTACTAATGCTCCCGTTCTTGCTAATGAAAAGGGAAAAGGGAAGAAAAGGAAGGTTTTTTTTTCCAAAGATAATTGGAAGAACAAGGCCCATGTAAGGTCATATTGCAATGGAACAAAGGCGAAGATGAACTAAGACATTCCAACTGTTAGTGACCCCCAAAGAGGCCACTTCTTTCTATTGGAATAAAAGGGCCATTGGAAGAGGAGTTTCCCCAAAATACTTACAAAACAATAAGGATCGTAAGGTGAAGTCATCGTTGATAGGTATATATACTATTCAAACTAATAACTTACCATCTACTCATTCTTGGTTCCTTGATACAGGATATGGTTTTCACATTTGTTCTGATTTGCAAGGGCTAAAAGAAAGTGATGAGGTAGAGCATGGAAAGATGAATCTGCTCATAGGAAATAGGCAACCTTCTCATGTTACCAATATTAGGAGTTATCAATCTTCTCATTTAAACAAGGTTTTCGCTTCTTTTTTGATGATTTAAATGGTTCAATTCTAGTTTATAAAAATGGCATTTTATTTTTTAAGATTTACCTTGTAATGGTGTCTATGAAATTATGACTTGTGTTGATAGCTTAGACAATAGTGCATTTCATATTGATTCGTCTAATGGATTAGATAAGGAATGCTTGTGGCATTTTCCTCATGGACACATCAACAAGAAACGCATCGCCCAACTCCAAAAGATGGACTGTTTGAAACATTTGACCTTAGGACAAATGATGAGTGAGAATCTTTTCTTTTGGGAAAGATGACAAAATCACCTTTAACTAGATCTTGTGAAAGAGGTGAATGGTTGTTGGATCTTATACACATAGATGTGCGTGGCGCTTCAGATCCACCAAAAGGGATGATAATCGATTTTATGTAACGTTTACATATGATTTTAGTAGATATGGTTATATCTAGTTTATCAAACATAAATCAGAAACCTTTGACAAGTTCAAACAATTTAAACATGGCCTCGAGAATCATTTAGGTAGGAAGATAAAGATACTTCGATACGATAGAGGAGGATAGTATCTTAGTATTGAGTTCCACGACTACCTCAAGGAATGTGGAACTGTTTCACAATTGACTCGTCCTAATAAACCACAAATTAAGTGTGTAGCTGAGAGGCACAAGCAAACCTTATTCGACATGGTTCATTTCATGATGAGTTGAGCCACTCTTCCCATTTCCTTCTAGGATATGCCTTAGAGATAACCGCCCATATCCTTAATCTTACCCCAACAAAAAATGTTGCCAGAACACCTCACGAGATGTGGACAAGGAAAGTTCCCTCGTTAGCACATATCAAAGTCCGGGGTTGTGAAACTTTTGTTAGACGAAGGACTCATGAAAATATAGAAGACAAAAGTGAGAGATGTATTTTTATTGTCTACTGACAAAACTCCTTTGAATATTTGTTCTACAGACCTAGTGAAAACATGGTCTTTGTAGAACGAAGATTTCACGAGAGAGCTCATATGCATAGAGGATAGTGGCAGCACAATTGACCTTGAAGAGATTATAGAGTCAACCAATGAAGGAACCTTAGAAGATGCTAACACTCAACCAGAGGAAGAAATTCCATTTTAGCCGGTTGACAATTCATTAGATCTTTGACGTTCCAGTAGAGTTAGCATGCCTCCTGAGTTCTATGGTTTCCATATAACTTCATATGGTGATACGTTTATCAATGATCAAACATTGATAAACCTACATGAGGCAGCTAACTATAAGGAAGGAATGGTAGGCCATGAGGCATCCAAATGGAAATAGGAAATGAACAACGAGATCAAATCCATGTATGACAACGAAGCTTAGAATTTCATTGATCAATGACATGGTCAAAAAGTGGTTGGTTGCAAATGGATCTTCTAGAAGAAGACTGACATTGATTGAAATGTGCACACTTTCAAGGCACGACTGGTTGCGAAGGTCTTTAGTCAAACCCAAGGGGTTGATTATGATGAGACCTTCTCACTAGTAGCTATGATAAAATATATTAGAATAATGCTTGCCATAGATGCCTTTCATGATTATGAAATTTGGCAAATGGATATCAAAAGCACTTTCCTTAATGTGCTCATACAAACCCTAATGCTTGGATCTAGGTTTCTCTACTGTACATGCAATTCATCCAAGACTATAAACCCTAAATCTAGCATATGATAATCCATATTAACATAATAATGGGTTTAAGATATTACCTTGATTGTTATGTAACAACAACAATTACAATTCCTCCCTGTAATGACTTTAGAAAGCTTAGAGTCACAAATGTCACTCCTCTAATGGTTCACAAACACCAAGAGCAAGAGGATGAAGAAGAGAAGAGAAGGAGGCTGCCCAAAATCGTCCAAAACCCTAGAGAACTAGTTCATCATGTTTTTGTGGCTTAAGGGTGCTATTTTTACATGTAGGCTATTAGGATTTTAAACTAGGAAACCCTGATCTGACTGCTTAAGCCCTAAGCAGCCCATGGATTCCTTTCTTAAAGGCCTTGGACGATTTCCAATGGGTTTCCCCATAGAATTCATCTAACCTTATAATATAAGGTAATCCATAGCCCAATTGCAATTATCTTATAATTACAATTCCAGTCCCTTAAGTTTAATTAATCTCTTTTAGCCACAAAATTAACTATCAATTATTTCTTGACTAATATTAGTTAAACAATATGATTTCTCCTTTAATATATTATTCCCATAATATATTAATAAATCATATTTAATCCTTTCTCCATAATTCATCCTATCAAGTTGCTTTGGTGAAGGCAACCCAAAAGGACCATGCACCATCGGGTCAAGTTCATACCAAAATAGTTATGGACTTAGACACTAATCCAACAGTCTCCCACTTGGATAAGTCTAATAACTATTCTACATATGACTTCAGATCCTGATCTGCAATCGTAGCTTTCTAAAGCCGCCGTCAACTCTGATCCTATCAGATACGCATGTCCTTTAGATAAGGGATCATATATTCCTCCATTCTAGATATTGTAAGACATGAACTCTAATCATTCTCTCTATACTATTTCCCGACTTCTGATTTATGACGACTGACTAATTGAACAAATCAAATTAACCCTAGATCGGCCGAGCATTTACGTTTGTTATCACTAAATCATCGAGGGGCCCAAAGACATCACTTTTATTCTACTTTGGATAAAAAGAACGGATAAACTTTGACTCAATGTTCGCTTGCACTCACTTACTGAATCACACACACCAATATGTTTTATGACATCCAGTTACTGGTGCGTTTACATATTATCAATGTGCAACCGATTTCCAAGATAAAACTCACACATCTTGGTTTCAAGAATATAAGATGTTATCGTCTCACCAATCACTCGTGATAAAATCCATGAAGTGATCCAAGTGAGCGTGGGTTTAATCCAATGCTCAAATCATATTCATAAGCACTCATGAACGTTGCAGCAAACATTTGCTTATGTCTAATGCTCTTTAGACAATCCACACACCAATTCATGACAGTCTTTATTCATACCTACTTCCAATATATGAAAGACTGTGGTCCATTTGAATAATTTGACTGTTCTAAACCAATTAAATTATTCAGGAAGTCAAAACATGCAAAGTGAAACACAAGAATAATACTAATCCTATATGGCCTCAAACCTTTGAGTATAATTAAAACACCTTTTATTTATCACCATATCAATTACTCATTATTTGTTGTTTCGGGTAATCAACTTCTTACTTGAATTATTACACTTGTCCCATGCTCTTATCATGCACACAATGTTTACTTATGGTTCTTACTTTGTGAAATAGATCAAATGAACACATTTCCAATCATACTCATTTCACAACTCCAAATCCTTTTTCATAAGTGAAAGAATATCAAATTCTTGCCACTTATAGAATATGTTAGATTCTAACATTTTATGCAATGATCCTTTTCGTAATGTCATAGCACAAAAAGTCACAAAGACTATTGCCAATGATATTACAAAGTCCTCTATCGGAGATTGTTACAATACAATTCCTTAGATATGATGTCTCTCACTTCAAGTACATTCCTTTGAACATCCTTTGCATAAAAGTTTCTAATCTAGACATAGATTTTCAATATTCAATTCCCAATATGGACACGTTTCCATATTTTCCATATGACAACTCATTCTTAATAGAATCTTATCTATTCATAATAAAGTCGATATGCTCCATCCAATATCATACTTCCAACTACTCACAAGCGACCAATCCTCGGCAAACCTTGGATTGTCCTTTGATAGTTGTTTAATTATCTTAGTCAAAACCGATTCTTGTCCTTTTTTCCTCTAAATGCGCTAGACATTTGGAAAATTTTAGAATGGTCAAATATTATAGCATTTGCAATCGATCCTATACCCGAAGCATATGGGACACGATGCACGATGTCTTACATGAAGATTTAATACTTTATCAATCTTCTACCATAATATTTTACGTGCTACGTTCTCATAATTCAAAATATAAAGAGGAATGTTGTAATCATAATCGAAATTTAAGAACGCACTATGTATACTTTGACTAAATATATTAAAATTTCTCAATCTAAGCTTTAGATTTTGAAACGAAGTACAATATTCTCTCCCTTAATAATAGAAAAACAACTTTATATCCTTACTACTTTGCAAAGTATAACCCTTGTTTTCTATAATTAATATTGTTAACTTGCAATACTGGCCTAAATAATCATAACATTTATGCTCCCACTATCATGATGATTATTATCAACATAACACTTATGCTCCCACTAGCTTGGACATGTATTCAGAAAATAGTTTAACTTACAGAAAAAAAATACCTATTCAATTTCTTAAGTTCATGTTTCTAATACTTAATGCTTTGATAATCCTTTATCAAGGCTTCTTAATATCATAAACCTTTATCCAAGATAGCTCATATGTGTCTTAAACTATTAAGACTAATTGCGAAATCTCACAATTCAAATCATGGAGAGGGATACCATAACCATAATCAAATTTGAGAATGCAATTTTACAATTGCTATCTTCTTAAAATCTCTCCTAGTGAAAGCATTTTCTCACAGTCATTTTCATGAAAAAAAATCTTATGACACTTAGATTTTAATGGTGTATGTGTTCCTATCCATGTGAATTTGTCAAAACCAAGGTTTACAATAAATTCAAGCTCATATGGACCGAACTTTCTTAATCTTGATTTCTTGCCTTATGGTAGCACAGCTGCCCACCATGTCTTCCAAGTAGTTAAGCAGCTCACCTTTTCCTATCAATGTACTTTTCATTGATCAAGGTGCCTGCCTTTTATGCGTTCAAATGACAACTCATAGAACTCATATGCATAATTAACTTAATTGGAATGGCATAGAAACAAAAATAGTGTCAACACGATAGGTTGTAAACCTCAACTTGTGTGCTAGTGATGATCGATAAGGTTTATTTTGATTTGTTCTTGAAACCCTTCAAGACCATTAAGACTCCCACTGAATCCTTGACATATAAGATTCTCTTGTCAATAAACATTTATTGACAAACAAATATTCAAGAGTTAGTGTAGTTTTTATCAAAACACTTCATAAATTGGTCCTAGTTGGTCTTTGTCTTATCACAACTTTCCACATTTGATGAATGTTATAAACCTTCTTAACACTTATCACTCAATGTCAAAATCTTAACTCTAAGACTTGTTTTGGAACGAAGTATGATTGACTTCTTGATTTAACCATTTCTTCAATTCTTGATTCAACCATTTCTTCAATTCTTGATTCCTCTTCTTAGACACACAATTGTACTAAGACTTACTTAGAGGATCAATTGAGATATGGTTCTTAATCATTAAGACCTATCATAAAGCATAAAAGTTACTCTCCCTTCTTCTTAGAATGGAGAAACTTTTATCTTTCTGCCTACTTGATTCTTCTTGTTCGTTCTGCTATTGATTAAACCATTTTCAATCAATTCAGAATTACACTTAATCTTATAAGTATAATCATATTTACTAAACCTTTATTAAATCATGACGAATATCTTGGTTACTCTTATGGTGGACTTGATCAATACGCAACTTTGTGTACTTGATCTCCTAGTCCTTCACTTGACACTTTGTCAATGAATTAGTCTAATTTCCAAATATGAGATTTTTCATTCATCGTGCAACCAAGTTGCATGATTCCAAGTTTCTGTCCACTTGAGACTTGGGCAATGAGAAACTCTCCTTATTTGGTAATTTTTTTGACATTTTCATAATTAAGAATCAAATCCATTATTGCTAATAATAGAAACATTCAAACATCAATTTTTCATACATGCCATTGCAAGGATAAATAAATAATATAAAGTCAAAATTTATTTTATTGCAGAAAAATTTTGTCCTTACAATGTAATTCATTGAAAAACTATGCTAATACATATTTCTTAGCAATCTAATTCTAAATCTAAGTAGTAGCTCAAGAATCTAATCTTCAAATAATCCGATCGAAATCCATTTCTTCACGGTTAGATTCTGCTCACTTCTTCCCTTAAGCTTCCTCTCCTTTCTTCGATCCTACAAAACATCAATTGTAATCTTATCACATTATGTATTAAGAATCTAGAATAGGAGCTTAAAAGAGTTAGTCAATGGATTTTACCTAAAGTAGAGCCATACGTTTTGACTCTCCCATCTCTTAGATCTCTTAGGTAAATAGGGCAGCTTCGTCTCCCATGCCCCTTCTCTTGGCAATAAAAGCAAATTGACTCTTTTGGAACAGGACATGGAACTACTTCAGACATTGCCTTTCTCTTATGATCAAACTTTTCGATCATAGCATGTCTTTCGTTGCCATTGTCTATATCCATAGAGGTCTTGAAGGCAGATTCACCAATCAACTTTGCTTTTCTATTGCGCCAAACCATTGTTGATTCAGCAGAAATAAGCATATAGGTGAGATCTATAAGGGTCACGTCGCAGTTCATCATATAGTACTCTCTTACGAACTCACTATACGAGTTAGGAAGTGACTGAAGAACCCAATCAACAGCCATCTCCTCACAGACAACGGATCCCAACATTCTTAATCTATCAATGTGTGACTTCATCCCTAGGACGTGTGCACACACCGACTTTCCCTCTTCATGTTTACTTGCCAAAAGGGCTTGAGTGAGCTTGAACTTTTCAAGCCTTTGAACTTGTGGGTTAGGGAGAATAATTGGGGGAGGTGGAGGAAGTAAAGCATGATTTCTTGTTCCTCGATCGAATCGTGGAATATCATCTTCATATGGAAAGCTTGTTCCACGGGATTTGAGAAGACTATAGTTGTTGTACTTTGACATCTACAAAACAGGAGAAAACAAATTCAAGTTAGTTGATTGATTGAGTCCTTACTAAATTACCCAAATGAGATACTAAGGCTAGGACCCAACACAATACACTACAACCTAGAAAAGGGATGTCATAATCTAGTTGCAGAATATTTGAAGGTAAGTGAATGACGATTCACTAATTTCCACCATGAATAAATTTAGGTTTTAAATCTATGAAAAATCCTAGATCCTTTGAGATTCATTGAACATTTCAATGGCATGTTTAAATCTCGATATGCCCCTCTAGTTTGTGACTGGGATGCCAAGGATCACAAAGCAGGTGTGAATAACCATGCAAACTTACATGGTGCCCTCACATGTTACGATCACCTATTCGATGTGCTGGTAAACCACACACGCTCCACCGAACTATGACAAACATTGAGTCAGCCTTTTCTACCTTTGCTTAAAACCATTTAGTGTGCCGGTAAACCACACACGCTCCACTAACGTCTTCGCAATGGCACAAAGTGTAATTTCATGGAATTGCATTAATTCACTTTAGCCTAAGTAACTAAGATTGGGAATTTTTAAAACATTTAGTTACTTTTGTACTTCATTATACTTATAATGGAAGGTTTTGTCCTATCCTACCCGATCGGCTAACGACCCTCCACTAGTCAAGAGTGCGGTGGGTAAGAGTGGATACCCATTCAATCACCATTTTATAGGAAATTTCCTTAAACACCCCTTATAGACCAGCTTTGTGAATGAGGCCTACTAACGGTAAGCGTAACTTTTACTCATACATATATATAATGTTAGACTTTTAATGTTATATATAGTATAGGGTGTATTTTACACTTTTAAAATACTAGGTGGTCAAATTTAACGATTATACTTTTAATTCAATTAAATGTAAACCAAAACTTTTATAGATTTATTAAACCTCTTTTAATTATACGCCTTAATTAATTAACAAAACCATAAGGGTGTGATTTGAACTTTTTAAAACATTACTAGGGTTTTAGAATTTAACATTCCTAGATTAAACTTTTAAATCAACTTTTAAATTCCAAAACATGAGGACAAGTTTTGAAATATTTCAAAACATTAGGGTTTAGAATTTAAATATACATCAAAATTAAACTTTTAATCAAAACTTAAATTCCAAAACTTGAGGGTAAGTTTTGAAACCTTTTCAAAACATTAGGGTTTCAACTATTTAAATTTCAAAACTAAACCTTTGAGTTCAAATTTAAACTATAAAACCTAAAGGGGAAAATTGAAACTTTTCATAACACAAGGATCAAATAACAAATAATATAAATTAAACAATTAATTTCATCATTATCTATATTTAACCTAATTTCAATTTCTTGCAAAATAAGTTATCCAATTAATACAAATAATCCAATCTTTATCATATAAGGAAGTTATTATCTAATCAATTGGTAATTATCTTGTGTTTTGGCAAGGATATTCTTTAAGAAACAATAAAATTCGTATTTTATAGGTTTAATACGAATATGGTAATTATCCTTAAGCAAAACAGCAACAAAATCCGAAATTTCCTCTGTCTGATGCTCCGACTCGCCGATTCACACTCTGGAACTCGCCGAGTAGGGCTGACTCGCCGAGTCCAGGTAGTGACTCGCCGAGTCAGGTTGAACAGAAGGCCAAAAAAAGATTTTCAGCTACATAATGCATCAATACAATAGAAACCAATCTAGGCTCTGATACCACTGATGAGTTTTAGTCATAAGAACATCCTATGTGCTCATACAAACCTTAATGCTTGGATCTAGGTTTCTTTATTGTACATGCAATTCATTCAAGGCTATAAACCCTAAATCTAGCATATGATAATCCATATTAACATAATAATGGGTTTAAGATATTACCTTGATTGTTATGTAACAATAACAATTACAATTCCTCCTTGTAATGGCTTTAGAAAGCTTATAGTCACAAATGTCACTCCTCTAATGGTTCACAAACACCAAGAGCAAGAGGATGAAGAAGAGAAGAGAAGGAGGTTGCCCAAAATCGTCCAAAACCCTAGAGAACTAGTTCACCATGTTTTTGGGGCTTAAGGGTGCTATTTATACATGTAGGCTATTAGGGTTTTAAACTAGGAAACCCTGATCTGACTACTTAAGCCCTAAGCAGCCCATGGATTCCTTTCTTAAAGGCCTTGGACGATTTCCAATGGGTTTCCCCATAGAATTTGTCCAACCTTATAATATAAGGTAATCCATAGCCCAATTGCAATTATCTTATAATTACAATTCCAGTCCTTTAAGTTTAATTAATCTCTTTTAGCCACAAAATTAATTATCAATTAATTCTTGACTAATATTAATTAAACAATATTATTTCTCCTCTAATATATTATTCCCATAATATATTAATAAATTATATTTAATCCTTTCTTCATAATTCATCCTATCAAGTTGCTTTGGTGAAGCCAACCCAAAAGGACCATGCTCCATCGGGTCAAGTTCATACCAAAATAGTTATAGACTTAGACACTAATCCAACAGTTTACATGAGTCATCCAGAGGGTTTTGTTGATGCAAAGTTTCCCAATAGAGTGCGTAAGATTGAGAAATCCATCTACAGATAGTAACAAGCATCTCGCAAGTGGAATCTTTGCTTCCATAAAATAAGTTAAAAACTTTGTTTTTCTAGGAGTGAGGATGAGTCCTATGTGTATGTCAAAACTAGTGGGAGTATAGTAACTTTTCTAGTATTGTTTGTTGATGACATACTACACCTGGGAACAACATTCCAACCTTGCAAGAACTAAAATCTTGGCTTGGAAAGTGTTTCGCTATCAAGGGTCTAGGAGTGTCTGCCTATATTCTTAGGATATGGGTTTTGAGAGATAGAATGAACATGCTAATTGGATTTAGTATAAGTACATACTTGGAAAAAGTACTAAAATGGTTTTCTATGGAAAATTCCAAGAAAGGAGAGCTATTTATTCATAGTAACGCCAAGTTGATTAAAACTCTAAGCGCAAGTACAAATGAAGAGATAGATGACATGAGTCGAGTTACTTATGCTTTGGTTGTAGGATCAATCATGTACGCTATGACATGTACTCGCCCTAATGTGTCATATGCTTTACGCATGGTCATTCGCTATCTGGGAAATACTAGCAGATGTCATTGGACAGTAGTTAAGAACATTCTTAAGTATTTTAGAACGTCAAAAGACATGGTTTTAGTCCTTGGTGGTAGTGATACGTTGAGAGTGACTAGGTATAGAGACAACTTTCATTCTCAATTTGGCTAGGTATTTACAATAAATGGAGGAGAAGTTACTTGGAAAAGTTGCAAGTAAGACACAGTGGCTTATTCTACTTCTGAATCAAAGTACGCATCGGCAAGTGGAGTATCAAAGGAAGCAGCAGGGTTGAAAAACTTCATTGGAGATCTTGGAGTAGTTCTAACTATTCAGGAACCAATGGAACTTTTCTGCGATAATGAAGGAGCGGTTCCTTTACCCAAAGAACCGAGAGATCAAGGAAAATGAAGACATATCGATAGAAAATACCATTATATCAGACAGAGAGTTGAAGAAGTTCATCTCATAGTGAAAAGAGTCTCATCAGAAGAAAATCCTGCAGATCCTCTCACAAAGGCTCCGAGTAGGATTAAGCATAGACAATATGCTAGAAGCATTGGGTTGAGAGATGACATTTTTTTTAGTAGTTAAATGATTAGGTTGAAACTTCTAACAAAATAAATGTAACTGACTCTTGGTGATTAAATAATAGAGATTATTTACAAGTGTCGTGACTGCGTTTGTTAATTATTTATTCTTGTGTTTCATTTTGCATGTTTTACTTCCTGGATAATTTAATTATTCAAATTCCTTATTCACTCATACTTTGGGAAGTAAGTAGCGAATTAAAATTGTCATGAATTGGATTGTATATTGTTTAAGGGAGTTAGAGATAGCAATTGTATTGATAAAACATTGAAGAGTACTTAGAAATTGAGATTTAAGTATTGGATAAACACACGATTAGACGATTAATTCATGGATTAAATCATGAGTAATTATGAGACAATAATATCTTATATTCTTAAAATGGAGATATATGAGTTGGAATTTACAAATCCATTATGCATTTGTGTTGCATAATACATCAGTAACATGCTATTATAAAACACAACATCATGTATGATTTGGTGAGTAAAGGATAAAAGCATACAAGTCAATGTTTATTTGTTTCCTTTTTCCCTAAAGGGAAAAGTGATATATGTGGGACCTACGGTGATTTAGTGTTGACTTATAGTGTTGGGCGCAAGCATGACTCAATTGATGTGTTCAATTTAAAGTCTTATGTCATCATCATAAATCAGGAAATCGGTAAACAAAATTTGGACAATAAGATTGATTCTAATCCATGTATCATGTCTATATGATATCTAGTAGAATGGTCACTTATCTAAGAACTATGTGTTTTTAGATCTGAGTTTTGTAGTTGATTCGGTAAGCAAAATTTGGTGTTTAATTTGGAAGTTGTAATTTACTTATAAAATTGTCCAAGTGGGAGCCTGTTAGATTAGGTGTCTAAACCGTTAACTAAATTATTATAAACTTAAATTGTTAACAAATTCATTTTCGGTTGCCCTCAAACCTAATAAGAGACTGGAATGCTATACGGAGAGAGAGAGAGACTGATTTATTAATTATTATAGGATTAATAAATTAATTATACTTCAAAATAAATAATTTATTAATATGTTTTGAGAAAAATATATTAATTCAAAATTATATTGTTTAATTATAAATTAATAAGAAATTAATTAGAATTAATTTTGGGGTTAAATGGAATAATTAAAAGTGGAAGGAATAAAGGTGAAAATGTTCAAAAGAATGAGCATTGACCAATTATAGAGCCTCACTAGAGGTTGGACGAATTCTAAGGAGCATCTGGAAGGTTTCTAAGGCTTATCTTGGGATCTAAGGAAACTTTCATGGAAAACAAAAAGGATTACGCTTATCCAAGGAAACCTACCTTATCCTAGCCCATCTAGTCACTTATATAAAGGGACCTTATGCCTTATATTTTCGGCACACATTAATCCTCTAAGGAATTCCAAAAATCATGTCCCATCTCTTTTGTCTTCAATAGCCTCCAACTTCTAGTGTTTGGGTGTGGGCCATCAGAGGCACAAAATTTCTGGTGCTAGCTTTCTGAAGTTCTACAAAGAAGGAATTCGAGTTTATGTACAATAATTAACTAAAAGGTATGTTTTTAATAACCCTACTAGAATTTTGAAAATAGCAATCTACTTTAGGATTCTTGACTTCAAAATGTTGTTTGCATATCACAGTGAGTACATTGATCCTTTATGGTGTATGTGAATTTAGGTTTCTATGTTTTCCTCCAATAAATATGATTTTCGTTATCTATATAAACCCCATCAGTTTCTTCTTTAGGGTGTTGATTCGCTGTTTACCTGGAAGAATCTATACACAAGATAAGGAAAAACTTCAGTTCTATTATCTTTTAGCAAGAATGTATTATCACATGAAGGTGTATTATGCATCTTTGCTATGGGAAGAATTTACTACTGATGTTAGTCACTCGAGGAAGGCAATTGTGATTGCAAGTCTACGATATTAGAGTGTAGTTCTTATTACAACCTATCAACAAACATACATTCAAGTTCTAGAAGAGTGGAAGTGGGTGTATTTTTTATCTTAATATTCCTAAAAGTTTAGTTGATGATCCTAAAGCTATTCCAGTTATTAGAAGAACCCTGATGCGATTCTAGAGCTAGTCCCATTATCAAAATTTGTCTTGGTTCGATATCATGAAATGATCAATACTGCTATTATTTTTCTTCGCAATATACTAATCACTCTTTTAAACAATGGAAGGATAGTCCTCAGAATATGGAAGGCGATGAAGATGAATGATTTAGTTTTAGGGAGTGAAATTTTGATGTCAGGGAAGCAATACAAATTCCTTAACTCTAAGATGAATATGATTCTACAGTTCATAAATGTTTTTACTGGGAATACTTCTTCGTCATTCAACAAGGTGGAAGTTGGGTCTTTGCAGCATTCCCATGAGTCGAAGGTTAAAAGTTTGGTGCAAAGAGTAGTGACTAAACTTCATGAAAAGATAGATAACAATTTGAGGACTGTTCAATTTGATCTCACTCAAGTTTGCAATGTTGCAAGGAACGACATGAAATCATTGGAAAAAGTTTATCTGAGTTTAAGAAGTATATTGAACTCAAGATGAAAGAATTTTATGATTTGCTCAATTAGGGAGTGAAGAAGATTGATGGTTAGTTCCTTGGCGTTCAAAATAATGTTGATTGTTTGTTAGCTGCTACTTGCACTTTGGTGGAAGATGTATGTGCATTTAATATTGATTATACAAAATCACTTGTGAAGAAGAAAGATGATGATGACACCTTGTTAAAAGGTATTAAGTCTTCAATCAATACTTTCAAGGAAAAACTCTAGAAGGTTGCACTAGATTCAAGTTCTTTGCTATCTGATGAACATGTCACCAAAGCAGTGTATTGAATTGAACGTTCATTCAAATCCCAGCTTGCACCAATTTTGGATCTTGTTGTTTGCCTACCCACAAATGCTCCACGTGCTACACAAGTGTCACATGGGGATAGAGTGGTGGATTGTCAAAGCTTGGAGGTGATAACAAAGGAAAAGTGGTTGGTTTTGCATGGGTTAACAATCAATGAAGGAGGAAAATCTTTGATAGTCAAGCATGTTCGTACTGCAAGTAAAGATAAAAGGAAGGGATATTAACGAATAGAGGAATATAATAAGAAATTAAGAGCATTAAAGCGGAGAAACCAAGGCAACTAAATAATTTCTTAATACGCAGAGTAAATGATCTAACTGGTTTGAATAAGGGTGATGTAAATGAGGTGTGGAATTAAGAAACAATAAAATTTGTAGTGTTTGGAGAAGTAGAATCATTTAAGAAGCTTCCAAAAGAGAGTTTTAACTGAGAATTCTCCTATGTCTCAACTGGATTTCCCCTTCAATCCATCAATGTTCACTTTTGCACAGTTCAAACTTGCAGATAATTTTCATAAAGGTGAAATTTTCAAAATTTTTGAAGATGAGGTCTCATGTAGTTTTGGGACAGAATAAAAAACGAGTCTAGTCCTTAATGAGGATTATTAACCTGCTCTCAATATCAAAGGATGTTCTATTCGAAGACAAATTATAGAACTATCTGTATAATGTGATAAGAGCCGACAATAGTGCATTGTGAGTTTACTATTGCAGACTTCCCATTGATGAAATTAAACGATATAATCACATTGTAAACATTGACATTTATCAAATGTTGTTTTACTATTTTTAAGGTCAAATAATTTTAATAGTTCTTTTCACTATCGGTTTGAAGAAAAACATGCTTCCACCGTTCCCGTCTCGGTCCTTTTTTGGATACCTCAACACTCTTCTGCCGGTCACCCTACATGTCTCTCTGTTAAACTGTTAATCTTTCACAACAAGAAATCCTCTTTCTCATTATTTTGATTTGAAATTTGATATCAAGAAATCCTCTCCATACTGTCTCTCAGTCGACATCGAGAGCCCTTCTGCCGACCATCCTTGCAATCGGTGCTAGACTTTAAAGGCCACAAAAGGAGCAACTGGAAGGATGGTGGTAGAAACAGAGCTCCCAAAACAGAAAAAGAGCAAGAAAAAGGTAACAAATCCTCATTTTATTTAATTCTTCAAAGATTTATCGAATTAACCATCATCTTCATCTTGCACAAATATCCCTCATTATCCCTCACGACCTCTACACACGTACACACCCACCCCATAGGTGTTAGCAACATCTTCAAGGTAATCTTTATATCTCCCTCTTACGCTCTGTCCTCTTTTGTTATCGGTGTGATAACCTATCACCCTCACCCACTCTTCCCCCTTTACTCCTTTGCTCATCACAACCACACCTCACCGTTGATACCAGTAACCATTACAATCGTAAAAACCTAAACTCAACTAACATCATCATCCCATCCCTACCCTTTCTGCCACCACAATCCCATCAGACAGACCTACAATGCTACTAATAAGTTGTACCACTCCTTGGATTACGAAACAAAATCCAAGCGATCTCCAACCCTACATTTCCAAAAATGCCATATATCCCACCTTCCTGTGTGATTCGTTCCTCACTTCTGTTTTTCACCCGAAGACTACTAAATAAAACCTAAATAAAAAATCTATAAGTTATTGGTATGTTCATTCAAATTGCGTGCTAGATTAATGTTTTAATCCTACATATATTTTGAATTCTTACAGGTTCGACTGTTCATTTCTCACTATATAAGGTTAGGTCTAGAAACAAATGATAACGTGTCTATTAATTGGTTGCAAGTCTGAAACTTTTTAGGTTTATTTTTCAATGCTAGATCTTATTGTTTTAATGGTTCTTTCAAGAAATAGGGGAAATTGATGGATGTTATGAAGAAAGTTGATAGGTATTACGGTTTTATATGTTTATTCTATATTTTGCTAGAGATTTCAGCATTTCACATCGTTATATATATTGGATTTTTCTCCAATAATTATGGTTTTGTATTCTTATTTATATCTATTGGATTTTTCTCTAGTAATTATGGGTTAGTATTTCAGATTGTTATATGTTTATGTACCATTTGAAACATGGTGACATATTTCTCTGATCATCAAGGATGAGGTCTATATTTTTGTGTTGAAATTGTTTTTTACTTGTTAAATACATTAGACATTCCTAGTTTATTACATGATGTATCTGAGAGAAAGGTTAGATTTACATCAACTGCTTACCAAATGAATTGTGACAACCAAAAATTTCCATTCTGTACTACGTATCAAGTCAATAGATGTCAGAACAGTTACTGTTAATTTACAGACGATTTGGGATAAGTCAGGACATTTTATGATTTACACTTAGGGAGATGCCAGGAGAGGGGATGCGTTTAGGGTTATTGTGTAGCAATGACATTTCATAATCTAAGAAATTGGAATTTATATGACCTGAACATGGAATTTGCGGTCCGAAACCCTAGGGGTATATATATGATCCTTAGCCATAATTATTCATTTGTTCCATTTCCAGCTAGAGATAAGCCAAATTCTCTGTCACGGATCTTCGGCCTTTCGTCCCGAATTGTGAGTACTTCTATCTAAGAGTCTAATAGAGCTTGTTATGTGTCTAATACACTAGAAATCGTATAAAAACCACAAGATCAAAGAGTTTACGGCCCAAGAACATCTTGGACCGTAAACCCTTTTTTAAGGGACAAATGATGCCCAAGTCCCTTCCTTTTGCAATGAAACTAGCCTAGAATCGTATCCTAATGTATGTAGGAGTAAAAAACACCCCAAGAACACCAAGAGTAAGGTGTTCATGGCCCAAGAAGTTCTTGGACCATGAACTCCAAAAAAAAAGGGCCAAAGTGTGCTTTAAACTCTCCATAAGCCTTGGACACTATCCTAGATGCATTCCTAGTTAAGTTAGGGACTTGAAATCACCAAAAACACCATACCTATAAGAGATTACGGCCGTAATCTCTAAGGGAATTGGTCCCAGGGCCGTGAACTCCTCAAAGGAGTTGCAAGGTGCCCTAATCTCTTCCAAGGACTAAGCCATCAAGTAGCAATACTTCTAAAGGACATGTAAGACTTCAAAACACCAAATAAACCTAAGCTTAGGAGCTTACGGTCGTAAACTCAAGGGTTGACGACCGTAAACTCCTTATTGTTATGGTATTGGAGAGTAAACTCAAGAATGGGGTCCTTTGGAACCCTAAACCCACTAGCCTTGTCCTACAACAACTTAGATGCAATCCTTAGGGCTTATAACACTTTTATAAAGTGTTTATCATGTTCTAGGATGTCTTAAGATTTTCAATTAGTAGTTTAAGACTAATTGGGTGCATATATGTGTGATTATATGTTAACTAGGATCTTTAGGTATGTACAAGTTTTCTCTTGACACTTAGCAATCCTACACCGTTCAGTTCATTCAAACCACCATCTATAGGTGAGTTCATACCCCTTAATCAATGATTTAAATGATTTTAAATGCTTTAAGGGGGGGGGGGGAATACAAGTAGAAAACAACATGTTAATGAATCAATCATATGTGATTTATAACTGTGTTTTCATCCAACAGATTTCACATACTTCAAAATGTGATGCATGAAATGGTTTTCTATCTTAAAAATACCTTGTTATCAAATGTATTACGTTTGAAAAGTTTATTAAAATGACATCAAGTCATTGTTAATTATTGTTCAAAACTCTTAGATATCTTACAAAACCATTTTTATAATCTTCTTGATCAAAACTATATCTATACACTTAGTTTCTTATATATGTATCGATATGATAGCTTTCATCCTTCATTCAGTTTCCCACACTCTTGTGTAGCAAGGGTGTATAAACCTACTTGGATAATCAATTGCCTTCCAGTTAACTATTATAGGGATAGTTAGGAGATACAAAACATTATTCCTGTTACAAGGAATTACACAAGAGTCAGTTCATTCATGAGTATATACTATACATTACATGTTACATGAATATGTCTACATCGATACGCTTACATGAATACATTTACATATATATATATATATATATATATATATATATATATATATATATATATATATATATACATTTATTTGTATACACTTAACTGGATACTTGTACCTAGATTCAATATGATGAGTTACTAGTACATACCATACGTGTAAATTGTTCTGCCTATCCTAATGCAAAAGGATAACTAGACGGGACTAACCATTCCGAAACCCACCTGTTAGCAACAGAGGTAATGAACATCTATGGATGCCTACGGTTGATACTTATATTGGGTGTATCTTTACGGGACTAACCATTCCTTAAACCTACTGCCAGCTACAGAGCAAAATGAACAATCTACGGATGTTCAAGGTTATACATTTCGGCAGTCGCGATGTAGAGTTGATCCTAATACAAAAGGATAACACTTACATGGCTATATTTTTCCTATTACTTTATTTTGTGATATATTCACATAAACGATGAGGTAGACTAGTTACTGTTAGTAGTAGTCAAAAAGAGGAAAAACTATCTTTGTAGAGCAAAACATACAGGTCTTGGTAGAAGACTACTCATATACTAGTAGTAAGTATGGGATTTTCTAGGGTTTTCATACTTATATCAATTGTTTCATTCAAGGATTTACATGGCATTCATAATAGCTTTCCAAAACAAGACAATAACACTTAAATACTTATGAATTCACCAGTTTTACGCTGATACTCGCTTTCAAAATAACGTGTATTTTCAGGTCACCAGTAGACAGGTACGATGGCCAGGTTTTGAGAAGACGGAGCACAGACAAGACTCGTCTTTTATTTTGATTACATATTTTGGTGTCTTATTACAATGAAAGAACACACATGTATTAAAACTTTACTTTTAATGCAATGGATGATGTTGTTGCTTGTTTACTACTTTACATTGTTATGATACTTCACATGGCGTCCTCCACCCCGGAACGTTTCCGCCGATCTTGGTTTTGGGGTGTGACATGAATTATTGGATAGAATTGTGTGCACATTGACTACAAAGGGATCTTCAGTTGATACTCTGAATAAATGTTTGGTCTATTTTTTAAGGGGAAATCTCTATAAAAGTCCTAAAATTTTAGTCTAATTTATGAAAAAGTACCAAACTAGTATTTGTATACACAAAAGCATAGAATACTGGCTAAAACTTCGGAAAATCCCTTTTTGGCCGGTTTCGTAGATTTAGTCGGTATTCTGCATTTTTTCGTTAGTTTGCTCAGCATATTATGACTTTTCTGAAAATTACCCGATAACCAAAATATTAGGACTTTTTTGAAAATTATTATGGAATTAATGGATATTATTATTAACAAATCATTTATAAACATAAAAATATATTTTTATTATAAACAACGAAATACATTTGTTGCTAATTTTTAGGAATAGAATGGTCGACTATGTATTTCTCTATTGTTTGTTGACCACTTCAAAGTCGCTATATTCTTCCTATGTATCGTTGTTGGTGTCATAGTGAGAATTACTTTGTTAGGTGTGACCAATACAAAAGTTGATAATATTTATTAATACACAATCAATAAATATCTACTTTCTATTAGGTATGATGCTATATGATCACATATTATTAGAAAATATCATTACACGAACATATAGATCTTTTAATATGTTTTTTAACCTAACTACCACTTAACCTCCAAACATTACTTGGTAACAACTATAAAATTACACACATCTATGGAGAGTGAAAAGTAAACTTTGATTGACAGTTTAAATAGTTAATCACCCTTCATTTGTTTCCGTATAAATTATCATTCACAGTTCACTTTTCACATTTTATAAATGTGTGTTAGCTGATGGTTGTTAATATGTGAGGGATGAATGTTGGGTAGTAGTTAAGTTAAACAACATAAGAGGAACACCAACATTAGAGGAACGCTAACTAAGTATATCTAGACATCATACCCACAACAATGTATAGGAAGAAAGTAGAGAGTTTTAGTGCTCAAGAAGCAATAGACGAGTCTTTGGACCACCAATTTTTTCCTAAATATTAGCAACAAATGTATTTTTTTTTTAAATAAAACTATTTTTTATGTTTATAAATTAATAATAATATCCATTAATTTCATGGTAATTTTTAGAAAAGTCTCTATATTTTGGTTATCAGGTAATTTTTAGAAAAATCCCAAAATTTTGAGCAAAGTAACGAAAAATGACAGAAAATCAACAAAATCTGCGAAATCGGCCGAAAAGGTTTTTTCGAAGTTTTAACCAGTATTCTGTGCTTTTCTGTAAACAAAATTTAGTTTGAGACATTTTCATAAATTGAACTAAAATTTTAGGTTTTTTTTTGAGATTTCCTATTTTTTAAGCTTTCAAAATATTGTACTTAATAAAGACATATCGGTATTCTCCTCCAATACTTGATCAAATGGAATGTTATATATACAGAAAGTTACAATTTAAACGAACCAGTAGAGATGCAAATAACATGTCAGAGAATATTACCATAACCTGAGGTATGAATGTATGATCATTTTAAATACACTTTGTGTATGTTATTATTACTTAGAAGAAGTTGTTGAAAGGGCAGAGGAGACAGTTAGAGGACAAACTATAAGTTAGGGCTTAAGGTAAGTTATTTTGTTGAATTTCAAGAAACTCATGTATGTAAAATTTCAATTTAAGCTTATTTTTCTCCAATGGTTTGCTTATAAATTGTATTTATCAGAGTCCACTTTTTTGTTATAAATTCTATCTACCAGAGTCCACTTTTTTTATATTTTCTCCAATGTTTTTCTTATAATAGTTTTTCATTTTTAAAATTTTCTAACGAAGGTGATAATATATGAAAAAAAAGAAAATATAGGTTTGATGGTAAATTATATTTAACTATAGTTATTTAAAATATATAACATTGACATGATAATGGATAAGATTAATTTGTACTTTGTTGAAAAAAAAAGTTGAATAATTGTACAAAATATAGTAAAACTATTTTAGTTGTTTTTTTGAAAATCCAAATCATAATATGAAATCTCTCTCTCTCTCTCTCTCTCTCTCTCTCTCTCTCTCTCTCTCTCTCTCTCTCATTAATCATGGCATTTAATATTTAATAGTTTGTGCTCTATGGAACCAAATTTATTATCATAGACGACAAATTAGTTACATGCATGATTAAATTTTGCAACTTAAAGTCTCACTATTTAAATTTTTATTATGCATGTAGAAAAGGTTCTTGAAGCTGCTGAAGTTGTGATATGGGTTTTTATGTTGCTGATCTTCATGGAGGCTAATAACTCTTAGCAAAAGAGTGCCACATGAAAGAAAGAAATAGCAACATATTTATATTAATCTATAATCATAACGTCCTACTTTAATATTATAATATTTTTAATTTAGGGTTGAAAATTGATATATAAGAATAGAATTATGATGCTTACAATAAACAAATAAAATGAAAATGTCTTGCTATTTCATGTGTATATGAACTCCATTTTTTGTCACTTAAAACATCTTACTTTCATTTATTTATTTTCTATCATTGTAAAAGGAAATTGCATTCTAGAGTACTCCATGCACTTCTTTTAAGACGTAGTGGTGTTTACGTTTAGTGAATTATAAACATTTCAACACGATCTAGAACTGTGCATTGAATATTACTTCTTTTTTATGTATATTATTATCAATAAATGCTTAGCTTTTTGCTTGGCAATTAAAAAAGTATAACATAACTCAAATACGTATATTATCAACTTTCAGCCAACATTATAGATCGAAAAACCCTAACACATTGTGCGGACTTAAACTTTATACAAAAAAAATTAATTCCTTAAACTCCCGCCACAACGCGCGGCCATCAACCTCGTTGGCTTACATTATCAAAAAGATAGATGATAAGCATCGATTTCTCTTTAGCACATTTGGGTCTGTCAGAATTTGAGATAAAAAGGCATATAATAAGCATGAGAAGAATCCAAAGGTTACTATTGGTAATTTGGATTTGGAGTAATATGATGATGGGGAAATTGTCTTGAAACCTTTGGGAGTAGTTTTTTAAGGAAAGAATATTAAGGGAAAACAAAAGAAACATTTCTTCTACATAGATGGGAAGGATATGTACTCAACAACAAATCTATCTAAACTTGTATGTTGGTACTTGGAAATAAGAAGACGCTGATGGAAGGTAAAGACAATACAAAATGTTTGAAGACTTGAATACTCTTCGCAAATGGGGACGAAGATATTCATATGAGAAGTCTTGTTTTGTAATGTGATAAGGTAGTGTAGCTGTCCAAATCAACGTTTACGTAATTTTGATATATCTATGTATTTCTAGGAGCTTTTATATATTGTGTTTAGTGTCAAAGCCTCCTAGTACATTTTATTTGTAACTTTTCACTCTCATTCTTGAATACTTGTACCTTTGCAACACTCCATATAATATGAGCTGAATGAGATTTATTTACTTCTCATGTTCATATATCTTTGTTAAATTGATAATTGATCGAATTCTTGATTCTTCAATTCCACATAACAATAAACCAATATATGAGATTTTGAACATGGAAGTTACTGTTCTGATGATGTTTAATGGTGTGGGTGTCATCTTTTTTTGGTGCGGTTCTATACCCACATCGTTATATAGGGGTGTTCAAAATGATTTTAACGACCCCAGTAAATGGTTTATGCGCACTAGTGAACACTACTAAAGTAACAATGTTATGTAGATGAAATTATGCAATATATACATAATGAAAATGAAATTGATTCCTACATAAAAATTAGTATTATATGATTAGAAAACAAAAAATAATAAAAAAATAGAAAGAATAGTTACCCGAAGTTGCACATTATTAAATTCATTCCACAATCTAGTTGTTTTGGTATACTTGTGTCCTAACATTAAAAAGTCGAAAACCTAAAATGATGTTTCAGGTTCAATTCGTAATATAACCTTCGTTTATGATATATTTATGTCATTCTTGTTGTGGATCGGATAATGAGCAATACACTCAAATGGTGTTTCCCCTTTTCTTACATTTTATGACACACTGTTATCCGTGGGTTTAACTAATTAAGTAATGAAATAAAACCTAATGTCACCACATAAAAAATTTGTCAAATTAAAGTTTTCTTCAAGATGATATATATTAATTAACAATCAAAGATTTCATACAAGTAAAAAACGACATTCATTCTTATAAGATAATACATGTAATAAACAAAATACCTCTTTTAAACAATACAACATATTGCCTTATATAACCTCTTTGATAGGGGTGCAAACGAGTCAAGCTACTCGTGAGCTATTCGAGATCAAATCGTTAAAAGTTCGATTCGAGATCGATTTTAAATAAGCATGAACCGAGTTTGAGCTTAATATTAAGCTTGTTTATTAAACGAGCTCGAGCTCGAGGCTCTGTTACTTGGCTCGATTAGGCTCGCGAGCCTAAACAAACCTACACATATATAATAAAAAAAATTATTTTTATATATATTAAAATAAATAATAATTTAATAAATATTATTTTAAGAAATTAGAATATATATTGTATACGAGCCGAGCCCAAACCGAGTCCGAGCCCGTACAATTCTTAACGAGCCGATCTTGAGCATCGTACCACAAGACTCAAAACAAGCCAAGCTCGAGCTCGAGCCTATAAATATTTAAACAAGCCAAGCCCGAACCTGATCAGACTCGAGCTCGGCTCGGCTTATTTGCAACCCTACTCTTTGTTAATTAGCATGTGACCTCGGGCATGACAATAAAGACAACTATGGGGTTATTTTTATTACATCGGATTTTGTCAATAAGAATCCCACAAAATCAAAGAATAATTAAAAGGAAATAAACCAGATGTATTAACAAATCCAAAAATTCTAGAGTACTTTTTAGCACGTTCATGATTAAAGTTGGTATGATATTAAATAAAAAGTATACACTTAAACCTTTAAAATGATATTAAATATTTGTGATGATGAAATTTTAGGAACCAAGTGTACCATATACGTAATCACATGCAACGCAGTATATACGTATCGATTGCTTTCTTTTTTGTTTGAATGTGTTGTCATTCCAACTTTGCACGTCACATATGCACTAAGATATTCAAACTGTCCCACGTTGGATGACCCAAGTTTCCTGGTCAACCAACCACAAGAACCACTATTGAGTATATATTGACTCGCCCAATTTAACTAACAGTGTACAACATTTGATGTTTTTCAATCTTATCCTAAACTAAAGTGGCCTTTTTCTCTTTGTTGAATAAACAAGTCTTAATGCATATTAACCGCCTTCTTTTGACTTTTGTTACCAAACCAAACCACCCTAATTAAATACCATATGATCTTATTTGTTTCTTGTATTTTGGTCTTGAGTTAAACTTTAGGCTTAAAACTTGTCGCTATAGGTGCCGGTAACAACATGTCGTCGCCATAGTCCATGGATGTAGTCGCTACAACTTAGTCGCTATAGAACTATTCCGTCATCGACATTGATTTCGTCGCTACATGTCCCTTTCAGAGATGACATATCGATGTTATTATTTAGTTGCCATATATTTTTAAAAATAAAGAGAAATAACAAAAAAAATGTGCACCGATGACAAGTCTTTGTTGTAGCCAATACAGACCATTTAAAAATTTATCATCTTTTTTTTTCGAGTTTTTTCATATAAAAACATTTAAAAATAGTAAATGTAATCGTAAAATATCATGTAAACACAATTTAATTTTTCTACAAACCAAATTCAATTCAAATACAAAAATAATATCACTTACGAAAGCTTCTTGATTGACATGATTGTTTGGAAGTCATACTTGTGAGGGGTCAAAATAAAATTGAAACGATAAAAGGGGTTGCTAGAAGTTACGGTTTTGAGACAACATCATTTATTGCATTTATTGAATAAACTGTTGCTCATTAGTTTAGTCAAATATTTTGAGAAGATGCATTGATGTTTTGAGCATTTGTTGAAGTACTTGAAACGGACTAAGATGATTTATTTTTCACTTTCTTTCTAACATCCCAAGTATGACTACGCTTACTCCAAGTGCACATTTGAAGCATTTTATCTCATTGATCAACTCAACACCATCCGCCTCATACTCCATTTTCCTTTATTTGTCGTCAAATTTATCCTGCAGTAAACAAAATGATAAAAGTGACAACCAACATGTTCAATTATAAATAATGAGAATAAAAATACACAAATTTCAATATACCTACTATAATGACAATCTACTAACCATATAAGCAATGTACTTTAAATAGAAATACATGAAATGTACTCTAAGTTCAATATAATAGTTTACATAAAATAACAACATACTAAAACATACAAATGCGAATTTTTACTTACCCAATCTTCTTTTCCCCGGTGATGACACCATCCACTCCATTCTTTATAGTGAATCTTCTTCAACTCCTAGATATGTTTTGCCTTTCCAGTTTTGTTTTTTACTAAAAGGAGCCTGAAAAAAGGCATTACTAAGATTTCATAGAACTATTAATGAATACAAAAATAATCATAAAAATACCATACTTCCTTGTTACATTTTTTAGTGTGCTTCACTCGCATGAGAACTTGTATATGGTTCTAATGATCTATTTTATGAATTTTCGTATTAGTTCGTATACTTCTTCATGGTGAACAACTTGGCAATTACTTTGTCGTGCACTTCTATACAATGTCTAGCCAGGGAATGTTTCATTGCCCTCTTGACAGCCTTATAACCTCTATCGCTTCAATTTTTTTTTTCTTTTCCTCCTCTAATCCTCTTGTAAGTAGTGATGAATTTATTAGGTTACAACAATATGCACAATGAGGAAAACTACTTAACAATTAAGAAGGAAACATGCAACCTAAAAGGATGTATGTCTTACGCTTTAAAGGAAACATACTTCGAGTAACAAAAGCTAACATGAACCCTAGAAATTTCAAAATTAAGAAATTTAGGTTAAGAGTTTGCATAGCTTTTGATTTGTTGTAGCAAACAAATCAATTCGGTCATTCCTTTGAAGAGATTGGAAAGTTGGCACCTAAAGGATGATGCCTCTAATGGCTCACATCCAAGAAGAGCGCATTCAACCGTAAATGATCTATGTCTTACACTTTGAAGGCAACCTAATTTGAATAAAAAAACTAACGTGAACCCTAGAAATTTAGAAATTAAGAAATTAAGGTTAAGGGATTACATATCTTTGATTTTTTGTATCAAAGAAATCACTTTAATAATTTCTTCGAATAGATTGGAAAGCTAGCAACAAAAGAATGATATCTCTAATGGCTCACGCCCGAATCTAAGATATGTTCATTGGAAAGAGTAACTACAAATTTAATTATAGTTTAGGTAACTTAGGAAAAAACAAGATTTGAATGATTAAATAATATATTTAATCGCAGTTCAAATCCTTTCCTTTCCAACTATAAGAAGGCTTCTAGAAACCCTAAAGGTTCTCCTAAAACCCTCCACCCTTAGATGGTTCTAGAATTACCTTTTTTATTCAAGTATTGAATAGTTACACTTCATCCCTTGCACTTTTACTTAATTTCGATTAATTCTGAATTAATTCTAGGTTAACTATGATTAATAATTAATCAATCATAATTGATTTCATATTAATTTATTAATCATGTAAATTAACAAATAAATTATTTAATAATTGATCTGATATGTATTTATAAATCACATAATAAATTAAGAAATCAACTACATATTTTTCGATTAATATATTAATCATATAATATATTAACAAATCATTTCTTCAAAATTTCCAATTAATTTATTAATTATATATTAGTCTAATAAGTTATCCTTTCTTCGCAAATATCATTGTAACCAAGTTCTAGTTATCAGGGCAAACTAAAAAGGCCTTTGCTTCTAATTACAAGTTTATACCAATTTAGTTATGAGCTTAGACACCTTAATCCAATAGTCACCCACTTGGATAAGTATATAAATACAATTGAAACTATAACCTTGAACAAGACATCAAGTAGTGCTTTCTAAAGCCATTGCCGAACTCTAATTCAAATCAAACATGGGCCCTAAAATAAGTGATCAACTATTCTTTCGTTCTTCAAGATATCGTATGAATAGAATCATGGATTAAATGATCAACCTCATGTTCATTTATTTGTTTCCCGATTTCCTGATTTGTGATAAAACTCAGACTACAAAATTGAACAGATTAGTTTAGTCCGGACGAGGCCTAGCTCTTATAGATAAACTGAAATCACCGAGGGGTCCACATATATCGCTTTTACTGTCAAGGCAAAATGAATGAATAAACTTTAGCTATATCCTCATTCATTTTACTCACCAAATCATACATAGAGTTAACTTTATTACACCAGTTATGAGATGCGTTGGAGTAAACCAATGCTTAACTTATTTGCAAAATATTACTTATATATCTCTGTTTGAATAATAAAAGATATCATCATCTTAGAATTCATGATTAAATCTAAAGTAATCTCTAAGTGTGTGTATCCAACAATTAAAATCCCAATTTCCAAGTGCTCATGAATATTGTTGCAATCCATATGCAATGTCCAATCCTTACGGATAATCTACTACTGATTCATAATAGTATGATTTCACTACTCACTTAAAAAAGTATGAGTGACTATGGAATTTTTGGATAGTATTTAAATTACTTAGGGAAGTAAGACATGCAAAGTGAAACACAATAATAAATTAATTAACTATGGTGTTATCTCCACTAATTTTAAATAAATCCTTATTTTTTAATCACCATAACAATTACGAATTTATTCATTGTATAATGTTTTAAGTAATGAAATCACCACTTGAACTAAATAAAACAAGTGATGCCATGTTATAAACATGTATACCATGCCTCTTGATGGCCCTTCCGTTGTGAATAGATTGAATGGACATTACTCCAATGACGATGATTTCACAATTCCAGATTATTATCACTATCCAAGATGTAGTGGAGTTTCATCTTTACATGCCTTGTATTTTTGTGATGTTAAGATTCTATAGTCACGGGGACTGAGGCTTCGATATTATAGAATGTTCCACTAGAACATGTTACTAGAAAAAATTCCATGGTTTTGAAGTCTCAATTTCAAGGTAAACTCCTATAACACTTCTCTTTCATTAATGTTTCCAACTCACATTTAGAATTTATAATCATCTCCTATTATGGAAACATTTCCATATTCCTTATGACCAACAATTCCGACGAAGATTCATCTCAATCCAAAATGTGTCACTATGGTCCTTTAAAAAATATCAAACTTCCAACTCTCCAGAAGCAACCAGTCTTTGGTAAATGTAATGACCCGTCTCTGGTATGTTGCTTTTATATTATTTATTTTAGAAGTTTGTAGAGGGACTCGACGAGTCTATGGCCCGACTCATCGAGTAGAGTCGTGATCTTGGACAGCGTAGAGATCGGCGACTCGGCGAGTCCATATTCGGGACTCGGCAACTCGGTCTTCCAGGTAGAAACCCTAAATCTCCGGGTTTGCACCCTATTTAAACCATCTTATGAGCCCCCAAACCCGTCTCCTTCACCCTCAAAGCATTATTTAGCAAACCCTAACCATTTCATTGAGTATTTGAGCATTCCTTGTGTAAATATTGAAGTTTTGAAGAGAAGAAGGAGGCTAGATCCAAAGGAGAAGAAGAAGATCCAAGTTTTTGCACCCATTTCAGAGTATTTTGAGTCGGGGAGATACCGGAGCAGCAACAGATAGCTTCCAGAGCCATACACTCAGCAGCCAGATCATGAGGTGAGTATCCTTCCAGTAGGAACGGGTCTAAGGCCACAATGCCGGCCCGTATAGCTAGTAGTAGTTCCGGATTTCGGTCCGATGCAGATTTTATTATGTCTGATGCCTTCGTGACTCAGACATGATTTATGTGTTATGTGCTCCGGGTTATAGCCCGATGCAGTATGCTGTTTTTGTGTCCATGCTAGTTGATATGTTTATGCTATGCTATGATCAGTGGTTCCGGACTTCGATCCGATGCAGTTAGTTCCGGACTTCGGTCCGATGCAGGAGGCAAGGCCTCAGTAGTTCTGGATTTCGGTCCGATGCAGTGGGCAAGGCCGTGGCTAGTTCCGGACTTCGGTCCGATGCATTTTTCGGACTCCGGTCCGATGCAGTGGGCGAGGCCCAGTATGTGTTTATATGTATTGTATGGTATGTGGTAGTTTGGGGGAGCTCACTAAGCTTCGTGCTTACAATTTTAGTTTTGGTTTCAGGTACTTCCGCAAGCAAAGGGAAGAGCTCGAGTTGATGGCATCGCATACACCACAATTTCAGTTGTCCTGGGAGATGTTTCTATTTTTTCATAAATGTGATTGATACAGTTTTGATACAGTTCTACATAACTATTAGTTACTGTTTTGAAATATTGACGTATGAGTTTTACTTTGTGATATTATTTTGGTACTTTCTTTAATTGTTAAACAAAAATTTTTGGGTCGTATTTTGGGATGTTTCGAGTTGGTATCAGAGCCTTGGTTTGAGGGATTCGAATAAACTTTCGGGTGTGTCTGAACTCAAACTAAGGAAAACGATAAAGATTTTCAAAAGAAAAATGTTTTGAAAATGATTTTGGAAAAAGAACTTAGAAAGAAGAAGAGTTTTATAAAAGGAAAATGGTGTGGCATATGCGATCAACCGAGCTCAAGTAAGTACTCCCAAATTACCCATACAAGTTATGTTATGGTTACCAATTTTGATTTCAGTAGAACAGCATGCTAGAATAGGACTAAGGATCTAGGAGGATGCCTTATGTACTTGCTATATGAGTTTCAGCTTTTCGAAATTTGCATGCTAGTATTGAGTAGACAATAGTAGATAGCCTATTAGGGTTATGCCTGATAGTATGAGCTTAGCATTGAATGCTAGTACAGTATCTAGTTATGAGAATAGATTTGCTTGAATAACTTTATGTATCCGAATGTTGCTTGCTTTGTGCTTTGTGGGACTCTGAGTGATGGGAGTTAGCCATTAGGTGAACACGTCACATCACATGGGATCAAGGTTGAATAATCTCAGAGTGTTGGATTTGGCCCTATTGCGCAACTCTTGTTTGAGTCTAACCGTCGTAGGGACGAGTCTTTTACTCGAAGGATTATTTGAGCCTCATTACATGTGATGGTGTTCAGGTAATGACTAATTAGCATTACAAGGAGGCCTTCAGCAGCTGAGGACTGTTTTGAATGGAGTTAGAGATTTCCCCTAGGGCAAGCCTAGGATGAGAGTAGCAAAGATCAGTAGTAGTAGAAGTGACTTGGTGGAGTCAAGGCAGTTCTTGAGGAAAGTACGGATAGATGTGGAAGGTAGTATGGGCCCGTACTACTGAAAGCAGAGGATCCGTACTCGAATCAAGGGAGGCCGAGACAAGATCAGGAAACTAGTATTGGTATCAGTGATCCCTTGAGATATTTCAGTTTTCTGATGTTGCTATGATTTGTTTCAGAATGGTAGTTTTGCGTTCGAGACCAGCAGTCGACAATTCAGGTGCCGGAGGGGGATCAGGACCAGGCCCGGAGGCCGGGCAGTTGGATGAGCTGACCAGAGAGTTCCTTTCTTCTGAGGTTACTCGTATCATACTGGAGCAGACTCCTGTGATCTTTGGTTCGATTAAGTAGGGTATTCTAGAGCAGATGGATGAGAGATTGGGCACCTTCCGTGCCGAGGTGGCGGCCATGATGGGGTCGTGCACACTTACATTCAGGGAGTTCAGGGCATGTGGAGCTCCAGATTACCACGGGGCGCGGGACCCCATAGCGAGTACTAGATGGTTGGCGGATGTGGCCAGCCCTTTCCGCACGAGTAGGTGTCCCGAGGGGGGACAAGGTTAGATTGGCGTCCTGTCTTCTTAAGGACAGGGCATAGGATTAGTGGGAGGAGGTCGGACATACCATTGGAGATGATGCAGTGTTAGATGCCATGACCTGGGCTGATTTCTCCACCAGGTTCAGGGCGGAGTTTGCACCGGTCATTGAGGTGCAACAGTTAGCCAAGGAGTTTCTGGACCTCACCCAGACTATGGAGACCGTGGCGGAGATCACCGCCATGTTCAGGGAGAGGGATCTTCTCGTTCCTCAGTATGCAGCTGATGAGGAAATGAAGAAGGCCTGTTATCATGAGATGCTGCGGAGCGATATCCGCCAGTTTGTGAGCCGATCCAGCTGTAAAACGCTGGATGACATGATTGCTAGGGATTGGGAGAGGGAGATTGACCTTGAGATGGAGAGGAAGAGGAAACCGGAGGCGGTTTTGGGTACAGGCAGTTCGGGCAAAAAGCCCAAGGTTTCAGATCACAGATCCAGGAGTCAGCAGAGCCACGGGTGATGTGGCAAGTGTGGGAGATTGCACGACTGGGTGTGCAAGGCAGGGAGTTCCGGCTGCTACAAGTGCGGTCGGACTGGGCATTTGAGCAGGGATTGTACGGCTCCTGCTACCGCTATTGCAGCATCAGATCTGATTTGCTTTCAGTGCAATCAGAGGGGACATAAAAAGTCCCAGTGTCCGAGTTTAGCTGTAGCAGGGAAGGTGGTTGCACCTGCCCCTGCTACTTTGAGGATTACTGATGGCCGGCAGGGCCGAGAAGAGGCACCAGTGGCAAAGAGTAGAGCTTTTCAGATGACAACAGAGGAGGCGCGAGCAACTCCTGATGTGGTGACTGGTATGCATCTTCCCTTCATCTCTATATTATTATTGATTATTGCTTATGGTTATATGTTTTGTATAGGGTCATTCTCTGTGAACGACATTTCTGCTACAATATTATTTGATTCGGGGGCTACCCAATCGTTTGTATCGCTAGCGCTTAGCAAGAGATTTAGTAGAGCTCCAGGGGAGCTGGATTGTCCACTAGAGGTCGACATAGCAGATGAAAGGACCGTAAGAGTCGCCAGGGTGCATAGAGGATGTTCTCTTCAGTTGTTCGACGAGCAGTTCCCGGTGGATTTGGTCCCTATTCCCCTGCGAGGGAATAAGGTTATAGTAGGCATGGACTGGTTGAGTCCAAACGGGGCAGTGATTGATTGCGAGTTACAGCTAGTGAGGGTTCGCACTCCCAGTGGGGGAGGGTTAGTGATTCAGGACGAGAGGCCATAGCGTGGACCAGCTTTTTGTTCAGCCGCGAGGGCGAGGTGCTATTTTCAGCAGGGTTGCGCTGGTTACGTAGCTTATGTCTTGGATGCCCGGGAGAAGGGCAAGACGACAGTTGACGATGTTCCGATAGTGCGAGACTTTCCGGATGTATTCCCGGAGGATTTACCAGGAATACGTCCTGAGAGACAGATCGAGTTTGGGATCGACCTAATTCCTGGTGCGGCTCCGATAGCTAAGGCACCGTACCGGTTAGCTCCCCCTGAGATGCAGGAGTTGTCTACGCAGCTGCAAGAGTTGCTAGACAAGGGTTTTATTCAGCCGAGTAGTTCACCTTGGGGAGCGCCGATCCTGTTTGTGAAGAAGAAGGATGGGTCGCACCGTATGTGCATTGACTACAGGGAGCTGAATAAGATGACGGTGAAGAACCGTTACCCCCTCCCGAGGATAGATGATTTATTTGATCAGCTTCAGGGGGCGTCTTGGTTCTCCAAGATCGATTCATGCTCCGGATATCACCAGATGCGAGTTAGAGGCGAAGATGTGCAGAAGACTACTTTCAGGACCCGATATGGTCATTATGAGTTTGTGGTGATGCCTTTTGGGCTCACTAATGCTCCAGCCGCATTCATGGATCTCATGAATCGTGTATGCAGACTGATGCTGGATCGGTCTATGATAGTATTCATAGATGACATCTTGGTATATTCCAAGACTCAGGAGCAGCATGAGGAACACCTGAGGGAGGTGCTAGAAGATTTGAGAAGGGAGAGACTTTTCGCAAAGTTCTCAAAGTGCGAGTTCTGGTTGCGTGAGGTGCAGTTCCTTGGTCACCTCATCAACCAGAAGGGTATCTTGGTAGATCCGGCCAAGATAGAGGTCGTGATGCAGTGGGAGGTCCCGAAGTCTCCATCCGAGATTCGGAGCTTCCTAGGTTTGGCAGAGTACTAAAGAAGATTCATTCAGGATTTCTCCAAGATAGCAGTACCGCTCACCCGACTGACTAAGAGGTCAGTGGTGTTTCGTTGGGGGCCTGAGCAGCAGGCGGCATTTGAGACCCTCAGGCAGAGGCTATGCGAGGCTCCGATTCTTTCCGTGCCAGAGGGAATAGAGGATTTTGTAGTCTACTGTGATGCCTCAATCACAGGTATGGGAGCAGTATTGATGCAGCGGGGGCATGTGATAGCTTATGCCTCGAGACAGTTGAAGCCTCATGAGGCTAACTATCCTACCCACGAGTTTGAGATACCTTATGGATCAGCTGAGTCTAAACATGAGGCAGAGGAGATGGTTGGATGTGCTTAAGGATTATGATTGTGAAATCCTTTACCATCCAGGGAAGGCCAACGTAGTGGCCGACGCCTTGAGCCGAAAGGTGTCAGCAGCCCCTATCAGAGACTTATGTCTGAGGATGACAGTGATTACTCCATTATTGGATCAGATCAGAGAGGCTCAGGTTGAGGGCCTCAAGGAGGAGAGGCAGAAGTGTGAGAGGATAGTGGGCCGAGTAGCTTCGTTTGATTATGATAGTCGGGGGTTGTTGACCCTTCATGGGAGAGTGTGGGTACCGTACGAGGGTGGAGTACGACAGGTGTTGATAGACGAGGCTCATAAGTCTCGATTTTCCATCCACCCAGGGGCAACGAAGATGTATAGAGATCTTCAACCCAATTATTGGTGGCCCTGCATGAAGCGGGATGTGGCTTGGTATGTAGAGAGGTGCCTGACGTACAGGAAGGTCAAGGCAGAACACCAGAGACCTCACGGCAAGATGCAGCCGTTAGACATTCCCGTGTGGAAATGGGAGGACATCACCATGGACTTTATCACCAAGCTTCCCAGGACCGCACGTGGGGTAGATTCAATTTGGGTAGTAGTGGATCGGTTGACGAAGAGTGCTCATTTCATACCGATCCAGGAGAGCATATCGGCGGAAAAGTTAGCCGATATCTATGTGCGGGAGATAGTTGCACGTCATGGAGTGCCGATATCAGTGGTGTCAGATCGAGACGTCTATTTTACATCCAGATTCTGGAAGCGGTTTCATGACGAGATGGGTACTCGTCTCCATTTCAGCACCGCTTTCCACCCTCAGACGGACTGGCAGAGCGAGAGGACGATTCAGACTCTCGAGGATATGCTTCGTGCATGTGTCCTAGATTTTGGTGGCAGTTGGGATACGTATCTTCCGTTAGCGGAATTTTCGTATAACAACAGTTATCATGCGAGCATTGATCGACCTCCCTTTGAGATGCTTTATGGGAGGAAGTGTAGGACCCCAATTTGTTAGGGCGAGGTCGGTCAGCGAGTCATTGGGAGCACGGAGGTGGTGCTCAAGACGACCGAGTTGATTCAGCAGGTTCGTAGTAGACTGCAGACTGCGCAGAGTCAGCAGAAGAGCTACGCCGACAGGAGGCGTTCAGACTTGGAGTACCGGGTAGGCGATATGGTCCTTCTAAAGGTCTCACCTTGGAAGGGTGTCATCAGGTTTCGGAAGAGGGGCAAGCTGGGCCCCAGGTTCATTGGTCCTTTCAGGGTTTTGGCCCGGGTGGGTCGGATTGCATATCGATTGGATCTTCCGGCAGAGCTTAGCCAGATCCACAACACTTTCCATGTGTCTCAGTTGAGGAAATGTTTGGTGGATGAGTCAGCAGTTATTCCCTTAGAAGATATTCAGGTTGATAAAAGCTAGAATTATATTGAGAGGCTGGTCGCGATTCTGGACCGGAAGATACAGACCTTGAGGAACAAGGTAATTCAGCTAGTGAAGGTGCAGTGGGAGCACCGGAAGGGTTCTGAGTGGACGTGGGAGTCTGAAGATGAGATGAAAGAGCACTACCCAGAGTTATTTGCAGATTCAGCCATAGCAGACTTCGAGGACGAAGTCTGAGTCAAGTGGGGGAGAATTGTAATGACCTGTCTCTGGTATGTTGCTTTTATATTATTTATTTTAGAAGTTTGTAGACGGACTCGACGAGTCTATGGCCCGATTCGTCGAGTAGAGTCGTGTTCTTGGGCAGCGTATAAATCGGCGACTCGGCGAGTCCATATTCGGGACTCGGCGAGTCGGTCTGCCAGGTAGAATCCCTAAATCTCCGGGTTTGGACCCTATTTAAACCATCTTATGAGCCCCCAAACCCGTCCCCTTCACCCTCAAAGCATTATTTAGCAAACCCTAACCATTTCATTGAGTATTTGAGCATTCCTTGTGTAAATCTTGAAGTTTTGAAGAGAAGAAGGAGGCTAGATCCAAAGGAGAAGAAGGAGATCCAAGTTTTTGCACCCATTTCAGAGTATTTTGAGATGGGGAGATACCGGAGTAGCAACAGATAGCTTCCAGAGCCATACACTCAGCAGCCAGATCATGAGGTGAGTTTCCTTCCAGTAGGAAAGGATCTAAGGCCACAATCTCGGCCCGTATAGCAAGTAGTAGTTCCGGATTTCGGTCCGATGCAGATTTTATCATGTCTGATGCCTTCGTGACTCAGACAGGATTTATGTGTTATGTGCTCCGGGTTACAGCCTGATGCAGTATGCTCTTTATGTGTCCATGCTAGTTGATATGTTTATGCTATGCTATGATCAATGGTTCCGGACTTCGGTCCGATGCAGTTAGTTCCAGACTTCGGTCTTATGCAGGAGGCAAGGCCTCAGTAGTTCCGGATTTCGGTCCGATGCAGTGGGCAAGGCCCTGGCTAGTTCCGGACTTCGGTCCGATGCAGTTTCGGGACTCCGGTCCGATGCAGTGGGCGAGGCCCAGTATGTGTTTATATGTATTGTATGGTATGTGGTAGTTTGGGGGAGCTCACTAAGCTTCGTGCTTACAGTTTCAGTTTTGGTTTCACGTACTTCCGCAAGCAAAGGGAAGAGCTCGAGTTGATGGCATCGCATACACCACAATTTCAGTTGTCATGGTAGATGTTTCTAGTCTTTCATAAATGTGATTGATACAGTTGTGACATCCCCATTTTCACGGCCAGAAAAGACCGATTTTGTTTATGCTTTATAAAAATCAGAGTTCTTCTTTTAATAAAAATGTTGCGGAATTTGTTCCCAGAAAAACATGATAAATACGTTATTAAAACATTTTCGGAGAAACGTATTTTATTCATTTCAAAACGTTTGGGATGTCATCGTTAATACAGAAACATAAGCATAAACAGAACTTACATTTATTTACACTAGTGATCTACATCTCTTTAAATCTCTCAGTGTAAAGTGACTTCGTATCAACACCTGTGATATAAATAAACTGAGTGGGTCAGGTTGGGAAACCTGGTGAGTGTAGGGTTTTCAACCCACAATAATATAATTATTACTTTCAAACAATCAAACAGTCAACCCAATTACCCATCCCCATTATCTGTTTTATTCTTAAGGATCTACCCTAAGAATCAACTATTCCTCGTTCATACATTCCTAAGGATCATCCTAAGGAATCGGTACGAAGTCCATCGTCACCGGGGTTTAGGCACTAAGTCTGCATAGTCGCCAGAATTTATACAATAGGCACTAAGTCTGCATAGTCGCCATGGTTTTGGCACCAAGTCTGCATGATCGCCAGGGTCTAGGTATCAAGTCTGCATGATCACCAAGGTTTAGAGTACACCGGGTGAACACATCGTTCACAACACCTACAGGTTGCGAGCCTGCTAGTGTTCCACTGGACTGTCTAGAATAGTCCGTGGTTGTCATCCATACTCTGCTGAATGACGGGGCCATCATTTGGGAGAAAGGCTTCTCACATCGTACACCTCTCGCCCACACCTCATAGTCTATATCACCACTCAACTCATCATCCAACTCATATTTCATCTATTATATCTACCCATGTTTTTGTTGGATTAATGTCTAAGTCGATAACTATAATTGGTAAGATTTGACCCGACCCGGCATGGTCCATTTGGGTTGCATACCATCATGCACTTGGATAGACTATAATGAGAGAAATAAGACACTTATGGTTATTAATATATTATAAGTTCTAGTATATTAATAATAAGAATAATAAGATTATTTAATTAGTATTGATCAAGAATTAATCTAGGATTAATTAAGTGATCAAAAGAAGAATAATTAAATATATGGGTTGATTGTGTAAATCATCCATACTTATATAGTGGGCTAATGCTCAATGGATAATCAAGTTGGGCTAAAACCCATAGGATGGTCCATGGATGCTCCATGGTGTATTTGAACCCATGGATCCAAGGAAATGGAAAGCCATGACAATTAAGGATTTACCCTAATTGTAAAACTATATAAAGATCTTATTCTTGACAAAATCGGCCACTAGAATCACACTAGAAAGTGAAGAAAAGGGCTTGCTGATTTCATGAAGTGTAGAACTCTCTCAAGTTATTCTAAGTGTTTTGATGAAGACTTTCTACATCAAAGAGGTATGTATTCTATCTTGTTACACTCATTGTTTTGTATGCTAGATTAGGATAATACCTTGGATGTTCTTATTTGCATGTATAATAGAGAAAACATAGATCCAAGGTATTTAGGGTTGCATGTACACTTAGGAGTGTTAGAATGCTCAAAACCCAACAGTGGTATCAGAGCCTAGACTTGTTTTCTTGTTATACCTGCAAAACTGCTTAAAAATCGAAAGTGTTGCTGTTTGATCATCAGACTCGGCGAGTCCATCAAGGGACTCGGCGAGTCCATGCCTAAAAAATGATCAAAACGATCCAACTCGCCGAGTCGGTTCATGCACTCGACGAGTTGGAACCCCAGACAGCATATTATCGAGGTTTTTGGCTAGAAATGGACTAGGAACATTACCCTAAGTTGTTTTTGAACTTATAAACTTGTTTTTAATGTGGTAATGTTCATGCTAATCCATTTTCAAAGATAATTGTCAATAGATTCATGTTTTGCATTAGTTTAAGGTTTAAACTAATTACATGAGAAAGTTTGATTTGAATTATCTTATTCTTATGAGTTGCTTAGATTAATAGAAAAGTTAATTGAAATAGTTGCTTTCAATCCATTTTAATCTAAGAGTTGAGTATAAAATGTGTTTGTGTAACTTGTCCTCAAGTTACATGAAGAGTCACATTAAAGACTCATAAAACTCATAAAAGTTGGTAATGGTTACAAAATGAAGAGTGTTGTGTCATTGTTTTTTTTATGACTCCATAACTTGTCCTCAAGTTATGGAAGTTCAAGAGTCACTTCATTAAAGAGTAAAAGTGTAACCTTAATTAATTCCATAAGTTATAAAAATAAAGAAAAGTTAGTTCTTTTATTTGTTTAAAGTCTTCCATAAGTTATGGAACTTGAAGAGTTTTTTGGATTAAAACTACTTTAAACACATAAGTTATGGAATTAATTAGTTTTGAATAGTTTCAAAACTTGCCCTCAAGTTTTGGAATTTGAAAAGTTTTCACTTATGAATACTTTAATTCCAAGTTAGCCCTTAGAATTTTAAAAGAGTTAAAATTCAACCCTTATACTTTATAACATTATAAGTTAATAATATATATATGTATAAGAGTAAAGTCAGTCTTACCGCTAGTACGCCTCATTCACGAAACCGGTCTATAAGGTGGGTATAAGGTTGTTGCCTATAAAATGGCAACTTAATGGGTGTCCACTCTCAACCACCGCTTGCTTGATCGGTGGAGGGTCGTTAGCCGAACGGGTAAGACAATGACTTTAAATTCTCATTAAAAGTATAATGAATATTATAAAGTAACTAAATGTTTTATTTAATTCCCGATCTTAGTTATTTTAGGAAAAATGTGAATTTGGTGCTAGCCCATGGAATTCACACTTTGTACCTTACCAAGTCATTGGTGGAGCGTGTGTGGTTAACCGGCACACTAACTTGGACTAGTAAGGATCACGAAGGGTGACTTAATGTTTGTCATAGATCAATGGAGCGTGTGTGGTTAACCGTCACATTGATTAGGTGATAATATTAAGGGTACCAAGTGAATTGGTATGGTTATTCACACCTTGTTTTGTGATCCTCGGCATCCCAGTCACAAAATTTGAGAGGGCACACTCGAGATTGAAGCATGCCATTGAAAAGTTCAATGAATCTCAAAAGATCTAGGAATTTCAAATCCAATTAAAACCTAATAAATTATTTCGTTTTTCATGGTGGAAATTGGTGAATCGTCATTCGCCTACCTTCAAATATTTTATATCTTGGATTACGACATCCCTCTTCCAAGTTATAAAATATTGTGTTGGGTCCTAGCCTTAATATTTTATATTGGGTGTTATATTAAGGACTTTAAATCAACTATCTTGAATATCTCCCAAAACATGTCTGGTTTAGACATTTATGATCTTCCCAAATCTCTTGAAGATGATGTTCCTCAACATCATGCTTCATTTCCTCTATCTCCTCCAATTATTCTCCCTCACCCACAAGTTCTTGAAAAGTTTAAAGTCACTCAATCCCTATTGGCAAGCATAGTCTATGTGTGCTCACATCTTGGAGATAAAGTCACATATTGACAAGCCGGGAGAGTTGGGTGTCAAAGTCTCGTGAAAGTTGGATGTTCAATCACTTTGTTAGTAACATAGCGAGTCTCTTTGGGACTATTATGAGACAGACTATGACACGAGCCTTAATGATCTTATCTATTTGCTTTGTGTTGCGGAATCAGCAATGATTTGGAACACTAGTAAAGCAAATTTTATTAGAAGATCAACTTCCCAAATCTTAAATGGACATTGGCAATGGTAGCTTTGGATATCTAGAAAAGAATTTCTCTTCCCAATGGAAAGGGATCGGCCATAGTCAACTCGGTTGACCAAATGGTAAAGAGAAAGGCTAAGTCTGAGATAGTCTCATGTGCCATTACCAAAGGGTCTATGTGTTTTGTTACCAAAAGGAAGGGGCATTGGTTGCGAAGCTGCCCTATTCACCTGAAAGGTCATAGGGTTGATCAAGTCAAGAGGTTTGACTCTACTTCGGGTAAAGTCCACTGTCTAACTCTATTAAGTTTCTATTTGGAGATTCTTATTACATAATGTGAATGGGTCACATGTTGATGTCTTTTAAGAATCAAAGAAAAGATAGGAAGCTTAAAGAAGTATATGGTGATTTTGATTGCGAAGATGGGTTTCGATCACATGGTTCGGTAATCAGAATTTTGAGTTGTTGCTTAAGAGTTATAATATATTGCTTGTGAATAGATAACAACAAGGTTTTCATGTGGATTGTAAGGATAAGTTTTTCCGCAAAGTTTAAAAAAAAGGGTTTTAATTTTATTTATTTTAAAAATATCCTTACAATGGCATCTGTGGAAAATTGTTGCTTATATGTTTCCAGTAATAGCAATATTGGAAAGTGGATTTGATTCTTTCATTTGTGGTAGTGTCTGAATTTACCAAATGAAGAAAGTTTTTCATCACCCAAGTTTCAATTGGACAGAAACTTGGAATCATACAAGTTGTATTGTATGATGAATGAGAATTTTAATCTTTGAAAAATTAAGACTAATTCTTTGATCACATGTATATGTGAGTCAATTGAAGGACTAAGGAATTAGGTACACTGGGTGTGCACTGGTCAAGGTCCACCACAAAGATTGATTTGTCATGATTTACTAAAGATTAGTAAATATGATTATACTTATAAGGTTAAGTACAATTCTGTAACATTGAAAAAGGTTCCAATGTATGGCAGAGCGAATAAGAAGAATCAAATTAGGCAGAAGGATAAAAGTTTCTCAAATCTGAAACGATGGGAGAGTACTGTTGGATAAGGTGTCTAAGTCCATAACTATTTCTGGTATGTACTTGACCCGACCCGGCATGGTCCATTTGGGTTGCATGGCACCATGCAATTGGATAGACTAAATGAGAGAAATAACACTTGGAGATTATTGATATATTACAAGTTCTAATATATTAATAATATTATTTGATTAGTTTGATCAATAATTAATTTAGAATTAATTAAGTGGTCAAAAGAGAACTAATTAAATATATGGGTTGATTATGTAAATCATCCATATCTTGTATAGTGGGCTAAGAGGCTCCATGGATTATCAAGTTGGGTTCTACCCATAGGATGCTCCATGGATGCTCCATGGGAGTTACAAACCCATGGGTCATGGAAATGAAGAGTCTTGACACATTAGGGTTTACATGGTGTAACCCTAGATGTGTCAACACTATATAAGAATCATATTCTCCACCAAAATCGGCTACACTAAGAAACTAGAGGGCTTGGCCGATTTTAAGAAGTGTGTATTATCTCAAGAGTCTTTCCAAGAGCATTTGGTGTTGTGTGAAGCATTTGAGGCATCACACTTGGGGTGCTAGGCTCATAAGGTTTCAAGGAACACAAGCAACAACAAGGTAAGTTATTCTATCTATGATTCAAGTTAAAATTGTTTCCCCATGTATGCTAGATAGGAATATAACCTTGGAATTCAACTTAGCATGATAATTAGACAAACATAGATCCAAGGTTATTAGGGTTGCATGTACACTTAGGAAGTGTTAGAATGCTCAAAACCCATCAGTGGTATCAGAGCCTAGGCTTGTTTGTTTGTTATTTGTGCGTAAAAGTTGAAGAAAGTCGAAAATCTTGCTGTCTGACTGATGGACTTGGCGAGTCCATGGGGAGGACTCGTCGAGTTCACTTGTATCTTCAACCTACTCGGCGAGTAGGTTTAAGCACTCGGCGAGTAGGGTCGACAGAGTGCAGAATTTCGACTTCAGTTGCTGGAAATGGATTAGAAACATTACCCTAAATTGTTTTGGTACTTGAAAACTTGTTTTAGAAGGTGTAGTGTCTTTTCTAACTCATTTACAACAACTAGTTATCAAAATTACAAAGATTAAATGTGATTTTGATTCTTGAAGGTGTTCATATTCATATTCTTGTTCTTATGATGTTTATATGATCATAGGAATTATTTGTAACCTATGTGGTAGTTTAATTCATGATCATAATGTGTTTTAATGGAGTCCATAACTTGTCCTCAAGTTATGGAAAACCAAAAGTCTCTTGGATTAAAAACCATTAAAAGAACACAAGAGTTAGGAAAAATGAAAAGTCCTCATTTTATTACTCTATTAAACTCATAAGTTACAAGAAATGAAAAAGTTTTGAAAGTTTACAAAACTTGCCCTCAAGTTTTGGAACAAGTAAAGTTAAGTTAAAACTTTAGTTCCAACCCCTAGAATTTTAAAAGTTAAAATTCAACCCTTATACTTATATTACTATGATTTAATAATTATATATATATATGTATAAGAACAAAGTCATCTTACCGCTAGTACGCCTCATTCACGAAGCCGGTCTATAAGGTGGGTATAAGGTTGTTGCCTATAAAATGGTGACTTAATGGGTGTCCACTCTCACCCACCGCTTGCTTGACCGGTGGAGGGTCGTTAGCCGAACGGGTAAGACAAGGACTTACAAATTCTCATTCAAAGTATGATGAATATTATAAAGTAACTAAATGTTTTATTAAATTCCCAATCTTAGTTACTTTAGGAAAAATGTGAATAAGGTGCTATTCCATGAAATTACACTTTACACTTTGATTAAGTCGTTGGTGGAGCGTGTGTGGTTAACCGGCACACTAACTTGGACTAAACAAGGTAGGTAAAGGGTGACTTAGGGTTTATTATAGTATCGATGGAGCGTGTATGGTTTACCGACACATCGATTGAGTGATAAACTTTAAGGGTACCAAGTGATTTGCATGGTTACTTCACACCTCGTTTTGTGATCCTCGATATCCTAGTCACAAAACTTGGAGGGCACACTCGAGATTGAAACATGCCTTTGAAAAGTTCATTGAATCTCAAAGAATCTAGGAATTTCTAAGAACCATTCAAAAACCTAATACTAAAATATTGCGGTTTTCGTGGTGGAAATTGGTGAATCGTCATTCACCTACCTTTCAAATATGATATAGCTTAGATTACGGCATACCTCTTCTAAGTTATATTATATTGTGATTGGATCCTAGCCTTAATATTACATTTGGGTGTTTTATTAAGGACTCTCTTACTTCTAAACTAATCTTGTTCTTTTTCTTCAGATGTCTTTCAACAATGCTTCTGGCTCTAATCCTAATGGCTCCTTTACCCTTATGAACTTGTGTGGGAAAGTCACCTTTGATGGATCCAACTTCAATGAGTGGATCAGAAACATCAGGATGATTACCCGCTACGAGGACAAAGAATATGTCCTTGACAAGGAGCTTAAGGAGATTGATGAGACCACTGCAACTCCTCAGGAGATCGCTGACTTTCGGGCACATGAAAGGGATGCTACGAAAGTGGCTTGCATCATGATGGCCACGATGACAGCGGAACTCCAAAAGTCCTATGAGGATTTCTACCCTTATGAAATGCACCAAGATTTGATGGAAAGATACCATCAAAGTGCAAGACAAGAGAGGTATGAAATCATCTGCTCCATGATAACAACCATAATGAAGGACGGGGAATCCGTCACGAGCCACATGCAGAAAATGCAAAGGTATGTGGATCGTTTGCTGAAGCTTAATGTGAACTTCCCGGAGGATCTTGCAATAGATATCATTTTGCACTCCTTACCATTGTGCTATGATCAATTCCGCATGACATATCACATGAACAAGGAAGAAGTCACCCTCAGCAAACTTCAGGGACTTCTCAAGACCGCAGAATCAGGTCTTAAGGGGAAGTCGGTTGCTATCACTCCTACTCCAAACTCAACTCCGGTTTTGGCAATCGGGAAAAGTCGAGGGAGGAAGAGAAGGAGATCTTCGAAGGGTACCAAGGCTCGGACCCTTGATGGATCTTCCTCGAGTGGAACCAAGAAAGGTTTCATTACTCCTTCTTCTGACCCAAAAGAGGCTGAATGCTTCTATTGCCATGAAAAGGCTCATTGGAAGCGGAACTGCCCAAAGTACCAGCAGGATGTGAAGGATGGGAAAGTCAAACCCAACCATGCAGGTATTTACACTATCATTTCTAATAACTCACCCCATTCTAATTCTTGGGTCCTTGATACCGGTTGTGGTATTCATATTTGTTGTGACTTGCAGGGACTAAGAAGAAGTGAGGATGCGGAGCAAGGAAGAATAAACTTGATCATGGGGAATAGGAAAGCTTTACCTGTTACCAAGATTGGAGTTTATACTTTATCGCTAAGTAGTGGGTTTAGTTTAGATTTGAATAAATGTTGTTACTTGCCAGGAATGGCAAGAAATATTATTTCCTTTCATGCTTTGTACAAACAAGGGTTTACCTTTTCGTTTAATAATGAAATTGGTTCTATTGATGCTTTCTTTAATAATGTTCTTTATTTTAAAGCATTACCTTATGATGGTGTGTATGAAGCTGTGTCTGTTGTAGATAACTTAGGAAATAATGTTTTGTGTATTGATTCTATGAATAATAATAACTTGGATAAAGCATCATTATGGCATTGTCGTCTTGGACATATAAGCAAGAAATGCATAGGCCAACTCCAAAAGGATGGAGTCTTGGAGTCGTTTGACCTAAAGTCAGATGATAATTGCGAATCATGCTTACTTGGAAAAATGACAAAGTCACCCTTCACAGGCTCGTGTGAAAGGGGTGAAGGTTTGTTGGACCTTATACACACGGATGTGTGTGGACCATTCAAACATGCCACAAGGGATGCCAATCGTTATTATTTGACTTTTACTGATGATTACAGTAGATATGGATATGTCTACTTGATCAAGCATAAGTCAGAGACTTTCGAAAGGTTTAAGGAATTTAAACAAGAAGTTGAGAATCAATTGGGCAGGAACATTAAGATGCTTCGATCCGATCGTGGTGGTGAGTATCTTAGTTCAGAGTTCCTTGACTATCTAAAGGAATGTGGGATAGTCTCACAATTGACACCTCCCAGGACACCACAGTTGAATGGTGTGGCTGAGAGGCGTAATTGAACCTTGTTAGATATGGTTCGTTCCATGATGAGTCGAGCTACGCTACCAATCTCATTCTGGGGGTATGCCTTAGAGACTGCCGCCCATATTCTTAATCTAGTCCCTACAAAGAAAGTTGCCAAAACTCCTCACGAGATGTGGACTGGTAAACTACCTAAACTAGACCACATCAAGATTTGGGGTTGCGAGGTTTTTGTGAGACGCGAGACTCATGATAAGCTCGAACCTCGAAGCGAGAGGTGTATTTTCATCGGTTACCCACAGCGATCCTTTGGTTACCTCTTCTACAGACCCAGTGACAATGTGGTCTTTGTAGCAAGAAGAGGAGTCTTTTGAGAAAGAGAGTTTATAAGCCAAGGAGACAGTGGGAGGCAAATTGATCTTGAAGAAATTCAAGAATCAAGTGGTGAAGGAACTTCAAACTCTAGCCCTCAACTTGAGGAGGAAACTCCTGTTGAGCCAATTGACAAACCTGTACCTCTGAGGCGTTCCACGAGAGTTAGGAGTGCACCTGAGCATTACTATGGATTCCATATTACTGCAGAAGGTGAGACACTTATTAGTGATGGGACACTAGTAAGTCAAGATGACCCTAACAGCTACGAGGAAGCCATGGCAGGCCCCGAGTCTGCTAAATGGAAAGAGGCTATGGATAGCGAGATACAATCCATGTATGACAATCAAGTTTGGAACTTGGTTGAAAATGTACCTGGTCGTAAGACAGTAGGGTGCAAATGGGTCTTCAAGAAGAAGACCGACATGGATGGTAAAGTACACACTTATAAGGCTAGACTGGTTGCAAAGGGCTTCTCTCAAATTCCTGGAGTGGATTATGATGAGACCTTTTCTCCGGTAGCCAAGAGTAAGTCTATTCGGGTTCTGTTAGCCATAGCTGCATTTCATGACTATGAAATATGGCAGATGGATGTCAAAACCGCTTTCCTTAATAGAAAGTTGGCTGAAGATGTTTACATGAGTCAGCCAGAGGGTTTTGTCAGCAACAAGTACCCTAATAGAGTGTGTAAGCTTGAGAAATCCATTTATGGATTGAAGCAAGCACCTCGCAGATGGAATCTTTGCTTTGATGAGAAGGTCAAGGAATTTGGCTTTTCTAGGAGTGAAGATGAGTCTTGTGTGTATGTCAAGGCTAGTGGGAGTATAGTTAGCTTTTTGGTATTGTATATGGATGACATACTACTCATAGGAAACGACATTCCAACCCTACAGGAAGTAAAGTCCTGGCTTGGGAAGTGTTTTGCTATGAAGGACCTTGGTGAAGCTGCCTATATTTTAGGGATAAGGATCTTGAGAGATCGGAGTAAAAGACTAATTGGACTTAGTCAGAGTACCTACTTGGATAAGGTGCTGAAGAGATTCAGCATGTAGGATTCCAAGAAAGGAGAGTTACCCATCCAGAGTAACACCAGATTGAGTAAGACACAAAGCCCTAGCACTGAGGCTGAGATAGCAGAAATGAGTCGAACACCTTATGCTTCGGCTGTAGGATCGATCATGTATGCTATGACGTGTACTCGACCCGATGTAGCCTATGCCCTGAGCATGGTTAGCAGGTATCAGGCGAACCCTGGCAAGGCACACTGGACTGCGGTAAAGAATATCCTCAAGTACCTACGGAGGACTAAGGACTGGGTCCTTACCTTCGGTGGGAGTGATGACTTGAGAGTAGTAGGGTATAGTGATGCTAGCTTCCAGACTGATAGGGATAATTTCCGCTCTCAGTCGGGCTGGGTCTTTACCCTGAATGGAGGAGCAATCTCTTGGAAGAGTTCCAAGCAAGAAACAGCTGCTGATTCAACTTGTGAATCAGAGTATATTGCAGCTAGCGAGGCGGCAAAGGAGGCAATGTGGCTGAAGAACTTCATTGGAGACCTTGGAGTTGTACCATCTATTAAAGAACCAATGGAAATTTTCTGTGATAGTGAAAGTGCTGTTGCCTTAGCCAAGGAACCAAGGGATCACGGGAGATCCAGACACATCGACAGAAAATACCATTTCATCAGACATCGGATCGAAGAAGGACTCCTCGTGGCAAAGAGGGTATCATCAGATGAGAATCCGGCAGATCCCCTCACAAAGGGACTGACTCGGGTTAAGCATCTTCAGCATGCTCGGAGCATAGGGCTGAATGATGATATTAGATTTAGTAGTTAGATAACCTCGAAATTTGTAAAGTGTAATTGACATTTGATGATGAATAAAAATGTTTTATTTATGAGTAAGGTGTTGCTATCTCTTGTCGATCGTTTACTATATTTCTTTTGCATGTTTTGACTTCCAGAATAATTTTGTTTGGTATAACATATTATTCAAACCTCCACAGTCAGTCATATGTTGGAAGTAGGTATGAATCAAGACTGTCATGTTTGGTTGTAGAGGTCTTGGACAAGGCTACAGCAATCATGAGTGCTCATAAGTTCTGAGCATTGGACTCAACCCACGCTCACTGGAATCACTTCATGGAATTCTATCTCGAGTGATCGTGAGACGGTAATATCGTATAAGTCTTCAAACCTAGAGATATGATTTGTTACTTACAAGTTGGTTATGCATTGATTGTACGAGAAAACGCATTGGTAACTCGATGTTATAAATCGTGCTTTTATGTGTAATTCAATGAGTGGTAGAACAAACATATGAGTCGAAGTTTATCTGTTCCTTCTTGGATTAGAAGCTGATATCTAGGCCCCTTGATGATTTTGTTTTGACCTATGTACCGGGCCCGGTCAGAACTAAGTTGATGTGTTCAATTGAGTTCTTTGTCAAACAAATCGGAAATCGGGAAACAAATGCTGGACAATAAGCAAGACAGTGTTCCATGTATTTGTCCGGCTGATATCTAGAACAGAGGATTATATGATCACTTAACTTAAATGGCGTACCATCATCTTCTCAGTTCCGAGAAACCTGGAAAAGAGCTACGATTGCCGATCGGTTCCTGAAGTCATACTTGCAGAAATAGTTATTAGACTTATCCAAGTAGGAGACTGTTGGATAAGGTGTCTAAGTCCATAACTATTTCTGGTATGTACTTGACCCGACCCGGCATGGTCCATTTGGGTTGCATGGCACCATGCAATTGGATAGACTAAATGAGAGAAATAACACTTGGAGATTATTAATATATTACAAGTTCTAATATATTAATAATATTATTTGATTAGTTTGATCAATAATTAATTTAGAATTAATTAAGTGGTCAAAAGAGAACTAATTAAATATATGGGTTGATTATGTAAATCATCCATATCTTGTATAGTGGGCTAAGAGGCTCCATGGATTATCAAGTTGGGTTCTACCCATAGGATGCTCCATGGATGCTCCATGGGAGTTACAAACCCATGGGTCATGGAAATGAAGAGTCATGACACATTAGGGTTTACATGGTGTAACCCTAGATGTGTCAACACTATATAAGAATCATATTCTCCACCAAAATCGGCTACACTAAGAAACTAGAGGGCTTGGCCGATTTTAAGAAGTGTGTATTATCTCAAGAGTCTTTCCAGGAGCATTTGGTGTTGTGTGAAGCATTTGAGGCATCACACTTGGGGTTCTAGGCTCATAAGGTTTCAAGGAACACAAGCAACAACAAGGTAAGTTATTCTATCTATGATTCAAGTTAAAATTGTTTCCCCATGTATGCTAGATAGGAATATAACCTTGGAATTCAACTTAGCATGATAATTAGACAAACATAGATCCAAGGTTATTAGGGTTGCATGTACACTTAGGAAGTGTTAGAATGCTCAAAACCCATCAAGTACTTTAGTATCAGTTTTATGATCATCTTAATGATTTAGAAACCATATCACAAATTCATACTCTAAGGACGTCTTAGTGCATTGTTATGGCTAAGAAGAGAGGTCATGAATTGTTGGATTGGTTAAAATCAAGAAGATGAGTCATACTTCGTTCCAAAACAATTCTTAGAGTCTTACTCCAAGATTGTAACCTTGAGTGACATAAAGTAAGGTTTAAAACACTTATCAAATGTAGTGTAAAATGTTTCTACTCTTGTACATTTGAGATTAGTTAGTTGTGATGTCTAGGATGAGACAAAGACCAACTAAGACCAATTGTGTGAAGTGTTAGTCTTGATAAGAATCCGCACTATCCCTTGAATATTTGTTTTGTCAAGGAATGGTTCTTGACTAGGAAAACTTATATGTCAATGGGACAGTGGGAGCCTTAAAGATCCTGGAAGAGCTTCAAGATTTAATCAAGAGTGAAACCTGTAATTTATCACTAGCACACGACTTAAGGTTTGCAACCTATCGTGTTGACATAATTCTTATTTCTGTACCTACTTCAAATAAGTTGAATTTGCATGTGAGTTATCAGAGTTCAACTTGGAAGCATTGGTGGGCCTTGTGCTACCAAGGTGACAAGAAAGTAAGATTGAATAAGTTTAATCCATGTAAGGCTGAATTTGTCACTAACCTTATCTTGTGATTATGGTTTTGACAAATTCACATGGATAGGAACTCATACACTATAAAATCTAAGTGTCATAAGGTTTCTCTCCGATTCATGAAAATGATGGTGAGGAAACGCTTTCACTAAGTAGATTTTACGTAGATAGCAATTGTGTTATTTGCATTTTCAAAAGTCGTTAGTGGAGCGCGTGTGGTTAACCGGTACACTAACATGGACTTGTGAGAAATGGAAAATTCCTAAGCAATTGAGACTATGATTATGGCATCCCTTTTCATAGTTCTGAAAATTGTTTATACACACATGTGAGCTATCTAAGAAAGGGTGTATGAATCTAAATTTCAGAAGTCCAGCAGATTTCTGGAAATATGTCAGAGTTAGTGGGAGCATAAATGTTATGCTAATAATCATCATGTTAGTGGGAGCATGATAATTATGATTAGTATTGCAAGTTAGCAATGTTAATTATAGAAAACAAGGTTTCAATTGGGAAAGAATTGTTTTGCTATAATTAAGGGAGAGGAAATTATACTTCATCTCAAATCTATAAGCTTAGATCGTGAGGTTTTAATCATTTAGTCAAGGATATATATGAATTTCATGTTGGAGTGGCTCAACATAAGGAAATTCTGTATATGGGTCTATTATTTGCGTTCTAAAATTCCATTATGATTATGGCATCCCTTTTCATAATCTGAATTATGAGAACTTGGCAAATAAAAATGGAAATGTTATAGCAAAAGACTGGTTTGGTCTTTATGTGAGACATCCTGAATCGTGTCCCATATGCTTCAGATATAGGATCGATTACATGTGCTATATTCATCCTTTCTAAAATTTTCCAAATGCCTGGGGCATTAAGAAGGGAAAAGGTTTAGAACTGGATATGACTAAAAGGATTAAACAATTGTCGAGGACAATCTAAAGTTTTACCAAAGATTGGTTGCTCAAGGACATTTGGAAGTATAGTGATAATTCTGGAAGGACCATATTGACATAATCTATAAGGGGGCAACTCTTGTTCAGAAGTGATAGTCAAAATGGAATCTGGAAATGTTTGAAAGTTAGAATTTTCAATCTGTTTAAGATTAGTAAACTTAATGCAAGAAGGATGTTCCCAAGGAGATGATTTCCTTTGGAATGGTCTATAATGGTTGTTGTTAAGTCTTTCTGACTTTGTGCATAATCATTACAAGAGAATCAATGCGTAGAAGTTTAGAATCTAACAGATTTTAGTAAATGACATGAATTTGGAATTCTTGCATTTGCAGTAAGGATTTGGGAGTGTGAAAAGAGAATCATTGAAGTTGTGTTCAATGGATCTAGTTTACAAAGAAAATGATCATAGACAAACATAGTATGCATACTTGGTGTATGGCATGACTAGTGTTTAGAAAACATAGTGTACATGCTTGAAGCATGGGACAACTATTGTTTTAAATTCAAGAATAAAGTTGATAGCTGAAACAGTATACAATGAATAATGTGTAATCATATGGTGATAAATAAAAGGTGTTTTATTTATATTCATAAGTTCTGAGACCATATTGGATTCAATTATTATTGTGTTTCACTTTACATGTTTTGACTTCCCGAATAAACTAGGTTATTCTTCAGGAATGACTAAGTTATTCAAACCATCCACAGTCGGTCATATGTTGGAAGTAGATATGAGTTAAGACTGTCATGAGTTGGCTTGTAGAGGTCTAAGGTGTTGGACAAAGGGCTACAACACTCATGAGTGCTCATAAGTTCTGAGTATTGGATTCAACCCGCGCTCATTGGAATCACTTCATGGATTTTATCACGAGTGATCATGAGACGATAATATTTTATATTCTTCAAACCTAGAGATATGAGTTGTTACTATGAGTTGATAGTACATTGATTGCACGAAAACGCATTTGGTAATTCGGTGCTATAAAACGTGCCTTTGTGTATGATTTAACAAGTAGTAGAACAAGCCATATGAGTCGAAGTTTATCCATTCCTTTTACCTTCGGAATAAAAGCGATATCTGTGGGCCCCTCGATGATTTGATGATGACAAATGGAAGTGCTCGGCCGGGCCAGGACTGATTTGATTTGTTCAATTAGTCAGTCGTCATAAATCGGAAATCGGGAAACAACAAATGGACAGAGAGAATGATTATAATCCATGTCTCAGTCCATATGATATCTAGAATGGAGGAATATATGATCCCTTATCTAATGGACAAGTTATTGACAAGGTCAGAGTTCATCTACAAGGTCAGAGTTCGACAGAAGCTTTTGAGAGCTACGATTGCCAGTTGGTTCCTGAAGTCATACGCAATAATAGTTTTAGACTTATCCAAGTGGGACACTGTTGGATTAATGTCTAAGTCCATAACTATAATTGGTAAGACTTGACCCGACCCGGCATGGTCCATTTGGGTTGCATAACATCATGCACTTGGATAGACTATATTGAGAGAAATAAGACACTTATGGTTATTAATATATTATAAGTTCTAGTATATTAATAATAAGAATAATAAGATTATTTAATTAGTATTGATCAAGAGTTAATCTAGGATTAATTAAGTGATTAAAATAAGACTAATTAAATATGTGGGTTGATTGTGTAAATCATCCATCGTCACCGGGGTTTAGGCACTAGGTCTGCATAGTCGCCAGAATTTATACAATAGGCACTAAGTCTGCATAGTCGCCATGGTTTTGGCACCAAGTCTGCATGATCGCCAGGGTCTAGGTATCAAGTCTGCATGATCACCAAGGTTTAGAGTACACCGGGTGAACACATCGTTCACAACACCTACAGGTTGCCAGCCTGCTAGTGTTCCACTGGACTGTCTAGAATAGTCCGTGGTTGTCATCCATACTCTGCTGAATGACGGGGCTATCATTTGGGAGAAAGGCTTCTCACATCGTACACCTCATAGTCTATATCACCTCTCAACTCATCATCCAACTCATATTTCATCTATTATATCTACCCATGTTTTACGCCAACATTATTGTAGATATAAAATATATATACAGTTTAAATCATTTAAAACATGTATAAAATCTTTCATCAGCATAGACAACAAGTATTCAGACAATATGCACACATAGCATGTAATTTATAATAAAATACTTCATATCTATGTGTAAGATGAAAGGGACCATGCACTCACTTGATAGGTGGTGACTCAACACTCGGACAGCGCTTCGATACTCTCAACACAATTTCCTTCGATAAAACCTAGTATCAACACCACTAGGGTTTAGTCTAACGATAACCGCGACTAATTAATAGTATAGCTATTATCATTATTATATAAGCGCTAAATAACACTCAATATAACTCACAATAATAGCCCAAACAATTATTTTAAGGTCCTAATAATGTTACTATAATTAATTAGAAGCTATATTAAAACTAGCGTAGGCGTAGCTCACTTACAGCGGGTTTTTCGCAAAACCGGGCTTCGCTGGAGCAGCATTTCCCGAGCCGAAAGGCTCTTTTCTCGGAGCCGTCGGGTGCTCCGGGGCTTCCGCCTCGTGCTAGGGAGTTACCCTAGGCTTTGGGGGGTTAGGGAGGCTTAGAGAGAGAGAGAGAGAGAGAGAGTTTAGAGAGAGAAAGAAGAGGGTTGAGGTGTGAGAATGAATGGAACCCGACACCTCTATTTATAGGGGAGAAATCTGATGGACTCGCCGAGTCTGAGTCATGACTCGCCGAGTTGGTGCATGTGGCAACCTTCTGGTGGTGCCACGTGTCCAATTCTGGTGGTGCCACGTCCCCCCCTATCGCGTATCAGCCTTCAAACTTAGAAAAATCATAACTTTCGCATACGAGCTCCGTTTTCGACGTTCTTTATATCCACGCGTAGGTAAAATCAGGATCTACAACTTTCATTTAGACTCCGTCAGCTAATTCTCGACCGATCTCAAATTTAACAGTAGGAGGCGTTTAGACTGTTAAATGACCGCGAAGATATCATAACTCCTTCATACGGACTCCGTTTTCATCTGTATTTTTACCGTTGAGTTCCTATTAATGAGACATTCAACTCTCATTTAGGTCGCGTAAGCCAAAAACCGCTCGAACTAAAATTCGAGTTTCGGGCTGTACATTGCTAAGCCGAATCTTAGAAAAATCAAAACTTCCTCATACGAAGTCAGATTTGGGCATTCTTTTTATCGACGCTCTTAGTTTAACATATTATACGACTTTCGTTTAGATTGCTAAGGATAAATCTCGCTCTATCATAAATTCACTATTTACGCTTGTGGGTGCCTTGCCGGTTTTGCCGTAAAACTTCGACGGACCATAACTTCTTCGTTATAACTCGGATTTCGGCGTTCTTTATATGTACGGAAACCTTATGACATATTCCACAACTTGGTTAAGATTATTTATTCTAAATAATCTTTTTTCGAAAAGTCATTTTCGACCCCTATTGCCTCTAAATTGACTAGCCGGATCTACGGGCGTTACAATTATCTCCCCCTTAGAATGATTACGTCCCGGAATCATCAACGAAACAGGGCTCACATGATGACTCCATTTGTTATCTATTCATCCTAAGTCATAACTTCGAGGTTTCTTCGAACATGTATCTAACTCTTAGACTCCTTGACGACATGCGATGCTCGATCTTGCATACGCTCTCTATCTCACGTTAGACTGCAAATTATGACCTTCAATTCACAATCTCGATCCTCACTGGATACGAACTTAAGATAAGTTCTTTTATTAATACAATGGATCGATGTGTTATATTCTAATGACCTCTCATCGTATGTTGCAATGCTCAGACTCATGTCTCTTAGAGTCAAATTCCAGAACAGTCTATACCTTCCTTCATGTTCTAGTCACATCTAAAAAGGTAGCATCTCTAGCAACCATCTTCTTTTAACAACGAGTGCGATACTTCTATTGATCGCTTTGATTTCAATCGTTTGGTTTATGTCGGACGCTACATCAAACTTGGTTCTCTGAACCACGTAACATACTCATCGTAGTCGGACTCAATTCGATATGAGCACTAGGGTCGGAATATCAACAATCGTCTTAGTCATTACCGAAACAATGGTAACAACACACTTGAATAAATCGAAATCAATTACTAGTTTCTTGGTAACCTTGTGACTTTCCCTGATCCAAGCGTGAGTCATGTGCTTCCGGTAGTATATGCATCTACTACCTTTCACACCTACTCATACTCGTCCCAGGTATTGTCTCGCAGTTTCCCAAGTTATTATCAGAAAACAATTTTTTTAACACATAAAAATGTGTCCAAACAATCACAAAATCTTCCCTAGACTCTACTAGGACTTCTTCTATGCGTATCTTCAATCATCAATTCTGCTTCAGCTCGGTGGAAATACCATACGATGGGTCAACTTCATGAATTACGCCAATCATTCCATCATCCTGCCAATCGAAGGTGTACTTCGGACGTACTGTACTCCTCTAAACGTACTGCATGACATATTCTAAAGGCAAGATACCACTCTTATGATATCTTCCGATAGGTGTCATTCACTATCGTAAGCCTTTTCATTTCATCCACTTACTCAATTCTCTATGAGTCCTTATCATGGCATTCTATTCTCCAAAGAAAGCGTTTGGTGTATCGAGACGAGAATATAGATAGAGGAAGAATTAGACACATATTCCTCCTTATTACTCCAAAAAGTTACATGCCAGTTCTAATATCGTAATTAAACGTTTAGAAACCTGAGCACATAAAATTTCCTTATCCGGTCGGCAACAGACCATAGATCCGATCATATAATGCATATCATAAATCATTTAGCACATAAAAGCATGTTAGGAATTTTCCCTAAATAAGCTAGTGCTTGTGTCTATTCAGGTGTATTACCTAAATTTTATTAAACACACTCCTCACAATCATTGCTTAGCATTCTAAGTTTAAGTCTAGAAATAACTCCATATTCCTAGTTCGCTTAAACTAATGCTCTGATACCAACTATGACATCCCCATTTTCACGGCCAGAAATGACCGATTTTGTTTATGCTTTATAAAAATCAGAGTTCTTCTTTTAATAAAAATGTTGCGGAATTTTTTCCCAGAAAAACATGATAAATACGTTATTAAAACATTTTTGGAGAAACGTATTTTGTTCATTTCAAAACGTTTGGGATGTCATCGTTAATATAGAGACATAAGCATAAACATAACTTACATTTATTTACACTAGTGATCTACATCTCTTTAAATCTCTCAGTGTAAAGTGACTTCGTATCAACACCTGTGATATAAATAAACTGAGTGGGTCAGGTTGGGAAACCTGGTGAGTGTAGGGTTTTCAACCCACAATAATATAATTATTATTTTCAAACAATCAAACAATCAACCCAATTACCCATCCCCATTATCTGTTTTATTCTTAAGGATCTACCCTAAGAATCAACTATTCCTCGTTCATACATTCCTAAGGATCATCCTAAGGAATCGGCACGAAGTCCATCGTCACCGGGGTTTAGGCACTAAGTCTGCATAGTCGCCAGAATTTATACAATAGGCACTAAGTCTGCATAGCCGCCATGGTTTTGGCACCAAGTCTGCATGATCGCCAGGGTCTAGGTATCAAGTCTGCATGATCACCAATGTTTAGAGTACACCGGGTGAACACATTGTTCACAACACCTACAGGTTGCGAGCCTGCTAGTGTTCCACTGGACTATCTAGAATAGTCCGTGGTTGTCATCCATACTCTGCTGAATGACGGGGCTATCATTTGGGAGAAAGGCTTCTCACATCGTACACCTCTCACCCACACCTCATAGTCTATATCACCTCTCAACTCATCATCCAACTCATATTTCATCTATTATATCTACCCATGTTTTACGCCAACATTATTGTAGATATAAAATACATATACAGTTTAAATCATTTAAAACATGTATAAAATCTTTCATCAGCATAGACAACAAGTATTCAGACAATATGCACACATAGCACGTAATTTATGATAAAATACTTCATATCTATGTGTAAGATGAAAGGGACCATGCACTCACTTGATAGGTGGTAACTCAACACTCGGACAGCGCTTCGATACTCTCAACACAATTTCCTTCGATAAAACCTAGTATCAACACCACTAGGGTTTAGTCTAACGATAACCGCGACTAATTAATAGTATAGCTATTATCATTATTATATAAGCGCTAAATAACACTCAATATAACTCACAATAATTGCCCAAACAATTATTTTAAGGTCCTAATAATGTTACTATAATTAATTAGAAGCTATATTAAAACTAGCGTAGGCGTAGCTCACTTACAGCGGGTTTTTCGCAAAACCGGGCTTCGCTGGAGCAGCATTTCCCGAGCCGAAAGGCTCTTTTCTCGGAGCCGTCGGGTGCTCCGGGGCTTCCGCCTCGTGCTAGGGAGTTACCCTAGGCTTTGGGGGGGTTAGGGAGGCTTAGAGAGAGAGAGAGAGAGTTTAGAGAGAGAAAGAAGAGGGTTGAGGTGTGAGAATGAATGGAACCCGACACCTCTATTTATAGGGGAGAAATCTGATGGACTCGCCGAGTCTGAGTCATGACTCGCCGAGTTGGTGCATGTGGCAACCTTCTGGTGGTGCCACGTGTCCAATTCTGGTGGTGCCACGTCACCCCCTATCGCGTATCAGCCTTCAAACTTAGAAAAATCATAAATTTCGCATACGAGCTCCGTTTTCGATGTTCTTTATATCCACGCGTAGGTAAAATCAGGATCTACAACTTTCATTTAGACTCCGTCAGCTAATTCTCGACCGATCTCAAATTTAACAGTAGGAGGCGTTTAGACTGTTAAATGACCGCGAAGATATCATAACTCCTTCATACGGACTCCGTTTTCGTCTGTCTTTTTACCGTTGGTTCCTATTGATGAGACTTTCAACTCTCATTTAGGTCGCGTAAGCCAAAAACCGCTCGAACTAAAATTCGAGTTTCGGGCTGTACATTGCTAAGCCGAATCTTAGAAAAATCATAACTTCCTCATACGAAGTCAGATTTGGGCGTTCTTTTTATCGACGCTCTTAGTTTAACATATTATACGACTTTTGTTTAGATTGCTAAGGATAAATCTTGCTCTATCATAAATTCACTATTTACGCTTGTGGGTGCCATGCCGGTTTTGCCGTAAAACTTCGACGGACCATAACTTCTTCGTTATAACTCGGATTTCGGCGTTCTTTATATGTACGGAAACCTTATGACATATTCCACAACTTGGTTAAGATTATTTACTCTAAATAATCTTTTTTCGAAAAGTCATTTTCGACCCCTATTGCCTCTAAATTGACTAGCCGGATCTACGGGCGTTACAATTATCTCCCCCTTAGAATGATTACGTCCCGGAATCATCAACGAAACAGGGCTCACATGATGACTCCATTTGTTATCTATTCATCCTAAGTCATAACTTCGAGGTTTCTTCGAACATGTATCTAACTCTTAGACTCCTTGACGACATGCGATGCTCGATCTTGCATACGCTCTCTATCTCACGTTAGACTGCAAATTATGACCTTCAATTCACAATCTCGATCCTCACTGGATACGAACTTAAGATAAGTTCTTTTATTAATACAATGGACCGATGTGTTATATTCTAATGACCTCTCATCGTATGTTGCAATGCTCAGACTCATGTCTCTTAGAGTCAAATTCCAGAATAGTCTATACCTTCCTTCATGTTCTAGTCACATCTAAAAAGGTAGCATCTCTAGCAACCATCTTCTTTTAACAACGAGTGCGATACTTCTATTGATCGCTTTGATTTCAATCGTTTGGTTTAAGTCGGACGCTACATCAAACTTGGTTCTCTGAACCACGTAACATACTCATCGTATTCGGACTCAATTCGATATGACCACTAGGGTCGGAATATCAACAATCGTCTTAGTCATTACCGAAAGAATGGTAACAACACACTTGAATAAATCGAAATCAATTACTAGTTTCTTGGTAACCTTGTGACTTTCCCTGATCCAAGCGTGAGTCATGTGCTTCCGGTAGTATATGCATCTACTACCTTTCACACCTACTCATACTCGTCCCAGGTATTGTCTCGCAGTTTCCCAAGTTATTATCAGAAAACAATTTTTTTAACACATAAAAATGTGTCCAAACAATCACAAAATCTTCCCTAGACTCTACTAGGACTTCTTCTATGCGTATCTTCAATCATCAATTCTGCTTCAGCTCGGTGGAAATACCATACGATGGGTCAACTTCATGAATTACGCCAATCATTCCATCATCCTGCCAATCGAAGGTGTACTTCGGACGTACTGTACTCCTCTAAACGTACTGCATGACATATTCTAAAGGCAAGATACCACTCTTATGATATCTTCCGATAGGTGTCATTCACTATCGTAAGCCTTTTCATTTCATCCACTTACTCAATTCTCTATGAGTCCTTATCATGGCATTCTATTCTCCAAAGAAAGCGTTTGGTGTATCGAGACGAGAATATAGATAGAGGAAGAATTAGACACATATTCCTCCTTATTACTCCAAAAAGTTACATGCCAGTTCTAATATCGTAATTAAACGTTTAGAAACCTGAGCACATAAAATTTCCTTATCCGGTCGGCAACAGACCATAGATCCGATCATATAATGCATATCATAAATCATTTAGCACATAAAAGCATGTTAGGAATTTTCCCTAAATAAGCTAGTGCTTGTGTCTATTCAGGTGTATTACCTAAATTTTATTAAACACACTCCTCACAATCATTGCTTAGCATTCTAAGTTTAAGTCTAGAAATAACTCCATATTCCTAGTTCGCTTAAACTAATGCTCTAATACCAACTATGACATCCCCATTTTCACGGCCAGAAATGACCGATTTTGTTTATGCTTTATAAAAATCAGAGTTCTTCTTTTAATAAAAATGTTGCGGAATTTTTTCCCAGAAAAACATGATAAATACGTTATTAAAACATTTTTGGAGAAACGTATTTTATTCATTTCAAAACGTTTGGGATGTCATCGTTAATATAGAAACATAAGCATAAACATAACTTACATTTATTTACACTAGTGATCTACATCTCTTTAAATCTCTCAGTGTAAAGTGACTTCGTATCAACACCTGTGATATAAATAAACTGAGTGGGTCAGGTTGGGAAACCTGGTGAGTGTAGGGTTTTCAACCCACAATAATATAATTATTATTTTCAAACAATCAAACAATAAACCCAATTACCCATCCCCATTATCTGTTTTATTCTTAAGGATCTACCCTAAGAATCAACTATTCCTCGTTCATACATTCCTAAGGATCATCCTAAGGAATCGGCACGAAGTCCATTGTCACCGGGGTTTAGGCACTAAGTCTGCATAGTCGCCAGAATTTATACAATAGGCACTAAGTCTGCATAGTCGCCATGGTTTTGGCACCAAGTCTGCATGATCGCCAGGGTCTAGGTATCAAGTCTGCATGATCACCAAGGTTTAGAGTACACCGGGTGAACACATTGTTCACAACACCTACAGGTTGCGAGCCTGCTAGTGTTCCACTGGACTATCTAGAATAGTCCGTGGTTGTCATCCATACTCTGCTGAATGACGGGGCTATCATTTGGGAGAAAGGCTTCTCACATCGTACACCTCTCACCCACACCTCATAGTCTATATCACTTCTCAACTCATCATCCAACTCATATTTCATCTATTATATCTACCCATGTTTTACGCCAACATTATTGTAGATATAAAATACATATACAGTTTAAATCATTTAAAACATGTATAAAATCTTTCATCAGCATAGACAACAAGTATTCAGACAATATGCACACATAGCACGTAATTTATGATAAAATACTTCATATCTATGTGTAAGATGAAAGGGACCATGCACTCACTTGATAGGTGGTGACTCAACACTCGGACAGCGCTTCGATACTCTCAACACAATTTCCTTCGATAAAACCTAGTATCAACACCACTAGGGTTTAGTCTAACGATAACCGCGACTAATTAATAGTATAACTATTATCATTATTATATAAGCGCTAAATAACACTCAATATAACTCACAATAATTGCCCAAACAATTATTTTAAGGTCCTAATAATGTTACTATAATTAATTAGAAGCTATATTAAAACTAGCGTAGGCGTAGCTCACTTACAGCGGGTTTTTCGCAAAACCGGGCTTCGCTGGAGCAGCATTTCCCGAGCCGAAAGGCTCTTTTCTCGGAGCCGTCGGGTGCTCCGGGGCTTCCGCCTCGTGCTAGGGAGTTACCCTAGGCTTTGGGGGGGTTAGGGAGGCTTAGAGAGAGAGAGAGAGAGTTTAGAGAGAGAAAGAAGAGGGTTGAGGTGTGAGAATGAATGGAACCCGACACCTCTATTTATAGGGGAGAAATCTGATGGACTCGCCGAGTCTGAGTCATGACTCGCCGAGTTGGTGCATGTGGCAACCTTCTGGTGGTGCCACGTGTCCAATTCTGGTGGTGCCACGTCACCCCCTATCGCGTATCAGCCTTCAAACTTAGAAAAATCATAACTTTCGCATACGAGCTCCGTTTTCGATGTTCTTTATATCCACGCGTAGGTAAAATCAGGATCTACAACTTTCATTTAGACTCCGTCAGCTAATTCTCGACCGATCTCAAATTTAACAGTAGGAGGCGTTTAGACTGTTAAATGACCGCGAAGATATCATAACTCCTTCATACGGACTCCGTTTTCGTCTGTCTTTTTACCGTTGAGTTCCTATTGATGAGACTTTCAACTCTCATTTAGGTCGCGTAAGCCAAAAACCGCTCGAACTAAAATTCGAGTTTCGGGCTGTACATTGCTAAGCCGAATCTTAGAAAAATCATAACTTCCTCATACGAAGTCAGATTTGGGCGTTCTTTTTATCGACGCTCTTAGTTTAACATATTATACGACTTTTGTTTAGATTGCTAAGGATAAATCTTGCTCTATCATAAATTCACTATTTACGCTTGTGGGTGCCATGCCGGTTTTGCCGTAAAACTTCGACGGACCATAACTTCTTCGTTATAACTCGGATTTCGGCGTTCTTTATATGTACGGAAACCTTATGACATATTCCACAACTTGGTTAAGATTATTTACTCTAAATAATCTTTTTTCGAAAAGTCATTTTCGACCCCTATTGCCTCTAAATTGACTAGCCGGATCTACGGGCGTTACAATTATCTCCCCCTTAGAATGATTACGTCCCGGAATCATCAACGAAACAGGGCTCACATGATGACTCCATTTGTTATCTATTCATCCTAAGTCATAACTTCGAGGTTTCTTCGAACATGTATCTAACTCTTAGACTCCTTGACGACATGCGATGCTCGATCTTGCATACGCTCTCTATCTCACGTTAGACTGCAAATTATGACCTTCAATTCACAATCTCGATCCTCACTGGATACGAACTTAAGATAAGTTCTTTTATTAATACAATGGACCGATGTGTTATATTCTAATGACCTCTCATCGTATGTTGCAATGCTCAGACTCATGTCTCTTAGAGTCAAATTCCAGAATAGTCTATACCTTCCTTCATGTTCTAGTCACATCTAAAAAGGTAGCATCTCTAGCAACCATCTTCTTTTAACAACGAGTGCGATACTTCTATTGATCGCTTTGATTTCAATCGTTTGGTTTAAGTCGGACGCTACATCAAACTTGGTTCTCTGAACCACGTAACATACTCATCGTAGTCGGACTCAATTCGATATGACCACTAGGGTCGGAATATCAACAATCGTCTTAGTCATTACCGAAACAATGGTAACAACACACTTGAATAAATCGAAATCAATTACTAGTTTCTTGGTAACCTTGTGACTTTCCCTGATCCAAGCGTGAGTCATGTGCTTCCGGTAGTATATGGATCTACTACCTTTCACACCTACTCATACTCGTCCCAGGTATTGTCTCGCAGTTTCCCAAGTTATTATCAGAAAACAATTTTTTTAACACATAAAAATGTGTCCAAACAATCACAAAATCTTCCCTAGACTCTACTAGGACTTCTTCTATGCGTATCTTCAATCATCAATTCTGCTTCAGCTCGGTGGAAATACCATACGATGGGTCAACTTCATGAATTACGCCAATCATTCCATCATCCTGCCAATCGAAGGTGTATTTCGGACGTACTGTACTCCTCTAAACGTACTGCATGACATATTCTAAAGGCAAGATACCACTCTTATGATATCTTCCGATAGGTGTCATTCACTATCGTAAGCCTTTTCATTTCATCCACTTACTCAATTCTCTATGAGTCCTTATCATGGCATTCTATTCTCCAAAGAAAGCGTTTGGTGTATCGAGACGAGAATATAGATAGAGGAAGAATTAGACACATATTCCTCCTTATTACTCCAAAAAGTTACATGCCAGTTCTAATATCGTAATTAAACGTTTAGAAACCTGAGCACATAAAATTTCCTTATCCGGTCGGCAACAGACCATAGATCCGATCATATAATGCATATCATAAATCATTTAGCACATAAAAGCATGTTAGGAATTTTCCCTAAATAAGCTAGTGCTTGTGTCTATTCAGGTGTATTACCTAAATTTTATTAAACACACTCCTCACAATCATTGCTTAGCATTCTAAGTTTAAGTCTAGAAATAACTCCATATTCCTAGTTCGCTTAAACTAATGCTCTGATACCAACTATGACATCCCCATTTTCACGGCCAGAAATGACCGATTTTGTTTATGCTTTATAAAAATCAGAGTTCTTCTTTTAATAAAAATGTTGCGGAATTTTTTCCCAGAAAAACATGATAAATACGTTATTAAAACATTTTTGGAGAAACGTATTTTATTCATTTCAAAACGTTTGGGATGTCATCGTTAATATAGAAACATAAGCATAAACATAACTTACATTTATTTACACTAGTGATCTACATCTCTTTAAATCTCTCAGTGTAAAGTGACTTCGTATCAACACCTGTGATATAAATAAACTGAGTGGGTCAGGTTGGGAAACCTGGTGAGTGTAGGGTTTTCAACCCACAATAATATAATTATTATTTTCAAACAATCAAACAATCAACCCAATTACCCATCCCCATTATCTGTTTTATTCTTAAGGATCTATCCTAAGAATCAACTATTCCTCGTTCATACATTCCTAAGGATCATCCTAAGGAATCGGCACGAAGTCCATCGTCACCGGGGTTTAGGCACTAAGTCTGCATAGTCGCCAGAATTTATACAATAGGCACTAAGTCTGCATAGTCGCCATGGTTTTGGCACCAAGTCTGCATGATCGCCAGGGTCTAGGTATCAAGTCTGCATGATCACCAAGGTTTAGAGTACACCGGGTGAACACATTGTTCACAACACCTACAGGTTGCGAGCCTGCTAGTGTTCCACTGGACTATCTAGAATAGTCCGTGGTTGTCATCCATACTCTGCTGAATGACGGGGCTATCATTTGGGAGAAAGGCTTCTCACATCGTACACCTCTCACCCACACCTCATAGTCTATATCACCTCTCAACTCATCATCCAACTCATATTTCATCTATTATATCTACCCATGTTTTACGCCAACATTATTGTAGATATAAAATACATATACAGTTTAAATCATTTAAAACATGTATAAAATCTTTCATCAGCATAGACAACAAGTATTCAGACAATATGCACACATAGCATGTAATTTATGATAAAATACTTCATATCTATGTGTAAGATGAAAGGGACCATGCACTCACTTGATAGGTGGTGACTCAACACTCGGACAGCGCTTCGATACTCTTAACACAATTTCCTTCGATAAAACCTAGTATCAACACCACTAGGGTTTAGTCTAACGATAACCGCGACTAATTAATAGTATAGCTATTATAATTATTATATAAGCGCTAAATAACACTCAATATAACTCACAATAATTGCCCAAACAATTATTTTAAGGTCCTAATAATGTTACTATAATTAATTAGAAGCTATATTAAAACTAGCGTAGGCGTAGCTCACTTACAGCGGGTTTTTCGCAAAACCGGGCTTCGCTGGAGCAGCATTTCCCGAGCCGAAAGGCTCTTTTCTCGGAGCCGTCGGGTGCTCCGGGGCTTCCGCCTCGTGCTAGGGAGTTACCCTAGGCTTTGGGGGGGTTAGGGAGGCTTAGAGAGAGAGAGAGAGAGAGAGTTTAGAGAGAGAAAGAAGAGGGTTGAGGTGTGAGAATGAATGGAACCCGACACCTCTATTTATAGGGGAGAAATCTGATGGACTCGCCGAGTCTGAGTCATGACTCGCCGAGTTGGTGCATGTGGCAACCTTCTGGTGGTGCCACGTGTCCAATTCTGGTGGTGCCACGTCACCCCCTATCGCGTATCAGCCTTCAAACTTAGAAAAATCATAACTTTCGCATACGAGCTCCGTTTTCGATGTTCTTTATATCCACGCGTAGGTAAAATCAGGATCTACAACTTTCATTTAGACTCCGTCAGCTAATTCTCGACCGATCTCAAATTTAACAGTAGGAGGCGTTTAGACTGTTAAATGACCGCGAAGATATCATAACTCCTTCATACGGACTCCGTTTTCGTCTGTCTTTTTACCGTTGAGTTCCTATTCTTGAGACCTTCAACTCTCATTTAGGTCGCGTAAGCCAAAAACCACTCGAACTTTAATTCGAGTTTCGGGCTGTACACTGCTAAGCCGAATCTTAGAAAAATCATAACTTCCTCATACGAAGTCAGATTTGGGCGTTCTTTTTATCGACGCTCTTAGTTTAACATATTATACGACTTTCATTTAGATTGCTAAGGATAAATCTCGCTCTATCGTAAATTCACTATTTACGCTTCCCGGTGCCGTGCTGGTTTTGCCGTAAAACTTCGACGGACCATAACTTCTTCGTTATAACTCGGATTTCGGCGTTCTTTATATGTACGGAAACCTTGTGACATATTCCACAACTTGGTTAAGATTATTAATTCTAAATAATCTTTTTTCGAAAAGTCATTTTCGACCCCTATTGCCTCTAAATTGACTAGCCGGATCTACGGGCGTTACAACAGTTTTGATACAGTTCTACATAACTATTAGTTACTGTTTTGAAATATTGACGTATGAGTTTTACTTTGTGATATTATTTTGATACTTTCTTTAATTGTTAAACAAAAATTTTTGGGTCGTATTTTGGGATGTTTCAGTAAACCCCAAAATGTTCTTGATAGTTGTTTAACAACTTTAGTTACATGAAATTCTTAAACTTTTAACAGAATTCTAAAGCCATTTAAAATTTAGAATGTGTGAATTTTGTAGCATATGTAATCAATCCTATATTGAAAGCATATAGGGCCCCACTCATTATTACAAGGGTCTAATATCTGTTTAATTTCTTGCTATAATTTTTACATATATAGAATCTCCAATGTTGAAATATTCCAACATGTTGTTCATATATGTATTTGACTAAGTTCTATTAAATTATGCAATCTAAATTGTTAGAAATGAAATGAAGTATGAATGTCCTCTCCCTTAAGTCCACAATAGTGAAATAGTTCCTGAACTTTGTAATTTTCAAAAATAGAGACATTGATTTCTACGAACAGTATTGTCAACATGCAATTCCAACATAACAATTATGCTACCACTAGCTTTGACATGTACTCAGAAATCAACTGGACTTCTAGAAATCAATACCCTTATTACTTTCTTATAGAAGTGTAGATTTATGTTACGTGATGCTTCGATAAGTCTCTAACTAGACTCCTAAAGATTATAGACCTTAGTTGGATAATGTGTATGTGTGTGTGCTTAAACCTTTATGATTTATATATATATATATATATATATATATATATATATATATATATATATACACACACACACAAACACTAAAAGTTCAAAATACTTCTTGCCATTTCTCACATTTGAAATATGAGGAGGTATGTTGTAACCATATTTTTAATTTAAGAATGCAATTAACACAACCAATATTCATATTGATTTTTATTAGATATTTAAAATCTATCGGCAAAACGGTTTTCTCATAATCATTTTCATGATTTAGAGAGAAGCCTTTTCCACCTATATTTTCAAGGTGCATACATTTTATCCATGTGAATTTTACATTTCCACCCTAGAGTCACAACACAAGGTTCATGAAAAATCAAATTCAAATTCAGTTACCCTTCATGGAATGAAGTTTGATATTTTTTTATTTCTTGCATTTTGATAGCTTAAGCCCCTACCAATGCTTCCATGCTGTTATCAGCTCACCTATATTGATCAATGTACTTTCAATGACCAATGTGCTTTACTTTTGCAGCTAAATGAAGAACATATAACTTATAAGCATTTTTAAATAAACTATAAGTGTACATAAATAAGAATATGTCAATTAAACGCAACAAGTTTTCAATCTTAGGTCGCGTGCTAATGAAAAATGAAAGGATCATTATCGGTTGACTTATCCAAGATCAAGATCAACATGACTCCCGTTGAATTCTTAATGTATGATTTTTCTCTCAAGGAACATTCCTTGACGAGCTAAAACAATTATTTAAAAGTTCGTCTACATTCTCAACAAGAAAAACACTTCATAAAATATAACTCAATTTATCTTCTATTTCTCAAAAAACATCACAACTCCAATTCTAAATGTGCTAGATCGAGGAAAGCATTCTTTACTCTATATATTATGAGGTGTTAACATCCTTCTTATTTTACAATGAGCTTCAAGACACAATTTACAGATACTAGAGCATGCCTCTAAAATTTGATTGGGAACAAACTATGACTCATCTTATGATCGAACCATTTCCAATAATGTTCGATTCCTCTTCTTAGTTATACAATTGGACTAAGATGTTATTGAAGGATTAATTGTGCTATAATTTCATAATTACTAAGATGATAATAAAACATGATACTAAAGTACTCCCCATTCTTTTCAGATGGGAGAATCTTTTATCTTTCTTCTTAATATATTCTTCCATTCATCCTGCTACTCACAGACTTTTCAAATGTATTACAACTTTGTCTAATCCTCTAAATAAAATCATATTTATTGAAGCATCAGTAAATCATGACGAATAGAGCTATCGTCCCTTGTGGTGGCCCTGAAGAGTCCATATCAACGTGTACTAGATCCATTAGTATTTCACTTGTCTTACATAAACATGTGAACAATGATATAAGTCATAATATTCCGATGAACAAGATTCTCATATATTATACAATTTGAAATGTACGACTCCAAATATATGTCCAGTTAGTGATGAGATTTCTGTTCACTTGGCCAATTACAAGAGTAACACAAGGAATATCAGAAGAATCAAATCATAATTAATATTGCTATTATTATAAACATAACTGTCGTACCCCCGTCCGATAGTGGAAACGTCAGGCTGTGCGGAATTAGAATGTTGGATCACACATATTAAACATACATTGAACAATACAAAACAATATAAAAGATAAATATTACTTCTATAATGGATACAAATATTTTATCAGAATGTATTTCTTGAAATACTACAAATTCTAATACAAAAAGTTCTTTGACAGTTAGGCATAATTATAACGATAACAAGTTTTCGGTAGCTTCGTCAATCAACCACTACTTTCGGGAGTGGAATCTTCTATCTCTTTGTTTCATAGGAATACATGTGGTTTTGAAAACATCAACATAATACTGATGAGTTCACAAGTTTGATTATTATAATTTGAAAATCCCTTTTATACGTAACTTTGTTAAGTTGTATAAGTATTTTTATTATTTAATTTGAAAGTAGTGTTCTACAATTTATAGGTAGTATGATTGCGGTGATTCTCACTCATCCTATATACTAGTAGTGTATTCCTGGTCTTAAGTGTTCATTTGTGGAAGGAGGGTATCCTTATCTATAGAGTGTACTGATGGAGAGTATACTTTCATACTCAATGTATGTTAACCGGATACCTATTAACGCTAACTTATATAATGGTGTATTTATGATGAAATAGAATCTCAATGTTATATTGTATTAATATAATTAATATATAATTATATTTAAACTGGTTTTCTTAGTAAATCCTACTAGCAGAGTGGTGCTATAACCATTATTCGAGTTGAGTGACAACAAAAACACTATACATGTATCCGTTTAAATCGGGCATAATGAGGGGATAATATCCGATTAAATCGAGTGTTGTGACGAAATAATATACTACTATTATATCTTTAGATCAAGCGTAGTGATGGCATAATTTTCTACTATTATCCGTCTAAATCGGGTGAAACAATAACATAATATAATATTATTATCCGTTTAACTATATTGTAGCGACAACATAATATACTATTATTATCCATTTATATCGAGCGTAGTGGCTTCAGATCATATATTACTATTTTACATTTAAATCGCGTATAGCGACAACATACTAATATCCATTTAGATCGAGCATAACGATGATGTACTCTAAATATTATCTATGCGAATTTGGCAGAGTAACATCCAGGGTATAATGTTATCCGAGAGATTTGGACAGAAGAACGGATGGGTACCAAGTTACCCTAAAAATTAAGCAAGTATAACGACAATGTATAATGTTATTTATGAAATTTTGAAAGAGTATATAATAGGCATAATATTATATCCTAAAGGTTTAAGCAGAGGAGAGACAAGGTATAATATCAATTATATTATTTGAGTAGAGTGACAATATAAAATATAATGTATAAAAATATCAACTTTTATAGCGCAATGATAATAACGGTATAATAATTATTATAATAATTATCCACGTATCCCCCTATTTTTGATAAAAATTTGAAAAAAAGGGTCATGAAACTCACAATTGATGTATGCCTTACTAGACTCTACAACCGCGACCGGTTACATTAGGAGCTTGGGATCAACCGAACTCGAGGGAATAATAAAAATAATATCTATATATATATATATATATATATATATATATATATATATATATATATATATATATATATATAATAGTGAGTAGAAAGAAATCAGTCGAAAGATTGATTTGTGAAAGAATGAGAACTGAAGGGGACTTGTTGGGGGTATTTATAGTAAAATTTCATAGGGGGCGTGTCGTGCCTATCGACGTAGCCCATTCTCATGCTGATAGGTGTATTATTCTCCCTGATCTGCGATGCATCCATCTCGAAGCTTGCGTGTGCCATGGTGCCATTATGCGCGCTAGAAATGATGATTTTGTAAATTGCATAAATTCTTAATATGAACTCCGTTTTCGACATTCGTTATATCTAGACGTAGCTATTGACCCATACTCCAACTTTCCTTTAGGTTGCATTGCGTAATTCTGACTTTATTTTTAGCCCTTATTTTTATATGTTTAAATGGTTTTGCGAAAATCATATCTCTCTTGCATTGATTTCGATTTTGGTGTTATTTTTCTCAAAATTCTTACCTCGTGGAGCACTACGACTATCCTTTTGGTGAATTTAGCTAAAAGTCAACCGTTTTCTTCGTAACTTTTTGACATTGTAAATTTTTGTGCGCAGTTGATTTATATATCTTAGAAAAGTCATATCTAATTCATACAAAGTCAAATTTCTATGACATTTATATTTCTAAGATCGGAACGATGTTTGATCTCAGAATATGTTACAAATAACATTACGAAACCATGTCGTTTTGTCTTAGATTGATAAATATTACTTATAACCTCTGTCATACTTGGCATTTTGTCATACTTGTAACCTCTGTCATACTTGGCATTTTGTCATACTTGTAACCTCTGTCATACTTGGCATTTTGTCACTTTTAGCGGTTAACGAGTGGTGATAATTTTTGCATTTGTTACATTCCCCCATGTTTGAAGAATTTTTTCCCTGAAATTCAACTTGTACTGCCCGATGCGGAGGCACGATTAAGAGAATCCTAGTAGATTAAGATTTTTAGAGTTTCCTCATAATCACTATGAAGCATCCTTATATTTTAGTTCTATATAGAGTAACTTGACTCCCTAGGGTTCTTCTTTGCAATGAAGTCTTGGAATCAATTTGGATTGCATTGTGAGAGATAGCGATGGTATCTTTAAGCAAGTATTTTCTTATAATGGTAGTAATAGTGATCCTTATGATACGTACATTATGATACATAGTGGTAGTGGTAGTGTTAGTGATCCCTCAGAAAAGTACTTTCTAATACATAGTGGTGGTGGTGTCGATCGTTCAGACAAGTACTTTCTAATACATAGTGGTACTGATAGTGATCCCTTAGACAAATACTTTCTGGCACATAGTGGTAGTGATAGTCATCACTTAGAAAAGTAGTTTTTGATACAAAGTGGTAGTGATAACAATCCTTTAGATAAGTATTTTTTGATACATAGTGATAGTGATAGTGATACCTCATACAAGTACTTTCTGATATAAAGTGGTAGTGATAGTGATCCCTTAGACAAGTACTTTCTGATATATATATATATATATATATATATATATATATATATATATATATATATATATATATATATATATATATATATATATATATATATATTGGTAGTGAAACAGACCCTTCAAAGAAGTTATTCCTGAAACATAATGGTAGTAATAGTGATACTTGCACCTGAAACATATCGAATCCTTATTATATTTCGAAGGCTTTTCGAAATAATTCATTATAAAATTTTGTAGGGATTCAAGTATTACAACGAGAATTTAAACAAGGATTACTTTTTCCTTGGATTGTTATTCGTAGAGGGAGAGAGAGTTCTACTTAATGTTATCTAATAATCAGGCAAATACTGTTACATACTACTAAAATTAATAGTTTTTCGACTTTATGATTCCTCCCTACTACGGTTAGAATCATACTTGAGCTGTGCAATAGACCTAACTCACACTTTCTAAAACTATTTACTTCTAGAATCATGTAACTCATGTATCCTCAAAAAAATAATAACATGTGTTTCTTAACTATTAAAAATTGTATGTTTATGCGAGTGCTTAATTCTATTGTTCATATAGCTATAATATCATTTAATGTGGGAATATAAATTTCTAGGAGTGGATCCTGGGTAGCGTTTCTCGTGCCAATGAAAAATGGTATTACTTGAGCGTTACCTCATTGATTTGCCAGTTTAGGGAACACTCTTTTAAAGTGGCAAGTTTCTCCACATTTATAGAATTTACAATTTCTATCAATAACAGTTCCTTGGTTTGGGGTGCGGTTCGGGCTTATACAAAACCTAATGGTGTGGCACTTCCTACCGTAATTTTTGCAGATTTGTTCTCTACATGCACATACATGGTGGTAGTTTAACTCATTACATAATGGAAGATCTCTTACATATTGTATTAGTGGAGTGTATGATGGGATGGTTGCTAGGTAAACTTCCTTAAGTCTTGTTTTATCCTTACTGGTTGCTCTGGGTCATCATCAGACTTCCTCTTGCTGTTTCCAGACATTTGTCAACTTTCTTGACCATAATGCCCTTGTAAATTTGCTAATTTGTCAGGTTAAAGGCTAGCCTTTAGTCTCTATTGTATGTAGTTGGTCTAGATGTAGTGACCAACCATTGAATAGGTTGAACTAATCCCCATATGTAACTTTATATCTTTTGGGTACTCTGGGGTGACAAGGTTGGGGCAGAAAATAATGATATCATTGAAGCGGTTGGTATAAGCTACAATGTTTGAATCTTGCCTGGAAAGATTCCAGAGCTCTTACTCAAGCTTTTACATTTCCTTTCTGAGGCAGTACTTATCCATCAATAGCTAATTTAGATCATCCCAAGAGATGACATTAGTTGTTCTAATTCTCATGGTTTTCGCATGCCTGCTCCACCATGACAATGTTGCATCTTCGAAGGTGTTTGGTTTTCTATGCATCAAATACACTTAAGCTATGTAGCTGAAAATTCAAACGTGATATAGTTAAGTGTACATGCACCCTAGGATCCATGGTTTCATACTAATGAAAACTACCCTAATAAAACATAAAAACATAAGGAAGACAATCATACCTCTTATGTGATGGGTTTAATACAAACAATCTTATGTGTGCATGCAACCGTAGAGTTGGATCTATGTTTTCACTATTAGTTATACAACTTTATGAACACAAAAAGAAACCTAATGAATCATACTATTTTCGAAATTCACCAAGAAGATTAGATTACATACCTCTTATTGTTATATTGCAATAACAACTCAAATCCTCCTTGTAATGGCTTTAGAAAGCTTAGGGTCACAAGTGTCACTCCCCTAATGGCTCACAAACACCAAGAGCAAGAGGATGAAGAATGATAAGAGATGAGGCATCCAAAAACGTGTGGAAACCCTAAGGAAACTCTAATCCACGTTTTTGGGGCTTAAGGGTACTATATATACATGTAGGCTATTAGGGTTTTAAAATAGGAAACCCTAATTTGACTGCTTAAGCCCTAAGCAGCCCATGGATTCCTTTGGTATATCCCTTGGATGATTTCTAATGGGCTTCCCCATAGAATTCGTCCAACTTATATCTTATTAAGTAATCCATAGCCCAAATGCAATTATCTTATAATTACAGTCCCAATCCCTTAAGTTTAATTAATCTCTTTTAGCGAAAAATTAATTATCAACTAATTCTTGACTAATATTAATAAATAATATGATTTCTCCTTTAATATATTATTCTCATAATATATTAATAAATCATAATTAATCCTCTCTCTCTCCATAATTCATCCTGTCAAGTTGCTTTGGTGAAGGCAACCCAAAAGGACCATGCACCATCGGGTCAAGTACATACCAAAATAGTTATGGACTTAGACACTAATCCAACAGTCTCCCACTTGGATAAGTCTAATAACTATTTTGCGTATGACTTTGAAATCTTGATCTGCAATCGTAGCTTTCAAAAGCCGCTGTCAACTCTAATCTTATTAGATACGCGTCCTTTAGATAACGGATCAGATATTCCTCCATTCTAGATATCGTATAGACTGAGACATGGATTTAAATCATTCTCTCTGTCTATGTGTTGTTTCCCAATTTCTGATTTATGACGACTGACAATAGACTACAATTGAACACATCAAATTAGTCCTAGCTTGGCCAAGCACTTAGGTGTCATCACTAAATCATCGAGGGGCCCACATATATCGCTTTCATCCTACTTTGGATAAAAGGAACGGATAAAATTTGATTCAATGCTTGCTTGCACTCACGTACCGAATCACACACAACAATATGTTTTATGACACCAAGTTACTGGTGCGTTTACATATTATCAATGTGTAACCGACTCGCAAGATACAACTCACACATCTAGGTTTCAAGAATATAAGATATTATCGTCTCACCAATCACTCGTGATAAAATCCATGAAGTGATCCAAGTGAGCGTGGGTTTAATCCAATGCTCAAATCATATTCATAAGCACTCATGAACATTTCAGCAAACATTTGCTTATGTCTAATACACTTTAGACAATCCACACACCAATTCACGACAGTCTTCATTCATACCTACTTCCAACATATTAACGACTGTGGTCCGTTCGAATAATTCGATTATTCTAAAATAATTAATTATTCAGGAAGTCAAAACATGCAAAGTGAAACATAAGAATGATACTAATCCTATATGGTCCCAAACCCTTGAGTATAAATAAAACACCTTTTATTTATCACCATATCGGTTACTCATTATTTGTTGTTTCAGGTAATCAACTTCTTACTTGAATTCTCACTACACATGTCCCATGCTCTTAGCATGCACACAATGTTTACCTATGGTCCTTTCTTTGTAAAATAGATCAAATGAACACATTTCCAATCATGCTCATTTCACAACTCCCAATCCCTATCACAAGTGTAAGAACATCAAATTCTTGTTACTTATGCTAGATTCTAACATTTTATGCAATGATTCTTTCGTAAAGTCATAGCTCAAAATCATCAAGACTTGGCCAATCTATATAAGAAACAATTCTATAGATAGGATGTCTCTCACTCAAAGTATATTCCTTTGAACATCCTTTCTTGCATAAAAGTTTCTAATCTAGATACAGATTCTCAATATCTAACTCCCAATATGGAAACATATCCATATTTGCCATATGACAACTCATTGTTAATAGAATCTTATCTATTCATAATAATATCAATATGTTCTATCCAATACCATACTTCCAACTACTCACAAGCGACCAATCCTCAGCGAGCTTTGGATCGTGCTTTGATAGTTGTTTAATTATCTTAGTCAAAACCGATTCTTGTCCTTTGTCCCTCTAAATGCGCTAGACATTTGGAAAATTTTAGAATGGTCAAATATTATAGAACTTGAAATCGTTCCTATACCCGAAGCGTATGGGACACGATGCATAATGTCTTACATAAAGATACGATACTTTATCAATCTTCTGCCAGAATATTTAATGTGTCACGTTCTCACAATTCGAACTATGAAGACGAATGCCATAATCATAATCGAAATTTTGAGAACGCACTATGTATTCTTGACTAAATTTATTAAGATTCCACAACCTAAGCCTTTAGATTTGAAATGAAGCATAATATTCTCTCCCTTGATTATAGCAAAACAACCTTTCAACCCTTGCGACTTTGCAAAGTATAACTCTTGTTTTCTATAATTAATATTGCTAACTTGCAATACTTGCCATAATAATCATACAATCACAAATTTTATGCTCCCACTATCATGATGATTATTATCATATAAGCATAACTCTTATGCTCCCACTAGCTTTGACATGTATTCAGAACACTGCTTAACTTCCAGAAAAACAATACCTATTGAATTTCTTAAGTTCATATTTCTAATACCTAATGCTTTGATAATCCTTTATCTAAGCTTATACACATTTGCCTTAGTTAGCTCATATGTGTGTCTAAACAATTTAGACTAATTGCCAAATCTCACAATTCGAATCATGGAAAGGGATACCGTAACCATAATCGAATTTAAGAATGCAATTTTCACAATCACTATCTTCTTAAAATCTCTCTTAGTGAAAGCATTTCCTCACAGTCATTTTCATGAAGGAGGGAATCTTATGACACTTAGATTTTAATGGTGTATGTGTTCCTATCCATATGAATTTGTCAAAACCAAAGTTTGCGACAAATCCAAACTCATATGGACCGAACTCTTAATCTTGATTTCTTGCCTTATGGTAACACGAGTGCCCACCATATCTTCCAAGCAGTTAAGCAGCTCACCCTTTCCTATCAATGTACTTTTCATTGACCAAGGTCCTTTCCTTTTATGCGTTCAAATGAGAACTCATAGAACTCACATGCATAATTAACTCAATTGGAATGGCACAGAAACAAAATAACGTCAACACGATAGGTTATAAACCTCAAGTCGTGTGCTAGTGATGATCGATAAGGTTTATTCTTGATTTTTTCTTGAAACCTTTCAAGACAATTAAGACTCCCACTGACTCCTTGACATATAAGATTCTCTTGTCAATAAACATTTCTCGACAAACAAATATTCAAGAGTTAGTGTAGCTTTTATCAAGACAAAACACTTCACAAAATTTGGTCCTAGTTGGTCTTTGTCTTATCCAAGACATCACAACTTTGCACATTTGGTGAATGTTATAAACCTTCTTAAGACTTGTCACTCAATGTCACAATCTTAGCTCTAAGACTTGTTTTGGAATGAAGTATGATTGACTTCTTGATTTAACCATTTCTTCAATTCTTGATTCCTCTTATCAGACATACAATTGTACTAAGACTCACTTAGAGGATCAATTGAGATATGGTTCTTAATCATTAAGACCTATCATAAAACATAATAAAAGGTACTCTCCCTTCTTCTTAGAATAGAGAAACTTTTATCTTTCTGCCTACTTGATTCTTCTTATTCATTCTGCTATTGATTTAAACTCTTTCAATCAATTCAGAATTACACTTAATCTTATAAGTATAACCATATTTACTAAACCTTTAGTAAATCATGACGAATATCTTTGTTACTCTTGTGATGGACTTGATCAACACACAACATTGTGTACTCGATCTCCTAGTCCTTCACTTGACACTTTGTCAACGAATTAGTCGAATTTCCAAGTATGAAATTTCTCATTCATCATGCAACCAAGTTGCATGATTCCAAGTTTCTGTCCAATTGAAACTTGGGTGATGAGAAACTCTCCCTATTTGGTAAATTCTCGACATTTCCACATAATTAAAAATCAAATCGATTATTGCTAATAATAGAAACATTCAAAACATCAATTTTTCATGCACGCCATCGCAAGGATAAATAAATAATATAAAATAAAAATTTTATTTTATTGCGGAAAATTTGTCCTTACAATGCAATTCATTGAAAAAATATGCTAATACATATTTCTTAGCACTCTTATTCTAACTCTAAGTAGTAGCTCAAGAATCTAATCTTCAGGTAATGCGATCGAAATCCATTTCTTCACGATTAGATTTCGCTCACTTCTTCCCTTAAGTTTCCTCTCTTTTCTTCGATTCTACAAAACATCAAATGTAATCTTATCACATCATGTATTAAGAAATAAGAATAGAAACTTAAAAGATTTAGTTAATGGAATTTACCTAAAGAAGAGCCATACGGTTTGACTCTCCCATCTCTTAGATTTCTCAGGTAAATAGGACAGCTTCGTCTCCAATGCCCCTTCTATTGGCAATAAAAGAAAATGGATTCCCTTGGAATGGCACATGGAACTATCTCAGAATCTTACCTTTTCTGGATCTCTAATGTCCCCATTTTCAATATCCATTGAATTTTGGGAGTTTAATTTGCCAGACAAATTTGCTCGACCAGCTCGCCAAATCATTTCTGATTCAGCAGCTATAAGCAAACAAGTCAAATCAATGAGGGTCACGTCATGATCCATCATAAAGTACTCTCTAACGAACTCACTATATGATTCAGGAGGCGACTGAAGAACCCTGTCAACAGCCAACTTACCTGAAATCTCGACACCCAACATCCTTAACCTTTCAATGTGTGACTTCATCTCTAAGACGTGTACACACACAGGTTTCCCATGTTTATTTGCCAAAAGGTCTTGAGTGAGCTTGAACTTTTCAAGCCCTCGAACTTTTGGGTTAGGGAGAATAATTGGTGGAGGTGGAGGAAGTGAAGCATGATCTCTTGTTCCTCGATCAAATCATGGAATATCATCTTCATGTGGAAAGCTTGTTCCATGAGATTTGGGAATACCATAGTTGTCATACTTTTACATCTACAAAACGGGAGAAACCAAATTCAAGTTTGTTGATTGAGTCCTTAATAAATCACCCAAATGAGATATTAAGGCTAGGACCCAACACAATACGCTACAACCTAGAAAAGGCATGCCGTAATCTAGTTGCAGAATATTTGAAGGTAGGTAAATGTCGATTTACCAATTTCCACCATGAAAAACGAAAAAGAAATTTAAGTTTTAAATCCATGAAAACTCCTAGATCCTTTGAGATTCATTGAACTTTTCAATGGCACGTTTAAATCTCGATATGCCCCCTCTAGTTTGTGACTGGGATACCGATGATCACAAAGCGGGTGTGAATAACCATGCAAACGTACATGGTGCCCCCACATGTTATAGTCACCTATTCGATGTGTCGGTTAACCACACACGCTCCACCGAACTGTGACAAACATTGTGTCACCCTTTTCTACCTTTGCTTAGAAGCATTTAGTGTCCCGGTTAACCACACACGCTCCACTAACGTCTTCGTAAGGGCACAAAGTGTAATTTCATGGAATTGCATCAATTCACTTTTGCCTAAAGTAACTAAGATTGGGAATTTTGTAAAACTTTTTTAGTTACTTTATACTTCATTATAATTTTAATGGAAAGGGTTTGCTCTATCCTACCCGTTCGGCTAACGACCCTCCAGCAATCAAGGAAGCGGTGGGTGGGAGTGGACACCCATTAAACGGCCATTTTATAGGCCATACCCTTATACCCCCCTTATAGATCGGCTTCGTGAATGAGGCCTACTAACGTTAAGACTACCATTTTAGTTACACATATATAATATTAAACTTTTAATGTTATACATAGTATAAGGGTGTATTTTACACTTTTAAAATACTAGGCTGTTTAAATTATACTTTTAATTAACAAAAATCATTATGGATTTATTAACTTTCTTTTAATTATACACTTAATTAATTTAATAAAACCATAAGGGTGTAATTTGAACCTTTCAAAATTAGGGTTTTGGAATTTAGACTTTCAAAATTAACTTTTAATCAACAATTTAAATTCCAAAACTTGAGGGAAAGTTTTAAAACTCTTCAAAACAATTAGGTTTCAATCTCACTTAAAATTTTCGAATTTAAGACAGTTAAATTAAAGTTTTAAATATTAAAACTCTTGATTTAATAATTACCATAAATTAAACAATTAATTTAAATTATTAAATCACAAGGGATTATCTAGATCATGAGGATAATTACCATTTATACATTTAAGATATCCTAATCCCTTGAATCCCTCTCTAAATCTCAAAAATAAGGGATGGGATAATTCAAAATCTTTAATTACCATATTTAACAATTAAAAGATAATTACAAGATATGAGATTATCCAAATCCCTAAAATTTAAGATGTTATCTTAGGGAAGGAGGCTAATCTCGAAATCTATGGGTTTGCAAACCATAGATTTCGAAATCTTGGACTAATGGAAAGGATTCATAAAACCTTTTCATGATATTTTTGGAAATTAGGGTTAAGAAACCCTAATCTCGAAATATATAGCCTCCTATGGTTTATTGGCTATAAACCCTAATTTGTCAAGTTCATACATTTGAATAAAAGCTAATAGAAACCAAAAACCAATGGCTCTGATACCACTGATGGGTTTAATACAAACAATTCTATGTGTGCATGCAACACTAGAGTTGGATCTATGTTTTCACTATTAGTTATACAACTTTATGGACACAAAAAGAAACCTAATGATTCATACTATTTTCGAAATTCACCAAGAAGATTAGATTACATACCTTTTGTTGTTATATTGCAATAACAAATCAAATCCTCCTTGTAATGGCTTTAGAAAGCTTAGGGTCACAAGTGTCACTCCTCTAATGGCTCACAAACACCAAGAGCAAGAGGATGAAGAATGATAAGAGAGGAGGCACCCAAAAACATGTGGAAACCCTAAGGAAACTCTTATCCACGTTTTTAGGGATTAAGGGTACTATATATAGATGTAGGCTATTAGAGTTTTAAACTAGGAAACCCTAATCTGACTGCTTAAGCCCTAAGCAACCCATGGATTCCTTTGTCATATCCCTTGGACGATTTCTAATGGGCTTCCCCATAGAATTCGTCCAACTTATATCTTATTAAGTAATCCATAGCCCAAATGCAATTATCTTATAATTACAGTTCCAGTCCCTTAATATATTATTCTCATAATATATTAATAAATCATAATTAATCCTCTCTCTCCATAATTCATCCTGTCAAGTTGCTTTGGTGAAGGCAACCCAAAAGGACCATGCACCATCGGGTCAAGTACATACCAAAATAGTTATGGACTTAGACAATAATCCAACAGTCTCCCACTTGGATAAGTCGAATAACTATTCTGCGTATGACATTGAAATCCTGATCATCAATCCTAGCTTTCAAAAGCCGTTGTCAACTCTGATCTTATCAGATACGCGTCCTTTAGATGAGGGATCATATATTCCTCCATTCTAGATATCATATAGACTGAGACATGGATTTAAATCATTCTCTCTGTCTATGTGTTGTTTCCTGATTTCTGATTTATGACTACTGACAATAGACTACAATTGAACACATCAAATTAGTCTCGGCTTGGCCAAGCACTTAGGTGTCATCATTAAATCATCGAGGGGCCCACAGATATCGCTTTCATCCTACTTTGGATAAAAGGAATGGATAAACTTTGATTCAATGCTTGCTTGCACTCACTTACCGAATCACACACAACAATATGTTTTATGACACCAACTTACTAGTGTGTTTACATATTATCAATGTGTAACCGACTTGCAAGATACAACTCACACATCTCGGTTTCAAGAATATAAGATATTATCATCTCACCAATCACTCGTGATAAAATCCATGAAGTGATCCAAGTGAGCGTGGGTTTAATCCAATGCTTAAATCATATTCATAAGCACTCATGAACGTTGCAGCAAACATTTGCTTATGTCTAATACACTTTAGACAATCCACACACCAATTCACGATAGTCTTCATTCATACCTACTTCCAACATATGAACGACTGTGGTCGGTTCGAATAATTCGAATATTCTGAAATAATTAATTATTCAGGAAGTCAAAACATGCAAAGTGAAACACAAGAATGATACTAATCCTATATGGTCCCAAAGCCTTGAGTATAAATAAAACACCTTTTATTTATCACAATATCGATTACTCATTATTTGTTGTTTCAGGTAATCAACTTCTTACTTGAATTCTCACTACACATGTCCCATGCTCTTAGCATGCACACAATGTTTACCTATGGTCCTTTCTTTGTAAAATAGATCAAATGAACACATTTCCAATCATGCTCATTTCACAACTCCCAATCCCTATCACAAGTGTAAGAACATCAAATTCTTGTTACTTATGCTAGATTCTAACATTTTATGCAATGATTCTTTCGTAAAGTCATAGCTCAAAATCATCAAGACTTGGCCAATCTATATAAGAAACAATTCTATAGATAGGATGTCTCTCACTCAAAGTATTCCTTTGAACATCCTTTCTTGCATAAAAGTTTCTAATCTAGATACAGATTCTCAATATCTAACTCCCAATATGGAAACATATCCATATTTGCCATATGACAACTCATTCTTAATAGAATCTTATCTATTCATAATAATATCAATATGTTCTATCCAATACCATACTTCCAACTACTCACAAGCGACCAATCCTCAGCGAGCTTTGGATCGTGCTTTGATAGTTGTTTAATTATCTTAGTCAAAACCGATTCTTGTCCTTTGTCCCTCTAAATGCGCTAGACATTTGGAAAATTTTAGAATGGTCAAATATTATAGAACTTGAAATCGTTCCTATACCCGAAGCGTATGGGACACGATGCATAATGTCTTACATAAAGATACGATACTTTATCAATCTTCTGCCAGAATATTTAATGTGTCACGTTCTCACAATTCGAACTATGAAGACGAATGCCATAATCATAATCGAAATTTTGAGAACGCACTATGTATTCTTGACTAAATTTATTAAGATTCCACAACCTAAGCCTTTAGATTTGAAATGAAGCATAATATTCTCTCCCTTGATTATAGCAAAACAACCTTTCAACCCTTGCGACTTTGCAAAGTATAACTCTTGTTTTCTATAATTAATATTGCTAACTTGCAATACTTGCCATAATAATCATACAATCACAAATTTTATGCTCCCACTATCATGATGATTATTATCATATAAGCATAACTCTTATGCTCCCACTAGCTTTGACATGTATTCAGAACACTGCTTAACTTCCAGAAAAACAATACCTATTGAATTTCTTAAGTTCATATTTCTAATACCTAATGCTTTGATAATCCTTTATCTAAGCTTATACACATTTGCCTTAGTTAGCTCATATGTGTGTCTAAACAATTTAGACTAATTGCCAAATCTCACAATTCGAATCATGGAAAGGGATACCGTAACCATAATCGAATTTAAGAATGCAATTTTCACAATCACTATCTTCTTAAAATCTCTCTTAGTGAAAGCATTTCCTCACAGTCATTTTCATGAAGGAGGGAATCTTATGACACTTAGATTTTAATGGTGTATGTGTTCCTATCCATATGAATTTGTCAAAACCAAAGTTTGCGACAAATCCAAACTCATATGGACCGAACTCTTAATCTTGATTTCTTGCCTTATGGTAACACGAGTGCCCACCATATCTTCCAAGCAGTTAAGCAGCTCACCCTTTCCTATCAATGTACTTTTCATTGACCAAGGTCCTTTCCTTTTATGCGTTCAAATGAGAACTCATAGAACTCACATGCATAATTAACTCAATTGGAATGGCACAGAAACAAAATAACGTCAACACGATAGGTTATAAACCTCAAGTCGTGTGCTAGTGATGATCGATAAGGTTTATTCTTGATTTTTTCTTGAAACCTTTCAAGACAATTAAGACTCCCACTGACTCCTTGACATATAAGATTCTCTTGTCAATAAACATTTCTCGACAAACAAATATTCAAGAGTTAGTGTAGCTTTTATCAAGACAAAACACTTCACAAAATTTGGTCCTAGTTGGTCTTTGTCTTATCCAAGACATCACAACTTTCCACATTTGGTGAATGTGGGACAAGGAGCCTAGAACAAAATTCACTCCCTTTCCCATGTGGAATGGAGTAATTTTCATCCACCCTAATTCCATAAGGGTTCTGCATTATTCCTGATCAACCAACTATTGATTAATTGAATACTCAACCCTTTAATTATTTAATTGTTAATTAATTCCCAAAATATATTTATAATTAGTTTCCAATTATTTATTAACCATAATAACTAATAAACCAAATTCTCCTTTATTAATTCTACTCAATTTGGGTCTTGAGGGCAACCGAAAAGAATTCAGTTATATTAGAAATATTACCAATAGTTAATGACCTTGGACACTTTTCCAACAGTCTCCTAGTTGGACAAGTCAACAACTATACGATGACCAATAATTCTCCAATAATCAACTGAGAGTTAGCCATCCAATTGATTGATTTTGAGCATATCAACAATCCTATGTATTCATGCAACCCTAATTGCTTTGGATCTAAGTTTTTCTTTAGTTATACATGAAAATAGAAGTTCCAAAGAAATAACCCTAATACTAGCATACAATTTCAGAAATTCAATATGAAACTAGGGTTTGATGAATATATTTCTTCTTATCTCGTAATAACAAGTAATCCAATGACGATCTCGACTCTCGAAAGCTTGAGTGCCTCACACGTTGCACCTCTAATGGAGTGACAAACACCAAAAAACGGATGAGTGGGAGAGAGGGAAGAATTTAGGCTAGGGTTACACCTGGTGAAGCAGTCGCCAAAATTGAGAGGTCTAGGGGTCTTAAAATACTTGTGGCTACTAAGGTTTCCACGGAAAACCCTAATTCCTAAATTAGGCTCCAAGCAACCCATGGACCTCCCTTCTAGAAGGCATTAGACGATTTCTATAGGGTCTCCTATACATTTCGTCCAACCCTTTCAAAGGGAGTCCATCAGCCTCACACTGCAACTATCAGTGATTTGCAGTATCATTCCCTACACTTTTAATCAATTCCTTTAATCCCAAAAATTAACACCAAATTAATTTCTAATTAAACTAATTAAATAATATGATTTCTAATTAATATATTATTCTTATAATATATTAATAAATCATTAAATAACCTCTCTCTCCAAAGTTATCCTGTCAAGTTGCTACGGTGAAGGCAACCCAAAAAGGACCATGCTACTGTCAGATCAAGTACATACCAATTATAGTTACAGGCTTAGACACCTAATCCAACAGTCTCCCACTTGGATAAGTCTAATAACTATAACTACAGGTATGCCTTGAGAATCTAACTAGAAATCATAGCTTTCAGAATCTGTTATCGAAGTCTAACCTAGTCAACGACGCATCCATTAGATAAGGATCATATAATCATTTGTTCTACAAGATATCGTGTGGAAAAAGACATGGAACATAATCATTCTCATTGTCCAACAGTTTGTTTCCTGAATTCTAATTTTTCTGACATAGAACTTAACTGAAGACATCAATTTAGTCTTGACCGGGCCCGACACATAAGTCAACACAAAATCATCGAGGGGCCCAAGATATCACTTTTCTCGTTAGGGAAAAAGGAAGAAATAAACTTTGATTTATATTCTTGTACTATTTACTCATCAAGTCACACATAAAAATACATTTTATAACATCAGGTTACTAATGCATTTACATATTATCATTTCACAACCAACTCATAAAGAACAACTCATATGTGTTGGTTTATTGATTACATGATATTATCATCTCACAATCACTCGTGATAAATTCCTTGAAGTGATTCAAATGAGTGTGGGTTTAATCCAATACTCAAATCCTATTTTAGGAGTACTCATGAACTTTGTAACAAACCTTTTCTATGTCTAAGCACTTAGACACTCTACAAGAAATTTCATGACAACCTTACTTCATAACTTATTTCCAAAGTATGAACGACTGTGGATAATTTGAATAATCCAATTATTCTGGAAGTAAAACACGCAAAGTGAAACACAAGATAAACAATTGACAAAAGATAGTAAATTTTACTCAAAAATAAATCTTCCATTAATTAATCATCAAATGTCAATAACATTTATATTCTTACAAGTTTCTAACTACCTATCTAATCACTAAAACTAATATCATCCTTCAGTCCAATGCTCCTCGCATGCTTAAGGTTCTTAGTCCTTGTCACACCCCAAAACCAAGAATGGCGGAAACGTTCTAGGGCGGAGGACGTCATGTAAAGTATCACAACACAGTAAATGTAAATAAGCAAACAACATCATCCATTGCATTAAATATAAAATTTTAATATAAGCGTGTTCCGTACAGTTTTAGACACCAAAAATATAATGTAAATCAAAATAGTATGATTAGTCTTGAATGCGCTCCATCTTCTCAAAAGCTAGCATCGGTACCTGTCTACTGATGACCTGAGAATACAAGTTATTTTGAAAGAGTTTATCAGCATTAAGCTGGTGAATTCATAAGTATTTTAGTGTCGAGGTTTAATATCAAAACGTTTGAACCTGTCGCAAGTATGACTTGTAAATGTATGTAAGTGTTTGTAAAAGTTTGAATCTCTCAGAAAAACCTATATTTTCTGTTAAAGTAGCCCTCTACCAAGGCTTAACTGTTTTGTATGCTCGTTTGATGTAAAAGTGTGTAATTTCCCAAGTGTAACTATCATTTAACAAAATATAGTTTGTACATTAAAGTTTAAGTGAGGTTATCACCAGAATGCAATGGGTAAATTATTGTAGTACTGTAGTTTTGTTTTATAGGAACTACTGCTGTACTAACTACCTTAAATCGAGTTTATATTAAGGTATCATGTGATAAATTGCACCATACTATCGACTGGTAACATCGACAATGTATAGTCGAAAAACAAGGTATGATGTTTGGCACCCGCAGACCTGTCGGTCCCACTATAGCTAGCAGCGAGGTGTAGGATAGTCAATCCAGTATAGATCTATACGCAAACTCACGCTCTCCCTCCAAGAGACTCTGGCTACAACTCGGGTCATGACAATTAAGACATGCTCCCATACAGTGGATCAAAATTGTTAACGTATTCGTGTATATGCAATATAATATTACTTGTTCTAGTATCGTTGTATATGTTCTCTTAGTAATAAGTATTGACTCCTGAATGAACTGACTCGTTGATCTAGAAATTGTAGTAGTATGATCCTGTGTTACCCCGATGGTAACTTACTAATGATGTGCTAATAAGTATGAATATGGAAGTACTTTTATGTCTATACATGTATATATGATATATAACTAATATTGAAACGACCCTCGGATGGTCACCCGAAATCCCACCAGACCACATCTTAGTGCGCGAAAAGGAAATAGGGCGGATGGCCTTCCTAAGCCCTTTAAACATTACTTATATATCTATACATATATAGGCATGCAATTTATAAGTAGTAAAACAAAGTTTAAATAAAAGCATTTGATAAGTAAAAGAGTTTGTGAAACATTTTGAAGTAAAATAGTTTGAACAGTGATAAAATCATTGGTTTCCTAGTTATAATCACATGTGATTAATGCAATCACATGTGATCGAAGCAATAACTATAAGTGTTTAACTTGTATTCCCCCCCCCCCCCCCATAAAGTATTTAAAACATTTAAAAGCATTTCAAAGGTTGAATAAAGGGGTATGAACTCACTTGGAAGTTTGAAGATAGCGAGATCGAAAACCGGGCAGAGTTTCGTCTCGGGAAACAGATTTTTCTCGGGATTCTCGGGAATCTCGGGAGTAAAATCGACTCTCGGGACTTGAGCAAAAATGACCAGGGCTTCGGGGTAGTGCGAGCACGGAAAACGAGGTAAAACGCAAGAAAAAGGAGAGTGAATGAGCAATTTTTCCGGAACCCCTCGCACCCCTTTTATAGGGGGCTGGAAGGCTCTCGTACGCGGGGCGTACTCCCATACGCGGCGCGTACGGGACGTCACTGCTTACGTATTTCGGATGGGGCGGGTCGGATGGGACGGCGGGTCGGGTAGCTTCGAATAGGGCGACGTGGATGATCCGAGGCCGTGGCCTCGACTACGCGGGGCGCACGAGGGTACGCGGTGCGTACCTCGGCCCTAGGTTGACTCCTCTTCGGATAATACCGAATTTCTAATAAAAATTATATATAAATTATTTATCAAACTTCAAAAATTCATATCTCCTTCATACGAACTCCGTTTTCGACGTTCTTTATATCCCCGCGAAGGTGAGACTACGATCTACAACCTTCGTTTAGATTCTGTTGGTAAATTCCGAAATTATTTTTATTATTTAATTATTAAAATGACGTGATTAAGGAATTTCTTTAAAAATTCATAACTTCTTTATCTGACGTCGGTTTTTGCCAGACTTTTTACCGTTGAAATACCATTGTCGAGACCTTCGATTCTCGTTTAGGTCATTCCGGCCAAATGTCGCTCGATCTCCGTTTCGAGTTTTTAGCTGTCTGTTGCTAAGCTGAACTTGGAAAAATCATAACTTCAATATACGAAGTCGGATTTGGGCGTTCTTTTTACGTACGATCATGGTTTAATGATATTTAAACATAGAAGAATTTAAATAGAAACTTTTTGGACATTTTATTATCAAAGTTAATTTTATTAACTCAAAAATGTTTACAATACTTGACCTATTAGGCCATTACAAAGAGTTGAAATATCGGGTTGTCACATCATCCCCCCGTTAGAGGGAATTTCGTCCCGAAATTCAAAGTAAGAGAACACTCGTGGATTAGGGAAACAGATGTGGGTACTTGCGTTGCATCTGATCTTCGCGTTCCCATGTGAATTCAGGTCCCCGCTTAGCGTTCCAGCGAACCTTCACGATGGGTATGCGACTTTGTTTTGTTTGCTTGACCTCTCGGTCCATGATTTCTACTGGTTCTTCCACAAAATTGAGGCTCTCGTTGATCTCGATCTCGTCGAGTGGGATTACGAGAGTCTCGTCGGATAGACACTTTTTCAAGTTAGATACGTGGAATGTAGAATGTACGTTACGAAGTGCAACTGGTAGATCGAGTTTGTAAGCTACAGGGCCGACTCTTGCAAGAATTTTGAAAGGCCCTATGTACCTCGGATTAAGCTTCCCACGCTTGCCGAAGCGTATCAAGCCCTTCCAGGGTGAGACTTTGAGAAGGACTCGGTCTCCCACCTGAAATTCCAAAGGTTTCCTTCGTTTATCTGCGTAGCTCTTCTGTCGGTCTCTAGAGGCTTTCAATCGTTCACGGATTTGAACGATTTTCTCTGTCGTTTCCTGAATGATCTCCGGACCGGTGAGAATGCTGTCGGAAGCTTGCCGCCTGGCTAATTGGGTATCACCCACCTCAGCCCAGCACAGAGGGGATCTGCACTTTCGGCCGTAGAGAGCTTCAAATGGAGCAACCTTGATGCTCGTGTGATAACTGTTATTATAGGAAAACTTGACAAGGGGTAAATGAGTATCCCATGCCTTCCCAAAGTCAATCACGCAGGCTCGCAACATATCTTCCAGAGTTTGGATGGTAGGCTGTGCTCATGTCCAACCTTGTTCCTAGGGAATCTTGTAGTGATTGCCAGAATCTTGAGGTGAACCTACTATCTCTATCGGAGATAATAGATATAGGCACACCATGTAGCCGTACGATTTCCCTAATGTATGTCCTAGTCAGTTTCTCCATCTTGTCGGTTTCTTTGATAGGTAGGAAGTGTGCAGACTTGGTCAATCTATCGACGATGACCCATATGGTATCAAGTCCACCCGCTGTCTTGGGCAACTTGGTTATGAAATCCATAGTGATCCGCTCCCACTTCCATTCTGGGATCTCTGGTTGTTGCAATAAACCAGAGGGCTTCTGGTACTCGACCTTAACCTTTGCGCAAGTAAGGCATTTACTCACGAAGGTAGCAATCTCTGCTTTCATATTAGGCCACCAGTATAGCTTTTTAAGATCTAGATACATCTTATCTGAACCTGGGTGGACGGAATACCGAGTGCTGTGCGCCTCGGTCATGACCAAGTCTCGAAAACAACCGTGTTTCGGTGTCCAGATCCGATCCATGAAATATAAGGCTCCGTCACCCTTGGCTTCTAAATTCTTGTCCATTCCTCTGAGGGATTCACTCCTCACATTTTCAGGTTTCATGGCTTCAAGTTGGGCCGTCTGAATTTGATTAGACAAGTGTGAATGGATGGTTATTGACAATGACTTGATTTTTCGACCAGAATATTCCTTCCGACTTAGGGCGTCTGCTACTACGTTGGCTTTGCCCGGATGATAACGAATATCGCATTCGTAATCACTAAGTAGCTCGACCCACCGTCGTTGTCTCATGTTGAGCTCCTTTTGATCGAAAATGTGTTGTAAACTCTTGTGGTCGGTAAAGATAGTGCTTTTCGTTCCATACAAGTAATGTCTCCAGATCTTCAGAGCAAACACCACTGCTCCTAGTTCAAGATCGTGGGTCGTGTAGTTAACCTCGTGTGTCTTCAACTGTCTCGAGGCGTAGGCGATGACCTTACCTCGCTGCATCAGAACACACCCGAGCCCTTGGTTCGATGCATCGCAATAGACTACGAAGTCTTCTATCCCTTCGGGGAGAGATAGTATTGGCGCGGTGCACAAGGCTCGCTTGAGCGTTTGGAACGCTCTCTCTTGTTTCTCTTCCCAGTCAAAGGCCACACCTTTCTGGGTCAGGGATGTAAGAGGTTTCGCTATTCGGGAGAAGTTCTGAATGAATCTGCGGTAGTAGCCAGCAAGACCTAGAAATTGACGAATTTCTGTCGGCGTCTTAGGTGTTGACCAGTTCTCAATGGCTTTAATTTTGGATGGGTCCACGTGGATTCCCTCTTCGCTTACCACGTGTCCTAAGAATTCGACTTTCCGGATCCAAAATTCACATTTCTTGAACTTCGCATAAAGCTTCTCTTTTTGTAATGTCTCTAGAACTTGTCGCAGGTGATCGCCATGCTCTTTCTTACTTCGGGAGTAGATCAAGATGTCGTCAATGAAAACGATGACGAACTGATCCAAATAAGGTCGGCATACTCTATTCATCAGATCCATGAAGACTGCGGGCGCATTGGTCAATCCGAATGGCATCACCACGAACTCGTAATGTCCGTAACGAGTTCGGAAGGCTGTCTTCGGCGCATCCTCCTCTAGCACTCGTAACTGGTGATATCCAGATCTCAGATCAACCTTAGAAAAATAGTTCGCCCCTTGCAGTTGGTCGAATAGATCATCTATGCGAGGCAGAGGGTAACGATTCTTGACCGTTAGTTTGTTGAGTTCTCTGTAGTCAATACACATACGAAATGATCCGTCTTTATTTTTAACGAACAAGACCGGTGCTCCCCAAGGTGAGAAGCTTGGTCTTATGAAGCCCTTGCTGAGTAGTTCGTTAAGTTGACCAGAGAGTTCCTGCATCTCAGCTGGTGCTAAGCGGTAGGGCGACTTGGCTACTGGGGTAGCTCCTGGGACTAAGTCGATTCTGAACTCGACCTGTCGTTGCGGAGGTAACCCGGGTAGTTCTTCTGGGAAAATGTCGGGGAAGTCGTTCACTACAGGGATGTTCTTTAGTTCTTTCGTTTCGAGGCTCGTGTCGACGACGTGAGCAAGGAATGCATGGTATTCCTTACGCAGATACTTCTGTGCTTGAATACTTGATATGATGCGAAGACTTGCACCGGGGTTGTCGCCGTAGACTATAAGAGTTTCGTTAGACGGAAGGTTTAAACAGACTGCTTTCTCGTAGCACATGATGTCGGCACGATGAAGGCTTAACCAATCCATGCCAATGATAACGTCGAAACTTTTTATTGAGACTGGCATGAGGTCGATTGGGAATGAATGGTTATCTAGAGTTAGGGTACAACCTAAGTATATGCTACTCATACTTTCAGTTTTTCCATTAGCCATTTCTACTGTGAATAGTTCTTTGAGTGAGTGCGGTGGTTGATTAAGCATGCGAGCAAATTTATGGTTAACGAAGCTTCGCTCCGCTCCACTATCGAATAGAATGCATGCATAGGAGTCATCGAGGAGGAACGTACCAGTCACCACTGTCGGGTCAGCAACTGCTTCCCCGTGGCCTATAGCTAGTACCCTCCCTGCTCCGCCAGCATTTTTCGTCTTGGGGCAGTCCCTCTTATAGTGGCCTGCTTCGCCACATCCATAGCAGGTCGGGCTCGCGCCAGAGCCGGGGACTTGGGCGATCGGTCTCGCCGGAGATTTACAGAAACGGACTGTGTGTCCTCTCCTGTGGCAGTTAGAGCACTGCATTTCATGGCAGGGGCCATTGTGGTGGTAGTTGCATTTTTTGCACTTGGGCGAACTTCCAGCATACCCACCCACCGGAGTAGTAGTAGCAGCAGCAGGGGTTATTGCGGCATGTATTGCCACAATTTGTTGCTTTTTGGCAGCCTGTTGCTTCTTCTTTTCATCCCAGAATTTCCGCTTAGTATCAGCGGGTTTGGAGGGTTCCGGGATGGCTAGGGTGGTTGTGGTTGCAGGGGTTTTGACTCCATGGTCAATGAGTTGTTGTGCCAATCGTTTGGCATTGTCGAAGGTAGCGGGGTTTGATGCTAGAACATTCCCCTGATACGGAGGCACAAGCCCCCATATGTACCTTTCGATCTTTTTCCCTTCAGTGGGAACCATATTAGGGTAGAGGGCCACCAGTTCGCTGAACCTGGCGGTATAAGCAACAATATTGGTGCCCTTCATGGTCAGGCTCAAAAGCTCCTGCCCTAGTTTCTGGATCTCGCCCCTCGGGCAGTATTCCTGAATCATGAGGTCTTTCATCGTTTCCCAGCCTATGTCGTTGGCTACGACGAGAGTTAGAGATTTAACGTGGCCGTTCCACCACGTCAGGGCCTTTCCTTCAAAGGTGCATGCGGCATATTTCACTTTGCTCGCAGCAGGGCATGAACATATTTCGAAGACCGCTTCAGTCTTCTCGAACCATTGCGAGAGGGCAATGACTCCGCCGGTCCCATGAAAGGACTTCGGCTTGTAGTTGGTGAAATCCTTGTAAGAGCACTCTCTCGAGCGCACAGGGGTTTCAACCGGGATTGATTCCACAGGGGTTCCACCTCTGCTGGCATCAGAAGAGTGATACTAAGCCATGGCAGTTGCCACTGCTGCAGCTACGACAACATTTAGGGCTGCAGTATCGATGACCGGAGGCGGAGGAGGTGGTGGTGCAGGATTATTCCTGGGAGATTCGCGAGGAGGCATCTTTCAGCTATAAGTTTATAAAGGTAAGAAAAATGGTAAGAATCATTTTGTAAGCAACGTGAGAGTGATACATGGACTAACTAACCATAGCCCAACAGTTGAATGAGTGTTTGAAATCACAACAAGAAATATTAGTAGGAGAACACAAGTGTATAGATTTTTCCCACAATTTAGATAGATTTCAATAATACTGGTATCACTGATGTAATAAGTTCAAGGAAAATCGACCTAACAGTAGGTCTTACATCATACCATATTGAAAAGCTTGACAGTTGTTAGAGTCCTAATTAGAGTACTGGAAGTTAGGAATATTTTACAGACAAGTGCTACTTAGAGCACAGATGTTAAAAGCTAATCATTAACCCAAAAGATAATGATGTACTAGACATCATCTAACGGCGATGAGTATTCCTCGGGAGAACCCTGAGGTCTCTCATTTGACGGACCACCTCTTGAAGGTGTTGCTCATGAGCACTTTGACGAGCTCGGAGTTCCATGACTTCAGCTTGAGAGGCAACCAGATGTTGCTGTAGGGTTTCATTGGTTTTCCGGGTCCGTTCCATGTCTTCTTCAAGATGGCGGATGCGGACTGTGTTGACACCTGAGTTGGCATTAATCTCCATGACCCGGTCGATGGCTGCTCGACCTTGCTCGACATTACGAGCTATTCTTCGGATAATGACAGGCAGGGCTTGGTCAGCAGAGCCACCATTGCTGACGTTGTAAAAGCTTCGGTCCCCAAAGTATGGTAAGGGTTGACCCTGTTCATCACTCCAACGATTCAAGTTGTTTGCCCATAAGGGAGTAGGACCTGGAAAAGCTGGTCGAGGGTTGTTGTTCGGGGGTTGACCTACGAGCGGTAGGTTGTTGACTTCAGGTTCAGAGTCTGATCCATCTGAGAAGCCTTCAGCTTGGTGATCATCCAACGGAATTTGGTGTTCATCGTCAGACTCTGCTTCGAGCATTCCTATGTTGCCTTCATTTGGAAAGTACGGGTCGTCGTGATGGAGTCCAGCCATTTAAATCTACGCGAGAAGAGAGGTATAAAGATATAGTATGTATGTAGTTAATAGCACAAAATACACCTATAGTATTTTAAGTTTAAGTCCCACTGATCTTTTTCTGGCATTGTTGGTAAGTTTTTAGACTTGTTAACACATCACAACTATTCTAGGTCATATGCTAATCACTCCTCGGACCAGCATAGTTGATCAGGCTATGCCATTCCCAGGACTGACCATACATCCCCTAGCTTACCTGTGATATTTAACAATCGTAATACTCTTGTTCTTGTTGTTGTGACACTGGTTTTAGTATGAATGCAGACTAGTATACTTAATTAACTATTTTAGTATTTGAAGTATAGACTCTTGGTCAGAGTGTTTTAATCCCAAATGGGTTTATAGTTTAGTATATCTTTTATGGGTTGATATACTTGCTTCACTATAAACAATGCTCTGATACCAATCTGTCACACCCCAAAACCAAGAATGGCGGAAACGTTCTAGGGCGGAGGACGTCATGTAAAGTATCACAACACAGTAAATGTAAATAAGCAAACAACATCACCCATTGCATTAAATATAAAATTTTAATACAAGCATGTTCCGTATAGTTTTAGACACCAAAAATATAATGTAAATCAAAATAGTATGATGAGTCTTGAATGCGCTCCATCTTCTCAAAAGCTGGCATCGGTACCTGTCTACTGATGACCTGAGAATACAAGTTATTTTGAAAGAGTTTATCAGCATTAAGCTGGTGAATTCATAAGTATTTTAGTGTCGAGGTTTATTATCAAAACATTTGAACCTGTCGCAAGTATGAGTTGTAAATGTATGTAAGTGTTTGTAAAAGTTTGAATCTCTCAGAAAAACCTATATTTTCTGTTAAAGTAGCCCTCTACCAAGGCTTAACTGTTTTGTATGCTCGTTTGATGTAAAAGTGTGTAATTTCCCAAGTGTAACTTTCATTTAACAAAATATAGTTTGTACATTAAAGTTTAAGTGAGGTTATCACCAAAATGCAATGGGTAAATTATTGTAGTACTGTAGTTTTGTTTTATAGGAACTACTGCTGTACTAACTACCTTAAACCGGGTTTATATTAAGGTATCATGTGATAAATTGCACCATACTATCGACTGGTAACATCGACAACGTATAGTCGAAAAATAAGGTATGATGTTTGGCACCCGCAGACCTGTCGGTCCCACTGTAGCTAGCAGCGAGGTGTAGGATAGTCAATCCAGTATAGATCTATACGCAAACTCACGCTCTCCCTCCAAGAGACTCTGGCTACAACTCGGGTCATGACAATTAAGACATGCTCCCATACAGTGGATCACAATTGTTAACGTATTCGTGTATATGCAATATAATATTACTTGTTCTAGTATCGTTGTATATGTTCTCTTAGTAATAAGTATTGACTCCTGAATGAACTGACTCGTTGATCTAGAAATTGTAGTAGTATGATCCTGTGTTACCCCGATGGTAACTTACTAATGATGTGCTAATAAGTATGAATATGGAAGTACTTTTATGTCTATACATGTATATATGATATATAACTAATATTGAAACGACCCTCGGATGGTCACCCGAAATCCCACCAGACCACATCTCAGTGCGCGAAAAGGAAATAGGGCGGATGGCCTTCCTAAGCCCTTTAAACATTACTTATATATCTATACATATATAGGCATGCAATTTATAAGTAGTAAAACAAAGTTTAAATAAAAGCATTTGATAAGTAAAAGAGTTTGTGAAACATTTTGAAGTAAAATAGTTTGAACAGTGATAAAATCATTGGTTTCCTAGTTATAATCACATGTGATTAATGCAATCACATGTGATCGAAGCAATAACTATAAGTGTTTAACTTGTATTCCCCCCCCCATAAAGTATTTAAAACATTTAAAAGCATTTCAAAGGTTGAATAAAGGGGTATGAACTCACTTGGAAGTTTGAAGATAGCGAGATCGAAAACCAGGCAGAGTTTCGTCTCGGGAAACAGATTTTTCTCGGGATTCTCGGGAATCTCGGGAGTAAAATCGACCCTCGGGACTTGAGCAAAAATGACCAGGGCTTCGGGGTAGTGCGAGCACGGAAAACGAGGTAAAACGCAAGAAAAAGGAGAGTGAATGAGCAATTTTTCCGGAACCCCTCGCACCCCTTTTATAGGGGGCTAGAAGGCCCTCGTACGCGGGGCGTACTCCCGTACACGGCGCGTACGGGACGTCACTGCTTACGTATTTCGGATGGGGCGGGTCGGATGGGACGGCGGGTCGGGTAGCTTCGCATAGGGCGACATGGACGATCAGAGGCCGTGGCCTCGAGTACGCGGGGCGTACGAGGGTACGCGGCGCGTACCTCGGCCCTAGGCTGACTCCTCTTCGGATAATACCGAATTTTTAATAAAAATTATATATAAATTATTTATCAAACTTCAAAAATTCATATCTCCTTCATACGAACTCCGTTTTCGACGTTCTTTATATCCCCGCGAAGGTGAGACTACGATCTACAACTTTCGTTTAGATTCCGTTGGCAAATTCCGAAATTATTTTTATTATTTAATTATTAAAATGACGTGATTAAGGAATTTCATTAAAAATTCATAACTTCTTTATCTGACGTCGGTTTTTGCCAGACTTTTTACCGTTGAAATACCATTGTCGAGACCTTCGATTCTCGTTTAGGTCATTCCGGCCAAATGTCGCTCGATCTCCGTTTCGAGTTTTTAGCTGTCTGTTGCTAAGCTGAACTTGGAAAAATCATAACTTCAGTATACGAAGTCGGATTTGGGCGTTCTTTTTACGTACGATCATGGTTTAATGATATTTAAACATAGAAGAATTTAAATAGAAACTTTTTGGACATTTTATTATCAAAGTTAATTTTATTAACTCAAAAATGTTTACAATACTTGACCTATTAGGCCATTACAAAGAGTTGAAATATCGGGTTGTCACAATCCTACTCAGACCCTTTGTGATGGAATCTGCAGGATTCTCTTCTGACGATACCGTCTTGACCACGAGGAGTCCTTCTTCTACACGATGTCTAATGAAATGATATTTTATGTCGATATGTTGGGATCTGCCATGACCCCTCGGTTCCTTTGTTAAGGCAACCGCTCCTTCCTTATTACCTAAAATCTCTATAGGGTCCTGTATGGATGATATAACTCCAAGGTCTCCAATGAAGTTCTTCAACCATATAACCTCCTTTAATGCTTCGCTTGCAGCTATGTAACCTGATTTACATGTTGAATCAACCACGGTCTCTTTCTTGGAACTTTTCCAAGTCACTGATCCTCCATCTAGGGCAAACACCCTACCTGACTAAGAGAAAAAGTTATCTTTGTCGGTCTGAAAGATGGTGTCGCTATACCCTATCACTCTCAAGTCATCACTGCCTCCAAGTATAAGGACCCAATATTACTTGGGGAGAGTACATGTCATAGTATACATGATCGAGGCAACGGTAGAAGCATATGGCACTCAACTCATTTTCACTATCTTGGCATCGGTACTCAGACTATGAGTCGTACTCAGTTTGGTATTGCTTTGGATGGATAACTCCCTTTTCTTGGAGTTCTCCATGCTAAAACGTGTCAGCACCTTTTCCAAGTAAGTACTTTGATTAAGTCCAATTAGTCTCTTAATTCTATTTCTCAAGATCCTTATCCTGAGAATGTATGAAGATTCCCCTAGCTCCTTCATAGCGAAACATTTCCCGATCCAGGACTTAAGCTCCTGCCAGGTTGGAACGTCGTTTCCTATGAGCAATATGTCATTGACATACAATACTAGAAAGATAATTATACTCCTACTAGCATTAACATACACAGGACTCATCCTTACTTCTAGAGAAACCAAACACTTTGAATTTATCGTCGAAGAAAAGATCCCATTTGCGAGACGATTGCTTCATCGCTTGACTCTTGAATCTCTTGAAGATCAAATTGCCTCCCACTGTCCTCTTGGCATATGAGTTCCCTCTCGTGGAAAACCCCTCCTATCGCTACGAAGACCATATTATCATTAGGTCTATAGAAAAGATATCCAAAGGATTTCTATGTGTAGCCAATGAAAATACACCGCTCACTTCAAGGTTTAAGCTTGTTCTGAGTCTCTCGTCTTACGAAAGCTTCACAACCCCAAACCTTGATATGTTCTAACGAGGGAACCTTCCATGTCCACATCCCGTGAGGTGTTTTGGAACCTTCTTTGTCGGGACTAGATTAAGGATATGGGTGGCAGTCTCCAAGGCATGCCCCCAGAATGATATCAGAAGCGAAGCTTGACTCATCATGGAACAAACCATGTCTAATAAGGTTCGATTGCGCCTCTTAACCACACCATTCAGCTCCAGAGTCCGAGGTGGCGTCAATTTTGATAGAATTCCACATTCCTTACGTTAGTCATGGAACTCGATACTAAGATATTCACAACCCCTATCGGATCTGAGCATCTTGATCTTCCTTCCCATTTGATTCTCCACTTCTTGCTTAAACTCTTTGAACTTTTCAAAATTTATGACTTATGCTTGATTAAGTAGATATATCCATATCTGCTATAATCATTAGTAAAATTCACATAGAAGCGGTTTGCATCCTTGTTGGTGGATCTGAAGGGCCCACACACATCCGTGTGTATGAGATCCAACAACCCCTCACCTCTTTCACAAGTGCTACTGTAAGGTGATTTAGTCATCTTTACAAGCAAACAAGATTCACATGTGTCATTTAACTTTAGGTCAAATAACTCCAACACTCCATCCTTTTAGAGTTAGGCTATGCGCTTCTTGTTGACACGTCCAAGATGAAAATGCCACAAGCATGCCTTGTCTAAACCATTAGACGAATCGATAAGCAACACATTATTTCCTAATTTATCTACAACCATCACAGTTTCATATACAACATTACAAGGCAATGCTTTAAAATAAAATAAACCATTATAATAAGCATTTTTAGAAACAATTTCATTACTAAACGGAAATCTAAAGCCTTGTCTGTACAAACAATGAAAAGAAATAATATTCCTCATCATATTTGATGAGAAGCAACATTCATTCAAATCTAACACTATTAAGCATTAAAGAGTAAACTTCGATCTTGGTAACAGGAGATGACTTCCTATTGCCTATAACCAAGTTCATCATCACATGATCCAGATCCCTACTTCTTTTTAGACCCTGGAAATAAGATCAAATGTGAAAACCACATCCTGTATCAAGGACCCAAGAACTAGCATGTGATGAGTTATTATATAGAATTGTATAAACACCTGTAAAGGAGGGCTTTATCTTCCCATCCTTGATGTCCTCCAAGTATTTCGGGCAACTTTTCTTCCAATGCCCCTTATCATGAATGTAGAAGCATGTTGCTGATGGGTTTTATACAAACAATCCTATGTGTACATGTAACCCTAACTTTGGATCTATGTCTTCACTATTAGATATACAACATTATGAACACAAGAATAAAACCCTAATGTACAATGCTATTTTCGAAATTCACATATAAGGTTAGATCACATACCTCTTGTTGTTATGTTGTAATAACAACTCAAATCTCCAAACTCTTTGTCTTGAAAGCAAGCACCACAAGTCTAATGCATCTAATGGCTCACAAACACCACAAGCAATTGGAGAAACTATAAAGAGAGAGGAGGAGGAATAGAAATCGGCCTTGGTATCTCTAGAGAATCGGTAGGACAATTTCTTAAGGCCTAAGGGTCTTTTTATAGGGTTGTAATTAGGGTTTCAGTCCTTATCCTAATCCAATTACTTTCCCACCAAGCAATCACAAGATAAGGCTTGAAAAGCCCATGTCCTCTATCCCTTAGACGATTTCAAGGATATCTTATACTTGATTTCGTCCAACCTATAATAAGGATAATCATTGTCCTAATTTGTAACTATCACATAATTACAATTCAGTCCCTTTAGTTTAATTAATTACACTTGATCACAAAATTATTTCCTAATTAATTATTGACCAATATTAATTAAACAAATATGCTTTCTCCTTTAATATATTATTCTTATAACATATTAATAAATCATAATAACCTCTCTCTTCAACTATTTCTTCAGTCAAGTTGCTTTGGTGAAGGCAACCCAAAAGTACCATGCACAACCGGGTCAAGTACTTACCAAATACTGTTACAGCCTTAGACACTAATCCAAAAGTCTCCCACTTGGATAAGTCTGGTAACCACAAATGTAACGTACACCTCGATTAGCAATCGTAGCTCTCAAAGACGCTGCTGAATTCTGATCTTATCAGTAACTTTTCCTTTAGATAAGGGATCGTACAGTCCTCTTTTTAGGTATTGTGCTGACAATTTTATGGAACTGATTGTCTAGCAATTGGTTTCTCGATCTCAGAATTATTCGACATAGAACTTAATTGAACACATCAATTGAGTCTTGATCGGGCCCGATACATAAGTCAAATTAAATCATCGAGCGGCCGTGATATCGCTTTTATCCTCTTAGGATAGAAGTAATAGATAAACTTCTACTTATACGCATTTACTTATTCACCAATCAATTATACACAACAATGCGTTTTATGACATCAATTTACTGATGCGGTTTTGCATTATCAATGCACAACCAATAAGAAAATAATAAACCATATATCTAGGTTTTAAGACCATATGATACTATCATCTTTCGATCACTTTTTGTCATATTCCATAAAGTGATTCCAGCAAGTGCAGGTTTATTCCAATGCTCAAAACCTTTTTCATAAGCACTCATGAACGTTTTAGCAAACATTTGTCATGCCTAATACCATTTAGACAATCTACACACCAATTCATGACAGTCTTCATTCATACATACTTCCAACATATGAACGATTGTGGACTGTTTGAATAATTCGATTATTCTTAATAAACTCAATTATTCTGGAAGTCAAAACATGCAAAGTGAAATAATAGTTAAACAATTAACATAAGACAGTAACTTTACTTACAAATAATACTCCTTTATTTAATCATCAAATGTCAATTACATTTATCTATTACACGTTTCAAAACTATGTAATCTAAACTAATATCATCCCTCAGTCCAATGCTCCTAGCATGTTGCAAATGCTTAACCCTACTCAGTCCCTTCGTAAGCGGATCTGCTGGGTTATCTTCTGATGATATCCTCTTAACCATGAGGTGTCATTCTTCTACTCGATGTCTAATAAAATGATATTTTCTGTCAATATGTCGAGATGTACCATGATCCCTTGGTTCCTTGGTCAAGGCAACCGCTCCTTCATTATCACAGAAAATCTCCATAGGCTGCTTTATGGTAGGCACAACTCCAAGGTCACCAATGAAGTTCTTTAACAATATCGCCTTCTTTGACGCTTCGCTCGCTGCAATGTACTCTGATTTGCACGTTGAATCAACTATAGTTTCCTTCTTGGAACTTTTCCAAGTCACTGCTCCACCATTTAGAGTAAAGACCTAGCCCGACTGCGAACGGTAGTTCTCTCTGTCGGTTTGGAAGCTGGCGTCACTATACCCTCGCACCTTTAAGTTATCACTCGCTCCGAGGACTAAGAACCATTCCTTCGTCCTCCGAAGGTACTTAAGTATATTCTTGACAGCAATCCAATGAGCTTTTCCTGGATTCCCTTGATATCTACTGACCATGCTCAAAGAAAAGGACACATCAGGGCGAGTACAAGTCATAGCATACATGATTGAGCCAACTGCGGAAGCGTAAGGTACTCGAATCATCTCTACTATTTCGTCTTTGGTACTCGGACTTTGAGTCTTACTCAACTTGGCATTACTCTGTATCGGTAGTTCTCCCTTCTTCGAGTTTTCCATACTAAAATGTTTTAGTACCTTTTCCAAGTAGGTATTATGACTAAGTCCTATTAGTCTCTTACTTCGTTATCTCACTATCCTTATTCCCAAAATATAGGAAGCCTCTCCGAGGTCCTTCATAGCGAAGCACTTCCCGAGCCAGGACTTAACCTCCTGCAGAGTCGGGATGTCGTTTCCTATGAGCAGTATGTCATCGGCATACAAAACAAGGAAGCTAACTATACTCCCACTGGCCTTCACATATACACATGATTCATCTTCGCTTCGTACAAATCCAAACTCTTTGACTTTCTCATCAAAGCAAAGATTCCATCTGCGAGATGCTTGCTTAAGACGATAAATGGACTTCTCAAGCTTACACACTCTATCGGGATGCTTCGTATCGACAAAACCCTGTGGCTGAGCCATGTAAACATCCTCAACCAACTTCCCATTAAGGAAAGCGGTCTTGACATTCATTTTCCATATCTCATAGTCATGAAATGCAACAATGGCTAGCATTACCCTAATAGACTTTATTTTCGCAACTGGTGAGAAGGCCTCATCATAGTCAACTCCGGGAGTTTGAATAAATCCCTTCGCCACCAATTGCGCCTTATAAGTGGGTATATTCCCATCCACGTCGGTCTTCTTCTTGAAGATCCATTTGCACCCAACCGTCTTACGTCCGGGTACATTGTCAACCAAATTCTAGACTTGGTTATCATACATGGACTGAATCTCGCTGTCCATTGCCTCTTTGCATTTCTCAAACTCTGGGCCTGCCATGGCTTCCTTATAGCTATTAGGTTCATCTAAATTTATTAGTGTACCATCACTAATATATGTGTCCCCTTCAGTAGTAATATGAAAACCATAAAACTGGGGTTGAACTCTAACTCTTTCGGAATGTCTAAGAGGTAAGGACTCGTCAATTGGTTCAACCGGAGTTTCCTCCTCGGATTGAGCGCCAGCGGTAGAGGTTCCTTCATCACTCGATTCGTGAATCTCTTCAAGATCGATTTGCCTCCCACTGTCTACTTGGCTTATGAGTTCTCGCTCTCGGAAAACCCCTCTCCTCACAACGAAGACAACATTGTCATTCGGTCTATAGAAGAGATATCCAAAGGATCTCCGTGTGTAGCCGATGAAAATACATCACTCACTACGAGGCTCGAGCTTGTCGTGAGTTTCTCATCTTACGAAAACCTCACAGCCGCAAACCTTGATATGTGCCAACGAGGGAGCCTTCCCTGTCCACATCTCGTGAGGTGTTTTGGCAACCTTCTTTGTAGGGACCAGGTTAAAGATATGGGCGGCAATCTCTAAGGAATACCCCCAGAATGAGATAGGTAGTGAAGCACAACTCATCATACAACGGACCATGTCTAACAAGGTTCGATTACGCCTTTCTGCCACACCATTTAACTGCGGTGTCCTAGGTGGCGTCAATTGCAAAACTATTCCGCATTCCTTGAGATAATCGTGCAATTCAAGACTTAGGTACTCTCCTCCTCGATCGGATCGAAGCATCTTGATTTTCCTGCCCAATTGATTCTCCACTTCATGCTTGAAATCTTTGAACTTTTCAAACGTTTCTGACTTGTGCTTGATTAAGTAAATATACCCATATCTACTATAATCATCGGTAAAAGTCACATAGAGGCGGTTTCCATCCTTTGTGGTGGATCTAAAGGGCCCACATACATCGGTATGTATGAGATCCAATAAACCCTCACCCCTCGCACAAGTGCCAATGAAGGGTGACTTCGTCATCTTTCCAAGCAAACAAGATTCGCACGTATCATCTTCATTAAGGTCGAATGACTCCAACACTCCATCCTTTTGGAGTTGGGCTATGCGCTTCTTGTTGACATGTCCAAGACGACAATGCCACAAAGATGCTTTATCCATACTATTGGAAGAATCTATACACAACACATCATTTCCTAGGTTATCTACAACCATAACAGTTTCATAAATTCCATTCCAAGGTATTGCTTCAAAGTATAAGACACCATTTAGATAAGCATAAATAGAACCATTCTCATTATTAAACGAATATCTAAATCCCTGTCCAAATAAACCATGAAATGAAATGATGTTTCTTACCATATCTGGCGAGTAGCAACAATTACTCAAATCTAAATTCAGTCCATTACTAAGCACTAAAGAATACACTACAATCTTGGTGACAGCCGACGTTCTTCTGTTCCCCATGATTAGCTTTATTCTTCCATGCTCCACATCCTTATTTCTTCCTAGTCCCTGCAAATCAGAACAAATCTGGTAACCACATCCTGTATCAAGAACCCAAGAAATAGCATGTGATGAATCATTAGATTTAATTGTGTATATAGCTGCATAAGATGGATTGATCTTTCCATCCTTGATGGCTTGCAGGTATTCTGGGTAGTTTCTCTTCCAATGCCCTATTTCGTGGCAATGATGACACTCTGCCTCCTTTGGGTTAGGATTAGGCTTAGTAGGATCAACCTTGGTCCCACTAGAAGAGGAACCATCTTGGGACTTTCCCTTGCGGTGGCTCTTTGACGGAGCCTTCCTCTTCTTGCCTTCCCTAACCTATAGCCAAAACAGAAGCAGTGGATGGATTGGGAGTTGGTGCAACAGACTTGTCCTTTAGGTTGCTCTCAGCAGTCCTTAGGAGTCCTTGGAGTTTGCTTAGGGTGACCTCTTCCTTGTTCATATGGTAGGTCATCCTAAATTGGTTGTAGCATGAAGGCAAGGAGTGAAGAACAATGTCAATAGCCAAATCCTCCCCAAAGTTAACATTTAACTTGTGAAGACGATCGACATATCTCTGCATCTTTTGCAAGTGAGCGGTTAGAGATTCTCCACTTCCCATCTTAGCGGTGATCATATTCGTAATGATCTCATAGCGCTCTTGCCTCGTGCTTTGATGATACCTCTCCATCAAGTCTTGATGCATTTCATACGGATACATGTCCTTATAGGAATTTTGGAATTCTTGGTTCATGGTGGCTATCATGACGCAATGTACTTTCTTTGCATCACATTCGTGGGTCTCAAAGACAACCATTTTAGCAGGAGTGGCGACTTCTAGATTGATCTTCTTGAGCTTTTTTTTTGAGGATATACTCTTTGTCCTCGTAGCGCGCAATAGTGTGAATGTATCTTATCCATTCGCTAAAGTTCGTTCCATCAAAAGTCACCTTTTGGCAAAGACTCATTAACGTGAATGAGTTAGCAGCAGTGTTGTTTGCGTTCGACATCTCTAATAGAAAGGACAAGGTTGATTAGAATTGAATCCCTAATTAAACACCCAAAATGAAAAATTAGGGCTAGGACCTAACAACATTATTCACATATTAGAAAAGGGATGCTGTAATCCAACACGCAAATAATTTGGAGGTAAGTGAATGACGATTCACTAATTCTTCATCATGAAAAACATAGGCTTATGTTTTAAATGTATTGAGAATTCCTAGATTTTTCTTGGAGATTCATTGAACCTTTCAATGGCATGTTTAAATCTCGATATGCCCCTCTCGTTTGTGACTGGGATGCCGAGGAACACAAAGTGGGTGTGAATAACCACGCAAATCTACATGGTGCCTTCGTTGTTACAATCACCTATCCGATGTGCCGATAAACCACACACGCTCAACTGAACTATGATAAACAATGAATCACCCTTTGCCGCCTTCGCTTAGAACCAATTAGTTGTCGGTTAACCACACACGCTCCACTAACTTCTTAGCAAGGGCGCAAAGTGTAATTTCATGGAATTGCATCAATTCACTTTTCCTAAAGTAACTAGGATTAGGAATTTGAAAACATGTAGTTACTTTGTATTTTAACATTATACTTTTAATGAGGAGATAGAGTTGGCTTATCCTACCCGTTCGGCTGACGACCCTCCACCAGTCAAGCAAGCGATGGGTGTGACTGTACACCCATTAAGCATCATTTTATAGGCAACAACCTTATACCCACCTTATAGACCGACTTCGTGAATGATGCCTACTAACAGTAAGACTAGCATTTTTAATTATACATACATATATATATATATATATATATATATATATATATATTTATTAAACTTGTAATAATATATTAGTATAGGGTGTATTTTAAACATTTCAAAATACTAGGGTTTGAATCTACAATTTAAAATTTTCGAAATTTAATTCAATTTAAATTAAAATTTTAAATATTAAAAATCTCTTGATTTAATAATTACCATAAATTAAACAATTAATTTGAATTGTTAAATCACAAGGGATTTATTAAATCATGAGGATAATTACCATTTATACATTTAAAATATCCTAATCCCTTGAATCCCTCTCTAAATCTCGAAAATAAGGGATAGGATAATGCAAGATCTTCAATTACCATATTTAACAGTTAAAGGATAATTACAAGATATGCGATTATCCAAATCCCTAAAATTTAGGATCTTATCTTGGGGAAGGAGTCTAATCTCGAAATCTAAGGGTTTGCAAACCCTAGATTTCCAAATCTTGGATCAAAGGAAAGGATTCACAAAACCTTTCATGATATTTTTCGCAAATTAGGGTTAGGAAACCCTAATCTCGAAATCTATAGCCTCCTAGGGTTTATTGGCTATAAACCCTAATTTGTCAAGTTCATACATTTGAATATACTAATTGAAAACAAGTAAACGAATGGCTCTGATACCACTGATAGGTTTTATACAAACAATCCTATGTGTACATGCAACCCTAGCTTTGGATCTATGTCTTCACTATTAGATATACAACATTATGAACACAAGAATAAAACCCTAATGTACAATGCTATTTTTGAAATTCACATATAAAGTTAGATCACATACCTCTCGTTGTTATATTGTAATAACAACTCAAATCTCCAAACTCTTTGTCTTGAAAGCAAGCACCACAAGTGTAATGCCTCTAATGGCTCACAAACACAACAAGCAATTGGAAAAAGTAGAGAGAGAGAGAGAGAGAGAGATAGAGAGCGAGAGAGAGGTGGAATAGAAATCAGCCTTGGTATCTCTAAAGAATGGGTAGGATGATTTCTCAAGGCCTAAGGGTCTTTTTATAGGGTTATGATTAGGGTCTCAGTCCTTATCATTATCCAATTACTTGCCCACCAGGCAATCACAAGATAAGCCTTGAAAAGCCCATATCCTCTATCCCTTGGACGATTTCAAGGATATCTTATCCTTGATTTCATCCAACCTATGATAAGGATAATCGTTGCCCTAATTTGTAACTATGACATAGTTACAATTCAGCCCCTCTAGTTTAATTAATTACACTTGATCACAAAATTAATTCCTAATTAATTATTGACCAATATTAATTAAACAAATATCATTTCTCCTTTAATATATTATTCTTATAACATATTAATAAATCATAATAACCTCTCTCTTCAACTATTTCTTCAGTCAAGTTGCTTTGGTGAAGGGAACCCAAAAAGACCATGCACAACCGGGTTAAGTACTTACCAAATATGGTTCGAGCCTTAGACACTAATCCAACAGTTGCTTCTTTAGGATCGGAGGAGGGAGTGGCAGAACCGGTTTTTGATTTAGATCCATTATAAGAAGATCTATCATGAGACTTTCCCTTCCAGTTCTTTGAAGGAGTTTTCTTATTCTTCCATTTTGCTTATCCAATTGCCATGATAGAAGCAGCAGCAAGAATGGTAGTGGATTCAACACTTTTCCCATTTAATCCACTTTCAATAATTCTTAGCAGGCCCTGAAGCTTGCTCAATGTGACTTCTTCATTGCTCATATGATAAGTCATCTTGAACTGATCATAGCAAGGAGGTAGAGAGTGTAGGGATCTGTTAATCGCTAACTCTTCGTCGAAGTTCACATTCAACTTCAAGAGACAATCCAAATATCTTTTCATTCTTTGCAAGTGGATCGTGATGGACATTGCATCCCTCATATTAGTGGTGATGAACAAGGTGACTATCTCATACCTTTGTTGACGTGCTCTTTGATGGTACTCTTCCATCAAGTCCTTGCATATCTCGTAGGACCAGTAGTCCTTGTAGAGCCGTTGTAGCTCTGGAGTCATGGTGGCTACCATAATACATGGCACCTTAGTAGCATCCTTGTAGTGAACCCCACACTTAGCTATTTCTTCGGGAGTAGCTTTTGATTCATCGATCTCCTTCAACGGTTTATCGAGGATATATTCTTTGTCCTCGTAGCACAAGGCCATACGAATATTTTGGATCCAATGATTGAAGTTGGCACCATCAAACTTAATCCTCGCATAAATGTTCAGGGGTGAGGAGTTGTTTGAGTTGTTGTTGGAGGTTGAGCCAGAAGCGTTGTTTGTCCAGACATTTGAAAAAGAAGAAAGACAATGTTTTGATTAGATAAGCATTATTTAATATAACACCCAAATGAATTATTAAGGCTATGACCCAATACAATAATTCACAATTCAGAAGAGGGATGCCATAATCCAATTGTAAATTATTTGAAGGTAGGTAAATTACGATTTACCAATTCCACTACGAAAAAAGATATAAAGGATCAGGTTTTAAATGAAATGAAGTTCCTAGATGCTTTTGAAATTCATTGAACTTTTCAATGGCATGTTTAATCTCAATTATGCACTTCAAGTTTGTGATTTGGATACCGAGGATCACAAACAAGTTGTGAATAACCATGCAAACTAGCTTTGTACTCTTGATATCATTTACCACCTAATAATTGTGCCGGTTAACCACACACACTCCATCCATTGATCTATGATAATTTACGAGCTACCCATCGCCATCCTTGTTAGTCCAAGTTAGTTTTCCGGTTAACCACACACACTCCACTAACGACTTGACAAGGTTCAATGTGCAATTTCATGGATTAGCATAGAATTCACATTTTTCTAAAGTAACTAAGATTGGGAATTTATAAAACATTTAGTTACTTTATAATTTTCATTGTACTTATTTGTGAGAGGATTAATGTCCTATCCTACCCGTTCGGTTAACGACCCTTCACCAATCAAGGAAGCGGTGGGTGAGAGTGCACATCTAATCAACTGGCATTTTATAGGCATATTCCTTATACCCCCCCCCCCTATAGATCGACTTCATGAATGAGGCCTACTAACGGTAAGACTGACTCATATTATATATATATATATATATATATATATATATATATATATATATATATATATAAGTATTAATGTTTTAATATTATAATAGTATAAGGGTTGTATTTTAAAATTTTAAAAACTAGGATTTTAGAATTTTAATATTTCAAAATTAAACCTTTAAAGTAAAATTTAAATTCAAAAACTTGAGGGTGCAATTTAAAATTTTTCAAAATTTATTCAAATCAAATTTTAAATAATTAATTAATCATATAATTATCCATTATCTTAAAATTTGACCAAACCAATCTATTTGGATATGAAAATCAGATTACCATTTAACAAAATCAAATTGTAGTAATAAAAATGGTTAATGGTAATTATCCTAATCCAAAATAGATCAAAAATTCAAAAAGTCTGCTAACAGACGAGTCAACTTGTTGAGTCATATCACTGACTCGTCGAGTTCATTCAACTCGTCGATTTCCTCATGGGACTCGTCGAGATCATCAGGCAGAATGCGATTCTCTTTTGGTTTTCGATTTGGATAGTTCACTATTGCATCAAATATAACACAAAAACATTGTAGGCTCTGATACCACTGATGGATTTTGAGCATAACAACATTCATATGTGTTCATGCAACCTTAATTGCGTTGGATCTAAGTTTTTCTCTAGTTATACATGCAAATAGAAGTTCCAAAGCAATAAACCTAATACTAGGATACAACTTGTAATGACCCAAAAATCAGGGGTAAAATTTTCATTTTTAATATAACCCAAAAATAGATATCATTTATTCCAATCATTCCAAAACATTGACACCGTTTATTCCAAACATTTCAAATCATCGTTAAGTAAAACATTTATCAGAGTTCGTCCCAAAATCATTCATTACGGAAATCATAGGTGTGTGCACTACGATCAATCCGAGTTCTTCATTTCCAAATCGAAGATACCTGAAACCATAAAAAAACTGTAAGCATGAAGCTTAGTGAGTTCCCTAGAGCATACCGACATACAAATACGAACACCATATCATGCTAGTTAAACAGCTATACAGAACACATAAGCCATGAAAAACAACACATAAGGAAGCCTTGGAAACCCTCTAGGGTCTTACTCTAGGTGCCATGGGAACCCCCACATGGTCTTAGCCCAATGCCTCGGGAACCCCTAGAGGTCTTTGACCTAGGATGCCAAGGAAACCCTCCAAGGACTTACACGTGCCTCGAGAACCCCCTGAGTTCTTGACCTAGGATGCCATGGCAACCCTCACAGGACTTACACCTAAGTTCCACGGGAACCCCCCGGAGGTCTTCCATGCAAGTATCAAAATGACCACTAGCATATCACGTACCACAAAATCAAGTAACACACCACATAATCACTAGCATACTCCCTATCACATAACTAGCTAACATGCCACATAATACCACTCCAAATAGTGTATCACATATAATAAAATTGGCCGACATTGGTGCCTTAGACCCATTGGTATGGTGAGGAGACTCAACTCGCACTGTACAAGCTTCCCGCATGAATTCCTTAGTTGTTGCCCCGCTAGCTACCCGATTTGTCACTACCAATCAATATACCCAATTAGAAATTGGGTCCCATACCATAATCCTTAATCCATGCATGGGGTAAATTGACCATTTTGCCCCTGGCCCAATATGATCCAAAACTAAGGACCATACCCAAACCAAAAGCCCAACACTATAATGTCTATAAATCCATCAATGGCCCAACTTTCCAAATTGGGCCCAAGACCATATTGGGCCTCCACAAATAAAATATCAACCCAAAACCTGATGGTCCAATAGTGCCTAAAACAACAAAGCCGAGAAGATGGCCCAAACCGAAGCCCAAAAACCAAAATCCTTTTATGCTGAGTACGCGAGACGTACTCAGCTTGTACTCTAAGCATACTAACTTAAGGGTTTGTACGCTACGCGTACAGGCTTGTACACCCAGTGTACTCCTCATGTTGACCAACTCTCAATCCTAGTTCTTAATACATTAAGCCAAGACGTCCAGAACCTCAAAATGGCTAAATATAAGTTACTAGATCCGTAAAGTCGAATGCTTGAAGCCTTTGCATGGATTAATGAATCCCAAACACCAATGATGAATTCAAAAAGGTCAAAATCACTCCCAAAATGTCTTAAAACTTCTTAATACCTTGAGACCTCAGTCCAAACTTTCAGATCTTATTTCAAGGGACTTCTTAAGTCTTAAAGTTTCCAACTTTATGACTTAGCATAACTCAATGGGGTCTAAAACTAAACCCTAAGTCCCAAAATTGCATCAAATAACTACAAAATCATGCATGGAAGGTTTACACTCCTCAAGATCCAAACTTTATGACTCTATAACCTCAGTAAGGTCCAAATAAGAGGCTTAAAGGTTCTTGAGTAACTTCTACTCTCAAGAACCACCTCAAAGGGACCAAAAGCATAACAATGTACCACTTAGCTAGATCTACATGAAAGAGTTGTAAAATGTTGAGAATTTATACCTCCAAAAGATAGATTTGGGTGCACAAAGCTTGGATCCAAAAGCTCCAAGTCAAACAATGGTTCTTCAAGAAGTTCCTTCTTCCTCTTCTAGCACCAAAACACACGAAAAATCACTTTGAAGCTCTATAATCACTCAAATGGGGGCTAAGGGTCGATTTATAGGGTTTGGAGGGATGGAGGCTGAACGTATTAGGGTTAAGTTATGAGATATGGAGCTTAAATAGGGTCCAAGACCCTAAATTTGGGTTCAGGTCTGATTGGCGTATGCCTATCATTCATATGGTATGCCCAACGTACTCTAAAGAACATTTGCGACCATCCTGGTCAGTATGCCCATCGTACTCCAAAAGTATGCCCAGTTTACTGCCTTCTTCACTAGTATGTCCGACGTACTCTTTGCATACGCCCAACTTACTCGACGAAGCCTGAAACTACTAAACTTCCAAAGGCCATAACTTCTTCGTTATAAATATGTTTTCGGCGATCCTTATATCCACGAAAAGATAAAAAGAAGACCTACACTTCTAACAAATCAAACCTTTCTTAAGACCTTCTAAAAAAATCCATTTTCCACAAAATCTCGAACTGCCACTTTACCGAAGTACCCCTAAGCTCCACAACATGAACTGAACACTCGGATCACTTCTAATAATCACCCACACCCAAATGGGCCTAGATTTTACCTTCCCTAGAGCCATACTCCTTATGATGACCAACCTTCGGCCCATAACCTCATACTAGAAGTCAATTCGGAACAAAGTGTTACAACTCTCCCCCACTTAAATTAGATTTCGTCCTCAAAATCATGCATTACTATCGCCGTCATACAAGGCAACCTGCACAACACCGCCACAAACCCGAGAAAACACAACCTTCCTAAGGCAACTGAAACCAACTCTCGCAGGGTTCTATAACCCAAATATGAACAAATTCCTTGCAACCTAATCACATCTACTTCGTCCGAACTCTGAAGTTCGTGATGCTCTGTCTCCCTAACAGACTGCCCACATCGAACTGATTTCATAAGAAACCAGCCTAGATAGAATACTTACCACTCGTAATACCTTAAGGTTTCCTAAAGGACAAAATCATCAGTCAAATACGACTATCGAATAACCAACAATTCCACATACATACCCCAAATCACTAAAGTCGCATCTACTTCTCTTGCTGCCACATGGCTGCTTTCCTGGAGAACACCCGGGACCTCCCTGGTCCCAACTTGTCTACCAACTGTCCATAACACCGTACACCTATCTGATTGTCGAACCAAAAACACACTCAGTAGTCCCCTTTCTCCTTCAATCCCTTTGATCCATCCGATAGAGATAGACTGAAAACCTATCGCCACTGAATCCTACTCACAAAGGTAAATACATCCAAAATAGTTGTAGCCTTACATCATACCCAACCTCCTTCAACCCACCGCTTCCTGATTCCGACATGTCGTTGCTCTATTACAGATAGAGCCACCCAATACTCCTCATAATGGCTTAAACTAACATTGAACCAGCCCGTTCACCACCGTGTAATTTTGCCCTCGATGCCCTTGGCATATAGATGTCTCACTTCCCATCTCACCGAAAAAAATCCTACACGAGTTCCGATTCAGGTTCCTACTCAACTCTGAATTTTGACTCCGCTCTTATTCAGAGATCATCGAATTGTCACTTACATAATGCACCATGACTCCCCATCATCCTTTACTTGACCGATTAATAAATACTCTTAGCCGATTCCCTGAGACTTCCTGTCTTGCACCTGGTGCAACCACGAGGTTCTTATGAGATCCAATTATAGGGCCACCCAGCCATAGTCTTATAGAAACATGCACTACTCGCTACAAGATCCTGTATCACAAGGTCCAATCCTTAGCTCAGCAGTCTCTACCAGTTCAATCCTAAATTCGCATAACCATACAGACTCGCCCCCACAATGTTACAACACTCTCTACTGCTAGTGAATGATACGTTTCCCTTGAAGTCTTCAATAATATACTCTAACTGATCATTAGTGAATATTACGGCTCCCCCGTAGTCTTACATCACTTTTACCCTTGCATTTGTCCTGGATACCTGGACGGTTCTCCCCCACTTTAATTCAACTAAGTCCACTCAGCACACGAGAATTGAAGGATTCCCGATCCTTATTACGTTCCAATGTTCACCTTGTTGACGACCGGTGCTTACTAAAGCTAGAACGCCGTAAATCACCCTACCCAAATAGCACACTACCTGAAATCCCGCTAACACATCTTGTATCCTACTACATCAATGACTTCAAATGCTTAAAAGCGATATCATGCTCAGATCTCGGAGTCCAACAAACAGATAGTCTAACCAAAACCTCACCGACAACTCTCTTTTCCCTCGGAAATCCCGATGGATTCCCTAAACATAAATACCAAGGATACTAAAAACTAGTCATATGTCCCTCATTTAATCCCTTGGACCAACCCCGAAAATGACTGGAGTAGGTGCACTCACTGCTCCTCCTTGACCGTCAAACAGTCGACCTCCTTTCCGTCTGCATGAACATAATGAAAATATAACGGGCTTACTCCTTATGGGCAATCCCTAAAGATGTTGCCAAACCTGCTACACCATTAACAACCTAGATCACTGAACAGATTCTGACAACAAATCAAAGCGATCACGGTACATACGGAATCTGCTCCGCAAGATACAACTGTCTGAAGATTTCTCAAAGATTCCTTGACATGCTGAATGGCATCTAACAACCTTTGCTAACCCATATAATAGCAGAAATCCGACCCGTGATCCAACTTATCACAATTTCCCAAGCGAGACAAATACCTAACATCCACCGAAAATGGCCGAAGATAGCATATACGCAAATATTTGAAGGGGTCCTAACCACCTCCCCCTGTGATACATCGACCACCCTGAGAGCATGATGAACACCTCATTCCGGTCCCAATGACAATCCAAACCCTTGAAACCAAACTTCATCGTGCAGTTTCTACAAACGTTGCACTGGATCCGACCCCGCTGGTGTGACGACCCAAAATATATTCCATTATTTTAACCCGCCTCCGTTAATAAAATTTAATTTTTATTAAATTTTCCATCAACTTCTCGGGTCCACTAAAATATACTAAACTCAATACAATCGAAGCTTGGGTCCAAGAACGAGTTTTTCCATGTCGAAGCATAACATCCGGGCCAAACACCCCTTCGAGAGGAGTGTACGGCCGCAAACTTGGGGTTACGGCCGTACACCCCTTACCCCACCCTGTGGCTATAAACTCACCCCTATATAAGGGATGAGTGGCCTTCATTCCAACCTTTACACACTCTAAGGACCTTCTCTCTATACTCTCTCTCTCTTTCTCTACAATTTTCGAAATTGCTCAAGAACCATCAAAAATGTAAGTGATTCTTCACTTTGATTGTGCTTTAATCCCTTTTCTAGTGTTGAATTCATGTTTCATCTCATGAATTTCATATTGTTCTAGATTTTATCTCTCACCAAGAATACCAAGAACACACACTAGTGTTTGGTGGCTAAAAACCTCATTTCAAGCCTCTTATAGTAAGTAACTACCATCTATGCTTGATATCTACTAGAAATCATTGGTTTTTCACCTAAAATCGACGCAAATCATGAACATGAAATGGGTTTACGGCTGTAAACTCGAGTGTACGGCCGTACACCCTTCAATGGCTGTAAACTCCCTTTTTGGTCGGTTGGTGGCCTCAAACCATACTTTGAGCCATAAACAAGGCTTAGAACAATTCCAAGGGGCTAGAAAGGACCTTGAAACATTGAAAATCGCTCCACTCACCAAGTTTTTACGCCCGAAAACCATTAGGCCGTAAACCCATGGGCCGCAAACACTTGGGCCATAAACCCTGTTGGGCTGCAAATCCATTACCGTACACTCCTAATTACGGCCGCAAACTCCCCATCTTCAGTCACATGTGATTCTAACACTGAGTTTCAAGTGTTTCTTGGTCCCTAAGGTGGTTTCCTTCTATAACAAATAGTGTTATTTCCTCATCTAATACATATATGTGCCTTTATATGTTAAATAGGATCCGTTTGTGTCTGAGACATTCTCTAACACCCAATAACTCCTATTGATTGACACACGAATCCTATGTTAAACAGTGAGTTCATAGCCCTACGCTTTTATAAGTTTTTATAACGTTTTCAAGGGGGGCAATACAAGCCAAACGCAAAGGTTTTTCTTTAGTTAAAACTAATGCAATTTCAACGGGTTTACATCAAACATCTAGATACTTTATCCCTTTTATAATATCCGAAGCATAAGGGATGTTTTTCTAAACTTAATTGTAGAGTTTTCAGAATAGTACGTGGACGTAACAAACCATTCATACTATAATAGGTATAGTGTGACAACCCGAAATTTTTATTCTGTACAAACATATCAAGTCAATAGAAGTCAGAACAATTACTGTCAATTTTCAGACTTTTTAGAGTAAGTTTGAGTATTTCAGGATTTCACACTTTAGTGATAACAGGAGAGAGGATGCACTAGGGTTATTGTGCAATGCAGTTATTCCAAAACTCTAGGGAATTAGAGTTTACTGCTTGAATAAAATCTTTTCTGACAAAAACCCTAAATCTGAGAGTATATATAGAAGATCTAGTCACTATTTTCACTTTTTCCAAAACTTCTCAAGATCAAAAACCATTCTCTCTTAAGTATCATCCAAAAAGATTTCCAAGATCTTCAATCTAGTAAGTGTTTCTAGCTTCCTTAAGTGGTTATATGCTTAGATCTAGTGTTTTAACACACTTCTAACCATGAAATCATTCCAAAAAGGTTGATTCTTCCTTTTCACCAAGAACACCAAGAACACCAAGAACAAACTAGTGTTCTTGGACTGTAAGTTCATTTCAAGCTTCCACAAAGTAAGTACTTCTATCCTAGTGTCATTTAAAGCTTGCTATACATCTTAATAACAAGAAAATGTCCAAAGAACACCAAGAACAAGGTGTTCACGGTTTTGGGAGGCTGCCAAAACCATAAACACCAAGTAAGGTGTAAAGTGGTGCCTTAGGGTGCCTAGATGCTTCACAATGCCTTAGGAACTTGTCTAGATCCATCCTTGATTAGTTTACCACACAAAAGCTCAAAAACCTCACATTTACATGTGTTTACGGTTTGGGGATCTCCCAAAACCGTAAACACCCCAAAAGTTGTATAAATGTCCCATATTTAATCCTTATGCCTAGAATCTAACCTAGATTATTACCTTGATGAGCTAAGGACTTGAAAAGCCCCAAATAGCATAAACCTTATGGTTTTACGGTAGTAAACCCAAAGGAAAATGGTTTAGGTACCGCAAACTCCAATTAGGAGTGAAATGGTGCCCTAGTACCATCCTTGGTCACATACATCAAGTAGAAAAGCTTCTAGGGACTCTTAAAGCTTCAAACAACAAATGGTCACAAAGAGGATGAGCTTACGACCATAAACCCAAGGTTTTATGACCGTAAACGCTTTTGGTTATGACCACAAAACCGTAAACTCCCTAATGGAGTTTTCCTTGAACCCCAAACACACTAGCCTTTCCCTACAACACTTAGATGCAACCCTTGGGACTTATAACACTTGTATAAGGTGTTTAGCATGTCCTAGGGTGTCATAACTTTGTTTATTAGTTGTTTAAAGACTAATTGTATACATATATGTCATATTATATGTTAACTAGGATCATAGAGTGTGTTCCAGACTTCACTTTACACCTAGCAATCCTACATCTTCAATTCATCGGTACCACTCACTACATGTTAGTTCATACCCCTTAATCAATGTTTTAAATGTTTTTAAATGCTTTTATGGTCGGGGTGATACAAGTAGAATCATGCTAGTTATTATATTAATCACATGTGATTAATAAGCAACATTTCAAATGATTTACTACTCATTAGTTGTTTTACCAAACGGTTTCCTTCAAATGATTTTCATAAACATTTTATATGTTTAAAAATCCTTATAAAACTGTTCATTATACACTGCATGTTTCATTTCAAACCCATTTACAGTTGTGTTTCAAACAAATGTTTCTTTATACTTAAACTGTTTTATCAAACAAATACTTTCAACCCATTTTATAGGCTGACATCAAGTTGACATTTTCCTTAGATAGTAATCACGTTCAAAGATGTTACAAAACTTATTTTATGCTTTTTTATTGTCAATTGCATGCCTATATATGTATAGTTATATAAGTAATGTTTGAAGGCTTAGGAAGGCTAACCCGCCTTATTTCCTTTTCCGGGTTGGGATGTGGTCTAGTGGGGTATCGGGTATCCGTCCGAAGGTCGTTTAACTATTAGTTATATATCAAGTGTAAATATATAGTCATAAAGGTTCTTCCAATCAATTCAATACCCTTGGGTAGCAAGGGTATACTTCCATGTTCATACATACAAGTTATATTGCTAGTAAACTACAATAAGCATAGTTTAGGGTTTTACTAATACTAATACTAGAACAATGAATCATACAAAGAGTAAGTTCATACATGAGTAATAATACATAGTGAGGAGAAACAAACATAATATATAGTGATGAGAAACAAACATAATACATAGTAATGAGAAACAAACATAACACATAGTGAAGAGAAACAAACATAATACATAGTGATGAGAAACAAACATAATACATAGTGAATAGAAAAAAACATAATACATAGTGATGAGAAACAAACATAATACATAGTGATGAGAAACAAACATAATACACAGTGATGAGAAACAAACATACATGCTAGATAGAGAGAGAACACACGGTACAACTAGCACTCGCAGAACATTACAGTACACTACTATACTATTACCTGATTACGCTTACATAAGTACGTTTACATAGATACGTTTACATGAGTGTGTTTACATATACGATAATAGAACAGACATCACTAGGTGCTATAACATGGAACGATTTCAGGATCTAACCATACCAATGAATCACAACGCATTGTGATAGTTATATTAGGTATACGTGATCATAGTAATGTGGATGTTCACAGCTTGCAGATATGCAGGGGTCGTGTATCGGTCCCAAAATCTCTTTGACAGGAGAGCATCTAGCCTGGGATCTAGCAATCACATTATGCCTTATCCCTCAAATAAGGCAAAATAGTACAGAGGTAGTCACTTATTACAAATACTATAGTACTTACGAAATTACCATAGAATTAAGGTAGTTAGTACGGTTGTAGTTATTTGATACTACACCATAGTACTATTTCACTTTCCCATTACATTCACTTCGTGAACATTCACACGATGCATGGTAATGTAGAAACTATATTTTTGGTTAATGATAGTCAGATTTGGGAAAATACACAATCTTACAAGAGACACAGTCAGTTACTAGATGCCTTGGTAGAAGTCTACTTTTAGTAGGAAGTATAGGGTTTTCTAGGTTACTCAAATCTTTTATATACTCATACTTACAAATAGAGTCTTACAAATACATTCTTACAAATATATTATTACAAATACAGACACTAAAATACTTATGATCTCACCAGCTTTAAAGCTAATACTCACTTTCAAAATACCTTGTATCCTTAGGTCAACAATAGACAGGTATCGATGCAAGGTTTAGAGAAGATGGAGCTCGTTCAGGACTCATCTTTCATTTTGATTCATACTTTAGTGTCTTTTCAACATGTCAGAACACTTGTATTAAAAGTATATTATTAATGCAATGGATGATTATGTTGTTTGTTTACTACTATTCACTGTTGTGATATTGTACATGATGTCCTCCGCCCCAGAACGTTTCCGCCGTTCCTGGTTTTGAGGTGTGACAGATTGGTACCAGAGCATTGTTTATCGTGAATTGAGTATATCAACCCATAAAAGATATACTAACTATAAATACATTGGGATTAAAATAATCTGAACAATAGTTTATACTTTAAATATTAAAATATTTAATTAAGTATACGCGCCTGCATTTATACTAAAATCAGTGTCACTAGGATAGTACAAAAGAATTACGATTGTTGGGCAACACAGGTGAACTTAGAGACATATTGTCAAAACTGGGAAGATATAGCCTGATCAACTATATTATCCGAGGGTTGACTAGCATGTGCCTAAGTGTAGTTGTGTGGTTGCAACAAGTCTAAAATCTTACCAACAAAACCACAATGAGAACTATAAGTACTTCATACTTGAGAACTAAACGTGATCTTCATTACTAAGTTGATAGTTGCTAAGTGGATACAGTAAGACTATATGTAACTAGGAAGTTATAGACTTAGGATCTGTGAAAATTTTTCTTTACCCCTATTCTTCGTAAATTTGGAGTTAAGGTCACTTATTCGAAGGCCTATCCTGTTTCGATTTCATATAACTGGTATGGACTTCACAAATAGCGATGTAACTAATGAAGATTTTCTACATAATTATCTAGATAGTTCGTCTAATAATTATGTTCTTACCCCAATTCTCGCTTAGATAACATGGTTGGACTCCATCCCCACGACAATCAGTACCTTTCGAACGAAGTCATTGCTGGATTGTTTGAAGAAGAACCAGAGAATGATCATCCTATCCCTTTGAATGATCCCCATGATGAATACCTTTCGGACGGTGCTAACTCTGAACCTGAGGTTGAGAACCTACCCCAGGCAGCTCCCTTTCCAAATCCTAACCCTCGTCTGGCTTTTCAAGGCCCGACGCCTCCATGGGTGGAATGCTTGGAAACATGGAGCCAAGGACAAGATCAGCCCATGCCATTTAATGGTGACCGAAGCTTTTATGACCTAGGCAATGGGCGCTCAGCAGACAGAATCTTACCAATCATGGTCCGTAGAGTGGCCCGAAATGAGATCCAAGGCATGACATCCTTACATCAGATCACAAAAGTTGTCACCAATGCGAGAATGCATACCCTACGCACTATTCGCCTAGAAGATGCTCGTGAGAGATCTGAGAGATACCGTGAAACCCTTCTGCAAGCACTAGCTGAATCATGAGCCGAAGTCATAGAGCTCCGAGTACGCCAGAGGGTGTACGAGCGACACCTACTTGAGGGTGTATGAGCGACACCTACTTAAAAGCATTTAAAACCGTTTAAAAGATTGATTATAGGGTAATGAACTCACCTTATGTGGGTGATTCAAACGAATATGCACGTAAGGATGAGAAGTTCCATGAATGAAGTCCCGAGACATAAACGAGTCCTAAATGACATATATGGCATGTATTGGCATGAATATAGTCTTTATACGCAGTAACATGCAAGGAAACACCCTTAGGGACTAGGAAACACTTGGACCAAGTGTAGAATAACATGTGATTCATCAAAGGGATGTTTATGGCCACCAATTGGTTTTTACGAACATGGGTTTACAGCCATGGAGTTTACGTCCGTAAACTCATGGTAAAAGGTGCACAAAATGGTGATTGAATCATAGGGAAGCTTGTGGGACTATGGCTCAACAAGAGGATAAGAAAAAAAAACATTTTGGAAGGCTTTTGAGGTGTTTACGGCCACACCAAGAGTGTATTTTCGTAACCTCTCTAAATGGTGTCATTTGGTCTTAAATCAAAGGGGTTCAAGAGTTATTTATGGATAACAAGAGTCTAGAAGTGTTTAAGGCTCAAGTTAAGACCAAAACAAGGGTTTACGACCACAACCAAGAGCTTACGACCGTAAACTCTTGAATTTGATGAGATTGAAGATGTTTCAAGGCTATGATCTGGTGTTTAACACGCCCAACTAGATGATAGATGAAATACTCACACTTTTGAGGGCCTTTGAGGAGTTTTCAGACACTAAGAACAAGTGTGTGTTCTTGATGTTCTTGGTGAAAGTTGTGACAACCGTCAATTTTCGGTCAAGTCAAAGTCAACAAGTCAAACCGGTCAACTCAATTTGCCCGTAGGTACTAGAGTTTACGTTATGTAATTTCTAAACAACTCTCTATTCTAATGAGAGATCATAAGTCGAAAAGTGTGTACATCTAGATCTCCTTAACCTAAAACGGTGGTACGTGGAGAGCCAAACCGATAAAACAATGTTGCATACTCATCGGGAGTATACAAGATCCTTAAACAAGGCTTAACGGGGCTTACGGACCCTGCATTGCGAAGCCGAACACTCAAAAAGATCACCAATGAAACCTCTCTCAATCGTTTTCACTTTATCTCTCTCTACGAGAAATCTCTCCCAAATCTCTCTAAGTATGTGAAATCTCTCCCACATATCTCTCTGTATGTGAAATCTCACCAAGAATGTCAAATCTCTCCCAAATCTCTCTAAGTATGTGAAATCTCTCCCAAATCTCTCTCTGAATGTGAAATCTCCCCAAGTATGTCAAATCTCTTCCAAATCTCTCTAAGTATGTGAAATCTCTCCCAAATCTCTCTCTGAATGAGAAATCTCTCCAAGAATGTCAAATCTCTCCCAAAACTCTCTAAGAATGTGAAATCTCTTCCAAATATCTCTTTGAATGTGAAATCTCCCCAAGTATGTCAAATCTCTCCCAAATCTCTCTAAATATGTGAAATCTCTCCCAAATCTCTCTCTGAATGAGAAATCTCTCCAAGAATGTCAAATCTCTCCCAAAACTCTCTAAGAATGTGAAATCTCTTCCAAATATCTCTTTGAATGTGAAATCTCCCCAAGTATGTCAAATCTCTCCCAAATCTCTCTGAGTATGTGGAATCTCTCTCAAATCTCTCTCGAAATCTCTCCCAACTTTCTATAATCACTCGGGGCATCCCGACCCTCGAATTTGGCGAAAACGGCCCAAAAACGGAAGTCTACGCGAAAAACGGACCTTAGGAACCGAAACCCCTCTTAGGAACCGAACCCTCCTGATGAAGGAAGATCCGAACCGAAGGTACTGTTCACTACTGTTCACTACAGTTCGTTAGCCGAACCTCCTGATGAAGGAAGAACCGAACCGAAGGTACTGTTCACTACTGTTCACTACAGTCCGTTCGGTTCTGACATTCTAACCTCTCATCTCCGAACCGAAGCTTCCCTTCTGACCTTCACTTCTGACTTCGGACCGAGCCTTCTGACCGAACCCTCGCCTTCGCCCCTCGCCTCTCACTTCTGGTTTGCAACCCACTTCGCGGCTCAGCACCAGCAAGGACCGAGCCTCGGCCTAGGGACCGAACCTCGGCCTAGGACCGAGAGGTCTCGCTGGGAAGCACTTTTCTCCCGGTTTTCAACCAAATTTGCGTTTTAAGCCCGTTTTTAATTATTTTAACGCGGGGTTTTCACCCAAAATCATATTTTAACATAATAAACCCTAAATATTCACAATTTAATCATATTTTCATAAAAATCTTTATTTAAATAATAAAAGCAAGTGGGTAAAGTACAAAGAGGTGGAGTGTTGACTTTGCTTTACTTTATGACACAAGCAACCACTCCCACACCCACTCTATGACCAGCCACACCTCCCCACCTTACCTAGGTGACATCAATGTACTTTCCACTCAATCATCAGTCTTTCCCACGTTTTTGAGAGCTGAATATGCACCCTCTTTCCTCATTTCTCTCATTTCCTCTCTTTTCACCAAAAAGAGCAAACTCTTTTCTCTCTCTCAATTTCCCTCTCTAGAACTCGAGATTTGAGGGCTGATTCTTTGGATTTCCTCCACATTTGGTAAGAATAATCCATTCTCTTTATGATTATCTCAATTATTTCCACTCAAATCATGGATATCTTACACAAACTCCATTATAATTGTGTTAGATTTTCGAATCTTCAAGTGATTCTTCAAGTGTTCTTGGGTTGAACATTTCTCTTCTTCAACACTTACCTACTGAAATCACTTAAGGTGAGTTCATACCCCTACATTTTCATGTTTTCTCAAGTTTTTAGGGGGGGAATACAAGTTAAAACACCAAGAACATAACTAAATTTTTCTAACAGCTTTCATCAGAAAAGTTGGACTCCATTCACGGACTGTTTTGGACGACTTAAACATTTTTGTTTGAAAAACTGTTTTAGGTGTAAGTAGTTCCAGTTCTTAGCTTTAAAATGACTACTTGCAGATCTCCATACGATTTTTCGACAATTTATGGTGATTTTTACAAAACTGCCTATCATTTCAAACACCAATCCGGACCAGTCTGTGATTATGGACTTTTTCACCCAAGTTGGAGGTCATTAAAAATCATGATAAAAATTATGAGTAAACTAGACACATTTTGGGAACTCTCAGAATTTACGGATTTAGTTTTCGACTTCGTATGATTTTTCTATGGCTTTTCTAAAACAGTGCAGGAAGGTCTAATTTAGTTAACATCATATAATTTTCATAACACTTTATATTATGTTGAGCAAAGTGTATAATAAATAATTCTAAGTATTGAACGTGTTCCTTTGCAAATTTTATCATCATAAACTGAAAATAAGTCATTCATGATAAGATTATTCATTCATTTAGAACACGTATATAAGCTATAATAAACATAGTTTAATGGATTTCATAACACTAATGCTTTTTCATAAAAGAGTTCTTATATATTACAAACATTTTGGATAAAACTATAATAGGTATAGTTTATGATACATCACATAACACACACGTACAAAAAGGGTACATTCATACAGAAAGGTTTTACACTCACGCACACAACTTGTAAACTTGTTAACCTAAATTGTGAGACAATCTCTTTCCGTACGTCCGAGTACGGGATATAAATTCCTGTTAGTTATAATAAGAGTCTCCTGGAGGGAGAACGTGATAGTTGTGTATAGATCTATATTGGGTTTGACACCCCACACCTTGTTGCTAGCTACAGTGGGACCTGCAGGTCTACGGGTGACAAATGTCATTTCAGTTTTACGACGCCTGAGAAACGTCGTGGCAGGTTCATTTAGTCATAGTATGATTATAGCGACTCACATAGGGATATAACAATACATAAAGTTTACGGGATTTTTATAAAACTTAAATGGGTTTTATGTCGATTTTAAAATCACTTTTTATCTCAATAAGTACAGATATTACTGTACACTTTCGTTTTTGGTATTTATGACTACACATCATTTGAAACCACATTTATAACTTTAAGTATGGACAATACTTGTTATTTTCTCGGTCCTGAGATTTAGGACTACATATACATAGAGTATTAACAAACATAAGAATTTACGGGAATTTCATTTAATTCAAGCGCGTTTATGTCAATTCAAACACATATCATTTTCTATTAGTAAGAGAGGTTACTTATACGTTTTGGTCGTCGGTTGTAAGACTGCATTACATAAATTTTATAAAGAAAATATCGGATTTTCTGGATACATATTCTATCGCTTTTACAAGGAAAACGATTTACTTCTCCAATAAAATCTCTTATGAACTCACCAACCTTTGTGTTGACACTTTTCAAAACTACTTGTATTCTCAGGAATTCAGTGAAAACAGGAAATCAACAACGTTTTGAGGATGGGACGATAAATCGTCAAACAGTTCATTTTGTTTCATAATGTAATTGATTCAAATCATGTAAACATATACTTTGGTGTAACTTTTTCAATTATATTTATGATGGTTGTATTTACTTTGAGCACTATTATACTCGTTGTTGTGATACTCTACATGAAGTCCTCCACCCTCGGACGTTTCCGCCATCCTTGGTTTGGGGGTGTGACAAAAGTTGATGATCTTGAAGATCTACCCAAAAGATTATTTTCATTGATGAAATCATGGAGTGATACTAGATCAAAGAGTGAATCAACTAAAAAAGCAAGAATTCACTTACATATTTGAAGATCAAGGTGAAAGGCTCGATGATACTTGAGAGAGAATGGAAGTTGCTTGAGTTGAAAGTGTAAGAATGAAACAAAAGTGAAGGAAATGAGACTTAAGAGGGGAGTTTACGACCCACCTTGATTTTACAGCCGTAAACTCATGTTTTGTGGCCATGAACCCCTTTTGGTGGTGTTTAAGGCTTGAATATTGAACAGTGACACTAGCAAGTACTTCCTAACACTCATTCCTTGAAAGTATTAGGTTTACAACACCCAAATAGACTCTAAACGGTGATAAAGGATAACAGCAGCAAGTCTGACTTAAGGTTGATTGGCTTGAATTTATAAGAGAAAATTGTTTTGGTTGTCACATCATCCCCATGTTTGATGGAATTTCGTCCCGAAATTAGCTCTCTTAGCAGTACTACTGGGGTTGTGCTCCTCTGATTGATAGAACACTCACTCGTAGACCTGGGAAATAGTGCCCTGATGTCCCGGATAGGATTCATACTATCATTAGTTAGACAGTCGGATGTGCGACTCTGCCCCAAGTACACAACAAAACAAGGAAAATAAGATAGGGCGGAAGCACACATACTAAATCTGTGTAATCATAATCATATACCACCCTAGTGTGTATTCTGAATAGTCATAGGTGGGTTATATTTGACCTTAGCCTCTGTGCTCGAACTTGGACTGTTGGAAAAGTGGTATTTCGGAAAGGTTTGCTGAACCTACGATGGCAAGGCTTCAAAAGGCAAAGCACTCTTCGCACGAGTACTTTGGGGTGTGGAATATAAAGGACAAAACTGAGGTCTAGGTCGGATTGTCGTTATGAATGAAGAAGGTTTTGTGAATTTGACGGTCAAGGTGATAGAAACATATGAACTTAGTATGGTGAGGACCACGCCAACTCATGAAGAATGATAGAAACGGACTCTTTACTGAACAAAGTTTGGCCGATATGAAAGAAACGTCTGTTATATGATGACGTACCCCTAGTGTGCTCAACAATCTACTCTTTGTAAATGTTCTAGTGCTTTCTGATTTCCCCTCGATGTTAACACTTCTATGTATCGTACCACGATGAGCGAGTACATACTGTGAAAGTGAGTTGATAACTAGTGTCGATACTTTATACTACGATCCCGCTTGGTACCGATATGATCGCCTGTCATGTACAAGTTTTAATAATTAAGATGAATAAGACAGTCGAATGAGTAACTATGCCTCAAATCCAAAACCAAACAAGGAACATTAATTAAGGCTGAATCAACCACTCTAAGTCTACAAAATCTTAGCTATACACAACCCTGATGTACATACTAAGCCATCATAGCTTCTCCGAACGGATCTTTTAGTTCTCCTGAATACCATGACTTGTTCCAATAAGTGAGTTATTATAATTACTTTTGAGTGTTTTCCCCCAAGTTTTAATCTTATATAAATATAAATTAATTTTTAAAGTAATTACTATTTTATTTCGAAACGTACCGCTGCTCTCTGGCGACTCCAGGGTTTATTCTCCTACGGTGATAATCATAATTCTTCCATCTGCTATTGAGTTCTTTGTTATCAGGCATTCCCTCTGGTACTGTCCTATCTCACCACAACCATAGCAGGCTTGGTTTTCTTCAACTCTGTGGACTTAGGAGATCGGTTGAGTCAGTGCCCTGTAGAAACGGATTGTGTGTCCCTTTTTGTGGCAGTTTAGACACTGCATTTCCCGTCATATTCCAGTGTGGTGATAGTTGGAATTTCCACACTTCGGGAGGGTTCCAGCATATCGACTGGTAGGTGTTGGACTAGAAGGTGTTGTGGCGGCGTAAATAGTACTTGTTTGTTACTCCTGCGGCGTTTCCTGTGTTGTTCACTTCTTCTTCCTTTTGTTCCCCGACCTCCGTTTATTTTCCTCTCCCTTTGATGGCTAGAGAATGGGGAATTCTACATCATGGCGGACACCACGGTCGATGAGCAGCTGAGCCAGGCGTTTGGCACTATCGAATGTGGTTGGGTTAGAAGACAACACATCTCCTTGGATCAGGGTAATTAGACCCAGATGTATCTTTTTATCTTCTTGCTCTCCGGGGTAACCATCTCGGAGCATAGTGCTACTAGGTCACTGAACCTGTTAGTGTAGGCCACTATTTTGTGCCGACCATCGTGAACTCCCATAGTTCTTGTTCCAGCTTTTGAACTTCGCCTAATGGGCAGTATACTTCCAGCATTAACTCTTTCAGATTTTCCTAACCAATTGAGTTAGCCAATGATAGGTTCGTTGACTTAACATGGCAATTCCACCATATCAGGGCCCTATTGGAGAAGGTTCAGACATAAAATTTTACTTTGCTCCCTTCTGGGCATGAACATATTTCAAAGACCGAATCTATTTTCTCGAACCATCGCATCAGAGTGATCAATCCACCATTTCCATTAAAGTAATTGGCTTTGAAGTTCATGCATCCCTTATGTGAACACTCCCTTGGGTGTCTGTGAGAACCTCCAGGGTTGGCTAAGTGGGTACCACTACCAGATCCGAAGGTACCACTTTCATCGAAGTAAGCTAGAGCAGTTGCCACTGTGGAGGATATCGCTACTTAGAGAGCAGCGAGATCGAATTATAGAGGAGGTAGTGGCAGTTGAGTTGGAGTTATCGGAGTAGTGCGTCTACTTGATTTGCGAGGATGCATCTTTGCTAAAAGAAGACAAAGATTAGATGGAATAAATCTATAGCAGTGGATATAAGCCGAAAGCTGAAAGACAAGGTTATCCTAGTTCTAAGGGTATCTGGTCCTGACTTCCATAGGGTTCTGGAAACAGCTCATAAAAGACTCTATACCAAATAAACATTATGAATTAGAAATGTCTATCCTCGAATGAATATATGTGACCTGAATAACTTTTATAAGTTGTATGCAATAAAATAATCCTAACACATAATGTGAGCAGTGTTTCCACTAACTCATTAAGTTAACCAAGACTATTATTTATTAGTGTGACGCATACGACGTTTTGGTTAATAAGGCTAATCCTTCTTTGAAATCTTCTCATGATCCTGCTCTTGTTCCTCCTTAAATCTTCTGTTGACTGGTATAAGGAAGTGGTTGCATCTATCTGGGTTTGTCGTGCGACAATGGAAGTGTCTAAAGAATCTATGAGATATAGGTGAAACATTATGGGGAGATCCTTACAAAGTTCTTCTATGATTGCACAACGTACACAAGTTGTATATAATTTAAGATTAAATAGATCTTCGAATAAGTGATCCTACTCCAAAACCTCAACCAAACAAGGAACAGGTAGTGAAACGTAGATCACAAATTCTTAGTCTATAAAATCTCAATTGTATAAAATCTTGGGAATATACATTGCAAGATTATAGACCTATCTGTAATGGTCTTCTAAGTTATCACATAAGTTATTTATATAGTGCCTAAAATACTCATATAGTATTTTAATGTAATTTACTTGGTATGTTTAAACTTGTTATCGTGTTATAGCATCATAAAATACTCACATGGTACCTTATCCTTATGCTCTGATATATAATTTCCTTGAATAGAGTTAGGTATGTTTTAAGACTATCCAGGTTTGACCGCAGTGTTCAACCTTTAAATACCTCTGTTATGTTCTTCTTGTGATACCTGTTCTAGTATGTATATATGTATAATCACGAATGTATACTTTTATAAGATATTGTTATATATTTAATATATATTATTATCCAGAGCACTTTGGCCCCATTGTATTTATAGTTGTATATCTTTTATCCGTTGATATACTTAGTTCACTATAAACAATGCTCTGATACGAATCTGTCACACCTCAAAACCGAAACAGTGAAAACATTCGGGGGTATAGGACATCATGTTTAGTATCACAAGACATGCATCATAGCAATCAAAGCAATGGACAACTATTTCATTAGAAAGAAGGTGTTTACAAAGTATCTGGTTCACATAACATAGACTACAAAGTAAATAACAAAACAAGACTTAAAGCTATATTGCTCCATCTTTTGAATCCCAGTACGCGTACCTGTCTACTAGTCTCCTTTGGATACAAGTTATTTTGAAAGATTATATCAGAACTTAAGCTGGTGAGTTCATAAGATTTTGATGTAATGTAAGTTGTAAGAAAGTTGTAAGTAGGTTGTAAGTTCTTTTAGAAAAGTTCGCATGTTCCTCCAGAAAATCCTATATTTCTTGCTTTGATGAAAGATAAGTAAAAATGAATCTACAATCCTTTCTATGAATACTAAATGGATACAAGTTATATAAAACCCAGAGTAAACAAAGAATTGGTGGGGTGTATATTCCCTAAGCCCACAACCAAACAAGGAATAGGAAATGAGGTGGAAGTCACACATCCCATTTTTTGTTAGATCTGTTGGATAAGGTGTCTAAGTCCATAACTATTTCGGGCATGTACTTGACCCGACCCGGCATGGTCCATTTGGGTTGCATGGCACCATGCAATTGGATAGACTAAATGAGAGAAATAACACTTGGAGATTATTAATATATTATAACTTCTAATATATTAATAATATTATTTGATTAGTTGATCAAAGAATTAATTTGGAATTAATTAAGTGATCAAAGGATAACTAATTAAATATATGGGTTGATTGTGTAAATCATCCATATCTTGTATAGTGGGCTAAGAGGCTCCATGGATTATCAAGTTGGGTTCTACCCATAGGATGCTCCATGGATGCTCCATGGGAGTTACAAACCCATGGGTCGTGGAAATGAAGAGTCATGACACATTAGGGTTTACATGGTGTAACCCTAGATGTGTCAACACTATATAAGAAGCATATTCTCCACCAAAATCGGTACTACTAAGGAAACAAGAGGGCTTGGCCGATTTTGAGAAGTGTGTGTTATCTCAAGAGTCTTTCCAAGAGCATTTGGTGTTGTGTGAAGCATTTGAGGCATCACACTTGGGGTGCTAGGCTCACAAGTTTTCAAGGAACACAAGCAACAACAAGGTAAGTTATTCTATCTATGATTCAAGTTAAAATTGTTCCCCATGTATGCTAGATAGGAATATAACCTTGGAATTCAACTTTGCATGATAATTAGACAAACATAGATCCAAGGTTATTAGGGTTGCATGTACACTTAGGAAGTGTTAGAATGCTCAAAACCCATCAGTGGTATCAGAGCCTAGGCTTGTTTGTTTGTTATTTGTGCTTAAAAGTTGAAGAAAGTCGAAAATCTTGCTGTCTGACTGATGGACTCGGCGAGTCCATGGGGAGGACTCGACGAGTTCATGTGTATCTTCAACCTACTCGGCGAGTAGGTTTATGCACTCGGCGAGTAGGGTCGACAGAGTGCAGAATTTCGACTTGTGTTGCTGGAAATGGATTAGAATCATTACCCTAAAATGTTTTGGTACTTGAAAACTTATTTTAGAAGGTGTAATGTCTTTTCTAACTCATTTACAACAACTAGTTATCAAAATTACAAAGATTAAATGTGATTTTGATTCTTGAAAGTGTTCATATTCATGTTCTTGTTCTTATGATGTTTAGATGATCATAGGAATTATTTGTAACCTATGTGGTAGATTAATTCATGATCATAATGTGTTTTAATGGAGTCCATAACTTGTCCTCAAGTTATGGAAAACCAAAAGTCTCTTGGATTAAAAAAACCATTAAAAGAACACAAGAGTTAGAAAAATGAAAAGTTCTCATTTTATTACTCTATTAAACTCATAAGTTACAAGAAATGAAAAGTTTTGAAAGTTTACAAAACTTGCCCTCAAGTTTTGGAACAAGTAAAGTTAAGTTAAAAACTTTAGTTCCAACCCCTAGAATTTTAAAAGTTAAAATTCAACCCTTATACTTATATTATTATGATTTAATAATTATATATATATATATATGTATAAGAACAAAGTCGTCTTACCGCTAGTACGCCTCATTCACGAAGCCGGTCTATAAGGTGGGTATAAGGTTGTTGCCTATAAAATGGTGACTTAATGGGTGTCCACTCTCACCCACCGCTTGCTTGATCGGTGGAGGGTCGTTAGCCGAACGGGTAAGACAAGGACTTATTAATTCTCATTCAAAGTATGATGAATATTATAAAGTAACTAAATGTTTTATTAAATTCCCAATCTTAGTTACTTTAGGAAAAATGTGAATAAGGTGCTATTCCATGAAATTACACTTTACACTTTGATTAAGTCGTTGGTGGAGCGTGTGTGGTTAACCGGCACACTAACTTGGACTTAACAAGGTAGGTAAAGGGTGACTTAGGGTTTATTATAGTATCGATGGAGCGTGTGTGGTTAACCGGCACATCGATTGAGTGATAAACTTTAAGGGTACCAAGTGATTTGCATGGTTACTTCACACCTCGTTTTGTGATCCTCGGTATCCCAGTCACAAAACTTGGAGGGCACACTCGAGATTGAAACATGCCTTTGAAAAGTTCATTGAATCTCAAAGAATCTAGGAATTTCTAAGAACCATTCAAAAACCTAATAGTAAAATATTGCGGTTTTCGTGGTGGAAATTGGTGAATCGTCATTCACCTACCTTTCAAATATGATATAGCTTAGATTACGGCATACCTCTTCTAAGTTATATTATATTGTGATTGGATCCTAGCCTTAATATTACATTTGGGTGTTTTATTAAGGACTCTCTTATATCTAAACTAATCTTGTCCTCTCTCCTTCAGATGTCTTTCAACAATGCTTCTGGCTCTAATCCTAATGGCTCCTTTTCCCTTATGAACTTGTGTGGGAAAGTCACCTTTGATGGATCCAACTTTAATGAGTGGATCAGAAACATCAGGATGATTACCCGCTACGAGGACAAAGAATATGTCCTTGACAAGGAGCTTAAGGAGATTAATGAGTCCACTGCAACTCCTCAGGAGATCGCTGAATTTCGGGCGCATGAAAGGGATGCTACGAAAGTGGCTTGCATCATGACGGCCACGATGACAGCGGAACTCCAAAAGTCTTATGAAGATTTCTACCCTTATGACATGCACCAAGATTTGATGGAAAGATACCATCAAAGTGCAAGACAAGAGAGGTATGAGATCATCTGCTCCATGATAACAACCATGATGAAGGACGGGGAATCCGTCACGAGCCACATGCAGAAAATGCAAAGGTATGTGGATCGTTTGCTGAAGCTTAATGTGAACTTCCCGGAGGATCTTGCAATAGATATTATTTTGCATTCCTTACCATCGTGCTATGATCAATTCCGCATGACATATCACATGAACAAGGAAGAAGTCACCCTCAGCAAACTTCAGGGACTTCTCAAGACCGCAGAAACAGGTCTTAAGGGGAAGTCGGTTGCTATCACTCCTACTCAAAACTCTACTCCGGTTTTGGCAATCGGGAAGAATCGAGGGAGGAAGAGAAAGAGCTCTTCTAAGGGTACCAAGGTTCGGACCCTTGATGGCTCTTCTTCAAGTGGAACCAAGAAAGGTTTCGTTACTCCTTCTTCTGACCCAAAAGAGGCTGAATGCTTCTATTGCCATGAAAAAACTCATTGGAAGCGGAACTGCCCAAAATACCAGCAAGATGTGAAGGATGGGAAAGTTAAACCCAACCATGCAGGTATTTACACTATCATTTCTAATAACTCACCCCATTCTAATTCTTGGGTCCTTGATACCGGGTGTGGTATTCACATTTGTTGTGACTTGCAGGGACTAAGAAGAAGTGAGGATGTGGAGCAAGGAAGGATAAACTTGATCATGGGGAATAGGAAAGTTATACCTGTTACCAAGATTGGAGTTTATACTTTATCGCTAAGTAGTGGGTTTAGTTTAGATTTGAATAAGTGTTGTTATTCGCCAGGAATGGCAAGAAATATTATTTTCTTTCATGCTTTGTACAAACAAGGGTTTACCTTTTCATTTAATAATGAAGTTGGTTCTATAGAAGTTTTCTATAATAATGTCTTTTATTTTAAAGCATTACCTTGTGATGGTGTGTATGAAGCTGTATCTGTTGTAGATAACTTGGGAAATAATGTTTTGTGTATTGATTCTACTAATAATAACTTGGATATAGCATCATTATGGCATTGTCGTCTTGGACATATAAGCAAGAAACGCATAGGCCAACTCCAAAGAGATGGAGTCTTGGAGTCGTTTGACCTAAAGTCAGATGATAGTTGCGAATCATGCTTACTTGGAAAAATGACAAAGTCACCCTTCACAGGTTCATGTGAGAGGGGTGAAGGTTTGTTGGACCTTATACACACGGATGTGTGTGGACCATTCAAACATGCCACAAGGGATGCTAATCGTTATTATTTGACTTTTACTGATGATTATAGTAGATATGGATATGTCTACTTGATCAAGCATAAGTCAGAGACTTTCGAGAGGTTTAAGGAATTTAAACAGGAAGTCGAGAATCAATTGGGCAGGAACATTAAGATGCTTCGATCCGATCGTGGTGGTGAGTATCTTAGTTCAGAGTTCCTCGACTATCTAAGGGAATGTGGGATAGTCTCACAATTGACACCTCCCAGGACACCACAGTTGAATGGTGTGGCTGAGAGGCGTAATCGAACCTTGTTGGATATGGTTCGTTCCATGATGAGTCGAGCTACGCTACCAATCTCATTCTGGGGGTATGCCTTAGAGACTGCCGCCCATATACTCAATCTAGTCCCTACAAAGAAAGTTGCCAAAACTCCTCACGAGATGTGGACTGGTAAAGTACCTAAACTAGACCACATCAAGATTTGGGGTTGCGAGGCTTTCGTGAGACGCGAGACTCATGATAAGCTCGAACCTCGAAGCGAGAGGTGTATTTTCATCGGCTACCCACAGCATTCCTTTGGTTACCTCTTCTACAGACCTAGTGACAATGTGGTCTTTGTAGCAAGAAGAGGAGTCTTTCGAGAAAGAGAGTTTATAAGCCAAGGAGACAGTGGGAGGCAAATTGATCTTGAAGAAATTCAAGAATCAAGCGGTGAAGGAACTTCAAACTCTAGCCCGCAACTTGAGGAGGAAACTCCTGTTGAGCAAATTGACAAATCTGTACCTCTGAGACGTTCCACGAGAGTTAGGAGTGCACCTGAGCATTACTATGGATTCCATATTACTGCAGAAGGTGAGACACTTATTAGTGATGAGACACTAGTAAGTCAAGATGACCCTAACAGCTACGAGGAAGCCATGGCAGGCCCCGAGTCTGCTAAATGGAAAGAGGCTATGGATAGCGAGATACAATCCATGTATGACAATCAAGTTTGGAACTTGGTTGAAAATGTACCAGGTCGTAAGACAGTAGGGTGCAAATGGGTCTTCAAGAAGAAGACCGACATGGATGGTAAAGTACACACTTATAAGGCTAGACTGGTTGCAAAGGGCTTCTCTCAAATTCCTGGAGTGGACTATGATGAGACCTTTTCTCCGGTAGCCAAGATTAAGTCTATTCGGGTTCTGTTAGCCATAGCTGCGTTTCATGATTATGAAATATGGCAGATGGATGTCAAAACCGCTTTCCTTAATGGGAAGTTGGCTGAAGATGTTTACATGAGTCAGCCAGAGGGTTTTGTCAGCAACGAGTACCCTAATAGAGTGTGTAAGCTTGAGAAATCCATTTATGGATTGAAGCAAGCACCTCGCAGATGGAATCTTTGCTTTGATGAAAAGGTCAAGGAATTTGGCTTTTCTAGGAGTGAAGATGAATCTTGTGTGTATGTCAAGGCTAGTGGGAGTATAGTTAGCTTCTTGGTATTGTATGTGGATGACATACTGCTCATAGGAAACGACATTCCAACCCTGCAGGAAGTAAAGTCCTGGCTTGGGAAGTGTTTCGCTATGAAGGACCTTGGTGAAGCTGCCTATATTCTAGGGATAAGAATCTTGAGAGATCGGAGTAAAAGACTAATTGGACTTAGTCAGAGTACCTACTTGGATAAGGTGCTGAAGAGATTCAGCATGCAGGACTCCAAGAAAGGAGAGTTACCCATCCAGAGTAACACCAGGTTGAGTAAGACACAAAGCCCTAGCACTGAGGCTGAGATAGCAGAAATGAGTCGAACACCTTATGCTTCGGCTGTAGGATCGATCATGTATGCTATGACGTGTACTCGACCCGATGTAGCTTTTGCCTTGAGCATGGTTAGCAGGTATCAGGCGAACCCTGGCAAGGCACACTGGACTGCGGTAAAGAATATCCTCAAGTACCTACGGAGGACTAAGGACTGGGTCCTTACCCTCGGTGGGAGTGATAACTTGAGAGTTGTAGGGAATAGTGATGCTAGCTTCCAGACTGATAGGGATAATTTCCGCTCTCAGTCGGGCTGGGTCTTTACCCTAAACGGAGGAGCAATTTCTTGGAAGAGTTCCAAGCAAGAGACAGTGGCTGATTCTACTTGTGAATCAGAGTATATTGCAGCTAGTGAAGCAGCAAAGGAAGCGATATGGCTGAAGAACTTCATTGGAGACCTTGGAGTTGTACCAGCCATTAAAGAGCCAATGGAAATTTTCTGTGATAGTGAAAGTGCTGTTGCCTTAGCCAAGGAACCAAGGGATCATGGGAGATCCAGACACATCGACAGAAAATACCATTTCATTAGACATCGGATCGAAGAAGGACTCCTCGTGGCAAAGAGGGTATCATCAGATGAGAACCCAGCAGATCCCCTCACGAAGGGACTGAGTAGGGTTAAGCATCTCCAGCATGCTCGGAGCATAGGGCTGAAGGATGATATAAGTTTTAGTAGTTAGATAACTCAGAAATTTGTAAAGTGTAATTGACATTTGATGATGAATAAAAGGTGTTTTATTTATGAGTAAAGTGTTGCTATCTCTTGTCAATCGTTTACTATATTTCTTTTGCATGTTTTGACTTCCAGAATAATTTTGTTTGGTGTAACATATTATTCAAACCTCCACAGTCGGTCATATGTCGGAAGTAGGTATGAATCAAGACTGTCATGATGGGTTGTAGAGGTCCAAGGTGTTGGACAAGGCTACAACAATCATGAGTGCTCATAAGTTCTGAGCATTGGACTCAACCCACGCTCACTGGAATCACTTCATGGAATTCTATCTCGAGTGATCGTGAGACGGTAATATCATATAAGTCTTCAAACCTAGAGATATGATTTGTTACTTACAAGTTGGTTATGCATTGACTGTACGAAACCGCATTGGTAACTCGATGTTATAAAACGTACTTTTGTGTGTAATTCAATGAGTGGTAGAACAAACATATGAGTCGAAGTTTATCTGTTCCTTCTTGATTAGAAGCTGATATCTGGGCCCCTCGATGATTTTGTTTTGACCCATGTACCGGGCCCAATCAGAACTAAGTTGATGTGTTCAATTAAGTTCTATGTCAAACAAATCGGAAATCGGGAAACAAATGCTGGACAAGAAGTAAGACAATGTTCCATGTATTTGTCCGGCTGATATCTAGAACGGAGGATTATATGATCACTTATCTTAAATGGCGTACCATCATCTTCTCAAGTTTCGAGAAACCTTGTAAAGAGCTACGATTGCCGGTCGGTTCCTGAAGTACTAGAGATATAGTTATTAGACTTATCCAAGTGGGAGACTGTTGGATAAGGTGTCTAAGTCCATAACTATTTCGGGCATGTACTTGACCCGACCCGGCATGGTCCATTTGGGTTGCATGGCACCATGCAATTGGATAGACTAAATGAGAGAAATAACACTTGGAGATTATTAATATATTATAAGTTCTAATATATTAATAATATTATTTGATTAGTTGATCAAAGAATTAATTTGGAATTAATTAAGTGATCAAAGGATAACTAATTAAATATATGGGTTGATTGTGTAAATCATCCATATCTTGTATAGTGGGCTAAGAGGCTCCATGGATTATCAAGTTGGGTTCTACCCATAGGATGCTCCATGGATGCTCCATGGGAGTTACAAACCCATGGGTCATGGAAATGAAGAGTCATGACACATTAGGGTTTACATGGTGTAACCCTAGATGTGTCAACACTATATAAGAAGCATATTCTCCACCAAAATCGGTACTACTAAGGAAACAAGAGGGCTTGGCCGATTTTGAGAAGTGTGTGTTATCTCAAGAGTCTTTCCAAGAGCATTTGGTGTTGTGTGAAGCATTTGAGGCATCACACTTGGGGTGCTAGGCTCACAAGTTTTCAAGGAACACAAGCAACAACAAGGTAAGTTATTCTATCTATGATTCAAGTTAAAATTGTTCCCCATGTATGCTAGATAGGAATATAACCTTGGAATTCAACTTTGCATGATAATTAGACAAACATAGATCCAAGGTTATTAGGGTTGCATGTACACTTAGGAAGTGTTAGAATGCTCAAAACCCATCAAGATCCTCGTTGTATATAGCCCTGGTGTATTCACTTGGTACTCACGGAGTTAACTGTAATAATTCCTTTATATTTGATGAAAAAATTCTTTAAGAAAACCCTTATTTCTTTTATGTAAAAATGGTAACCACAGTGGTTACTTCTATAATCACTTAGTTTATACTAGCTATCTATAATCTAATACGAAATAGATAGTTAATTATATATAGCCCTAATGTATAAACTAAGGTATTAGAGAGTCAACCCCCTAAGGTCCCTTAAGTTTATACTAGTTTAATAAAATAGATTAAACCCTTTACTGGTGAGTTTCTAGTTTTGTATATCAAATGTTCTAATTGAAAAGTATGTTTTGTACTAGAAAATGGTGCATTGAATTAGTGTCCTATGACCTGGCCCATACCTGGTACTCCTTATGATTACTTGGTGTATACAAAATATATATAAAGCTAAGATCGAATAGATAATAGGCTGGGCAAATTTGCTCTATGCTTACAACCAAACAAGGAACATGAAATGAAGTAGAAAGCACACACCCTACTACCTGTCGGATCCGATTAATATATATTCCTGATGTATACACTAAGGAATCATAAAGTTAGCATTATAGGCCCCCCATTTCTACTGAATGTACTAGACTCTAATGTTCTATTTTTCGTTTGTAAAATGTGAGTTTTCCCTAGTTTATAACTATCTTAACACAAAAATAGTTTGCATTAACTTTCAAGTGGAACTGTCACAATATGAAAGTAATGGGAAAATGTAAGTACACAGCTGCCTTTTGAATTGACATTCTGACGTACTGATTACCTTAAAACATGTTTCTTTTATTAAGGTCATAATGTGATGGATAGTACCCATACAATACGCTCTCCCTGCAAGAGATTCTTGGGACCAAACACGACTTCCGCAAACAAATTGCCTAGGGCGTGTAAATTCACATTAAGGTTATATAATCATGTATACCCAATTTACTATCACCTTTTGTTTAGAACAATGAGTTAGTGATTATTGGTATAGTTAGATCCTTTATTGTTCTCCTGCTATAGCATTTAGTATGTTCTTTCTGTTACAGTATCTTAGTATGCTCTTTCTATTATCACGTATTGTATCTTCCTCCCTGATTTTCTTTATAGTATGACCCCTATGTTATCGTGTATTGTATCTACCTCCCTGAATCTTTATAGTATGTTCTAGTATCTAGTATGAACTGAACCCCTAAACTATGCCTATTATAATTTACTAGTATCTTCACTTGAACTACTACTGAAAAGACTCATTTATTTACTAAGTTGTGATTGTACTTTAAAAATGGAGTTCAATAAACTATAAACTAACATAACTTAAACAGAGTTTTTGAAATGTTTTGATCACTTATAAAAGACATAAGTAATCTTTTGAAAGATGTCTATAACAAACAATTACACAATTATCATTGTGTTCAATTTGTATTCCCCCCCCTCCCCATTAAAAGCATTTAAGTTTAAAAGATTGTTTATATGGGTATGAACTCACCTTATATGAGTGATTCAACCGAATATGTGCGTAGGGATGAGAAGTTCCATGAATGAAGTCCCAAGACACAAACGAGTCCTAAATGACATATATGGCATGTATTGGCACGAATATAATGTTTATAAGCAGCTAACATTCAAGGAAACAAGCTTAGCGACTAGGAAACACTTAGACCAAGTGTTAGAATGATAGGGAAGCTTGTGGGACTATGGATCAACAAGAGGATAAGCAAAACAAACACTTTGGAAGGCTTTTGAGGTGTTTACGGCCACTCCAAGAGTGTACGGTCGTAAATTCTCTAAATGGGGTCATTGGGTCTTAAATTAAAGGGGTTCAAGAGTTCATTATGGATAGCATGAGTCTAGAAGTGTTTAAGGCTCAAGTTAAGACCTAAACAAGGGCTTACGGCCATAACCAAGAGTTTACGGCCATAACCTCTTGAAGTTGATGAGATTGAAGATGTTTCAAGGCTATGATTTAGTGTTTAACATGCCCAACTAGATGATAGATGGAATAACCACACTTTTGAGGGCCTTTGAGGAGTTTTAGACCACTAAGAACAAGTGTGTGTTCTTGTTGTTCTTGGTGAAAGTTGATGATCTTGAAGATCTACCCAAAAGATGATTTTCATTGATGAAATTGAAGGACCAATATATTGGTTTGGGCTAGGCATTATTGCATGGATGGTTTAGGGTTTTTATTACTGTGTTTTGGACAACTTTTGTGTTTTCATGAGTTTTTGGTCTAGGTAGGTTTTCGGTCAAGCATTGACTGAAAACCTGTTTTCGGTCTTTGTGTGTTACTATATAATGTTGTCAGGTTGTCAAAGAGTGTTCAGTTGTGCTAGAGAGTTTTCGGTCTATCCAAGTTGTATTTGACATTTCATGATTGAATTGTACGCAAGCTTGGTTGTTTAACCGTCTTCTTCTACATTTCTATTGCAATTGATTGATCATTAGATTGATTCCACAAATTTGGGACCTAACAATTGGTATCATAGCAATTCTATTGTCAATCAATTGTGTTCTTTAGTTTTCGGTTCATCAACAACTCGCAATTCTCATTTTCGGTCCATTGACAAGTACGAAACTGTTCTAGTTTGAAGACTGGATCATTGTTTGGTTTATCAATTGTCGACAATTGTGTCATCGAATTTGAGTTTGTGAAGGAATTCTTACAGTTTTCGGTTGTATCTTCTCAACGAAAACTCATTGTCATTTGTGTTCTGATCAGATATGTGTACTTGGAAGCAATTTTTGGAGAGATTTGGCTGTGCAAAATTATTAGCAATCAGATCAAGACTAAACGTTTTCACTAATTAAAAAAATTCTTAGTTTTTGGCTCAACGTCAGAAACCGAGAACTATTTTGTTCATCTTAGGAAACCGAAAATTCAAGCTTCTTCAGTAACCGAAAATCCAAGTTTTCTTAGAAACCGATAACCCATTCAGAAACCGAAAATCTAAACATTTTCAAAAAACCGAAAACTCACTTGATTCTAGTTTTTGGTCTAACTTTTCCACCGAAAACCTCTGTTTGATCATTTTTATTTTTCTTTTAATTTCTGTTTCGAAATAAAATCGAAAATTAAAAAAATATTAAAATTATAAAAATTATAAAAACAAATCATCATCAAAAGGAGAAGGACAAATGGATTCTCAAAGCATGATAGTACATCAGGTTCTTGACACCATCATGGGAACAACTTCTTGGATTCCCCGACTCCTAAGTGTGAAGGATTCCCAGAATGGAAATACCGGATCGATAAGTATATTAAAATGAAAGATTTCAAGATTTGGCGTAGTATACTTAGGGGACCAATTCGAATTACTGCTACAGTGGATGACACAATTGTCGACAAACGGATTGAAAATTATACGGATGAGGATTTTGAAAAGCTCGAAGAGCGGGAAAAAGCTCTTGCTACACTTACAATGGCATTATCTCCAGAAATCGCCCAGGGTTTCCGTGAGTATACATCTGCGAAAGCACTTTGAAAAGCATTAATAGAAGTCTATGAGGGTAATGAGGATATGAAGCAGAGTCCTCGGGACATGCTTTCACAAAAGTTCAACATGTTCAACTATGTCGTAGGCGAAACTCTTGAAAACCAGCTCCAGAGGTTCATTACTCTTACCACAGAAATCATTTATGCAGGTGTTTCAATAACAATATCAGAAATCAACAATAAGTTGCTAAACTCCTTTCCAAAATCTTGGCACATGAAGTTTCAGTGATCAAGAACACAAAAGACATGAACATGCTGAGTCTGGCAGAGACTATGGCTATCATCAAGGCTTGTGATCTCGATGACAAGCAGAGGGAAATTAATCATGTTAATTCTTATTCGACTGCGAATCTAGGGATACAAGCCACAAACAACAATGCTTTTTCATGCTTCACTGTTGCGCAAGCACCTCAAGTTAATCTAACTTCACATGTTCCACAAGTTCAACCTTTCATGACTCATCAACCAGTTCAACCTACATCCTATGTTCTCCCTTCCATGCAACAAGTTCAAGTTTCTCAACCTCACATCACTTCTCAACAAGTAAATCCCAGTGCTGGCTCATCTAATGTTGTACCTCCTCAGTCTCATGGTTTCAGTTCTCAGATGTCAATCATGAAAGAAAAAGAAGAAAATATGGCTCTTGCCACGGGTTTGGTAAATTGCTATAATGCTTTTGTGGCTGGAGAACTCTCCCCACAACTTTTGTTCGCCGACCTTGATCAGATTCATCCTGAGGATGTAGAAGAGATGGATATAACCTGGCAGATGGCCATGGCTGTGTTTAGGGCAAAGTAGTTTTCTAATAAAAATGGCGAAAATAATTGGAGTGTGAATTCCGACAAAAAGGTCGGATTCAACAAAGGCAAAGTTCGCTCCTACAATTGCCATGAGCCAGGGCACTTTGCTAGGGAATGTCCAAAGCCTGACAGAAGGGAAAATGTTGATCGAACTATGGTGCCAGTTACCTATGTCCACAGCAACATCAAAGGATCCTCATCAATCAATCAATCTGCAAATCTGGCAATGGTGGCTCAATCCTTTGATTGGGAAGATCAAATTCAGGCCCTGAACATTTCAGGACCTGAAAATACCTATTTGGCCCAGATTGAGGATTGCAAAGAGAAAGAGAAAGAGGCAGAGATAGATCCCGAAGAAGATATGATGAACCTCTAGTTTTCTTTCATGGTGCAAACCAATTCTATGTTATCTAAGCCCGAGGTAAGTGAATCTGGTTGCTCTCCAGTTTGTGCTAAAACTATAAAAATTTTGCGAGAATCAATAGAGTTAATCAAGAGAGAGAACGAGGACTTAAAATATGAGGGATACATACTTAGGAAAAACCAAAATCCCTTAAAGACTCAACTAGAAAATAAAATAAAGGACTTTAGGAAATTACAAGAGGTTTACAGCAACAAATGTGAGAACTATGACCATATCAAATGAAAATTTGAAGTTGTGGCTACTGAACTTGACTCATTGAAAACACGTTTTGAAAATGTTGAATTCAATTTTAAAAAAATTGATGGGTCAAGAGAAGTTGTTGCGAAAATGATAGAAAACCAAATGCAGTGGAAGGATGTCACATGTGGAAACCAAAAGAAAGTAGGACTAGGTTTTGAGAGTGTCCCTCCTCCTTACAATCACAATTATTCTACTATTCTATTATCTCAGGAAGAAATAGATCGAGAACCTTTTCTTGTTTATGGAAAACCTGCTTTTGAACAAGTTAGATGTTCAAATGAAAAGTTTTGGATACTAACGTTTCAAATTTGAGTGCAGATAAGTCAATAGCTCAGGGGGAGCAGAGAGATGAAAAGTCTGATGTTCTTAAGTCTAACAATGATGATGTGTCAAAGTTAGGTGTCAATTTCTATAATGAGTCTGCATTAAATTCGAATTTAAACAATTTTGTGTCTGGTCGTATTGTTTTTTTATGATAAGATTTCAACTGATAATGTTTTGCCTAAGAATGTATGTTTTTCTGATTCAAATGCTTCTACATCTTCCACATTTGCTTCAAAATCCTGTAATTGTTCTTGCAAATGTTAAAGTGGTAGAAATAAAAATAAAAGAAAGAAATCTGTAAAAAGCAGTGTCAAAACCAATGATAATAAACAAATTTGTTTTAACTGTGGCACTACTGGACACATTGAAAGAAACTGTTTAAACTGGATATTTGTATCTCACACATCAAAAAGAGGAGAGAATGAATTATGGGGACGATCTTTAACTAGAAAATCCAACATAATCTGTTCTCGGGATTGTGACTTAAGCATAAAGCCAAACAAGAAAATGGCCAATTTTCAAAAGAATAAATAGGTTTTCCACAAATTCAATAATAGTTTGCCAAAATCAACTCAGGCTAAGCCTACGTCAATTTTGTCAAAGGGCAGGACCGGATCTTCAAACTCTTTGAGCAGAAAGTCCACCGGCTGAAAGCAAACTAACAAAGTTTCAAAATCTAACTTTAAATGGGTACCAAAATTGAGTTCAAATCAGTCACCATTAACCTCTAACTCTACTGAAAGGAAAGAATCAAATGAAAAATATGTGAATGTAAAGGGTAAACCCAGGATTGTGATGACCTGGGTTCCCAAAAGTGAATAAAATCGCTCCTTGTGCAGGGACAGTCGTGGAGGAGTATCGTCAGACCTTGGTATGTCGATAGTATCTCCCAACTCTATGGCATTCAAACATTTAATGGGGGCTATATCTCGTTTGCGGGCGGTGAAGGTGGAAAAATAACTCAAAAAGGAACAGTGTCGAATGGAGAGCTTAGTTTTGAAAACGTCAACTATGCTCCTGAATTGAAGCATAGTCTGTTGAGCGTCTCTCATATTTTTGAAAAAGGGTATTCAACGCACTTTACCGACAAAGAATATCTTATTTTAAAATCAGTCATTGTCATTCTGGAGGAGTAGATTCTTGTAAAATCTAAGCGGGATGGGAATGCCTACATCATAGATATGAATAACAATATTCCTGATGAAGTCACTTTCCTATTCTCCAAAGTATCAGAACAAACTGCAATGTTGTGGAATCGTCGTCCCGGTCACGCAAATGAAAATAATCTGAATCGGCATGCAAAGAACGATTTGGTCCGAGGTCTACCTGTCAGAGATTTCATTACGTTTGAAAAGTGTGTTTCATGTGCTCAAGGAAAACATCATCGGAAACCACACTTTCGAAAGCAAGTTAACTCCATCAGTCAAGTTCTTCAATTGTTGCATATGGATTTGTTTGGTCCGGATAACATTCTCAGTATCAACCGCAATGCATACTGCCTCGTTGTGATAGACGATTATTCTCGTTTCACCTAGGTTTTCTTTCTGTCCAAAAAATCTGAGATCGCTGACCTCATCAAGAAGTTCATTGTGATGATAGAGAATCATACAAACAACCGAGTGAAAGCACTGCGTACTGACAATGGAATGGAGTTCAAGAACGCTGTTCTCGACCATTTTTGCACTGAGAAAGGGATCGTGCGTCAATTCAGTTCTGTTCGCAAACCACAACAAAACGGTGTTGCCGAACGGAGGAATCGAACTGTTAAAGACACCGCAAGGACGATGCTGTGTGACTCCAAACTTCCTGTATTCTTTTGGGCGGAGGCGATTAACATGGCATGCTATGTTCAGAATTGCGTGCTGATCGACAAAGACAAAATGAAATCACTATATGAAATTTTATACAGACACAAGCCATCTGTTAGCCATTTCAGAGTATTTCGATGCCCTTGCAGTCTTCTCCACTTGGAATCCAACCCCAAATTCAATGCAAAAGCCGATGACTATTATTTTGTTGGATACATTGCTCGTACTGCATACAGGGTTTACAACAAGAGGACGAAACAGATTGTGGCGTCTTTCGATGTTCGTTAACTTGAAGAGAATGAGACAGACGCTAGAATGGGTCCAGATTGGCTATTTGATTATACATCTCTTTTCAAATCATTCAGTGTGTCATTGGATAATCAAGCAGCATCTACGTCTAATTCAAAACTCCTTATTGAAGACGAAGAGGAAGAAGTTATCTATAGACCACCATTGGTTTCTTCTGATCCTCCAACGGTGTCTTCTATTCAAACTAATTCTTCTGAGTCCTCCCCTTAATAACCATCTCCAGATGCTGATGTTACTCCTCTAACTCCAGTGGAAAGAGAGTTCATGAACCAAGAGACTTTTGATGTAACTTCAAATCTGATGGAACTTCTCTTTCCAGAAAGAATCGTTGATGAGTTTGTAGCAGATCCGACAAACGAACCTAGTTCATCTATCGTGGATCATTCAGCAAATGAAGGAATGGTTAGCATCCATAATCTTCCAGTCTCTATCAATGACATTAGCCACGATATCCCTTCTCGCATTCAACACGACCATCCTATAGAGAAGGTCATTGGCCAGCTGGGTGAAGGTGTTCAAACACGAAGTCAGAGTGGAGTCGTCAATACGTGTCTTTACTCCTTTATTTCTTAGATAGAGTCGAAGAATGTAGAAATGGCTCTAAATGAGCCCATCTGGGTTGACGCCATGCATGACGAGCTTAATCAATTCGTGAAGCTCGAGGTATGGAAGTTGGTGGAGTTGCCCCAAGGAAAGAAATCTCTTGATACCAAATGGTTCTTTCGGAACAAGCAAGACGACTTGGGTGTCATCATGCGTAATAAGGCGAGATTAGTGGTTCGCGGGTTTCAGAAAATTGAGGGTTTTGATTATATGGAGGTTTATGCTCTGGTGGCGCGCTTGGAGGATATTCGTATCTTCCTCGCATATACTTCCTACATGAACTTTACAGTATACCAGAAGGACGTCAAGATGGGTTTCTTGTATGGCAAGGTCAAGGAGGAGATTTATGTTGACCAACCTCCCGGTTTTGTTAACTCAAAAATTTCTAACCATGTCTACAAGTTAGACAAAGCTTTGTATGGATTGCGTCAAGCTCCTAGAGCTTGGTATGCTACCCTAACTCAGCATTTGCTCGATCACGGCTATTACCAAGGCCCCATTGATCAAACCTTATTTATCAAACATGTCGGTCCGGATCAAATTCTTGTTCAAATCTGTGTGGACGACATTATATTTGGCTCGACAAGCCATCAACTTTGCAAAGAGTTCGAAGACATGATGAAGAAACGGTTCGAGATGAGTTCGCTTGGGGAGATGACCATGTTTTTGGGGCTTCAGGTCAAACAATCTTCAACCAAAATCCTTATTCACCAAGCAAAGTATGTGGATGATATGTTGGAGAAGTTCGGGTTCCGAGACGCGAAACCTGCTCTTACACCCATGGCGGAGAGACCTTTACTGGCTCCTGATCTTAAAGGCGAATCCGTAGATCAGACGTACTATTGATCAATGATCGAATCGCTCATGTATCTGACTGCTAGTCGCCCAGATGTAATGTTTACGTTCTATCAATGCGCTGGCTAATCCTAAACTTTCTCATCTTATTGCTGTTAAACGGATTTTTTGGTACCTCAAAGGTTGCCTAAAAGAGGGTCTTTGGTATCCGAAAAATCCCGAATTTGATCTTTATGCTTTTGGAGACAGCAACTATGGCGGGTGCGAGCTTGATAGAAAATCAACTTCAGGAGGATGCCAATTTCTGGGAGATAGACTGGTCTCATGGTAGCGCAAGAAGCAACATACCGTCTCAACCTCAACAGCAGAAGCGGAGTATGTCGCTGGGTCTACCTATTGTTCTCAAGTTATATGGATCCAACATCAACTGTTAAACTACGGTTTGAATTTTCAAGAAACCCTTATATTTTGTGATAATGAGGCTATGATCCAAATCACTAAAATTCTAGTCCAACACTCAAAGACCAAGCACATCGATATCAAAGTACATTTTATCTGAGATTGTTATGAGCGTTCGCTCATTCGGCTAGATCAGGTCCCCACTGCTAATAATGTGGCAGACATGTTCACCAAGCCGTTCAACAAAGCTCGATTCATTGTGCTGGTCAATCTTTTGAAAATGATTCGCTTCGAGGATTAATTTTTGTTTAGGTTAGGTTAAATTTGCGCATTTTTTATTTCATTCTCACCCATACACAAATTCAGGGGGAGAAATAAACAAAAATTAGAAAAATTAAAAAATCCAAAATCATTTAGAAAAACAGAAAAATACAAAAACATTAGAAAAATAGAAAAATCAAAAATATCTCTGAAAGTGATGTGATGGGAAGTGATATCAACAATTGATAATAGGTAATCTGAGTTTGTGTAAAGTACCAAAGCTGAATTGTCTAGGCTCTGCGTTTGATGCGTTGGTAGGCATCAAGGATTTTAATGCACTTAACTAGGTTGCATATGAACTTAAGAAATCAAATGACTTGACAAATCTTGACCTCCATAGATCCGTTTAGCCTGACAATACGACGCTCGAATAGGTTGAGCAGGGAGTTATACATGAGAATCCACCAGTCACACTAAAGAACCCGTATCTAGAACTGTAGTTTAACTTTTCCTCAATGTACGGATTTTGTCCTTAATTCCGGTATTGATAGGGCGACTGGGGAATTCCGATAAAGTAGGTCTGTAGAAAATTATTTTCTTTGTTTCTTACTGTTAGTCATATGTTTCCTCCTCAACGTGATTGGAAGAGATCCGACCTGGACTGCAACATATGCAAATCTATTTCTCTGCATATAATATCTATGAAATTCTCTGTTAGCCATATGTTGTCTCCTTTGTGTGATTAATAATCTGACCTGGTACACAGCATATGCAACCTTCTTCTTCTCAATCCCTGTAATAACTATAACTAATAATAATCTGAATTTATCCTCTCTATGAATAATAGTCTGCTCACCTAAAGTAAGGAGTATCTCGGAAGTTGTTGATTATTGGGGTATATCTGGAAGCGGGAAACACGTTCTAGTACATCTAAAATTGAACAATTCAAGATTGTCTATAGATCTCGCTGCTCAATTTATGGGGACAACAATATCCTTGGTGCTCGTCAGATGAATGATCCTTAGGAAGTTTTATCTAGGAATATAGGATCATATTGTCTTGTCACTTATAGCATGTCCAAAATTTGTCACAATTTTTCGTGCTTAAGTGGACCACAATACTGGTGATCGACCAGATCTCTTCATGAAAGGAGAGGTACTGATAAATGGAAAATGATTGTCTAACAACAATGATCCCAAAATCACAAAAATTATTAATCTTAGTTATAGACTTAATTTTAGGTTTGAATTAATTTTTTTTTTTAATTCTTTTAGGATTTATAAATCTTAGCAAATTTTTTTCATCTTACTTTATTTTATTTTTCTAAATTAATCCTCAAAGAGTATTATTTTTAATAAACATGTTGGGTATTGGACCGATTTTTAAATATAATGTCGCAGCCCATTAGAAACTGGGTTTGGGATCCGGGTTTGGATCAAATTTTAAACCGGGTACTTAAAGAATGAAAAGAAATCATTTTTGGTTCTTCTCTCTCAGAGAAAACCGAAAACCTCTCATTTCTCTCTAAAAAATCGAAAAACTTGTTGTGCTCTTTTGTTTAATCGACTTCAAATCCTCAATGGTATTACAATTCCGACCACAGATATGCAATTTTATTCGAAAACCAACCGAGAAATCAATGGGAAATCGCGATTATATTAACTGTCGGTGTTTTTGGTCTTACAGCTTTCGGTTCAAGCCGTGCTATTTTCGGTCGAGTCAGCTCAGATGGCTTTCGGTTCAAGCCGAGTCGTTTTCGGTCAAGTTGGATCAGGGGGCTTTCGGTCCAGCTGAGAAGTGCTCTTCTTGGCTTTCGGTCTAGCTTGTTTTCGGTTTGAAATATAGCTTTCGGTCTTCACTTGTGTGTTGGTCCTTAGGTTTTCGGTTTGACTTTCTTGACCGAGAACCTAATATTTGACTTATAAAAATTGATTAAAATGGCCAATCCAAAATAATTATATTGAGAAATAAAATCAATGCATTTTAATCAAATCATTTTTCATCTGGTTTGTTTTGTGTAGATAAAATGGCAAGTTCAAGGTTACAGAAAGTCACGATGTTTCATTTTTGCTTGATGATCCTCCTATGGCGCACAGTGAATTCAAGTCAATGATGTTCAGATTGCATGAATGCTGCATTTTCACAACACTTACTTGGAACCCATAATCTACTTGGATTTAATCAACGAGTTCTGGAGTTCAGCTAGCATCAGAAATGAAAACAACAGAGCGCAGACAATTGAAGCAACTATCAAAGGACCTAAAATTGTCATCACGGAGCAATTTATCAGAGACACATAGAAGATTGATGACAAGGCTACATTTCCTACCGACATTGATCTGCGAGTTGTTGATGAGTATCTTGAAAACATGGGATATGAACGCATTTTCCCACCGACTCTCAAGAAGCTGCTACCCCTATATTGGAGGTTTCTGGCGCATGTGTTTGTCAACTGTATATCAGGCGTAAGGGTGGAGTGGACGAGATCTCTTCAAAGAATACTCAAGCTATTATTGCACTAGCAGCAGGAATTGACTTCAATTTCTCAAGATTTACCTTAGAAGAAATGGTCACTGATATCAAAAAGAAGACGAAGGATCAATTCCTGCTTTACCCTCAGTTCATCCAGATTTTTCTCAACTGCCTTTTTCCAGACCTTGTCAAGATGGGAGAGATTCTTGACATGAAAGCTTTTGGACCAAACACAATTAGTATGATGAAGCAAAATTAAAAAAGGGAAAATCATGTTCCAAGGAAAGTACCCCCTCGAGAAGTTTAAAAATTTTGCCGAGCTGAGCGATTCCTCTAAGTTGCATGGGTCACCTGAGCAGACTTCAACTGATCATGCATCATCAGATTATGCAAATAGAAATGATGATATACTCGACAGGTTAGACCGAGGAACAAACTGTTGCTGCTCCAACTGGCATTGTTGCTGAGGAGCATATTTTCACAAATGTGACTAGTCAAAATGATTTTGATGGAGGTTCCACAGAAGAATTCACCGAAGCTGAGGAAGGAAAAGAGAATGAAAGAGTTGATATATCCGACTATAACAGAGATGATATTGCTGATCAATTCACTGGACCTAAATACACTTTGTCAAATGAAGATGTCGATGATATCTTCAATGATATCAATGATGGTGCCAATCCAACACCGGAGATAAGGAAAATTGTTGACAATCAAGAAATTGAGCCTATTGTTCCCGTTCAAGCAACTAATTCTTCAATTCAAATGGACACCTCTTCAGGGATTCCTCCCCTTAAAAGGGTGATTTCTACATCTGAGCCAATTGTAAGTGAAGCCCAGACAGACCTGATCTCCCAGCCCCTAATGAAAAGACAAAGAACTAATCCAAGGGTGGGAGTTATTTTTCCTGACCTAACTCAAACCACAGAGATTCCTCCACTCACAACTGCTGCCTCTTCTTCATCCTTGCCCACTCAGGAATGCCCCAGCTTGAATCATGAAGTTGGTGGCTCATCTGCTTGCTTAAGTGCGTCTCCTCCAAGGCCTTATCATGATGTTGCCTCTGAAAGGCTTGCCATGCATTTGGCTTAGAATTTAAGCCCAACACATTCTTCTCGAGGAAAAGGTATATATTTTGCGTAGAATATATCTGGAGATGATGGCGCCTCATTGCTTGATTTAAGAAAAGAGATTAGTGTGCTAAATCAGAAAAAATATCAAGCTTGATATTGAAGTTGTTGATCTTCAAAATGAGAACGTCAAGCGCAATAGTCAAGTTGCTGATCTTCTCGAGGAAAATGCTCAGAAAAAAAAAAAGCAGATCACCGATCTACAGACGTATTTTGGTCTGTTGACCACCAACTATTATGATCTAAAGAAGAAGCTAGAAGAAGAATTTGGTGACAAGTTTAAATCACCCGTCAGTGAGCCCAGAATATATCTTCCCAGTCAAGACACTCCCGTAGCTCCACCTACTACAAAATCAACCAGGGTTGTCAACCATTTTGAGAAATAACCAGCATAGGCTCCAAGTGTCATAGCATTAAAACGTGCTAAGTTAGACAAAGCTGCTGAGAAGGGTCAACTTTTATTCAAAAAGAACTTGAATCAGAATGCTCCCATAAGTCAACCTAAGATCACCGTTACTGACATTGGAGAGAATCACTTCAGAGATATTTATGGTGATAGGTCTGGTATCATCTCATGGGGATTCCATGACCCTTTGAAGATGTGGATTGTTAGAAGGAAGAGTGGAAATATTGAACTGTATAAGGATGCTCACGAATTCAACTCTTGGACCAGCGTTGATCTTACATAATTTTCTAAAGCCCCATTTTCAAATCCAACAAATGAACCTAAGGCAACTCAATTCAGATTGTTTTTAGAAGGTCAAGTGGCAAAGGGTTTTCTGTCTATGAAGACAACATCGTCCATCATCAAGATTTATCCCAATGTCATTGATCCCAAAACCAATCAGCCTCTTCGATGTGTGATGTGGCCCGCAACAAATCAAGTAAAGCAGATTCTCATTCTTTAGAATCATCCAGATGGATCTCTAGAATCCATGTTATACAGGGTGTTTGACGAAACTACAACTTATGTTGTCATCAAACATAAACATGGATGTAGTCGCTTATATGACAAAAGGGATTGGCTAAAATTCGGAAAGTGGGATATACATCAACTTTCTATTCATCAGATCAAGGCGGCTGAAGAAATTTTTGAGCATGCTGCTAAGGAATACACAAGCATGGTTGTTGACATTATATAGAAGGAGATGTGGTATGGAGCTATGGGAACGCCAGATGTGCTGCTGGTCAACAAAAAATAAATCATGCTAGCCCCAAACCAAGGGGGAGATTGAAGGACCAATATATTGGTTTAGGCTAGGCATTAATGCATGGATGGTTTAGGGTTGTTATTATTGTGTTTTGAACATCTTTTGTGTTTTCATGAGTTTTCGGTCTAGGTAGGTTTTTGGTCAAGCTTTGACCGAAAACCTGTTTTCGGTCTTTGTGTGTTACTATATAATGTTGTCAGGTTGTCAGAGGGTGCTCAGTTGTGCTAGAGATTTTTCGGTATGTCCAAGTTGTATTCAACATTTCATGATTGAATTGTATGCAAGCTTGGTTGTTTAATCTTCTTCTTCTACATTTCTATTGCAATTGATTGATCATTAGATTGACCCCACGGATTTGGGACCTAACAGAAATCATGGAGTGATACTAGATCAATGAGTAAATCAACTAAACAAAGGAAGAATTCATTTACATATTTGAAGATCACGGTGAAAGGATCGATGATACTTAAGAGAGAATGGACGTTTCTTGAGTTGAAAGTGTAAGGATGAAAGAATAGTGAAGGAAATGATACTTAAGAGGGGAGTTTACAGGGCACCTTGAGTTTACGATCGGAAACTCATGTGTTGTGGTCGTGAACTCCTTTTGGTGGTGTTTAAGGCTTGAATGTTGAACAATGACTCTAGCAGGTACTTCCTAACACTCATTCCTTGAATGTATTAGGCTTAGAACACCCAAATAGACTCTAAACAGTGCTAAAAGATAATAGGAGCGAGTCTGACTTAAGGTTGATTGGCTTGACTTTATAAGACAATAATTTTGGGTTGTCACAAATTCCCAAGCTATATTTTTAATTAGCTTCTAATTAATTATTAAACATAATAATTAATAAACCAATTTCTCCTTTATTTATTCTACCCAATTTGAGTCTTAAGGGCAACCCAAAAGGACACTGTTATTATTAAAAATATTACCAATACTTAATGACCTTGAACAATCGTCCAACAGAAGGTACAAGTAGAAAATTTAACTTTTCTATTTTCAGCATAGAAGCTGATCTCAAATAATGACTCCACCTTCTCGATCGAACAAGTCGGTTCTACTACTCATTAATTTCGTAGAAGTGTTTGGGTTGTAACTCATGAATTCCTTATAAGTACAAGCCCTTCGGTGACCTCCGCTACCACCCTGAGTACTGTCTCTTTCGGTTCCTACTCTTTTTCTGGATTAGACATTTCTTTTGGTTTCAAGGTTAGCTAGGGCATCCGCTGTTGGATTAGGTTTCTAAGCCCATATCTATGATTGGCATATAGTTGAATTGATAGAAGAACATTCCTTTTGGGTTGCCATCACTCTTGCAACTTGACATGATGACTTTTGGAGAGAAGTTGACTTTATTATTTGGAATGATAAATTAACATGAATGATTTATTGATAAGCTATAAAAATACTATATTAATTAGAAATCATGTTATTTAATTAATATTTAATCAGAACTTAGTTTGGAATTAATTTGCAGATTAAAGTAATTAATTAAAAGTACAGGGGCTATTTTGCAATTAATTGATAGTTGTGAGATAGGGCTTTTTGACACCTTAGATAGGAGTGGACAAAATTTTTAGGGAGGCCCTATAATTTTTCATCCAAGGCTTCTACATGAGAAGTCCATGGGCTTCTTAGGCCTTAAGCAGGAAATTAGGGTTTCTACCTCCAAACCCTAGCTTTGGGCCTATGCAACCTCAAGTATAAAAGGAGCCTAACCCTTTGGATTTTCGGCCACTTGCTTTAGCCCCTAGCATAGTCGAAGTTTTGGTCTACAAGGATAATTGTTACTACTACATAACAATTGAGGTATGTATCTAAACCTTAGTGTTAGGTTAATTTCAATAATTATAGATGCTTATTAGGATATCTCTTTGGTTTTCAAGTTTGCATGTTCAACTAGTGAAAACCTAGATCCAAAATTATAGGGACGCATGAACACATAGGATTTGTAGTTATGCTCAAAACCCATCAGTGGTACCAGAGCCTAGGATCTTTTTCAGTTGAATATGATGCAATTGTGAATTGTTCAAAGGAGATTGCAATAGGATCGTCATTTTATTTATAGAACTCGATGAGTGCGTTGCGTAGACTCAACAAGTTGAGCTGTCAGATCCCAGATTTTTGGCTTTGACAAATCTTTCATGGATTGATTAGGATAATTACCTTAAATATGTATCAATAAAATTAATTTGTTAATTTAATTATTAAAAATTTAACCTAGTATTTTTTAAAAGTTTTAAAAATACACCCTTGATTTCGAAATTTAAAATTTAAATTGAATAGTTTAATTTTGGAAATTCTAAATTTTAGAACCTTATTATTTTAAATCTTAAATTACACCCTTACATACATAGTAAAATTAAAAGTTAATATTTATATATATATATATATATATATATATATATATATATATATATATATATATATATATATATATATATATATATATATATGTATAAAAAGGTCAGGCTTACCATTGGTAGACCTCATTCACGAAGCCGATCTATAACGGGGTATAAGGAAATTGCCTATAAAATGGCGGTTGAATAGGTCTCCATTCTCACCCACCTCTTCCTTGATTGGTGGAGGGTCGTTAGCCGAACAAGTTTGATAAGACATTAAACTCTCATTAATAAGTATAATTAAATGACTAAAGAAAGTAAATGTTTTCATAAAAAATTCTCAATCTTAGTTACTTTAGGAAAATGTGAATTTGATGCTAATCCATGAAATTTCTCATTGCATTTTATAAAATCCGCTAGTTGAGCGTGTGTGGTTAACGGACACACTAATATGGACTAATAAAGGGTGGCAATGGGTAGCTCGTAAATTATCATTGATTAATAAAGCATATGCGGTTAATCGACACATTAACTAGGTGATAAATAACATCGAGAGTACGAAGCTAATTTGCATGGTTATTCATACCTTGTTTGTGATCCCCGATATCCTAGTCACAAATGGAAAGGGCATAATCAAGATTAAACATGCCATCGAATAGTTCAATGAATCTCAAAAAGATCTTGGAATTTCATTTAAAACCTAATTCGTTTAAATTTCGTTTACGTGGTAAATCATCATTTACCTACGTTTAAATAATTTGTCATTAGATTACGACATCCCTCTTCCGAATTGTGAATTATATAGTTGGATCCTAGCCTTTATATTTCATTTGGGTGTTATATTAATGATTTCCTTATCTAATCGAAATTTTCTCTTTCTTTTGTAGATGTCAACTTCCAACAACGCTTCTGGCTCCTCCAACAAAAACTCTAAGCACTTCTCGTTCTTGGGAATCTGCTTAACAGTCACCTTTGATGGATGCAATTATAATGATTAGATTATCAACATCAAGATGGATTTGAGATTGAGGATAAGGAATACGTTCTAGAAAAAGAGTTGAACGAGATCGACGAAACTAAAGCTACTCCTATAGAAATTGATGAGTATAGGAGACATTACAACGGTGCGACCAAAGTGTCGTGCATCATGGTTGCCACTATGACTCCCATCCTTCAAAGGTTCTATGAGGACTATTGGCCATTTGAGATAAACAAGGACATAATGGAAAAGTACCATCAATGAGCTCGTCAAGAGATATATGAAATTGTGAAGTTCCTCATAACGAGCATGATGAAGGACGAAGAGTCTGTCACGAACCATTTGCAATGTATGCAACGATATGTGGATCGTCTCTTGAAGCTTAATGTTAAATTTGATGAGGAATTGGCTATTGACATAGTCGTGCATTCATTACCTTCATGTTGTGATCAGTTTTTTATGACTTATCATCTGAACAAGGAGGAAGTCACATTGAGTCAACTCAAATGCTTGATGAGAACCGCTGAGAGTGGGATGAAAGGAAAGAGTATTACCTCCACTCCTCCTACTCCTACTATTGCTCCCGTCTTGGCCATTGGGCAAGGGAAGGGGAAGAAGAGGAAAGCTTCCTCAAAACAAAACTATAAGGGAAAGTCTCAAGTCGGGTCGTCTAGCAATGACACTAAAGTAAAATCTAGTTCAGAAGCTCCCCCTGCCTCTGATCCTAAAGAGGCTACCTGCTTCTACTGTCATGACAAGGGGAGCTGGAAGAGAAGTTTCCCCCAAGTACTTGCAAGATATAAAGGATGGCAAGATTAAGCCAACCTCAGCATGCATTTACACTATTCAATCTAAAAACTCACCGCATTCTAATTCTTGGGTCCTTGATATAGGATGTGGTTTTCATATTTATTCTGACTTGAAGGGGCTAAGAAGAAGTAAGGATGCAGAGCATAGTAAGATGAACATGATTATGGGCAATAGGCGATGGTCACCTATTACCAAGACTGGGATTTACTCTTTAGTTCTTAGTAGTGGGTTAAGTTTAGATTTAAATAAGTGTTGTTGCTCGTCGGAAATGACAAGGAATAATATTTCATTTCATGGCTTGTATAGACAAGGTTTTAGATATTCTTTTAATAATGATAATGGTTCTATTAAGGCTTATTATAATGGTGTATTTTATTTTGAAGCATTTCCTTGTTATGGTGTATATGAAACTTTGATGGTTGTTGACAATTTAGGAAATAGTGTGTTACAAATTGATGTGTCTAATGGTTTAGACAAGTCATGCTTGTGGTATTGTCATCTTGTATATGTCAACAAGAAATGCATTGCCCAACTCAAAAAGGATGGAGTTTTGGAATCAATTGACTTAAGGTCAGATGATACATGTGAATCTTGTTTGCTTGGAAAGATGACTAAATCATCTTTCTCTAGTTCTTGTGAAAGGGGTGAAGGATTGTTTGATCTCATACACATGGATGTGTGTGGGACCTTCTGATCCACCACAATGGATGAATATTAACTTTATGTGACTTTTACCGATGATTAAAGCATCCATGGATATATCTACTTAATGAAGCATAAGTTAGAGTCATTTGAAAATTTCAAAGAATTCAAACATGAAGTCGAAAATCAATTGTGTAGGAAGACCAAGATGCTTAGATCCGATAGGGGTGGTGAGTATCTTAGTAGCGAGTTCCACGACTACCTCAAGGAATGTGGAATTGTATCATAGTTGACACCTCCTAGGACATCACAAATTAATGGTGTGGTTGAGAGGTGTAATCGAACCTTGTTGGACATGGTTTGTTCCATGATGGGTCAAGCTTTGCTTCCGATATCATTCTGGGGGTATGCCTTAGAGACTGCCACCCATATTCGTAATCTAGTCCCAACGTAAAAGGTTGTCAAAACACATCACGAGATGTGGACATGGATGGTTTCCTCATTGGCACATATCAAGGTTTGGGGTTGTTAAGCTTTTGTTAGATGAGAGACTCACGATATGCTTGAACCTCGAAGTAAGCGATTTACTTTCATTGGCTATGTAAAAAAGTCCTTTGGATGCTTGTTCTACAGATCTAGTAAAAACATGGTCTACGTAGCAAAAAAGGGGAGTGTTTCACGAGAGAGAGCTCAAACAAAAAGAGGATAGTGGGAGCACAATTGATCTTGGATAAATTAAAGAGTCAACCGATGAAACAACCTCTAACACTAGTGATCAACACAAGAAAGAGGTTCCCATTGAACGAAATGATGAGTTGTTACGTCTTAGACATTCTATTCGAGTTAGAATGGAACCGGAGTTTTATTGTTTCCGTATTACTATAGATGGTGATACCTTTATCAGTGATACTACATTGATAAATTTCAATGATCCTTCTAAATACAAGGAAGCCATGATGGACCCTGAGTCTACTAAATGAAAAGAGGAAATGGACAGTGAGATCCAGTCCATGTATAACCATCAAGTTTGGAATTTGGTTGATAATGTGTCAGGTCGTAAAACAGTTGGGTGCAAATGGATCATCAAGAAGAAGACCGACATGGATGGAAAGGTGCACACCTTTAAGTCTCGACTTCTTGCGAAGGGCTTTACTCAAACCTTAGGGGTTGACTATGATGAGACATTGTCACCAGTGACTAAGATTTAATGTATTAGGGTTATGTTATCTATAGTTGCGTTTCATGATTATGAAATTTGGTAGATGGATGTCAAAATCGCTTTCCTTAATGGAAAGTTGGCTAAGGATGTTTACATGAGTCCGTTAGAGGGTTTTTTGGATACTAAAGACCCCAATAAAGTTTCTAAGCTTGAGAAATCAATCTATGAATTGAAACAAGCTTCTCACAGATGGAATCTTTCGCTTTGATGAGAAGGTCAAAGAGTTTGGATTCTCTTGGAGAGAAGATGAATCTTGTGTATATGTCAAGGATAGTAGGAGTATAGTCACCTTCCTGGCATTGTATGTTGATGACATACTACTTATAGGAAACAATGTTCCAACTTTGCAGGAGTTTAAGTCCTACCTTGGAAAGTGTTTCGTTGTGAAGCATCTAGGAGAGGCTGCCTATATTCTAGGAATAAGGATTTTATGAAATAAGAGTAGAAGACTAATTGGACTTAGTCAAACCACGTGTTTGGATAAGGTGCTAAGGCGTTTCAGCATGGAATAATCAAAGAATGGAGAGTTACCTATCCAGAGTAACACCAACTTGAGTAAGACTTAAAGTTCGAGTACTGACGCAGAGATAGCAGAGATAAGTCGAGTTTCATATGCTTCCACTGTTGGCCCGATCATGTATGCTATAACATGTACTTTCCCTGATGTAGCTTATGCTTCGAGCATGGTTAGTCGATATCGGGGAAATCCGGTTAAAGCTCATTAGATAGCGGTTAAGAACATTCTTAAGTATATGCGAAGGATGAAGGACTGGGTCCTTATGCTTGGTGGCAGTGTTCACTTACGAGTTACTGGGTATAGCAACGCAAACTTTCAAACAGATAGAGACAACTTTTGTTCTTAGTTAGGTTGGGTGTTTACCCTTAATGGAGGAGCAATAACTTGGAAAAGTTCCAAGAAAGAGACCCTAGCTTATTCAACATCAGAGTCGGATTATATAGATGCGAGTGAATCGTTAAAGGAGGATATATGGTTGAAGAACTTCATTGGAAACCTTGGAGTTGTGACAGCCATTAAGGAGACAATGGAGATTTTTTGCGATAATGAAGGAGCAGTTGCCTTGACTAAGGAACCAAGAGATCATGGAGGATCTATACATATTGATAGAAAATATCATTTTATCGGACATCGAGTAGTAGAAGGACACCTCATCGTTAAGAGGATATCATCAGAAGAAAACCCCGTCGATCTCCTCACAAAGGGTCTAAGTAGGATCAAGCATGTTCAACATGCGAGGAGCATTGGTCTGAAGGATGATATTAATTTTAGTGATTACATAGATATTTAGAAACTTGTAACAAATAAATACAATTTACATTTGATGATTGAATAAATGGAGATTTATTTATGAGTATTGTTTTACTATCTTTTGTCAATTATTTGTCTTTATGTTTCATCTTTGCATTTTTACTTCCCGAATAACTGGATTATTCAAAACATCCACAGTCGACCACACTTTGGAAGTAAGTAGTGAATTAAGATTGTCATGAATTGGATTATAGATTTTCTAAGTGCTTAGACATAGCCATGGTTTATTGCAACATTCATGAGTACTTCTAAAATGGAGATTTGAGTATTGGATTAACCCATGCTCATGGAATTAATTCATGGAATTTATCACGAGTAATTATGAGATTATAATATCGTATAATCTTTAAACCGATATGTATGAGTTGTTGTTTACGAGTTGGTTGCGCATTGATAATACGTACACGCATCAGTAACTTGATGTTATAAAACGTATTGTTTTGTACGATTTGATAAGTAAATAGTACAAGCATATAATTTAAAGTGCTGGTCAATTTTTGATGTGTTCAATTAAGTTCATTGTCATTACAAATGGATATCTTTGGCCCCTCGATGATTTGGTGTTGACTTATGTGTGGGGCCCGGTCAGGACTGAATTGATGTGTTCAATTAAGTTCATTGTCATTACAAATCAGAAATCAGGAAACAAATTGTTGGGCAATGAGAATGATTCTATTCCATGTCACTTGTCCACATGATATCTAGTATAACAGAGGATTATATGATCCCTTATCTTAGGACAAGTAACTAAGTAGGTCAAAATACGGAAGCGGCTTTTGAGAGATACAATGTGTTGGTCAATTTTTGAAGTTGTACGTGCAATTATAGTTAGTAGACTTATACAAGTAGGACACTGTTGGATTATGTGTCTAAGCCCATAACTATAATTGGTATATACTTGAATTAATAGAAGCACAATCCTTTTAGGTTGCCTTCACTCTTGCAACATGACAAGATGACTTTTGGAGAGAAGTTGAATTTATTATTTAGAATGATAAATTGATATGAATGGTCCCTAACTTAATGCGTAAATTATACAAATGGTCCCTATGGTTTATGGTAATTTGCATGTTTGGTCCCTAACTTCTTTTTTTTTAACTCGGAAGGTCCCTACTGTTTTTTTTGTTATGCCCTTCGTCCCTGTCTTACCTAAAAAGACTATTTTGCCATTGATTAGTTTAATTTATCTAAATAAACACATCCCCAACCTCTCCCGTCACCTTACCTTACTTATCCCATCATTTTTTCTATTTAAATAATAGTCTTTTTAGGTAAGAAAAGGAACAAACACGTAACAAAAACAAATAGTAGGGACCAAACGTGTAACAAAAACAAACAAGTAGGGACCTTTCGAGTGGAAAAATTAAGTTAGGGAACAAGCGTACAAATGACACCAAACCATAGCTACCATTCGTATAATTTACTCTTAATTAATATTTAATAAGTAATTAATTTGGAATTAATTTTGGGATTAAAGGAACTAAGTAAAAGTATAAGGGTTGTTTGAAATTAATTGATAGTTGTGAAATAGGGCTCTTGGACTCCTTAGATAAGAGTGGACGAATATCATAGGGAGGCCCTAAAAATTTTCATCCAAGGCTTCTAGATGAGGAGTCCATGTGTTGCTTATGCCTTAAGCAGGAAATTACGGTTTCCACCTACAACCCTAGCTTTGGGACTAAGCATCCTCAAGTATAAATGGAGCCTAACCCTTTGGATTTTTGGCCACTTGCCTTTAACCCTAGCATATCCGAAATTCTAGTGCTATCTCCTCCTCTCTCCTCTCATCCTCTTCCAAAGAGTGTTTGTAAGCCATTAGAGGTGTCACATTTGAGGCACTATCTCTCAAGAGTTCAAGATCTACAAGGATTAGTTGTTATTACTACATAACAATAGTGGTATGTATTTAAACCCAAGTATTAGGTTAATTTCGATTGTTATAGATACATATTAATATTTATCTTTTGTTTTCAAGTTTGCATCTTCAACTAGTGTAAACCTAGATCCAAAATTATATGGTTGCATGAACATATAGGATTTGTAGCAATGCTCAAAACCCATCATCCACACCCCGTTAGGTGATAAACACCTCGATTGTTGTTGGTTCCGTTATGTCCTGGGTTGTTTCTAGAGATTTTCCTTATGATATTTTTTATATAAGGAGAGTGTTAGTTTTTTTATGTCTTTGATTAGTTCTATAACTACGGCTATTAACAAATAAACATATTAATGTTAAAAAAAATCGTAAAATTTTCTAGATTAGGAGTGTGAAAACTTGAAAATAATATTCTTAAGAGATAGTGAGAACGTTATAATCTTGTACATACTGCTTTCCCCCTATTCTCATAATTTGAAGAATCCTAGGGCATGGTCTGCCTGGGTAAGTCTAACTTATTTTAAAAGGGGCAATTAGTAGAAATACTTAGCGAGCTTCGGGCAAGTGCTATGGGCTATCATCTTTTTTGTATAGGCTATTTCCATTGTAGTATTTGACCTTTACCCGCAACTTGTTCCTAGGGTCTCAATGCTTTGTATTATCAATTTAGTTCCTTCTCTAATCTTTGAGTTATGTTAGATAAGTCCATTTTGTTTCCTTTGATGATTCCTAACTCATCATTGATAGTATGAATCTAATTGACGTCACATATAGTACGAGTAGCTAGGGTAGGTATGGAGTAACTAGATGATGTTTCGAAGGGTGGGATAGGTAGTGAAGCCTATGGTGATTTATGGCCTTCTTATACTTATAATGCGATTAATCAACTTCTTACTTACTGGCAGTTTCTAAAATAACCAACACTTTCGTTAATGTAATTGCATGTATATAAGGTAAGCCAACTATGTAAACCAAAACTTCACTTTTATTGAAATATATTGTATATTTCCAGATATACCCAAGCAGTAATAGTAATCTATTAAATTTTCCTAACCCCTAGTTGTAGATCCAAATTCCGACCGTCGAAAAATATAACCAAAGTCCATTTCTAGCGATCAAATTTAGCTCGCTCTGCTTAAATCTCGTTCTTTCTCTTACATCCTGTAACTATAGAAATGTGATAATTACATTATGTATCAAGAGTCTAAGAATAAGAACTTATGAAGTTAGATATTACATATACCTAAAGTAGAGTTACACAAACTGACTTTACCATCTTCAAGATCCTTCAGGTAAGTTGGGTAGCATCGCTTTCAATCTCCATTCAATTGGTAGTAGAAACAAATGGACTTATTGGGGTCAACATGAGGAATGGTCTCTGAACAAGCCTTTCTCTTTTCCATGCGATCAAACACTTAGACCTTGGTTGATCCCTTTTGAGTGGGAAGAGAAATCTTTTCTAGATCACTAATGTTACCATTATCAATGCACGTGGAATTCTTGGGATTAGACCCTACAACCATTTATGCTTCATTTGTGATCTTAATCATTTTTACTTTAGCAACCATCAACATATTGTTTCAGATCAACTAGGGTCATATCAAGATTGTTCATATGAAAGTTCTAATGAACTAACCGTATGACTTAGGATGCCAAAAAAAGAATGAAATCATTGGCTTGTACCTTTGGGAATACGACACTCATCCTTTCCAACTTGTCAATGTACAACTTCATTTTTGCAGAATGTGTGCACACACAAAATTCCCACCTTCATGTTTATAGGCCAAAAGTGCTTGAGAAGTTTAATATCATTCAAACTAAGGAAAACATGACTTTATGTGACAACCCAAATTTTCTATCATGTACAACCATTCAGTTCAATCAAAGGAAGCCTCGTTTTTAGTATCTTTTAGCCTTGTTAAGGGTCTTTTTGAGTGTTCTAAGCCTAGTACCTTCAAGAATGAATGTTAGGAAGTGTATTCTAGAGTGCAGTGTGCAAACTGCAAAGCCGGAAACTCCAAGAATTGGATTTTACGGCCGTAAACACCTCCTTGGCCGTAAAATCATATCCATATATGAGTTATGCCTTCATTTCTAGTCATTCCTTACACTTCCAAGTCAAGAACTCGGATCCTCTCTCAACTATCATCAAGCTTTTCACCTTGATCTTCCAAAATTGTAAGTATTTCTTCCATTTTCGAGTTGATATCCTGCTTGATCTTGTATCACCCTTTGATTTCATCCATGAAATTCACCTTTTTGGGTAGATCTTCAAGTATTAATGACTTTCACCAAGAACACCTACCTGTTCTTGGTCCATGAACCCCTTTCCAAGATTTAAAAACATGAGTACCTCTTCTATCTTCTAGTTAGGCTTGCTTATCACTGGATTCATAGCCTTGAATGATCATAAAACACATGAACATCAATAGTTTACGGTCGTAAACCCTTGCATGGTCGTAAACCCTTGAGTTGATTCATGTTTTGGCCTTCAAACTCATTTAAGTCCAAACATAGGACTGTGAACATTTAGGGAATACTTTTTAGGGTCATAAAACACCTTGTTTGCAAATCCTTCCATGAGTGTACGGCCGTAAACTACAGGATCGTATACACCAAGGGTCGTAAACTCCTTGGCCGTATACACTTAGGCAGTAAACACAATGGCCGTAAACTCTTTTGTGTGGCTGTAAACCCCTTGGATGCAATCCTTTGTGATTGTAACACTTCAATATAAGTGTTACCTAGTCCCTAAGGTGGTTTCCTTGCATGATTAGCTGTAAATACACTAATTATATCAATATATGTGTTTTTATATGCCTATTAGGATCCGTTTGTGCCCGAGATTCCTCTTAGAACTCATCATCCTTTTCTGATCTCACATTTCAACCACTCACTACAGGTGAGTTCATACCCCTTAATCTACCTTTTAAATGATTTCAAATGCTTTTATAGGGGGGAATATAAGTCGAAACATTACAGTTATTGAATCAATCACATGTGATTAATAACTATCAAACCAGTGGATTTCATATACATCAAAATTGTTTATCAAACAAACTCTTCAAAACATTTTATAAACTGACATCAAGTCATCTATTACTATTCAAATGGTTAAAATTCCTTTATATGTTAAACGCTTTTAAACTTATATATTGTCAAAATCATGTCTATATAGATATAGTTATATAAGTAAGGTTGAAAGGGCTTAAGACTGATAACTCACTTCATTTCCTGTTCCTTGTTTGGTTATGGACTTAGGGTATCTGGTAGTTTGTCCAAGTGTCATTTGAATCTTAGTTATATATTATATATGTGTATAGATATAAAAGATTTTACCTTAGTTCAACACCTTTGGGTACCAAAGGTGTACAAACATACAAAGTCATTCAAACAACATTACTAGTAAACTACAATAGGTATAGTTTAGAGGTTTACTACTCACTATTTCTAAAACAATGACACATACAAGAGTCAGTTCATACATGAGTGCTCAGACATACTATAACGAGAAACGGAAAGAACATACTATACAGTATATAGAGAGAACACACTATACACTATACAAAGACAACATACTATACAAGGAGAACACACAATACACTAGAACAGATAGAGCATACTATGTATACAGGAATACTATAACATTAATGTGAGCCACTACTTCATGGCATGGCATCAAACTGTTGTGTCACGTTTTGTAACCAGAGTCTCCTGGAGGAAGAGCATGAGTTTGTGTATAGATCTATACTAGATTGACCATACTACACCTTGTTGCTAGCTATAGTGGGACCTGCAGGTCTACTGGTGACGAAAGTCATAACATTTCGACATCTTCGAGCGTCGTGTTTTCTACTAGTCAATCGAGTATGGTTACAATCATATCACATTTTACCTTAATTATACAAATTGGTTTAAGGTAGTTAGTACATCGATAGTTACTTACATACAATACTACAGTACATCTTTATTTTTCCATTACATTCATATTGTGATCTTCTCACATAACCCATAATGTATTCTATCTTTTGGTAATGATAGTTATACTTGGGAAAATTACACACCTTTACAAAGAACAAACATACAGAACATTCTGGCCTCGGTAGAAGGCTACATTTAGAATAGAAAATATAGGATTTACTAGGAGGTACATACAATTACTACAAACATTTACATTAGACATTTACAAACACTTTCATACAAACAAAGAAACTAAAATACTGATGAACTCACCAGCTTTAATGATGATCAACTCTTTCAAAATAAGTTGTATTCTCAGGTTACTAGTAGACAGGTACCGATGACCAGGTTTTGAGAAGACGGAGCTTTCAAAGACTCGTCATTATTTTGATTATTCATTTTTGGTGTCTTATAAACTATACACATAACACACCTGTATTAAAATTATATTATTAATACAATGGATGATGTTGCTTCTTGTTTACTATTATGCATTGTTGTGATATTGTACATGACGTCCTCCGCCCCAGAACATTTCCGCCGTTCCGGTTTTAGGGTGTGACAGATGGGTATCAGAGCTTTGTTTATAGTGAATTGAGTATATCAACCCATAAAAGATATAAAACTATAAACACAACTGGATTAAAATACTCTGACCAAGAGTTTATACTTTTGAGTAAGAAAATATTTAACCGAAGTATACATACCTGCATTCATACTAAAATTAGTGTCACTAGGACATGAAAAAAGTATTGCGGTTGTTGGACAACACAAGTAGACGTAGAGACATATAATCAGATCTGGGAATGATATAGCCTGATCAACTATATTATTCCGGAAAGTGATTAGCATGTGCCTAAGAATGTTTGTGGTGTTGCAACAAGTCTAAAAACTTACCAACACTACTACAATGAAAACATTAGAACAGAACATAAACTTTAAATACTATAGGAGCATATTGTGTTACTATAATTTCTTGTTTGAGAATTAAAGGTCTTTATTAGTAGGTCAATAGTCGTTGAGTGTATACACTAAGGTTATATGTGACTAAGGTGTCATAGACTTAGAATCTGTGATCTTTGCTTTACTTCCTTTTCCTTGTTTGGTTGTGGATTTGGAGCTAGGGTCACTTATTCCAAGGTTTATCCTGTTTTGATTACTTGTAACCGGTATGTACTACGCAAGTGTTGAAGTAACTAATAAAGATCACCCTATAATTATGTTATGTAGTATGTCTACTAACTATTTCTTTTACACTGTTCTCACGTAGATAACATGGTTGGATTCAATCTCTCTGGCGACCCGTACTTCCCCAACCAAGACAATGATGGATGGCTTGATGATGAGCCAGAAGACAATCATCCAATCCCTTTGGATGATGACTTCGCAGAGAACTTTCCAGAGGATTCTGACTCCGAGCCTAAAGTCAATGACATACCCTTAGTTGCTCCAATCCCAAATCCTAGCCCTCGTCCGGCTTTTCAAGGTCTGACACGTCTGTGGGCGAAAGACTCGGGAACATGGAGTCAGGAATAGGGTCAACCTACATACAATGGAGACAGAAGCTTCTACAACCTGAGCGAAGGAGGCTCAGCGGACAGAGTCCTGCCTATTCTGGTCCGAAGGGTTTCTCATAATGAAGAGCAGGGTAGTACATCTAGTCTTATGGGAAATCTTTATCAAAATGCTTTCATCATTCTATTGCTAGGTCCCTATATCAATCATACTCTCATTTGTTGTGTTGGACTATGTAGACTTAGTCCTTGAACCACTCTCCTTATACTTGCAATTGATTCTTACTATCATCTTCATCTTTCTAAACTTTTAGTTGAACGATGCCTCCTCGTAGAGTGAAAAGGCGTAATCCTCTGATAACTCCTACGCAAGCACCTCCATCTCCTCCACAATATAATCTGGCAGCCATCCAATCTGTGCTGAATGCGGTTGTTACGGTGGCCCTAGCTTAGTTCAGTGCTAGCGGAACTAGAAGGAGTGGAACGACTGTGCACTCCACTCAAGGTGATGTTCCATTGCACTCGAGAGAGTGCTCGTATAAGGACTTCACCAACTGCAAGCGCAGGTCCTTCAACGGGACTGGCTGAATCATTGCCCTCTAGCAATGGTTTGAGAATATGGAATCGATCTTTGAGATCTGTTCCTATCCGAAAGGAAGAAAAGTTAAATTTGCTGCCCACACCTTCTCGGACAGAGTCGTGACATGGTGGAATAACCATGTCAAGTTACTAACTCTAATACTGGAAAATTCTATGGGCTGGGAAGCTCTGAAGGAGCTCATGATAGAAGAGTACAACCCGACGGGCAAAGTTCAGAAACTTGAATAGGAACTATGGAGCCTAACCATGAAGGGATCTAGCGTAGTTGCCGATACCGCCAGATTCAGCGATCTGGTGTCCCTATGTCCCGGAATGGTCCCAACAGAGGGAAAGAAAGTCGAGAGGTACATTTGAGGGCTGATGCCTCCATTCTAGGGAAATGTCTTAGCTTCAAACCCCACTACTTTTTGATAGTTCCAAGCGGTTGGCACAACGGCTCGTAGATCATGGAGTCCGCACCCCAACAACAACGACAACCCAGGTTATCCCCGAACCATCCATCACAGCTGACAAAAAGCGGCAGTTTTGGGATAACAAGAAGAACGCAATGCATAACTCTGCCAAAAAGTAGCATGTTGTGGCCGTTCGTGTTGCGATAGCACCTACTGCTACTGCGCCGATGAAGCACTATACAAGGAGCTTGCCCAAGTGCAACAAGTGCAACTTCCACCATAATGGACCTTGCCAGGAGATGCAGTGCTCTAACTGCAATAGGAAAAGGCACACTTCCCGCTTCTGCAAGCCTCCGGCAAGGCCAATCACCCAAGTCCCTACATTGTTGTGGGCCAAGCTTGCTACGAATGTGCCGAGGTGGGTCACTACAAGAGGAACTTCCCGAAGGCAGTGAACGTGGGCGGAGTTGGAAGAGTTTTGGCTATAGGCCATGAGGAAGCGGTGACCGAACCTACAGTGGTCATTGGTATGTTTCACCTCGGTAACTCTTATGCATGTATACTGTTTGATAGTAGAGCGGAGAGGAGTTTCGTCAACCATAAATTTGCTCATTTACTTAAATAAAAACCACATGCACTTAAAGAACTGCTCACTTTAGAAATGGCTAACGGAATAACAAAGAACGCTAGCAGTATATACATAGGATGTACTCTAACTCTAGATAGTCATTCATTTTCAATCGACCTCGTGCCAGTCTCCAGTCAAAGTTTCGATGTCATTATCGGCATGGATTGGTTGAGTCTTCAACGACGACATCGAGTGTTACGAGAATGTCGTTCGTCTTAATCTATCATTAAATGAAACCCAAGTTATCTATGACGACAAACCCGACACGAACCCTCATATATCTCCAGTATACAAGACCAAGAGTACTTGCGAAAGGAATATCACACATTCATTGCTCATGTGATTGATATGAGCCAAGAGACGAGAAACATAAATGACCTCCCAGATGTACGCGACTTTCCTGACATCTTTCCAGAAGAACTCGCAGGAGTACTTCCATAGCGTCAAGTCGAGTTCAAAATTGACTTAGTTCCAGGGGCTACCCCAATAGCCAAATCGCCCTATCGTCTAGCACCTGCTGAGATGAAGGAACTATCTGGGAAACTTAACGAACTGCTCTGCAAGGGCTTTATTAGACCAAGCTTCTCACCCTGGGGAGCACCGGTCTTGTTCGTAAAGAAGAAATACGGATCGTTAGGTATGTGCATCGACTACAGAGAACTGAACAAGCTAACCGTCAAAAATCGTTGCCCTCTACCTCGCATAGATGACTTGTTCGACCAACTGCAAGAGTCAAATTACTTTTCAAAGATATATCTGAGATCCGGGTATCACCAGTTACGAGTGCTAGAGGAGGATGTTTTGAACACAGCCTTCCAAAATCATTATGGATACTACGAGTTTTTGGTGATGCCATTCGGATTGACTAATTCGTTCGCAATATTCATGCACTTAATGAATAGGGTATGTCTTCCTTACTTGGATCAGTTAGTCATTGTCTTCATTAATGACATACTTATCTACTCTCGTAATAAGGAAGAGCATAATAAGCATCTACATCAGATCTTAGAATCATTATGGTCAGAGAAGTTCTATGCAATGTTCTCCAAATGTGAATTTTGGATCTGAAGAGTCGAATTCTTGGGTCATGATGTTAGTGAAGAAGGAATTCACGTCGACCCTTACAAAATAAAGGCCATTAAGAACTGGTCATCACCAATGACACCTATAGAAATTCGCCAATTTCTAGGCCTCACTGGCTAGTATCGCAGGTTCATTCATAACTTCTCTAGGATCGCAAAACCGAATACTACATTGACCCAGAAAGGTGTGGCCTTTGACAGGGAAGAGAAACAAGAAAAGGCATTCCAAATACTAAAGCGATCCTTATGCAGCGTATCGATATTATCCCTCCCATAAGGGATAGAAGACTTCATCGTTTATTGTGATGCATCAAACCAATTACCCGGTTGTGTCGTTATGCAACGAGGTAAAGTCATCGCCTACGCCTCACGACAACTAAAGACACACGAAGTCAACTACACCACACACGATCTTAATTTAGGAGCAGTTGTGTTTGCTCTGAAGATTTGGAGACACTACCTATATGGTACAAAAAGCACTATCTTTACAAACCACAAAATCCTTCATCATATATTCGACCAGAAGGAGCTCAATATGAGACACCGATGGTGGTTCGAGCTACTCAATTACTATGAATGCGAAATTATTTATCATCCCGGTAAAGCCAATGTAGTAGCTGACGCCCTAAGTCATAAAGAATATTTTGTTCGTAGATTCAAATCAGTGAATGTGACTATCCATTCGCATCTGTCCACAAAAACTAAGGAGGCTCAGTTTGAAGCCTTGAAACCTGAAAATGTGGCGGGTGAATCCCTGAGAGGGATGGATAAAAATTTCCAAATCAGGGGTGGTGGAGCTTTATATCTCATGGGCAGGATTTGGACACCGAAGCACGGTGGTTTCAGGGACTTGGTCATGACCAAAGCACACAACACTCAATATTGCATCCACCCAAGTTCAGATAAGCTGTATATGGATCTTAAAAATCTATACTGGTGGCCTAACATGAAAGCATAGATTGCTACCTTCATGAGTAATGCATTACTTGTGCCAAGGTTAAGGTGGAATACCAGAAACCATCAGGTTTACTACAACAATTGGAGATACCGAAATGGAAGTGGGAGCAGATCACTATGGACTTCATAACCAAGTTTCCCAAGACAACGGGTGGCCTCAATACCATATGGGTGATCGTAGACAGGTTAACCAAGTCCGCACACTTCCTTCCTATCAAGGAGAATGACAAGATGGAGAAACTTACAAGAACATACATTAGGGAGATCGAATGATTGCATGGTGTTCCCATATCCATTATCTCTGATTGAGATAGTAGATTCACTTCAAGGTTCTGGCAGTCGCTACAAAGTTCCCTAGGAACTAGGTTGGACATAAGTACAACCTACTATCTACAGACCGACGGACAAAGCGAGAAGACCATCCAAACTTTAGAAGATATGCTGTGAGCCTGTGTGATTGACTTTGGGAAGGCATGGGATACTCATTTACCCCTTTTCATGTTCTCCTACAATAATATTTATCACACGAGCATAAAGCATGCTCCATTTGAAGCCCTCTATGGCCGTAAGTGCAGATCCCCTCTGTGCTGGGCTGAGGTTGGGTGGCACTCAGTTAGCTAACGGATGCGTTCCTAATAGCACTCTCACGGGTCCAAAAATTTTTTGGGAAAGAACAGAGAAAATTGTTTAGAATCGTGAACGATTGAAAGCCTCTAGATACCGATAGAAAAGCTACGCAAACAACAGAAGGAAACCATTGGAATTCCAGGTTGATGACCGCGTTCTATTGAAGGTCTCACCCTGTAAGGGCTTGATACACTTTGGAAAGCTTGGAAAGCTCAATCCAAGATACGTAAGGCCTTTTGTGATTCTCGTTAGAATTGGCCCAATAGCTTACAAACTCAAACTACCTCGCGAACTTAGAACGTATATTCTACTTTCCACGTCTCGAACTTGAAAAAGTCTCTGTCTGACGAGACTATTGTAATCCCACTCGACAAGATCGAGATCAACGAGAGCCTCAACTTCATGGAAGAACCAGTAGAGATTATGGACCGAGAGGTCAAGTAAACAAAGCAAAGCCATGTCCTGATAGTGAAGGTTTGCTGGAATGCTAAGAGAGGACTTGAATTCACTTGGGAGCGCGAGGATTAAATGAAACTAAAATATCCTCATCTTTTTGCTTATTTATATGTAATTTCTTAAACTCTAATTTCGGGACGAAATTCCCTCTAACGGGGGGATGATGTGACAACCCGAAATTTCAATCTTGTACAACCATTCAGTTCAACCAAAGGCAGACTCGTTTTTTTCTATCTTTTAGCCTTGTTAAGGGTCTTTTCGAGTGTTCCAAGCCTAGTACCTTTAAGAAGGAATGTTAGGAAGTGTATTCTAGAGTGCATTGTGCAGAATGCAAAGCCGGAAACTCCAAGAATTGGAGTTTACCGTTGTAAACTAGAGTTTATGGCCGTAAACACCTCCTTGGCCATAAACTCATATCCATATATGGTTTATGCCTTCATTTATAGTCATTCCTTACACTTCCAAGTCAATAACTCGGATTCTCTCTTAACTATCATCAAGCTTTTCACTTTGATCTTCCAAAAATGTAAGGATTTCTTCCATTTTCGAGTTAATATCCTTCTTGATCTTGTATCACCCTTTGATTTCATTCATGAAATTCATCTTTTTGGGTAGATCTTCAAGTATTAAATTACTTTCACTATGAACACCAAGAACACCTACTTGTTCTTGGACCATGAACCCCTTTCCAAGCTTCAAAAACATGATTACCTATTATATCTTCTAGTTAGGCTTGCTTATCACTAGACTCATACCCTTAAATGATCATAAAACACATGAACATCAAGATTTTACGGTCGTAAACCCTTTCATAGTGGGAAACCCTTGTGTTGATTCATGTTTTGGCCTTCAAACGCATTTAACTCCAAACGTAGGACCATGAACACTTAGGGAATACTTGTTAGGGCCATAAAATACCTCGTTTGCAAGTCCTTCCATGAGTGTATGGCCGTAAACTCTAGTACCATACACTCTAGGACCGTATACACCTAGGCATCGTATAAACTTAGGTCGTAAACATAATGGCTGTAAACTACATTGTGTGGCTGTAAACCCCTTAGATCCAATCCTTTGTGATTGTAACACTTCAATATAAGTGTTCCCTAGTCCCTAAGGTGGTTTCCTTGCATGATTATTTGTATATACACTAATTATATCAATATGTGTGTTATTATATGCTTATTAGCATCCGCTTGTGCCCGAGATTCCTCTTAGCTCTCAACATCCTCTTCCGATCTTACATTTGAACCACTCACTACAAGTGAGTTCATACCCCTTAATCTACCTTTTAAATGATTTTAAATGCTTTTATGGGGGGATAAAAGTCGAAACATTATAGTTATTGAATCAATCACGTGTGATTAATAACTATCAAACCCGGTGGATTTCATATACGTCAAAACTATTTGTAATCAAACAAACTCTTCAAAACATTTTATAAACGGACATCAAGTCATCTATTACTATTCAAATGGTTAAAATTCCATTATATGTTAAACTCTTTATTAAACTCTCTTAAACTTATATATTGCTAAAATCATGTATATATAGATATAGTTATATAAGTAAGGGTGAAAGGGCTTAGGACTGATAACTCACTTTATTTTTTGTTCCTTGTTTGCTTATGGACTTACGGTTTCCGGTTGTTTGTCCGGGTGTCGTTTGAATCTTAGTTATATATTATGTATATGTGTATAGATATAAAAGCTTTTACCTCAGTTCAACATATTTGGGTAGCAAAGGTGTACAAAGATTCATAATAATTCACATTACTAGTAAACTATAATAGGTATAGTTTAGAGTTTATAACTCACTATTTCTAAACCAATGAAACATACAAGAGTCATTTCATACATGAGTCAGTTCAAACATACTATAACGAGAAACATAGAGAACATACTATACACTATACAGAGAGAGAATACTATACACTATACAAAGAGAACATACTATACAAGGAGAACACACAATACACTAAAACAAATAGAGCATACTACGAATAAAGGAATACTATAACACTAATGTGAGCCACTACTTCATGTCATGGAATCAAACTATTGTGTTATGTTTTGTAACCAGAATCTCCTGGAGGGAGAGCATGAGTTGAGGTATAGATCAATACTGGATTGACTATCCTACACATTCCTGCTAGCTACAGTGGGACCTGCAAGTCTACGGGTGACGAATGTCATAACATTTTGACGTCTTCGAGCGTCGTGTATGGTTACAATCATATCACATTTTACCTTAATTAAACAAATTGGTTTAAGGTAGTTAGTACATTGGTAGTTACTTATATACAATAGTACAATACATCTTTACTTTTCCACTACATTCACACTGTGATCTTCTCACATAACCGATAATGTATTCTATCTTTTGGTAATGATAGTTATACTTGGGAAAATTACACACCTTTACAAAGAACAAACATACAAATGATTCTGGCCTTGGTAGAAGGCTACATTTAAAGTAGAAAATATAGTATTTTCTAAGAGATACAAACAATTACTACAAACACTTACAAACATTTACATCAAACATTTACAAACACTTTCATACAAACAAAGACATTAACATACTTACGAACTCATCAGCTTTAATGTTGATCAACCCTTTCAAAATAACTTAGTTTCTCAGGTCACCAGTAGACAGGTGCCGATGACCAGGTTTTTAGAAGACGGAGCTTTCAAAGACTCATCTTTATTTTGGTTATTCATGTTTGGTGTCTTATAAACTATACACACAACACACTTGCATTAAAATTATATTATTAATGCAATGGCTGATGTTGTTGCATGTTTACTATTATGCATTGTTGTGATATTGTACATGACATCCTCCGCACCAAAATGGTTTCGACATTCCGGTTTTGGGATGTGACACTTTAGGAGAGTCGTATGAGGAGGAGTTGGAAGAGATGAAGAGAGATTATGTCTAGTTCTACCATTTCCTAAGGAATGGAAGACATTTTGACATTGTCTTTAAATTAGAAGACCATTTGTAGAAGATTGATGAAAAACATATCCAAATGAACAAAGAAGACCATTTATATCTTCATAAGTCATTTAAAAGTTGGAAAAGAGAGAAGTCAAGTTAGTTGATTTTAATCCTTAGTTATTAACCAAGAATTAAATTAAGACTAGGATCCATATTTTCATTTTGTAATATGGAAAGGGATGTTGTAGTCGTATCACGAAACTATTTTTGGTAAGTACAATCATCTCACCTGTTTCAATCACATGAAACTCCTATATCGTAGAGATTCATTGAACCTTATCAATGAAATGTTAAATCTAAATTATGCTCTCACCAATTGCAACTGGGATGCCAATGATCACAATTAAGATATGAATAACCATGCAAACTCGCTCAAACACCCCATACCGATTTAAAATCTTCCATTGATGTGTCGGTTGACCTCACACTCTTTGTTAACAATTATAACCACGAGTTACTTCATCATTTCCACTTTATAACCTGAAATTAGTGTGTCGATTATCCACACACGCTCCACTAACGACTCATAAAGAAACGATGTGTGTTTTCATGGATTAGCATATAATTTCACATTTTTTCCTATGAACTAGAGTGGGATTTAAACATAGGTTCTAGCACTTTATGTCATTATACTATTAATAATGTTATGTCCTATCGAACACATTCAGCTAACGACCCTCCACTATGTACAAAGAGGAGTTGTGGGTGAAAAGGACAACCATTTAACAATGATTTTATAGGTCGTTTCCTTATATGCCCTTATAGCATGGCTTCGTGAATGAGACCTACTATTGATTCGAATGACTTTTCTTATACATATAGTAATTCATCTTTATATATATATATATATATATATATATATATATATATATATATATATATATATATATATATATATATATATATATATGTATATGGCTGAGTTATTGTGAGAACTAAAATATGTGTGAACTTGCGAACTCATAATCAACTCATAAATTTTCAACACCAAACACACCAATATTCTCTGATTGGTGTGTCTATGCCATATCTAGGCTCATAAAAAAATTTGGCAATTTTTTGTATTTATTTTCGAAATTTGCATGTATGCACAATTAGCGGTTGTATGGACTGTTGATGAGCATAATCAGTAGTCATATGGACTCTGGATGTGCACAATCAGTAGTCATATCGACTGTTGATGAGCTATCATCAGTCCATATGACTTTTGATTGTACTCACCAGCAGTCCATGTGACTGCTGATTATGCTCCTTCGCAGTCCGCACAACTGTTGATTGTGTTCATCAATAGTCGTACAAAAAAAACTATAAAAAAATCGTCAAATCTTTTCCTTTAAGCCTAGATGTGCCTTAGACGAACCATTTGGAGAACATTGATGTTTTCTTTTTGAAAAATGATTACTTTATTTTGAGTTCGCATGTTTTCAAAAATCTTTTGGTTTTCAAAAGAACTTGGCTCTCTCTCTCTCTCTATATATATATATATATATATATATATATATATATATATATATATATATATATATATATATATATATATATATATATATATATATATATATATATATATGGCTACACTCTAACTATTTATTGTGTGGATGTAGGATTGATTTTGAAATAATCATTTTAGTTATTTTAAGAAAGTGAATAACACATATTATTGAATTAAAGATAATTGAAAAATACAATCTAATTTAATTGCAAATGTATTTTTCTCAAGTAGGATAGATTTAATAAAGAAAATTACATATTTTAAGGGATCATAGATTTTATTAATTTTAAAAATCTGATTTTACGAATGATAATTCTTTTAATTCGGACATTCTAACAGAATATGTTTATGAGTATATTCAAAAATAACAATACCCTTCAACCATAAAATAATAAATGTTATTACATAATATACATTTTTGATTGATAGAACTTTTTGAAGAATAATCCTTATTCTAATAAATAAATAGTTTTAATCTCATTTTGTCAAGTGTCACTTTAATACAACTCCTCATTATCATTAGCATTATGTCATGTATCATGTAAATATATTAGGCAACTCATTTCAAAATTCAAATTTCATTTGATAATTATATGTTAAATTTGAAGTTTTAATAGCTTTAAAATTATGATATATCTCTTAGTTAATAATTTATTTAAAATGATTTATTTAAAATAATTGATTAATAATTATAACTTTTTATTATAAAAGTTTAATTAGTTTTATAACCCTTGGTTCCAACGGGTTATAAACTAGTATTTAAAATAACAGAACACTCTCTAATAACAAAATAGACATTATATAGATTATTCTAATTGAATATTCTATCAAAATATAGTATTATATATATGTTATCTAGAAAAAAATAATGTGAGAATGATTTATTATGACAAAAAATAAAACAAATTGTAGTAATTTTGATAGAATATACTAATATTGAAAATAACAATGTTACATTATTGCATAATAGTTCATATTCGAAGTTTTACCAAGTTCATATTCTTTTAGAATGTTTGTTTTCAAAACCTTACTTACAGTTCTACCATAATCGTTACCAAAAAAAAACACAACAAATAACACAAAAACATCCAACTAAAAAAACACATTATTGCATAATATTTCATATTAGAATCTTTACCAAGTTCATATTCTTTAAGAATGCTTGTTTTCAAAACCTTACTTACAGTTCTACCAGAATAATTACAAACAAACACAGTAATTAACACAAAAACATCCAACTAAGAAAGGGTGTTCTAATTTAGAAAACAATTCTTATATAGATAATATTATTCTCTTAGAATATACAAACAAGAATCAATAAATTGAAAAAAGAATCAATAATAAAACATACTTAAAATGGTCTTCCTCATTCTAAAAGAATATGCTAAAAATTCGATTATGAAAGAATATTGTCCATACTTTCTTTGGATGTTGATTTTGTACACCAAACATATTACCCTAAAATGATAAAACTATCAAAGTAACAGGGTGAAGTTTATAAAAACGCATACCAATTTTGCTATAAAATACAAACTACTAAGCTATCAAAAATAAAATTAATCTTTCTTCCAAAAGGTTGGGTGCATCTCACTTAATATTAACAACTAAAAATATCATAAAATCAATGAAACAAACAACTAATTACAACCATACATGTAACCAGGTGATGCATGATGATGATTGATAAGGGCCAGGTGATGTTTGACTTTATCCAACAATTAAAAAAAATAGCGGTTAGGTTTTGATTGTAATTCGAAAAATCAATTAAAAAGTAATATATAGAATCAATTACCCCCTCAAGTTATCGAACTTCAAGTGTCTCATTCATTAAAATAAATTAACTAATAAGTTATGGAAACCCAAAAGTTTTGAAGAGTTTCAAAAACTTGCCCTCAAGTTTTGAAATTTGTAAAGTCTCACTAATGAAACATTTAATTCCAAACCATAGAATTTTAAAAGTTTATAATTAGTATAGGTTTAATAATTATATATGTATAAGACAAGTCAGTCTTACCGTTGGTAGGCCTCATTCACGAAGCCGGTCTATAAGGGGGTATAATGATATTGCCTATAAAATGGTGGTTTAATGGGTTTCCGCTCTCACCCACCATTTCATTGATTGGTGGAGGGTAGTTAGTCGAACAGGTAAGATAGGACATTAATTTTCATTAAAAGTATAATGATAATTATAATGTAACTAAATGTTTTATTAAAATTCCCAAACTTAGTTACTTTAGGAAAAATATGAAAATGATGCTATTCCTTGAAATTGCACTTTGCACCTTGCCAAGTTGTTAATGGAGTGTGTATGGTTAACTGACACATTAATTTGGACTAGTAAGGGTGGTAAAGGGTAACTTGATGTTTTTCATAGATCAATGGAGTGTGTGTCGTTAAACGGCACATTGATTAGGTGATAAATGACACCGAGAGTACCAAGTATATTTGCATGGTTATTCACACCTTCCTTTTGATCCTCGGTATCCCAGTCATAAACTTGAAGGGCATAATCGAGATTTAAATATGCCATTGCAAAGTTCAATGAATCTAAAAAGAATATGGGAATTTCAATTCATTTAAAACATAATAATCAATTTCGTTTTTCATGGTGGAATTGGATAATCATCATTTACCTATCTTCTAATATTTTGCAATTGGATTACGGCATCCTTCTTCCAAATTGTAAAATATTATGTTGGGTCCTAGCATTAATATTTCATTTGGGTGCTAGCACCAAGACTTAATGGAAATATACCATCAATATGCTTGTCATGAAAGGTATAAAATCATTGCCTCCATGATCATAACAAAGATGAAGGATGGAGAGTCCATCACGGCTCACTTGCAGAAAATGCAAAGGTTTGTGGACCGCTTGCTAAAGTTGAATGTTAACTTCGATGAAGAGTTGGCCATTGATATTATCTTACACTCTTTTCCTCCTTGTTATGATTAGTTTTGTATGACTTATCATATGAACAAGGAGGAGGTCACTTTTAGCAAGCTTCAATGCCTTTTGAGAACTGTTGAAAGTAGTCTGAAAGGAAAATTTGTTGTATCTACTCCTACTCCTACTATTGTTGTCCCAATCCTGGCAATTGGACATGGGAAAGGGGAGAAGAGGAAGGCTCCTTCTAGGAACTGCAAGGTAAATTCTCATGATGGATCCTCTTCTAGTGGGACCAAAGTTGATTCTGCTAATCCCTCTACCAATCCAAAAGAAGCAGAGTGCTTCTATTGTCATGATAAAGGGCACTGGAAGCGAAACTGCACCAAATACTTGCAGGATGTCAAAGATGGGAAGATAAAGCCCACCCATGCATGTATTTACACTATTCTATCGAATAACTCATCGCATTCCAGTTCTTGGGTCCTTGATACAGTTTGTGGTTTCCACATTTGTTCTGATTTGCAGGGTCTAAGAAGAAGTAGGCATGCCGAGCACAGGAAGATGAACTTGATCATGGGGAATAGGAAAATGTTGCCTATCACCAAGATTGGAGTTTATTCTTTATTTCTTAGTAATGGGTTAGAATTTGATTTGAATAATTGTTGCTACTCATCCGATATGGAGAAAAACATTATTTCTTTTCATGGGTTGTACAAACAAGGTTTTAGATTTTCATTTCATAATGAAATTGGTTCTTTTAATTGTAACAACTGCAAAATTCAGGTCAAAATTTAAACTTTTATAAAACCGTAATTGAGTATACTAAGTGGTAAATATCGTAACAAGGTTTTCATACATATAAAGAACACAAAAATCCGAGTTATAACGAGGAAGTTATAACCATTCTAAAATTCCCAACAAAACCGGCAACACCGATTAAACGAAAAAACGCGAACTTTCAATACAATATTTAAAAGCCTTAAGTATCTAAATAAAAGTTATAGATAACATCAAACCGTGAGCGTACATAAAAAGAACGTCCAAATCTGACTTCGTATGAGGAAGTTATGATTTTTCCAAGGTTCGGGTATAGCAGTAGACAGCTAAAAACTCGAAATAGAGTTCGAGATACTTTTGACCAAAACAACCTAAATGAGAATCGAAGGTCTCAACATTAGTAGTGCAACGGCGAAAAGTCTGACGAAAACGAACATCGGATGAAGAAGTTATGGAATTTTAACGGACTTTTCGTGTCCCGACCCATTAAAAATAAATAATTAAAAATAAAGTCAAAATTTGCCAATGAATTCTAAACGAGAGTTGTAGATCATATTTTTAGCTACGCGTGCATATAAAGAACGTCGAAAACGGAGCTCGTATGCGAAAATTATGGATTTTACAAGTTCGGGGTCCAAAATCCGAGGCTGTCAGGCCCCACGACGTGGCACAAGCTTGCCGCGACCCGGCAAGTGACTGAGGGCGTCCAATCAACGGAAGAGGATAGGTTTGACTCCCCACGACGTGGCCATCACTTGCCACGACGTGGCACACCCCAAAAATGCCCCTATAAGTAGATTTCAAGGGCTCCGAGTTCCATTGTTCAGTTCCTTTCTTTCTCGTGCCGAAACTCTGCGTTTAAGCCCCCGAGACCCTCCCAAAGCCCCGGTTTTCACCTTCAAGTCCCGAAGGAAGGTTTTGTGTTCTCGAGATTCCCGAGATTCCCGAGAATCCCGATATTTTCCCGCGTTTCCAACTCTTCCTGTCGAAGTTCTGCTCGATTCTCCTCTCGACTACTTCAAATCAACCACTTCAATCAAGTGAGTTCATACCCCTACAACCACACTTTAAATGCTTTTGAAACACTTCTAAGGGGGGGGGGGGATACAAGTAAACACACAACTAAAATCCTGTGAAACATCGATCTTTTTATATACTTTTCATACTATTGTTTTAAACTATCTTATGAAGTTATTATCATGCAAAACACCTCACAACACATCTTTACCCTCTTGGGATACAATATGTTTTATAAATAGAAATATGTTTTATTTATACGTTTGCATACTACATCATATCAAGAGTAACCATTTCAAATATAACATGATGCATTTACAAGAAAACTCAACTCATCATCACGTTTTTGTAACACGGTAGAAAACGAAATCATTTCATACGAACGATTTTCATCATATTACTCGTGAACTTGTTGTTAGCAATCATGTGATGGCATATGGCTTTGTTTGTACCAAACGAAAGTCCTCACCTATAACCAGAGTCTCCTGGAGGGAGAGCGTGACAAGTGTGTATAGATCTATACGGGGCTGACAACTCCGCACCCTGACTGTTAGCTACAGTCTGTCATTTGGGGTGACAAACGTCAACATTAGGTACTGCGTCTAGTATGGTTATGAGGAACTCACAACACGCGGAAACAATGACTCATGCACGTAGTAATACTTAACTCAATCATGCTCGAGGGGTAATAACTATATTCTAGGGTATTATCGGCATGATCAAAACTCAGGTTAAAACACTTCCACAACTAGTTTTACTTAACAATAAGACTGCACCTCACTTTTAGGAAAATAAGGGATTTTCCTGGTTCAAATACATTCATTTTGTACAATAACGATTTACAACATCATTCTTTTGAGCATGTCATAGTTTCTTATAGCTTACAGTCTTGGTTATTTGAGACTGCATTTCACTTTTAGGAAAATAAGGGATTTTCCTGGTTCAAATACATATAGTACATACAACAATCTTTCAAACTCATTTCATACATCTAATAGGAAATAAGGGATTTTCTGAAAAACATACAAGCACTTTCGAATGGCATACATTTTCTCAAAACACCACTTATGAACTCACCAACTTAAATGTTGACACTTTTTCTTTGAAATAACTTGTATTCTCAGGAAACCACTAGACCAGGTAGCAACTACTTTTGAAGACTAACGCGCTGGCGTTAGTAACATATTTTGGATCACCATATTGTATTTGATTTCTTTTGCAAACATGTAACATATACAATCATGTAAACTTTTCAAATATATTTATATTATGGTGGTGTGTACTTTCTTTACTATTCAATTGTTATGATATTTGACATGACGTCCTCCGCCCCCGAACGTTTCCGCCGTTCTGGTTTGGGGGTGTGACAGATTGGTATCAGAGCATTGTTTATAGTGAATTAAGTATATCAAAACCATTTTTGGTATACAACTATAAACACAACTGGGCAAAAACACTCTGAGTAAGAGTCATACTTTTAAAAATTAAATTTATTTAGTTTTTGTAAAGTAGGCATGCATTCATTTCATATTAATAACAGGGTCGGTATCATAATTAAAACAATATAGAAGTATTATAAATAAGTTGTGCAGTGTAGGTATGCCTTGGGACATGTAATCGGAACTGGGAAGAATATAGTCTGATCAACTATATTTGTCCAAGAGCCGACTAACGTATGCCAAGGAGTGTCTGCAATGGACAACAAATTTAAAACTTACCAAACTTATAAACTTTAGAATCAAACATAACATTTAGAATACTATAGGAGTATTTTATGCATACGATAGTTTCACTTTGATGTCAACCTTATGTGCCTTAGTTCTAGACAATCCTTATATCCCTATTCTCGTATAAACACAATGGCTGGATTTCCACCTTGCAGGAGACCCCTACTACCCATACCAGTTCCATGTTTTATAAAAGACCCTTTCACTTTAACCATCGAATAACGAAACTCGATCGATTTATCATGACAAACCCGACACTAACCCCAATTCATTTCTAGTTTCAAAACCCCGAGGTACTCATGTGAGGAGTACTATATCTTTACAACCTTCCCGTAGTATCCCCCAACAGATCATTTAGAAATACCACACATACAACAAGTCAAATCCAAGCTCAGAAACTAGGAGTGAATTCAACCATGAACTTCAGAACGTAGCTGCCCTAATGCATCGAGTGAATATTCTAACATTTAGAAGAACATAAGTAAGTAAACCCAAAACCACACGATCCCGATCGGTCAATGTGATAGGCGGAGTAATGAAGGTCCGCTGAAACACACACATTAGGATCTAGATTCATAAAGGAACAAGAGGAACAAATTGACCAGAAGCACTCTCGCCTGCCCGCAAGAATTGGAGTCCCAGTCAAAATGCGAATTTCGGGACGAAATTCTCTCTAACGGGGTGATAATGTAACAACTGCAAAATTCAGGTCAAAATTTAAACTTTTATAAAACCGTAATTGAGTATACTAAGTGGTAAATATCGTAACAAGGTTTTCATACATATAAAGAACACAAAAATCCGAGTTATAACGAGGAAGTTATAACCATTCTAAAATTCCCGACAAAACCGGCAACACCGATTAAACGAAAAAATGCGAATTTTCAATACAATATTTAAAAGCCTTAAGTATCTAAATAAAATTTATAGATAACATCAAACCGTGAGCGTACATAAAAAGAACGTCCAAATCTGACTTCGTATGAGGAAGTTATGATTTTTCCAAGGTTCGGGTATAGCAGTAGACAGCTAAAAACTCGAAATAGAGCTCGAGATACTTTTGACCAAAACAACCTAAATGAGAATCGAAGGTCTCAACATTAGTAGTGCAACGGCGAAAAGTCTGACGAAAACGAACATCGGATGAAGAAGTTATGGAATTTTAACGGACTTTTCGTGTCCCGACCCATTAAAAATAAATAATTAAAAATAAAGTCAAAATTTGCCAATGAAGTCTAAACGAGAGTTGTAGATCATATTTTTAGCTACGCGTGCATATAAAGAACGTCGAAAACGGAGCTCGTATGCGAAAATTATGGATTTTACAAGTTCGGGGTCCAAAATCCGAGGCTGTCAGGCCCCACGACGTGGCACAAGCTTGCCGCGACCCGGCAAGTGACTGAGGGCGTCCAATCAACGGAAGAGGATAGGTTTGACTCCCCACGACGTGGCCATCACTTGCCACGACGTGGCACACCCCAAAAATGCCCCTATAAGTAGATTTCAAGGGCTCCGAGTTCCATTGTTCAGTTCCTTTCTTTCTCGTGCCGAAACTCTGCGTTTAAGCCCCCGAGACCCTCCCAAAGCCCCGGTTTTCACCTTCAAGTCCCGAAGGAAGGTTTTGTGTTCTCGAGATTCCCGAGATTCCCGAGAATCCTGATATTTTCCCGCGTTTCCAACTCTTCCTGTCGAAGTTCTGCTCGATTCTCCTCTCGACTACTTCAAATCAACCACTTCAATCAAGTGAGTTCATACCCCTACAACCACACTTTAAATGCTTTTTAAATGCTTTTGAAACACTTCTAAGGGGGGGGGGGATACAAGTAAACACACAACTAAAATCCTGTGAAACATCGATCTTTTTATATACTTTTCATACTATTGTTTTAAACTATCTTATGAAGTTATTATCATGCAAAACACCTCACAACACATCTTTACCCTCTTGGGATACAATATGTTTTATAAATAGAAATAGGTTTTATTTATACGTTTGCATACTACATCATATCAAGAGTAACCATTTCAAATATAACATGATGCTTTTACAAGAAAACTCAACTCATCATCACGTTTTTGTAACACGGTAGAAAACGAAATCATTTCATACGAACGATTTTCATCATATTACTCGTGAACTTGTTGTTAGCAATCATGTGATGGCATATGGCTTTGTTTGTACCAAACGAAAGTCCTCACCTATAACCAGAGTCTCCTGGAGGGAGAGCGTGACAAGTGTGTATAGATCTATACGGGGCTGACAACTCCGCACCCTGACTGTTAGCTACAGTCCGTCATTTGGGGTGACAAACGTCAACATTAGGTAATGCGTCTAGTATGGTTATGAGGAACTCACAACACGCGGAAACAATGACTCATGCACGTAGTAATACTTAACTCAATCATGCTCGAGGGGTAATAACTATATTCTAGGGTATTATCGGCATGATCAAAACTCAGGTTAAAACACTTCCACAACTAGTTTTACTTAACAATAAGACTGCACCTCACTTTTAGGAAAATAAGGGATTTCCCTGGTTCAAATACATTCATTTTGTACAATAACGATTTACAACATCATTCTTTTGAGCATGTCATAGTTTCTTATAGCTTACAGTCTTGGTTATTTGAGACTGCATTTCACTTTTAGGAAAATAAGGGATTTTCCTGGTTCAAATACATATAGTACATACAACAATCTTTCAAACTCATTTCATACATCTAATAGGAAATAAGGGATTTTCTGAAAAACATACAAGCACTTTCAAATGGCATACATTTTCTCAAAACACCACTTATGAACTCACCAACTTAAATGTTGACACTTTTTCTTTGAAATAACTTGTATTCTCAGGAAACCACTAGACCAGGTAGCAACTACTTTTGAAGACTAACGCGCTGGCGTTAGTAACATATTTTGGATCACCATATTGTATTTGATTTCTTTTGCAAACATGTAACATATACAATCATGTAAACTTTTCAAATATATTTATATTATGGTGGTGTGTACTTTCTTTACTATTCAATTGTTATGATATTTGACATGACGTCCTCCGCCCCCGAACGTTTCCGCCGTTCTGGTTTGGGGGTGTGACAGATTGGTATCAGAGCATTGTTTATAGTGAATTAAGTATATCAAAACCATTTTTGGTATACAACTATAAACACAACTGGGCAAAAACACTCTGAGTAAGAGTCATACTTTTAAAAATTAAATTTATTTAGTTTTTGTAAAGTAGGCATGCATTCATTTCATATTAATAACAGGGTCGGTATCATAATTAAAATAATATAGAAGTATTATAAATAAGTTGTGCAGTGTAGGTATGCCTTGGGACATGTAATCGGAACTGGGAAGAATATAGTCTGATCAACTATATTTGTCCAAGAGCCGACTAACGTATGCCAAGGAGTGTCTGCAATGGACAACAAATTTAAAACTTACCAAACTTATAAACTTTAGAATCAAACATAACATTTAGAATACTATAGGAGTATTTTATGCATACGATAGTTTCACTTTGATGTCAACCTTATGTGCCTTAGTTCTAGACAATCCTTATATCCCTATTCTCGTATAAACACAATGGCTGGATTTCCACCTTGCAGGAGACCCCTACTACCCATACCAGTTCCATGTTTTATAAAAGACCCTTTCACTTTAACCATCGACTAACGAAACTCGATCGATTTATCATGACAAACCCGACACTAACCCCAATTCATTTCTAGTTTCAAAACTCCGAGGTACTCATGTGAGGAGTACTATATCTTTACAACCTTCCCGTAGTATCCCCCAACAGATCATTTAGAAATACCACACATACAACTAGTCAAATCCAAGCTCAGAAACTAGGAGTGAATTCAACCATGAACTTCAGAACGTAGCTGCCCTAATGCATCGAGTGAATATTCTAACATTTAGAAGAACATAAGTAAGTAAACCCAAAACCACACGATCTCGATCGGTCAAAGTGATAGGCGGAGTAATGTAGGTCCGCTGAAACACGCACATTAGGATCTAGATTCATAAAGGAACAAGAGGAACAAATTGACCAGAAGCACTCTCGCCTGCCCGCAAGAATTGGAGTCCCAATCAAAATGCGAATTTCGGGACGAAATTCTCTCTAACGGGGTGATAATGTAACAACTGCAAAATTCAGGTCAAAATTTAAACTTTTATAAAACCATAATTGAGTATACTAAGTGGTAAATATCGTAACAAGGTTTTCATACATATAAAGAACACAAAAATCCGAGTTATAACGAGGAAGTTATAACCATTCTAAAATTCCCGACAAAACCGGCAACACCGATTAAACGAAAAAATGCGAATTTTCAATACAATATTTAAAAGCCTTAAGTATCTAAATAAAAGTTATAGATAACATCAAACCGTGAGCGTACATAAAAATAACGTCCAAATCTGACTTCGTATGAGGATGTTATGATTTTTCCAAGGTTCGGGTATAGCAGTAGACAGCTAAAAACTCGAAATAGAGCTCGAGATACTTTTGACCAAAACAACCTAAATGAGAATCGAAGGTCTCAACATTAGTAGTGCAACGGCGAAAAGTCTGACGAAAACAAACATCGGATGAAGAAGTTATGGAATTTTAGCGGACTTTTCGTGTCCCGACCCATTAAAAATAAATAATTAAAAATAAATTCAAAATTTGCCAATGAAGTCTAAACGAGAGTTGTAGATCATATTTTTAGCTATGCGTGCATATAAAGAACGTCGAAAACGGAGCTCGTATGCGAAAATTATGGATTTTACAAGTTCGGGGTCCAAAATCCGAGGCTGTCAGGCCCCACGACGTGGCACAAGCTTGCCGCGACCCGGCAAGTGACTGAGGGCGTCCAATCAACGGAAGAGGATAGGTTTGACTCCCCACGACGTGGCCATCACTTGCCACGACGTGGCACACCCCAAAAATGCCCCTATAAGTAGATTTCAAGGGCTCCGAGTTCCATTGTTCAGTTCCTTTCTTTCTCGTGCCGAAACTCTGCGTTTAAGCCCCCGAGACCCTCCCAAAGCCCCGGTTTTCACCTTCAAGTCCCGAAGGAAGGTTTTGTGTTCTCGAGATTCCCGAGATTCCCGAGAATCCTGATATTTTCCCGCGTTTCCAACTCTTCCTGTCGAAGTTCTGCTCGATTCTCCTCTCGACTACTTCAAATCAACCACTTCAATCAAGTGAGTTCATACCCCTACAACCACACTTTAAATGCTTTTTAAATGCTTTTGAAACACTTCTAAGGGGGGGGGGGGGGGGATACAAGTAAACACACAACTAAAATCCTGTGAAACATCGATCTTTTTATATACTTTTCATACTATTGTTTTAAACTATCTTATGAAGTTATTATCATGCAAAACACCTCACAACACATCTTTACCCTCTTGGGATACAATATGTTTTATAAATAGAAATAGGTTTTATTTATACGTTTGCATACTACATCATATCAAGAGTAACCATTTCAAATATAACATGATGCTTTTACAAGAAAACTCAACTCATCATCACGTTTTTGTAACACGGTAGAAAACGAAATCATTTCATACGAACGATTTTCATCATATTACTCGTGAACTTGTTGTTAGCAATCATGTGATGGCATATGGCTTTGTTTGTACCAAACGAAAGTCCTCACCTATAACCAGAGTCTCCTGGAGGGAGAGCGTGACAAGTGTGTATAGATCTATACGGGGCTGACAACTCCGCACCCTGACTGTTAGCTACAGTCCGTCATTTGGGGTGACAAACGTCAACATTAGGTAATGCGTCTAGTATGGTTATGAGGAACTCACAACACGCGGAAACAATGACTCATGCACGTAGTAATACTTAACTCAATCATGCTCGAGGGGTAATAACTATATTCTAGGGTATTATCGGCATGATCAAAACTCAGGTTAAAACACTTCCACAACTAGTTTTACTTAACAATAAGACTGCACCTCACTTTTAGGAAAATAAGGGATTTTCCTGGTTCAAATACATTCATTTTGTACAATAACGATTTACAACATCATTCTTTTGAGCATGTCATAGTTTCTTATAGCTTACAGTCTTGGTTATTTGAGACTGCATTTCACTTTTAGGAAAATAAGGGATTTTCCTGGTTCAAATACATATAGTACATACAACAATCTTTCAAACTCATTTCATACATCTAATAGGAAATAAGGGATTTTCTGAAAAACATACAAGCACTTTCGAATGGCATACATTTTCTCAAAACACCACTTATGAACTCACCAACTTAAATGTTGACACTTTTTCTTTGAAATAACTTGTATTCTCAGGAAACCACTAGACCAGGTAGCAACTACTTTTGAAGACTAACGCGCTGGCGTTAGTAACATATTTTGGATCACCATATTGTATTTGATTTCTTTTGCAAACATGTAACATATACAATCATGTAAACTTTTCAAATATATTTATATTATGGTGGTGGGTACTTTCTTTACTATTCAATTGTTATGATATTTGACATGACGTCCTCCGCCCCCGAACGTTTCCGCCGTTCTGGTTTGGGGGTGTGACAGATTGGTATCAGAGCATTGTTTATAGTGAATTAAGTATATCAAAACCATTTTTGGTATACAACTATAAACACAACTGGGCAAAAACACTCTGAGTAAGAGTCATACTTTTAAAAATTAAATTTATTTAGTTTTTGTAAAGTAGGCATGCATTCATTTCATATTAATAACAGGGTCGGTATCATAATTAAAACAATATAGAAGTATTATAAATAAGTTGTGCAGTGTAGGTATGCCTTGGGACATGTAATCGGAACTGGGAAGAATATAGTCTGATCAACTATATTTGTCCAAGAGCCGACTAACGTATGCCAAGGAGTGTCTGCAATGGACAACAAATTTAAAACTTACCAAACTTATAAACTTTAGAATCAAACATAACATTTAGAATACTATAGGAGTATTTTATGCATACGATAGTTTCACTTTGATGTCAACCTTATGTGCCTTAGTTCTAGACAATCCTTATATCCCTATTCTCGTATAAACACAATGGCTGGATTTCCACCTTGCAGGAGACCCCTACTACCCATACCAGTTCCATGTTTTATAAAAGACCCTTTCACTTTAACCATCGACTAACGAAACTCGATCGATTTATCATGACAAACCCGACACTAACCCCAATTCATTTCTAGTTTCAAAACTCCGAGGTACTCATGTGAGGAGTACTATATCTTTACAACCTTCCCGTAGTATCCCCCAACAGATCATTTAGAAATACCACACATACAACTAGTCAAATCCAAGCTCAGAAACTAGGAGTGAATTCAACCATGAACTTCAGAACGTAGCTGCCCTAATGCATCGAGTGAATATTCTAACATTTAGAAGAACATAAGTAAGTAAACCCAAAACCACACGATCTCGATCGGTCAAAGTGATAGGCGGAGTAATGTAGGTCCGCTGAAACACGCACATTAGGATCTAGATTCATAAAGGAACAAGAGGAACAAATTGACCAGAAGCACTCTCGCCTGCCCGCAAGAATTGGAGTCCCAGTCAAAATGCGAATTTCGGGACGAAATTCTCTCTAACGGGGTGATAATGTAACAACTGCAAAATTCAGGTCAAAATTTAAACTTTTATAAAACCATAATTGAGTATACTAAGTGGTAAATATCGTAACAAGGTTTTCATACATATAAAGAACACAAAAATCCGAGTTATAACGAGGAAGTTATAACCATTCTAAAATTCCCGACAAAACCGGCAACACCGATTAAACGAAAAAATGCGAATTTTCAATACAATATTTAAAAGCCTTAAGTATCCAAATAAAAGTTATAGATAACATCAAACCGTGAGCGTACATAAAAAGAACGTCCAAATCTGACTTCGTATGAGGATGTTATGATTTTTCCAAGGTTCGGGTATAGCAGTAGACAACTAAAAACTCGAAATAGAGCTCGAGATACTTTTGACCAAAACAACCTAAATGAGAATCGAAGGTCTCAACATTAGTAGTGCAACGGCGAAAAGTCTGACGAAAACAAACATCGGATGAAGAAGTTATGGAATTTTAGCGGACTTTTCGTGTCCCGACCCATTAAAAATAAATAATTAAAAATAAATTCAAAATTTGCCAATGAAGTCTAAACGAGAGTTGTAGATCATATTTTTAGCTATGCGTGCATATAAAGAACGTCGAAAACGGAGCTCGTATGCGAAAATTATGGATTTTACAAGTTCGGGGTCCAAAATCCGAGGCTGTCAGGCCCCACGACGTGGCACAAGCTTGCCGCGACCCGGCAAGTGACTGAGGGCGTCCAATCAACGGAAGAGGATAGGTTTGACTCCCCACGACGTGGCCATCACTTGCCACGACGTGGCACACCCCAAAAATGCCCCTATAAGTAGATTTCAAGGGCTCCGAGTTCCATTGTTCAGTTCCTTTCTTTCTCGTGCCGAAACTCTACGTTTAAGCCCCCGAGACCCTCCCAAAGCCTCGGTTTTCACCTTCAAGTCCCGAAGGAAGGTTTTGTGTTCTCGAGATTCCCGAGATTCCCGAGAATCCCGATATTTTCCCGCGTTTCCAACTCTTCCTGTCGAAGTTCTGCTCGATTCTCCTCTCGACTACTTCAAATCAACCACTTCAATCAAGTGAGTTCATACCCCTACAACCACACTTTAAATGCTTTTTAAATGCTTTTGAAACACTTTTAAGGGGGGGGGTGGATACAAGTAAACACACAACTAAAATCGTGTGAAACATCGATCTTTTTATATATACTTTTCATACTGTTGTTTTAAACTATCTTATGAAGTTATTATCATGCAAAACACCTCACAACACATCTTTACCCTCTTGGGATACAATATGTTTTATAAATAGAAATAGGTTTTATTTATACGTTTGCATACTACATCATATCAAGAGTAACCATTTCAAATATAACATGATGCTTTTACAAGAAAACTCAACTCATCATCACGTTTTTGTAACACGGTAGAAAACGAAATCATTTCATACGAACGATTTTCATCATATTACTCGTGAACTTGTTGTTAGCAATCATGTGATGGCATATGGCTTTGTTTGTACCAAACGAAAGTCCTCACCTATAACCAGAGTCTCCTGGAGGGAGAGCGTGACAAGTGTGTATAGATCTATACGGGGCTGACAACTCCGCACCCTGACTGTTAGCTACAGTCCGTCATTTGGGGTGACAAACGTCAACATTAGGTACTGCGTCTAGTATGGTTATGAGGAACTCACAACACGCGGAAACAATGACTCATGCACGTAGTAATACTTAACTCAATCATGCTCGAGGGGTAATAACTATATTCTAGGGTATTATCGGCATGATCAAAACTCAGGTTAAAACACTTCCACAACTAGTTTTACTTAACAATAAGACTGCACCTCACTTTTAGGAAAATAAGGGATTTTCCTGGTTCAAATACATTCATTTTGTACAATAACAATTTACAACATCATTCTTTTGAGCATGTCATAGTTTCTTATAGCTTACAGTCTTGGTCATTTGAGACTGCATTTCACTTTTAGGAAAATAAGGGATTTTCCTGGTTCAAATACATATAGTACATACAACAATCTTTCAAACTCATTTCATACATCTAATAGGAAATAAGGGATTTTCTGAAAAACATACAAGCACTTTCGAATGGCATACATTTTCTCAAAACACCACTTATGAACTCACCAACTTAAATGTTGACACTTTTTCTTTGAAATAACTTGTATTCTCAGGAAACCGCTAGACCAGGTAGCAACTACTTTTGAAGACTAACGCGCTGGCGTTAGTAACATATTTTGGATCACCATATTGTATTTGATTTCTTTTGCAAACATGTAACATATACAATCATGTAAACTTTTCAAATATATTTATATTATGGTGGTGTGTACTTTCTTTACTATTCAATTGTTATGATATTTGACATGACGTCCTCCGCCCCCGAACGTTTCCGCCGTTCTGGTTTGGGGGTGTGACATTAATGCTTTTTATAATGGGGTAATTTATTTTAAAGCATTACCTTATAATGGTGTATATAAAACTTTGATGGTTGTAGACAACTTAGGAAATAATGTGTTGCATATTGGTTTTTCCAATGGTTTGGATAAGGCATCCTTATGGCATTGTCATCTTGTACATGTCAACAAGATGTGCATGGCCCAACTCCAAAAGGATGGAGTATTTGAGTCATTCGAATTAAAGTCGGATGACACTTGCGAATCTTGTTTTATTGCAAAGATGATCAAGTCACCCTTCATTGGTACTTGTGAAAGGGGTGAGGGTTTGTTGGGTCTTATACACACCGATGTGTGTGGACCCTTCAAATCCGCCACAAGGGATGCTAACCGCTTCTATGTGACTTTTACTAATGATTATAGCAGATATGGCTATATGTGATTAATCAAGCGTATGTCGAAAACCTTTGAAAATTTCAAATTGTTTAAACAGAGATGCTTCGATCCGATCGAGGTGGTGAGTTACTTAGTATCGAGTTCCTAGACTATCTTAAGGAATGTGGAATTGTTTCACAATTGAAGCCACCTAGGATGCCGCAGCTTAATGGTGTGGCTGAGAGGTGAAATCAAACCTTTTTAGACATTGCTCATTCCATAACGAGTCTAACTTCATTAACTATCTCATTATGGGGGTATGCCTTAGACATTTCCGCCAATATCCTTAATCTAGTCCCAACCAAAAATGTTTCCAAAACACCTCACCAGATGTGGACAGCGAAGGTTCTCTAATTAGCACACATCAAGGTTTGGGGTTGCGAGGCTTTCGTGAGGTATGAGACTCATGATAAGCTCAAACCTTGTAGTGAATGTTGTATTTTCATCGGCTACCCACAGAAGTCTTTTGGATATCTCTTCTACAGATCGAGTACCAATGTTTTCTTCGTTGCGAGGAGAGGGGTTTTGAGAGAGAGAGAGAGAGACAGAGAGAGAGAGAGAGAGAGAAGGAGGGAGGGAGAACTCATATGCCAAGAGGACAGTGGGAGGCAAATTGACCTTGAAGGGCTTCAAGAGTTAAGTAATGAAGGAACCTCAAACAGTAGCTCTCAACCTGAGGAGGAAACTCCTATGGAACCAGTTGATGAGTCCGTACCTCTGAGGCGTTCCAGTAGAGTTAGTGTTCCACCTGTGTTATATGGTTTCCATATTACTACAGATGGTGATACATTTATTAGTGATATCATACTGGTAAATTTGGATGAACCTAACAACTACAAGGAAGCCATGGCAGGCTCCGAGTCTGCTAAATGGAAAGAGGCGATAGACAAAGATATTCTATCCATGTATGACAATCTAGTTTGGAACTTTGTTGAAAATGTACCAAGTCGTAAGATAATTGGGTGCAAATGGATCTTCAAGAAGAAGACCGACATGGATGGGAAAGTACACACATATAAGGTGCGATTGGTTGCAAAGGGTTTTACTCAAACTCCTGGAGTTGACTATGACGAGACCTTCTCACCAGTAGCAAAGATTAAATCTATAAGGGTTATGTTAGCCATAGTTGCATTTCATGATTATGAAATATGGAAAATGGATGTCAAAACCACATTCCTTAATGGGAAGTTGGCTGAAGATGGTTACATGAGTCAGCCATAGGGTTTTGTCAGTGCAAAGTACCATAATAGAGTGTGTAAGCTTGAGAAATCCATTTATGGATTGAAACAAGCATCTCGCAGATGGAATCTTTGTTTCGATGAGAAAGTCAAAGAGTTTGGATTTTCGAGAAGTGAGGATGAGTCCTCTGTATATGTCAAAGCTAGTGGGAGTATAGTTAGCTTTCTGGTGTTGTATGTGGATGACATACTACTCATAGGAAATGACATACCAACCTTGTAGGAGTTTAAGTCCTGGCTTGGGAAGTATTTCGCTATGAAGGACCTTAGGGAAGCTACCTATGTTCTAGGGATAAGGGAATTGAGAAACAGGATTGAAAGACTAATTGGACTTAGTTAAAGTACCTACTTGGATAAATGTTGAAACGTTTCAGCATGGAGAACTCCAAGAAAGGTGGCTAACCTATCCAAAGAAATACCAAACTGAGTAAGACTCAGAGTCCTAGTACAGAGGCTGAGACAGTAGAGATGAGTCGAGTACCATATGCTTCCGTAGTTTGCTTGATCATGTATGCTATGACTTGTACTCACCATGATGTGGCCTTTGTTTTGAGCATGGTCAATATATATCAATGGAATCCTTGTAAAGCTCACTAGACTGTGGTAAAGAACATTCTTAAGTACATGCGGAAGACTAAGGACTGGGTCCTTACCCTCGATGGGAGTGATGACTTAAGAGTGACAAGGTATAGTGATGCCAACTTTCAGATGGATAGAGATAATTTTCGCTCTCAGTCGAGCTAGGTATTTACCCTGAATGGAGGAGCAATCACATGGAAAAGTTCCAAATAGGAGATTGTAGATGATTCTGTAGCACCCATAAAATCATGCCAAAATTGAACTTTTAAAAACATTTCAAAACCATTAAATCATTACAAAATTGTTTTCAAAATGTATAATATCAAAGTTTTTCCCAGAAACATAAACAAAACATGAGGAGTTGTACGATCACGCATTTGCCTTGCCACGGTCCCAGATGTACCTGAAACAATAAACCGAAAACTATAAGCCCGAAAGCTTAGTAAGTTTCCCCCAAAGTACCGATACAATACACATAACATATATATAAATAAAAACATGTACTGGTCCATAGCTTTACAGACTTGATTACCCCTTGGCCCACAATGTGAGTTTGGATTGCCTTCCAGGCCAACAGATCACATCAAGATTGCCATCGAGCCCACAGTATGTTTCTCACTCATCTCGTATCTGGAATGCTCCTGGGTTTGTTGGTTGCTGCACGGAGCAGCATCAACTCAACCCATCCCACATAATATGTCGACATATTACACAACTCATGCACATACAGATAATCACATAATAATACAGGTAGTCCTACAGATCTACCTCGCTGGCAAAGCAACAAATATGCAACACTAACTCATACTCATCATACTACAAACTATTAGGATATCATATCCAATGGGCTGGCCTTGGTGCCTTAGACGCCTTAGTATAGTGAGGTAACTCACCTCTCAACTGTCCACTCGAAATGATAAGCTCAAACTCTCAGATCACCGCCACAAACTCCACCACCAATATTCACCATAGAACTATATTCATAAGTTTCCAATTTTCAAAAAATGCCCATAAAGTCGACTAGTCAAACCTTGTAAAAGTGAAAGTCAACGGTCAAGGTCAACAGACCATCTTGACCCGACTCGTCGAGTGTAGTTAACTGACTCGTCGAGTCATTCTAGAACTCGAGTAGTCATGAAATGCCCACTTAAATCTTTTAGTTTCCCTGTAACTCGTCGAGTTCATGCATGCCAAAAGTCGTTAAAACCCTATCCGACTCGTCGAGTCACTGTAATGACTCGCCAAGTCCACGACAATCTTCATCGGACTCGCCGGGTTGGCCATGCAACTCGCCGAGTCCCTTCAGACCTTTCTTCATTCAGATGCTTTGTGAGCCATTCCAAGGCTCCATATTGCAGATCCAGCTTCCCAAGGCATGTTTATCACGTAAAGTTGCAAACTTTACGTGCTTGTAAAGCTCCAAAGACTTAGAATGCCAAATCCAATCTTGAAATGGGGTTTAACTCATAAGGAAGGGTTCATTCTTGCTAAACCTAAAACTTTATGGCCTTAAAGACCAAGGTGAGCTCACATCAGATGTTGCAACTTCAATTCCTAGCTCATAATCAAGAAAGGCTACCTAACATGCTAAAGAAAGCCCTAATCTTCAACAAAATCAGATCTAGAAGGAAAGAAGGTCAAGGTAACGACTTAATTGTTGGGTTATGAGCATTCTAACACTCCTAAGTGTACATGCAACCCTAAATACCTTGGATCTATGTTTTCTCTATTATACATGCAAATAAGAACTTCCAAGGTATTATCCTAATCTAGCATACAAAACAATGAGTGTAACAAGATAGAATACATACCTCTTTGATGTAGAAAGTCTTCATGAAGCTTGAGTGCCTAGTGCCCCAAGTGTGACACCTCAAATGGTTCACACAACACCAAATACACATGGAATGACTTGAGAGAAATCTACACTTCATGAAATCGGCTAGCCCTCTCTAGAATAATACTAGTACCGATTTTGCCAAGAATAATATCTTTATATAGTGTTACAATTAGGGCAAACCCTAATTGTCATGACTTTCCATTTCCTTGGATCCATGGGTTCAAATACACCATGGAGCATCCATGGAGCATCATATGGGTTTTGGCCCAACTAGATAATCCATGGAGCATTAGCCCACTATACAAGTATGGATGATTTACACAATCAACCCATATATTTAATTAGTCTTCTTTTGATCACTTAATTAATCCTAGATTAATTCTCGATCAATACTAATTAAATAATCTTATTATTCTTATTATTAATATACTAGAACTTATAATATATTAATAATCATAAGTGTCTTATTTCTCTCTTTTATTCTATCCAAGTGCATGATGCCATGCAACCCAAATGGACCATGCCGGGTCGGGTCAAGTCTTACCAATTATAGTTATGGACTTAGACATTAATCCAACAGTCTCCCACTTGGATAAGTCTAAAACTATTGTTGCGTATGACTTCAAGAACCAACTGGCAATCGTAGCTCTCAAAAGCTTCTGTCGAACTCTGACCTTGTAGATGAACTCTGACCTTTGTTAATGACTTGTCCATTAGATAAGGGATCATATATTCCTCCATTCTAGATATCATATGGACTGAGACATGGATTATAATCATTCTCTCTATCCATTTGTTGTTTCCCGATTTTCGATTTATGACGACTGACTAATTGAACAAATCAAATCAGTCCTGGCCCGGCCGAGCACTTCCATTTGTCATCATCAAATCATCGAGGGGCCCACAGATATCGCTTTTATCCCGAAGGTAAAAGGAATGGATAAACTTCGACTCATATGGCTTGTTCTACTACTTGTTGAATCATACACAAAGGCACGTTTTATAGCACCGAGTTATCAAATGCATTTTCGTGCAATCAATGTACTATCAACTCATAGTAACAACTCATATCTCTAGGTTTGAAGAATATAAGATATTATCGTCTCATGATCACTCGTGATAAAATCCATGAAGTGATTCCAATGAGCGCGGGTTGAATCCAATACTCAGAACTTATGAGCACTCATGATTGTTGTAGCCTTGTCCAACACCTTAGACCTCTACAACCCATCATGATAGTCTTAATTCATATCTACTTCCAACATATGACCGACTGTGGATGGTTTGAATAACTTAGTCATTCCGGAAGAATAACCCAGTTTATTCGGGAAGTCAAAACATGCAAAAATGAAACACAATAATAATTGAATCCAATATGGTATCAAACCCTATGAACATAAATAAAGCACCTTTTATTTATGTGACAACCCATTATTTCAACTCTTTGTAATGACCAAAATGGGTCAAGTATTGTAACCACTTCTGAGTAATAAAATTTACTTTCATAATAAAATGTACAAATAGTTCTATTTAATTTTCTTCTATGTTTAAATGTCTTTGAACCATGATCGTACGTGAAAAGAACGCCCAAATCCGACTTCATATAGCGAAGTTATGATTTTTCCAAGTTCGGCTTAGCAGCAGACAGCTAAAAACTCGAATCGGAGATCGAGCGACTTTTGGCCGGAATGACCAACACGAGAATCGAAGGTCTCGACAATGGTATTCCAGCGGTAAAAAGTCTGGCAAAAACCGACATCAGATAAAGAAGTTATGAATTTTCAAAGAAATTCCTTAAACACGATGGGTTTATAATAAATAATAAAAAAATAATTTCGGAATTTGCCGACGGAGTCTAAACGAAAGTTGTAGAGCGTAGTCTCACCTACGCGTGGATATAAAGACCATCGAAAACGGAGTTCGTATGAAGAAGATATGAATTTTTGAAGTTTATTAAATAAATTAATTATTTATTTAAATCAAAATTCGGACATTATCCGAAGGGGAGTCAGCATCCTCATCCGAGGTACGCGTTGCGTACCCCTGTACGCCCTGCGTAACTGAGGGGATTGGCCTCTGATCGTCCACGTCACCCTATCCGAGGAATCCGACCCGTCCGACCCATCCGAAGCTCCGACCCGTCCGACCTGCTGTCCCGTCCGACCCGCATACCCAGCAACCCGTCCCATCCGAAGCCGAGGCAGTCGAGGTTTCGGTCATGCATGGCGTACGCGTACGCGCTGCGCACGAGCGTACGCCCTGCATACCGAGGCAGACCAGCCTTACTATAAATAGGATGCGAGGGCTTCCTAGAAAAGGGCTCATTTCTCTCCTCTCTCTCGCAATCTTGCCTCGTTTTCCGTGCCCGTTCAAACCCGAAGCTCTGGTCTTTTTGGCTCAAGTCCCGAGGGTCGATTTTACTCCCGAGATTCCCGAGAATCCCGAGGAAAATCCGTTTCCCGAGACGAAACTCTGTCCGGTTTTCCATCTCGCTATCTTCAAACTTTCAAGTGAGTTTCATACCCCTTAATCAACCTTTTTAAATATTCTAAATGCTTTTATATGCTTTCAAGGGGGGGATTACAAGTAAAACACACGAGTATTATCGTGTGTTACATAAAGAAACTCTTTTATATGCTTTTATATATCCAAATCACATGCGATTTACAAACCTTATAAGGAACTTTTATATATATATAATATGTTAAAATAGCATTCTATCTTTTGAAATATACATTGTTGAAATGCATGTATAAACTAAACTTTTCTTAGATTATTCTTGTCTATCTTAGACTCTACACCAAAAATCTATGCTTTCATAAACAAGTGATTTCTTTTCTAGGTATTTCTAAACAAACAAGGCACACTTTTAGAAAACTATAATAGGTATAGTTTTACGAACAAATTTCTAACTCTTATGTACTAGAAACATGAATTTCAAGAAGTTTACTTTCGTATACAAGAACAAACGTAACATTTTAACAAGTAGATCTGTTTTTATACCACGGTTTTGTGAGACACTAACTTCATGTACGTTCGAGTACACATTTCAAGTCCTGTATTATATAACAGAATCCCTTGGAGGGGGAGCATGGTGTTCGTGTATAGATCTATACGGGCTTGACAACCCGCGCCCTGACTGTTAGCTGCAGTCCATCGTTTGGGGTGACAAACGTCATAACATTCCAACGCCTGAAGAACGTTGTGTATAGGCATTCCGAGTCAATAGTATGGTTATAAAACTCACAAGGGGTATTAAAAATGCATTGATTTACAAGGTTTTCAAACTCATTGGTTATTTTACATTTACATACATTTTGGAAACAAACATTGGTCTTGAGTGAAGGCTACTTTTATACTAGTAGAAAATATAGGATTTTCTAAACACAAACAAACAAAGATAAAACATTTCATTTCATTCAAACATTGTCACTTAAATACTTATGAAATTCACTAGCCTAAATGCTGATCTACTCTTTCAAAATTTCTTGTATGTCCCAGGAAATCAGTAATTTCAGGTATTCATTACGCTTTTGATGAAGGGATGCTGCGGCGCCAGTTTAATCTCGTATTTTTGACATCATATTGTAATTGAGTTTTGAACATGTAACTTTGACAAATGTAAACTTTCAATTATATATATGATGGTTGTGTTGCTTTCTTTACTATTAATTCATTTGTTACGTTACCATATGAAGTCATTCGCCCCCGAACGTTTCCGCTGTTCAGGTTTGGGGGGGTGACAGATTGGTATCAGAGCAATGTTTATAGTGAACTAAGTATATCGAACCACATAAGATATACAAACTATAAATGCTTAATGGACTAATACTCTCTGACAAAACAAATTTTCTTTTTACGCTTAAGCAGCATTTCGTTCAACTTAAATTGATAGTTCATTTAAGTACAATTACATGCATACAACAAATTATTTTCATGATATCTAACTATACAACAAGTATTTAGACAAGTTGACACAACGATTAAGACTCGATATATGTAATCTGATTTGGGACAAATATAGCGTGATCAACTATATTTGCCCGAGATTGGACCAACGTATATCGAGGAACGATCGTAGTAAGCAACAAGTCAAACCTTACCAAACCATTACAAGAATCAAACACAAGAATTTAAATACTATAGGAGTATTTGCTATCTAAACTAGTTTAAATTACATGTTTTACATGTTCCGACTTTATTCAATTCTTATAACCCTATTTCTCGTACAGTCAAATGGCTGGATTTCACCACCCTGGCGACCCCTACTTTCCCAACCAAGGCAACGGAGGATGGATCGAAGATGATCCCGAAGAGGACGAGGAACCCATAGAAGTGGGTGATGACTCCGGTACTGACTCAGAGCCGGAAGTTATCGATCCACCACCCGTTCAACCTCCCGTCTTCGTAAGGAACTTTCAAGGACCGACTCCCGTCTGGGGAAGTCACCTCCACCATTGGAGCCAACAGCAAAACCTACGCCCTCCCTACGGCATGTGCCGGGACTTCTATGATGTCCGTGGCGGAGGTTCGGCTGATCGAGCACTCCCGGTAATGGTGGGTAAGTTAGCCAATCAGTCCTATCAGTCTGGAGTTCAAGCTAGTCGACTCCGGGATATCAACATGGAAGTGCAGGTTCACACTTCTGACATCCGTAGGCTGGACAAGATGCAAGACAACACTCAATTCCAAACCGAAGCATTTCAAGCGCAAATGATTGCAGCCATCGCTGAACTGAGGGAACAACAAGCCGCTTTTGATAGGCGTCTAATGGAGTCAAAGCAATCAGATGCGGATTCAAACTCCAAGCGCAACCTACGTCGCAAGTAGTGCTTGTCAAGGACTCAAATTTTGTTATAGCTTAGGACCTCGGCTAAAAGTCTTTAAATTTCTCGAACTTTGTAAACGGAGACCCTTATAGGAGTCAAATTTTCATGATCGTTGTAACAACTTTTATATTAATATAAGTGGCACTATTACTACTATGTTAAGTATTTCGTTCGAACCTTGAATGGTCTTTGAGAAACCAAATACTTGCTTCATACCTTCAGTCTCACAAATAACTTTCATTCTTCTATTTTAAGACTCATACTATCATCTGTTGTTGAACTATAGCGATTTAGTTCATGAGACACATACATATTCCATTCTATGAAATTCTTATCCTTGCCTTTTCAACCTATAGTTGAAGGATGCCTCCGCGTAGGAATCCAAGACGAAACAACGGTGAGGAAGCACCTGTACCACCACCTCCACCACCTCAATTTGATGCTGTTATGTTTCAAGCAGCAGTCACCGCAGCGGTGGCCGCTGCCATGTCACAGATCAATAACTCGAATACTAATGGCTCGGGATCTGGCACACACCTATCCAACCATGGCGAGAGTCATGGACCACCTCGAGAATGCACCTATAAGGACTTCACTAATGCCAAGCCTCGGATATTTTATGGAACTGGTGGTGTGATGGCCCTGAGGCAGTGGATTGAAAGGACGGAGGCAGTCTTTGAAATCTGCTCTTGTCCCGAGCACAGCAAAGTCAAATTTGCAACTTTCACCTTTATTGATAAAGCTTTGACCTGGTGGAATGGCCACGTTAAAGTACTTACCCTCATCGTGGCAAACTCCATAAGCTGGGAGAGCCTGAAAGCCATGATGATGAGAGAATACTGCCCACGAGGAGAGATTCAAAAGCTTGAGCACGAGCTATGGACTCTCGGAATGGTTGGTACCGACATCGCTACTTATACCAACAGATTCTACGAGCTGGCAATCCTTTGTCCAGATATGATTGCTCCCGAGAGTAAGAAAATAGAAAGGTACATCTGGGGACTAACACCCCAAATGCGATCAAGCGTGTTAGCTTCTAAACCTGACACCTTTGAAAGTGCGAAGGAACTGGCACAATCTCTGATTGACTACGGAGGTCATCAGAACTCAACCACTTTTGCACCAGCACCACAGAAAGGAAACAACAACAACAACAACAACAACAACAACAATGGCAGAAAGAGAGTGTGGAATAGGGGGAAGGGTGGGTCTTCCCAAGAATCCGCAAAGAAACAACTAGTTTTAGTGAATGCTGCCACTGTACCTGCTATAGCCCCTACAAATACCTACCCAACAAAGCCTTATATAGGTAACCTCCCAAAATGCACCAAATGCAATTACCACCACCATGGACCTTGTCGAGAAATGCAGTGCGCCAATTGCAACAGGAAAGGACACACAGCCCGTTTCTGCAAGGAACCCGCGAAGCCGATCACTCAAGTTCCCGGTGCGGGTGTAGGGCAGGCTTGCTACGGTTGTGGCGAGGTGGGCCACTACAAGAGGAACTGTCCTAAGGCAGCAGGCACAGGAGGTGTGGGACGAGTGTTGACAATAGGCCACGACGAAGCTGTAGCTGACCCAACTATAGTTGCTGGTACGTTCCTTCTCGATAATTCATACGCATGCATATTATTCGATAGTGGAGCGGAGAGAAGCTTCGTGAGTCAAAACTTTATTCATTTACTTAAACCTAAACCTAGCAAGTTAGAAAAATCATTCACTGTAGAGATGGCCAATGGAAAAACCGAAAACACTAATTGCATATACATGGGCTGTACATTAACATTAGACGGCCATTCTTTCCCAATAAATCTCATGCCAGTTCAAATTAAAAGTTTCGACGTCATTGTCGGCATGGATTGGTTGAGTCTTCTTCGCGCCGACATCATGTGCTTTGAGAAAGCAGTCCGTCTCAATCTCCCTAACAACGAAACCTTAGTTATCTACGGCGACAAATCTAGTACAAACCTTCGCATCATTTCGTGCATCCAAGCTCGAAAGTGCTTGCGGGAGGATTGTCGAGCATTCCTAGCGCACATCGTTGATACAAGTCAAGAACCAAAGGACATCAAGAGCATCTCGGTAGTACACGACTTTCCCGATATCTTTCCAGAAGAACTACCAGGATTACCACCGCAACGCCAAGTCGAGTTCAGAATCGACTTAGTTCCAGGAGCTACCCCAGTAGCAAAGTCGCCTTACCGTCTCGCACCAGTAGAGATGCAGGAACTTTCCAGTCAACTTAATGAACTCCTTCAAAAAGGATTTATAAGACCAAGTTTCTCACCTTGGGGAGCACCGGTCTTGTTTGTGAAGAAGAAAGACGGATCGTTCCATATGTGCATCGACTACAGAGAACTGAACAAACTTACTGTCAAGAACCGCTATCCTCTACCGCGTATCGATGACCTATTCGATCAACTTCAAGGGGCGAACTACTTCTCCAAAATAGACTTACGATCCATATATCACCAACTACGAGTTCTAGAGGGGGACATTCCAAAGACAGCTTTCCGAACTCGTTATGGACACTACGAATTTGTAGTGATGTCGTTCGGATTTAACCAATGCACCAGCTGTATTTATGGACCTAATGAATAGGGTATGCCGCCCTTACTTGGATCAGTTCGTCATCGTCTTTATCGATGATATACTTATCTACTCTCGAAGTGAGGAAGAGCATAGTCAGCACCTACGAAAAGTCCTAGAAACACTGCGAACGGAGAAACTCTATGCGAAGTTCTCTAAATGCGAATTTTGGATTCGAAGAGTCGAATTTTTAGGTCACGTTGTTAGCGAGGAAGGTATACACGTGGACCCCTCCAAAATTAAGGCTATTGAGAACTGGTCGGCACCGAAGACACCTACAGAAATTCGTCAATTTCTAGGTCTAGCTAGCTACTATCGCAGATTCATAAAGAACTTTTCGAGCATTGCGAAACCCCTTACTACATTAACCCAGAAAGGTGTGGCCTTTGACTGGGAAGCGAAACAAGAGAAGGCATTCCAGACACTAAAGCAGGCCTTGTGCACCGCACCGATACTATCCCTCCCCGAAGGGATAGAAGACTTCGTAGTGTATTGCGATGCGTCAAATCAAGGACTTGGTTGTGTTCTTATGCAGAGAGGGAAGGTTATCGCTTATGCCTCCCGACAGCTTAAGACACACGAAGTGAACTATACGACACACGATCTCGAGTTAGGAGCAGTGGTATTTGCTCTGAAGATCTGGAGGCACTACTTATACGGAACAAAGAGTACTATTTTCACCGATCACAAGAGCCTTCAACACATTTTCGATCAGAAGGAACTCAACATGCGACAACGACGATGGGTTGAGTTACTGAATGACTACGAATGCGAAATTCGTTATCATCCTGGCAAGGCCAACGTAGTAGCTGACTACCTCAGTCGAAAGGAATACACTGGTCGGAGGGTCAAATCTCTGACCATGACTATCCATTCCCACTTATCCACACAAATTAAGGAAGCACAAATGGAAGCTTTGCAACCTGAAAATGTGGCGGGTGAATCCCTGCGAGGAATGGAGAAGAATCTAGAAGTCAAGGGTGGCGGAGCCTACTATCTCATGGACCGAATCTGGACCCCAAAACATGGTGGTTTCAGAAACGTAGTCATGACTGAGGCTCACAACTCAAGATATTCCGTTCACCCGGGTTCAGATAAAATGTATCTGGATCTTAAGAAATTGTACTGGTGGCCTAACATGAAAGCAGAAATTGCTACCTTCGTGAGTAAATGTCTTACTTGCGCTAAGGTTAAGGTCGAGTATCAGAAACCGTCAGGATTACTACAACAACCAGAGATACCAGAATGGAAATGGGAGCGGATTACTATGGACTTCATAACCAAGTTACCCAAGACGACAAGTGGACTCGATACCATATGGGTCATTGTCGACAGATTGACCAAATCCGCGCATTTCCTACCCATCAAGGAGACTGACAAAATGGAGAAGCTTACAAGAACTTACTTAAGGGAAGTAGTGCGACTGCATGGTGTTCCGATATCCATTATCTTCGATCGAGATAGTAGATTCACTTCAAGATTCTGGCAGTCACTACAAAGTTCCCTGGGAACTAGGCTAGACATGAGTACAACCTACCACCCACAGACAGACGGACAAAGTGAGAGAACAATGCAAACTTTAGAAGATATGTTGAGAGCCTGCGTGATTGACTTTGGAAAGGCATGGGATATTCATTTACCCCTTGTCGAATTTTCATACAACAATAGTTATCATACAAGCATAAAGGCTGCTCCGTTTGAAGCCCTCTATGGTCGAAAGTGCAGATCCCCTCTGTGCTGGACTGAAGTTGGCGATACCCAGTTAGCTAGAGGAAGAGTTCCTGAAAGCACTCTCACCGGTCCGGAGATCATACGTGAAACGACAGAGAAGATCGTTCAGATTCGTGAACGATTGAAAGCCTCTAGAGACCGACAGAAAAGCTACGCTGACCAAAGGAGGAAACCTTTGGAATTCCAGGTAGGAGACCACATCTTATTAAAGGTCTCACCGTGGAAGGGTTTAATACGATTTGGAAAGCGTGGGAAACTAAATCCAAGATACATAGGGCCTTTCGAGATTCTTGCCAGAATCGGCCCTGTGGCTTACAAGCTTAACCTACCGCGCGAACTTAGTAAAATCCATCCAACCTTCCACGTCTCAAACTTGAAAAAGTGTCTGTCCAACGAGACTCTTGTTAATCCACCCGACGAGATCGATATCAACGAGAGCCTCAACTTTATGGAAGAACCAGTAGAAATCATGGATCGAGAGGTCAAACAAACAAAACTAAGTCGCATACCCATCGTGAAGGTTTGCTGGAACGCCAAGCGGGGACCTGAATTCACATGGGAACGCGAAGATCAGATGAAACAAAAGTACCCTCATCTCTTTCATGTTCACTAATATCTTTACTACTTTAAATTTCGGGACGAAATTCTCTCTAACGGGGGGATGATGTGACAACCTGTTATTTCAACTCTTTGTAATGACCAAAATGGGTCAATTATTGTAACCACTTCTGAGTAATAAAATTTACTTTCATAATAAAATGTACAAATAGTTCTATTTAATTTCCTTCTATGTTTAAATGTCTTTGAACCATGATCGTACGTGAAAAGAACGCCCAAATCCGACTTCATATAGCGAAGTTATGATTTTTCCAAGTTCGACTTAGCAGCAGACAGCTAAAAACTCGAATCGGAGATCGAGCGACTTTTGGCCGGAATGACCTAAACGAGAATCAAAGGTCTCGACAATGGTATTCCAGCGGTATAAAGTCTGGCAAAAACCGACATCAGATAAAGAAGTTATGAATTTTCAAAGAAATTCCTTAAACACGATGGGTTTATAATAAATAATAAAAAAATAATTTGGGAATTTGCCGACGGAGTCTAAACGAAAGTTGTAGAGCGTAGTCTCACCTACGCGTGGATATAAAGACCATCGAAAATGGATTTCGTATGAAGAAGATATGAATTTTTGAAGTTTATTAAATAAATTAATTATTTATTTAAATCAAAATTCGGACATTATCCGAAGGGGAGTCAGCCTCCTCATCCGAGGTACGCGCTGCGTACCCCTGTACGCCCTGCGTAACCGAGGGGATTGGCCTCTGATCGTCCACGTCGCCCTATCCGAGGAATCCGACCCGTCCGACCCGTCCGAAGCTCCGACCCGTCCGACCCGCTGTCCCGTCCGACCCGCCGTCCCATCCGACCCGCGTACCCAGCAACCCGTCCCATCCGAAGCCGAGGCAGTCGAGGCTTCGGTCATGCATGACGTACGCATACGCACTGCGTACGAGCGTACGCCCCGCGTACCGAGGCAGACCAGCCTTACTATAAATAGGATGCGAGGGCTTCCTAGAAAAGGGCTCATTTCTCTCCTCTCTCTCGCAATCTTGCCTCGTTTTCTGTGCCCGTTCAAACCCGAAGCTCTGGTCTTTTTGGCTCAAGTCCCGAGGGTCGATTTTACTCCCGAGATTCCTGAGAATCCCGAGGAAAATCCGTTTCCCGAGACGAAACTCTGCCCGGTTTTCCATCTCGCTATCTTCAAACTTTCAAGTGAGTTTCATACCCCTTAATCAACCTTTTTAAATATTCTAAATGCTTTTATATGCTTTCAAGGGGGGATTACAAGTAAAACACACGAGTATTATCGTGTGTTACATAAAGAAACTCTTTTATATGCTTTTATATATCCAAATCACATGCGATTTACAAACCTTATAAGGAACTTTCATATATATATATATAATATGTTAAAATAGCATTCTATCTTTTGAAATATACATTGTTGAAATGCATGTATAAACTAAACTTTTCTTAGATTATTCTTGTCTATCTTAGACTCTACACCAAAAATCTATGCTTTCATAAACAAGTGATTTCTTTTCTAGGTATTTCTAAACAAACAAGGCACACTTTTAGAAAACTATAATAGGTATAGTTTTACGAACAAATTTCTAACTCTTATGTACTAGAAACATGAATTTCAAGAAGTTTACTTTCGTATACAAGAACAAACGTAACATTTTAACAAGTAGATCTGTTTTTATACCACGGTTTTGTGAGACACTAACTTCATGTACGTTCGAGTACACATTTCAAGTCCTGTATTATATAACAGAATCCCTTGGAGGGGGAGCATGGTGTTCGTGTATAGATCTATACGGGCTTGACAACCCGCGCCCTGACTGTTAGCTGCAGTCCATCGTTTGGGGTGACAAACGTCATAACATTCCAACGCCTGAAGAACGTTGTGTATAGGCATTCCGAGTCAATAGTATGGTTATAAAACTCACAAGGGGTATTAAAAATGCATTGATTTACAAGGTTTTCAAACTCATTGGTTATTTTACATTTACATACATTTTGGAAACAAACATTGGTCTTGAGTGAAGGCTACTTTTATACTAGTAGAAAATATAGGATTTTCTAAACACAAACAAACAAAGATAAAACATTTCATTTCATTCAAACATTGTCACTTAAATACTTATGAAATTCACCAGCTTAAATGCTGATCTACTCTTTCAAAATTTCTTGTATGTCCCAGGAAATCAATAATTTCAGGTATTCATTACGCTTTTGATGAAGGGATGCTGCGGCGCCAGTTTAATCTCGTATTTTTGACATCATATTGTAATTGAGTTTTGAACATGTAACTTTGACAAATGTAAACTTTCAATTATATATATGATGGTTGTATTGCTTTCTTTACTATGTATTCATTTGTTACGTTACCACATGAAGTCATCCGCCCCCGAACGTTTCCGCCGTTCAGGTTTGGGGGTGTGACAATTTATCACCACATGATTACACATTATTCATTGTATACTGTTCCAGCTATCAACTTTATTCTTGAATTTAAAACAATAGTTGTCCCATGCTCCAAACATGTACACTATGTTTTTTTTTCTAAACACTAGTCATGCCATACACCAAGTATGCATACTATGTTTATCTATAATCTTTACTTTGTGAACTAGATCCATTGAACATAACTTCAATGATTCTCTTTTCACACTCCCAAATCCTTACTGCAAATGCAAGAATTCCAAATTCATGTCACTTACTGAAATCTGTTAGATTCTAAACTTATATGCATTGATACTCTTGTAATGATTATGCACAAAGTCATAAAGACTTGACAACAAACATTACAAAGCATTCCAAAGGAGATCAACTCCTTGGAAACATCCTTCTTGCATTAAGTTTCCTTAATCTTACACAGACTGAAAATCCTAACTTTGAAACATTTCCAGATTCCATTTTGACTATCACTTCTGAACAAGAGTTGACTCCTTCCAGATTATGTCAATATGGTCCTTCAAGAATTATCACTATACTTCCAACTGTCCTTGAGCAACCAATCTTTGGTAAACCTTAGATTGTCCTCGACAATTGTTTAATCCTTTTAGTCATATCCAGTTCGAAACCTTTTCCCTTCTTAATGCGCCAGGCATTTGGAAAATTTTAGAAAGGATGAATATAGCACATGTAATCGATCCTATATAGAAGCATATGGGAATCGATTCATGATGTCTCACATAAAGACTAAACCAGTCTTTTGCTATAACATTTCCATTTCAATTTGCCAAGTTCTCATAATTCAGATTATGAAAAGGGATGCCGTAATCATAATCGAATTTTAGAACGCAAATAATGGACCCATATACAGAATTTCCTTATGTTGAGCCATTCCATATACAGAATTTCCTTATGTTGAGCCATTCCAACATGAAATTCATATATATGCTTGACTAAATGATTAAAACCTCACGATCTAAGCTTATAGATTTGAGATGAAGTATAATTTCCTCTCCCTTAATTATAGCAAAACAACTCTTTCCCAATTGAAACTTTTGTTTTTTCTATAATTAACATTGCTAACTTGCAACACTTATCATAATTATCATGCTCCCACTAACATGATGATTATTAGCATAACACTTATGCTCCCACTAGCTTTGACATGTACTCAGAAATCAGCTGACTTTCTTACCAAAGTTCAGATTTCTGATACTAGATTGTTTTGATAAGACTTTATCAAAATCATACACCTTCCCTTAGATAGCACACTTGTGTATCTAAACAATTATGAAGAGGGATGCCGTAATCATAATGTTTAGACCTTTTTGCCACTTCTCACAAGTCCATGTTAGTGTGCCGGTTAACCACATGCGCTCCACTAACGACTTTGAGAATGCAAATATCACAATTGCTATCTAGCTAAAATCTACTTAGTGAAAATGTTTCCTCACCATCATTTTCATGAATCGGAGAGAAACCTTATGACACTTAGATTTTTATGGTGTATGAGTTCCTACCCATATGAATTTGTCAAAACCATAATCACAAGACACAGATAATGACAAATCCAAAACCATATGGATTGAACTCAATCTTAATTTCTTGCCACCTGGCAGCTCAAGGGCCTGCCATTGCTTCCAAGTAGTTTGTGCAACCAATTGAGAACTCTAAGAACTCATATGGAAAGTCAACTTTAACTGGAATGGGCACAGAATATGTCAACACGATAGGTTATGAACCTCAAGTTGTGTGCTAGTGAAGAGCTTTAGGTTTTATTCTTGATTAGTTCTTGAGACTTTCAAGACCTTTAAGACTCCCACTGTCCTCTTGACCTATAAGACTCCCTTGTCAAACATCCAAGAGATAGTGCGGATTCTAATCAAGACAAACACTTCACACAATTGGCCTAAGTTGATCTTTGTTTTATCCAAAACATCACAACTTACCAATTTTAAATGTACAAAAGTAGAAAACTTTTACTCTTACATTTGACAAGTGTTTTAACCCTTTTTTTGAGACATGTCACTCAAGTTACAATCTTGGAGTATGACTCTAAGACTTGTATTGGAACGAAGTATGACTCATCTTCTTGATTTAACCACTTCAACAATTCAAGTTCCTCTTCTTAGTCATAAGAATGCACTAAGATTTTCCTTAGAGAACTAATTGTGCTATGGTTTCTTAATCATTAAGATGATCACAAAAATGATACTAAAGTACTCTCCCATCTTTTCAGATTTGAGACACTTTTATCCTTCTGCCTAATTTGATTCTTCTTATTCGCTCTGTCATACATTGGAACCTTTTTCCAATGTCTCAGAATTACACTTAAGCATGTAAGTATAATCATATTTACTGAGCTTTAGTAAACTATGACGAATAGTCTTATCAAACTTTTGTGGTGGACTTAATCAGTGCACAAGAATGTGTACTCGATCCTTTAGTCCTTTACTTGACTCACACATCCATGTGAACAAGTAATTAGTCTTAATTTTTCCAAAACTTGAAAGTTCTCATTCATCATGCTATACAACTTGCATGATTCCAAGTTCCGGTCCAATTGAAACTTGGGTGATGAAAATCTTTCCTTATTTGGTAAATCTAGACATTACCGCAAATGAAAGAATCAATTTCATATTTCCACTCTTGCTCTTAATGGAATCATATAAGCAACAATTTTTCCTCAAATGCCATTGTAAGGATATTTTAAAATAAGTAAAATCAAAAATTTTCTTTTATTTTAAAACTTTGCGGAAAAACTTATCCTTACAATCCATATGAAAAACTTGTTGTTATCTATTCCTAAGCAATATCTCATAACTCATAAGAAGTAGCTCAAGAATCCGATTTTTCAAACTATGAGATAGAAATCCATCTATGCGATCGGATTCAGCACATTCTTTCTTTAAGTTTCTTCAATTTTTCTTTGATTCTTAAAATATCACCATGTGACCCAGTCACATCATGTATCAAGAATCTCATAATAGAAACTTAACAGAGTTAGATAGTGGAATTTACCTGAAGTAGAGTCAAACTGATTGACTTTAACATCCTTAGGTAAATTTGCCAGCTTCGCAACCAATGCCCCTTCCTTTCGCAATATAAACATATGGACCCTTTGATAATGGTACACGAGACTATCCAGACATAGCTTTTCTCTTTACCATTTGGTCAACCGAGTTGACTATGGCTGATCCCTTTCCACCGGGAAGAGAGAGCTTTACTAGATATCCAATGTCATCATTGTCAATGTCCATAAAGTTTTAGGAAGTTGATCTTAACAAATAGATAAGATCATTAAGGGTCTTGTCATAGTCTGTTTCATAGGTGTCCCAAAGGAACTCACTATGTGACTTAGAAAGTGATTGAACCACCAACTTTCTTAAGACTTTGACACCCAACTCTCCTGGATTGTCAATATGTGACTACATCTCCAAGATGTGATCACACCTAGACCTTGCCTTGCCAATAGGGCTTGAGTGACCTTAAACTTTTCAAGAACTTGTGGGTTAGGGAGAATAGTTGGAGGAGGAGAAAAAAGTATGATATCCATGGGACATCATCTTCATTAGGAAACCTTGTTTCAAGAGATTTGGGAAGATCATAGGTGTCTAAACCAGACATCTTTTGGGAGATATTCAAGATAGTTGAGTTAAAGTCCTTAATATGACACCCAATATGAAATATTAAGGCTAGGACCCAACAAACTATTTTATAACTTAGAAGAGGTATGCCGTAATCCAAGCTATAAAATATTTGAAGGTAGGTGAATGACGATTCACCAATTTCCACCAAGATAAACGAAATGTATTATTAGGTTTTAATTGGTTTTGAAACTCCTAGATCTTTGAGATTCATTGAACTGTTCAAAGGCATGTTTCAATCTCGAGTGTGCCCTTCAGGTTTTGTGACTGGGATGCCGAGGATCACAAAACAAGGTGTGAAGTAACCATACAAATCACTTGGTACCCTTAATAAATTACCCCTCGATCGATGTGCCGGTTAACCACACACGCTCCATCGATACTATGATAAATATTAAGTCACCCTTTACCTACCTAGTTAAGTCCAAGTTAGTGTGCCGGTTAACCTCACACGCTCCACTAACGACTTTGACAAAGTGTAAAGTGTAATTTCATGGATTAACACCTTATTCACATTTTCCTAAGTAACTAAGATTGGGTATTATTAAGAGTTTAGTTACTTAGTATTTATCATTAATATTTTTAATGAAGGGAGAATTATAGTCTTGTCAAACCCGTTCGGCTAACGACCCTCCACCAGTCAAGCAAGCGGTGGGTGAGAGTGGACACCCATTAAGTTGCCATTTTATAGGCAACAACCTTATACCCACCTTATAGACCGGCTTCGTGAATGAGGCGTACTAGCGGTAAGACTGACTTTACTCTTATACATATATATATTATTAACTTATAATATTATAAAGTATAAGGGTTGAATTTTAACTTTTAAAATTCTAAGGGCTAACTTGGAATTAAAGTATTCATAAGTGAAAACTTTTCAAATTCCAAAACTTGAGGGCATGTTTTGAAACTATTCAAAACTAATTAATTCCATAACTTATGTGTTTAAAGTAGTTTTAATCCAAAAACTCTTCAAGTTCCATAACTTGAGGACAAGTTATGGAAGACTTTAAACTAATAAAAGAACTAACTTTTCCTTTATTTTATAACTTATGGATTTAATTATGGTTACATACTTTTCTTTAATGAAGTGACTCTTCAACTTCCATAACTTGAGGACAAGTTATGGAGTCATAAAAAATTATTCAATGACACAAGACTCTTCATTTTGTAACCATTGCCAACTTTTATGAGTTTTATGAGTCTTTAAGTGACTCTTCATGTAACTTGAGGACAAGTTACACAAACACATTTTATACTCAACTCTTAGATTAAAATGGATTGAAAACAACTATTTCAATTAACTTTTCTATTAATCTAAGCAACTCATAAGAACAAGATAATTCAAATCAAACTTCTTCATGTAATTAGTCTAAACCTTAAACTAATACAAAACATGAATCTATTGACAATTATCTTTGAAAATGGATTAGCATGAACATTAGCACATCAAAAAACAAGTTTATAAGTTCAAAAACATCTTAGGGTAATGTTCCTAGTCCAATTCCAGCCAAAAAAGTCGAATTTATGCTGTCTGGGGGTCCAACTCGTCGAGTGCACGAACCAACTCGGCGAGTTGGATGCATTTTGCCTTGGACTCGGCGAGTCCATTCATGGACTCGGCGAGTCTGCTGGGCAGACAACATAAAAACTCGATTTTCCAGCTTCTTTTGCAAGTATAACAAGAAAACAAGCCTATGCTCTGATACCACTATTGGGTTATGAGCATTCTAACACTCCTAAGTGTACATGCAACCCTAAATACCTTGGATCTATGTTTTCTCTATTATACATGCAAATAAGAACTTCCAAGGTATTATCCTAATCTAGCATACAAAACAATGAGTGTAACAAGATAGAATACATACCTCTTTGATGTAGAAAGTCTTCATGAAGCTTGAGTGCCTAGTGCCCCAAGTGTGACACCTCAAATGGTTCACACAACACCAAATACACATGGAATGACTTGAGAGAAATCTACACTTCATGAAATCGGCTAGCCCTCTCTAGAATAATACTAGTACCGATTTTGCCAAGAATAATATCTTTATATAGTGTTATAATTAGGGCAAACCCTAATTGTCATGACTTTCCATTTCCTTGAATCCATGGGTTCAAATACACCATGGAGCATCCATGGAGCATCATATGGGTTTTGGCCCAACTAGATAATCCATGGAGCATTAGCCCACTATATAAGTATGGATGATTTACACAATCAACCCATATATTTAATTAGTCTTCTTTTGATCACTTAATTAATCCTAGATTAATTCTCGATCAATACTAATTAAATAATCTTATTATTCTTATTATTAATATACTAGAACTTATAATATATTAATAATCATAAGTGTCTTATTTCTCTCTTTTAGTCTATCCAAGTGCATGATGCCATGCAACCCAAATGGACCATGCCGGGTCGGGTCAAGTCTTACCAATTATATTTATGGACTTAGACATTAATCCAACATTAATACCTTCCAAAAGATGCAAAGTGAGGTAGATTTCAGTTCCCCGCACATTCCTTGCTTCTAGTCACTTGCTCTCCAAGATCTTCTTACTAAGATCCACCTTCTAATGCTTAAAACACACTAAAATGGAGCACCCAAACGAATTAGGGTTTGCTGGACTCTCAAGAGGCTGTAAGGGAGCCAAAGGAGGCAAATGGTCCTTTAAATAGGGTGCAAAACCCCAGAAATTAGGGTTTCATCCTCCAGCTCCTACTCGTCGAGTCCTAACATGGACTCGGTGAGTAGTTCACTTAAACATGTGGCCCAATCCGCTTCTACTCAACAAGTCAGGGTATCAACCTCATCAAGTAGACATTGAAATTAAGAAAATTAAAGCCATAAAATTATCACCTGAGACTCGGGGCATCACAATTCTCCCCCACTTGAACTAGACTTCGTCCTCGAAGTCTGCTATGGTGAAAACCCCTGGATAGTGCTCCTACATTTCCGCCTCCGACTCCCACGTCCACTCGAACCGTCTTCCGTGCTCCCACTATACATTTACCAAAGGTATCTCTTGTTGGATAAGGTGTCTAAGTCCATAACTTATTTGGTATATACTTGACCCAACCGACATGGTCCATTTGGGTTGCATCTCATCCAAACTATTATGGATAATTTTATGAGAGTTCTACACATATGTTTATTAATATATTATGAGTTATAATATATTAATATGAAGTTACGTTATTTAATTAGTTTTAGTCTTAAATTAATTATGAATTAATTTAGAGATTAAAAGGAAGACTAATTAGATTATGGGCTATTTGTTTTATATAGTGTGGGCTAATACTCATTTGTTAATGGGCTAGGCTTATGTGGAAGTCCATGGATGATCCATGGAGCATTTAACCCATGGATCCTTGGAAAGGAAGAGACATGGGTTATTAGGGTTTCACCCTAACCATGCACACTATATAAGCATGCTTATGGAGCATGAAATGGAGCCTAAGAGGAAACTAGTGAACTAGTGTGTGTGTGCTTGTGTGTGGCCGATTTTATACAAGTGTGTATACTCTCTCAAAGTTTTCCAAGAGTTTGTGGTGTTTTGTGATTCCATTTGAGGCATTCACACTATTGGTGCTTGCCCTCAAACTCCTTAGAACCAAACTCACCAAAAGGTGTGTAATCTCTTCTAACTCTTTTATGTTGAAATGTTCCCTATGCCATGTTAGATAGGTTATAAACCTTGGAAAATTATTATTTTGCATGTATTTAGACAAACATAGATCCAAGGTTTATTAGGGTTGCATGCATACTTAGGAAGTGTTAGATTGCTCAAAACCCAACAGTGGTATCAGAGCCTAGGCTTGCTTGTTTGATACTTGATGCAAAATAGTGATAAAAGTCGAAATCGTTGCTGTCTGCATGATGGACTCGCCGAGTCCATGGGGAGGACTCGACGAGTCCAAGGCAAACTTCAACCTACTCGGCGAGTAAGTTCATGCACTCGACGAGTAGGATCGAAAGAGTGCAGTTTCTCGACTTTTGCTGCTGGAAATGGACTAGAAACATTACCCTAAACTGTTTTGGTGTTATAAAACTTATTTTAGTTGGTGCAATGGTTGTTCTAATCCATTTTCAATAGCATATATCAAAATTCCATGATTTTATGTGTTCATATAATTCTTGAATTTTTGATGATCATGTTCATGTTCTTATGAATTTAGAAAATGATAGGAATTATTTGCTGAATTGTTTAGGATTAATTCTTGATCATTTATGTGTTTTAATGGAGTCCATAATTTGTCCTCAAGTTATGGATTTCCAAAGGTCACCTTTATTTAACACACACTTAAAACACATAAGTTACATGAAAATGAAGAGTCTTCATTTTTATGAATCTTTAATTCATAAGTTATGAAATGAAGAGTTTTGCAAAGTTACAAAATTTGCCCTCAAGTTTTGGAATTTGTAAAGTTTCACACACTTTAATAAACTTTAATTCCAACCCTTAGAGTTTTAATAGTTAAAATTCAACCCTTATACTATTTATAACATTAATGGTTAATTATTATATATATGTATAAGAATAAGTCGTTTTACCGTTAGTAGGCCTCATTCACGAAGCCGGTCTATAAGGTGGGTATAAGGTTGTTGCCTATAAAATGGCGACTTAATGGGTGTCCATTCTCACCCACCGCTTGCTTGATCGGTGGAGGGTCGTTAGCCGAACGGGTAGAACAATGACTTTAAATCCTCATTAAAAGTATAATGATTATTATAAAGTAACTAAACTCTTTTAATTCCCAATCTTAGTTATTTTAGGAAAAATGTGAACATGGTGCTAGTCCATGGAATTCACACTTTGTACCTTACCAAGTCGTTGGTGGAGCGTGTGTGGTTAACCGGCACACTAACTAGGACTAGTAAGGATCACGAAGGGTGACTTAATGTTCGTCATAGATCAATGGAGCGTCGGTGGTTAACCGGCACATTGATTAGGTGATAATATTAAGGGTACCAAGTGAATTAGCATGGTTATTCACACCTTTTTTTGTGATCCTCGGCATCCCAGTCACAAAACTTGAAGGGCACAATCAAGATTGAAAAATGCCATTGAAAAGTTCAATGAATCTCAAAAGAATATAGGAATTTCAAATCCAATTAAACCTAATAAATCATTTCGTTTTCATGGTGGAAATTGGTGAATCGTCATTCACCTACCTTTCAAATATATTATTACTTAGATTACGACATCCCTCTTCTATGTATAATATATTGTGATTAGGTCCTAGCCTTAATATTACATTTGGGTGTCTTATTAAGGATCCTATATATCTAATCTAAACTTACTCTCTTCTTTCATATGTCTTCCAACAGTAATGCTTTAGGCTCTAACCCAACTGGTTCTTTCTCTCTCATGAATCTTTATGGGAGGGTCATCTCTGATGGTTCCAACTTCATGGATTGGATTAGGAACATCAGGATGGTTACTCGTTACGAGGACAAAGAATATGTCCTCGATAAGGAGTTAAAAGAACTTGATGAGTCTACTGCTACTCCTGAGGAGATCGTTGAATTCAGGACTCATGAGAGAGATGCTACTAAGGTGGCATGTATCATGATGGCCACGATGACAGTCGAGCTCCAAAAGTCATATGAAGATTTCTACCCTTTTGAGATGCACCAAGACCTGATGGAAACGTACCATCAGAGTGCTCGTCAGGAACGGTATGAAATAATCTCCTCCATAATAACTACCCGCATGAAGGACGGTGAATCCGTCACAGGCCACATGCAAAAGATGCAAAGGTATGTGGACCGTTTGCTGAAGCTGAATGTTAACATCCCTGAGGAGTTGGCAACTGACATCATTTTGCACTCTTTACCTTCTTGTTATGATCATTTTCGAATGACATATCATATGAACAAGGAGGAAGTTACCCTCAGCAAGCTTCAAGGACTCTTGAAGACCGCGGAATCCGGTCTTAAGGGTAAGGCGGTTGTTACCTCTGCTACTCCTACTCCAACATCTACCCCTGTTTTAGCTATCGGGCAAGGCAAAGGGAAAAAGAGGAAGCACCCTTCGAAGGGTACCAAGGGAAAGTCTCTTGAAGGCTCCTCATCAAAGACTAAGAACGGTTCTGTCACTCCTTCTGCCATTCCCAAGGATGCTGAATGCTTTTATTGCCATGAAAAGGCACACTGGAAGCGAAACTGCCCTAAGTAGTTGCAGGATCTAAAGGATGGGAAAGTGAAACCCACCCATGCAGGTATTTACACTATATTGTCTAATTACTCAACATATTCTAACTCTTGGGTGCTTGATACAGGATGTGGTATTCACATATGTTCTGATTTGCAGGGCCTAAGAAGAAGTGAGGATGTGGAGCACGAGAAGATAAACTTAATCATGGGGAATAGGAAGGCTTCACCTGTTTCCAAGATTGGAGTTTATACTTTGTTGCTTAATAATGGGTTAAAATTAGATTTGAATAAATGTGTGTACTCATCTGAAATGGCGAGGAATATTATTTCTTTTCATGCTTTGTACAAACAAGGTTTTACCTTTTCGTTTGATAATGAATGTGGTGGTATTAATGCTTTCTTTAAAAATGTGTTTTATTTTAAAGCGTTACCTTGTGATGGTGTCTATGAAACTGTGTCGATTGTAGACAACTTAGGAAATAATGTGTTGTATATTGATTCTTCTACTAGCCTAGATAAAGCATCACTGTGGCATTGTCGTCTTGGACATGTAAACAAGAAACGCATAGGCCAACTCCAAAAGAGTGGAGTCTTGGAATCATTTGACCTTAAATCAGATGATAATTGTGAATCTTGTCTACTTGGAAAGATGACAAAATCACCCTTCACTGGAACTTGTGAGAGGGGTGAGGGTTTGTTGGACCTAATACATACTAATGTATGTGGACCATTCAAAACCGCCACAAGGGATGCTAATTGGTATTATGTGACTTTTATTGATGATTTTAGTAGATATGGGTATGTCTACTTAATCAAACATAAGTTAGAAACCTTTGAAAGGTTTAAGGAATTCAAACAGGAAGTAGAAAATCAATTGGGCAGGAACATTAAGATGCTTCGATCCGATCGAGGTGGTGAGTATCTTAGTACCGAGTTCCTTTACTATCTTATGGAGTGTGGGATTGTCTCACAATTGATTCCTCCCAGGACACCACAGCTGAATGGTGTAGCTGAGAGGCGTAATCGAACTTTGTTGGACATGGTTCGCTCTACGATGAGTCGATTTTTGTTACCAATCTATTTTTGGGGGTATGCCTTAGAGTCTGCCGCCCATATCCTTAATCTAGTCCCTACAAAGAAGGTTACCAAAACACCTCATGAGATGTGGACTGGGAAGGTTCCCAATTTGGACCACATCAAAATTTGGGGTTGCGAGGCTTTCGTGAGACGTGAGACTCATGATAAGCTTGAACCCCGAAGTGAAAGGTGTATTTTCATCGGCTACCCACAGAAATCCTTCGGTTACCTCTTCTACAGACCCAGTGAGAATGTGGTCTTTGTAGCACGAAGAGGGATCTTTCGCGAGAAAGAATTTATAAGCCATGGAGACAGTGGGAGGCAGATTGATCTTGAAGAAATTCAAGAATCAATTGGTGAAGGAACCTCAGACACTAGCAATCAACCTGAGGAGGAAACTCCTATTAATCTAGCTGACGTGTCTGTACCTCCGAGGCGTTCCACACGAGTTAGGAACACACCTTCGTTTTATTATGGATTTCATATTACTACCGAAGGTGATACGTTTATCAGTGATAGTACACTGGTAAATTTGGATGAACCTAGCAGTGTTAAGGAAGCCATGGCAGGCCCAGAGTCTGCTAAATGGAAGGAGGCTATGGACAGCGAGATACAGTCCATGTATGACAATCAAGTTTGGAACTTGGTTGACCATGTACCAGGCCGTAAAACAGTCGGGTGCAAATGGATCTTCAAGAAGAAGACAGACATGGAAGGAAAAGTGCATACTTATAAGGCTCGACTGGTTGCGAAGGGTTCTACTCAAACTCAAGGTATTGATTATGATGAAACCTTCTCGCCGGTAGCAAAGATTAGGTCTATTAGGGTTATGCTAGCCATTGCAGCATTTCATGATTATGAAATATGGCAAATGGATGTCAAAACCGTTTTCCTTAACGGTAAGTTGGCTGAGGATGTGTACATAAATAAGTCAGAGGGTTTTGTAAGTGCAGAGTACCCTAATAGAGTATGCAAGCTTGAGAAATCCATTTATGGATTAAAACAAGCATCTCATAGCTGGAATCTTTGTTTTGATGAGAAGGTAAAAGAGTTTGGCTTCTCGAGAAGCGAAGATGAGTCTTGCGTGTATGTCAGAGCTAGTGGGAGTATAGTTAGCTTCTTGGTACTGTATGTGGATGACATACTACTCATAGGAAATGACATCCCAACCTTGCAGGAGGTTAAGTCCTGGCTTGGTAAGTGCTTTGCCATGAAGGACCTAGGGGAGGCTACCTATATCCTAGGGATAAGGATATTAAGAGAAAAGAGTAGAAGACTAATTGGACTTAGTCAGAGTACCTACTTGGATAAGGTGTTGAAAAGGTTCAACATGGAGAATTCCAAGAAAGGAGATTTACCGATCCAAAGCAATACCAAATTGAGTAAGACTCAGAGTCCGAGTACAGAGGCAGAGATAGCTGAGATGAGCCAATTACTGTATGCTTCCGCAGTTGGCTCGATCATGTATGCTATGACTTGTACCCGCCCTGATGTGGCATTTGCTTTGAGCATGGTCAGCAGGTATCAGGGGAACCCTGGCAAGGCTCATTGGACTGCGGTAAAGAACATTCTCAAGTACCTGCGGAGGACTAAGGATTGGATCCTTACCCTTGGTGGCAGTGATGACTTGAGAGTATTAGGGTATAGTGATGCTAGTTTTCAAACTGATAGGGATAATTTCCGCTCTCAGTCGGGCTGGATTTTTACCTTAAATGGAGGGGCAATCTCTTGGAAAAGTTCCAAACAGGAGACAGTGGCTGATTCGACTTGTGAATCAGAGTATATAGCAGCGAGTGAAGCAGCGAAGGAGGCGATATGGCTAAAGAACTTAATCGGAGACCTTGGAGTTGTACCAGCTATTAAGGAACCTATTGAGATTTTCTATGACAACAATAGTGCGGTTACCTTAGCCAAGGAACCAAGAGATCATGGCAGATCCCGACACATTGACATAAAATATCACTTCATAAGACACAAGATTGAAGAAGGACTCCTTGTGACAAGGAGGATATCGTCGGATGAGAATCCTGCAGATCCCCTTACGAAGGGACTGACGAGGGTTAAGCATTTTCAGCATGCGAGACGCATCGGGCTGAGGGACGATATTAGTTTTACAGATTAGATAGTTTTCCTGAAACTTGTAAAATGTAATCGACGTTTGATGATGAATAAAATTTGTGATTTATTTATGAGTAAAGTGTTACTATCATTTTCAATTATTTACTATTGTTTCAGTTTTGCATGTTTTGACTTCCAGAATAATTAATTTATTCAAACCTCCACAATCGATCATACGTCGGAAGTAGGTATGAATCAAGATTGTCATGAATTGGGTTTGTAGATGCCTTAAAGGTGTTTAGACATGGCAATGGTTGCTGCAACATTCATGAGTACTCATAAGTTATGAGTATTGGTATAAACCCACGCTCACTTGTATCACTTCATGGAATTTATCTCGAGTGATCGTGAGACGATAATATCATATAAATCTTCAAACCTAGAGATATGAGTTGTTACCTATGAGTTGGTTGTGCATTGATTGCACGTAAACGCATCAGTAACTTGATGTTATAAAACGTGCCTTTGTGTACAATTCAATAAGTAGTAGAACAAGCATATCAGACAAAGTTTATCTGTTCCTTCTAGAAATAGAAGCGATATCTGGGCCCCTCGATGATTTTGTGTTAACCCATGTACCAGGCCTGGTCAGAACTAAACCAATGTGTTCAGTGAAGTTCTTCGTCAAACAAATCGGAAAATCGAGAAACAACTGCTAGACAATAAGCAAGACATAGTTCCATGTGTTTGTCCGGCTGATATCATGAGAACAGAGGATTATGTGATCACTTATCTAAAATGGCGCTTCATAGTTCAACAGAGTTTTCATCGTTCGAGGGAGTTTTCGAGAGCTACGATTGCTGGTTGGTTCCTGAAGTTATAGGCAAATACAGTTATTAGACTTATCCAAGTGGGAGTCTGTTGGATAAGGTGTCTAAGTCCATAACTTATTTGGTATATACTTGACCCGACCGGCATGGTCCATTTGGGTTGCATCTCATCCAAACTATTATGGATAATTTTATGAGAGTTATACACATATGTTTATTAATATATTATGAGTTATAATATATTAATATGAAGTTACATTTTTTAATTAGTTTTAGTCTTAAATTAATTATGAATTAATTTAGAGATTAAAAGGAAGACTAATTAGATTATGGGCTATTTGTTTTACATAGTGTGGGCTAATACTCATTTGTTAATGGGCTAGGCTTATGTGGAAGTCCATGGATGATCCATGGAGCTTTTAACCCATGGATCCTTGGAAAGGAAGAGACATGGGTTATTAGGGTTTCACCCTAACCATGCACACTATATAAGCATGCTTATGGAGCATGAAATGGAGCCTAAGAGGAAACTAGTGAACTAGTGTGTGTGTGCTTTTGTGTGGCCGATTTTATACAAGTGTGTATACTCTCTCAAAGTTTTCCAAGAATTTGTGGTGTTTTGTGATTCCATTTGAGGCATTCACACTATTGGTGCTTGGCCCTCAAACTCCTTAGAACCAAACTCACCAAAAGGTATGTAATCTCTTCTAACTCTTTTATGTTGAAATGTTCCCCATGCCATGTTAGATAGGTTATAAGCCTTGGATAATTATTATTTTGCATGTATTTAGACAAACATAGATCCAAGGTTTATTAGGGTTGCATGCACACTTAGGTGGTGTTAGATTGCTCAAAACCCAACATCTATTTGTTCCACAGAACCTTCACCTTCCTCTCTAGAATGGTCACGGCATTCTCAACATAATTCAGGCGTTCATCGACCTAAATGTCATCCAATGATACTATTGCCTCCTCATCCAAAATGCACTTTCGCAATTGCAAAACGTGAAAGGTGTTATGGATCTGATTGAGCTCCTCCGGTAGCTCTAACCTGTATGCCAGCTTGCCAACCCTGGAAACGATCCGGAATGACCCAATATATCATGGACCCAATTTCCCCCTCTTCATGAAGCGGATCACACCCTTACAGGGCGAGACCTTCAAGAGTACCATGTCACCGACCTGGAACTCTAACTCAGATAGGTGCCTATCGATGTAACTCTTCTGTTGACACTTAGTGGTCTGCAGCCGCTACCTGATCTGCTGAATCTTCTCGGTACTTTGCAAGACTACCTCCGTCCACCCCAACACCCTATGTCTGATCTCACCCCAACAAATCGGGGGGCGACATCTCCGACCATGGAACAGCTCGAAAGATGGGGGCCCAATGTTGGAATGATAGTTGTTGTTGAAGGCAAACTCTACAAGAGATAGGTGGGAATACTAGCTCCACCGAAGTTGATGACACACGCCCTCAACATATCCCCGGGGGTCTGAATGGTCTGGTCACTCTGACAGTCGGTCTGCGGATGAAATGTTGTGCTAAAATGCAGCCGTGTGCCCAGTTCCTCGTGGAACTTTTGCCAGAAACGGGAGGTCAATCTAACATCTCGGTCGGAAACAATGGAGACCAAAACCCCATGGCGAGCGACAATCTCTCGAACATACACGTCGGCCAACTTCTCATCCGATACTCTCCCATATAGCCAAGAAATAGGCACTCTTCACACTCAATCAACGATGACCCATATACCATCAAACCCCTTCAGCATCCTCGACAGCTTGGTAATGAAATCCATCCTGATATATTCCAATTTCCACATGGATTCTCCAGGGGCTTCAACATACCATGCGGCCTTTAATGCTCGGCCTTGACCATCCTAGAAGTCAAGCACCTTTCGATGTACGAAGCGATCTCTTGCTTCATACATGGCTACCAGTAGCTCAAACTCAGGTCTCTGGACATCTTTGTGGTCCCCTAGTGAATAGAGAAGTGAGACTTACGAGCGTCCTCCATGACAATCTGTCTGACCCCACCGGAGATCAAAACCCATACTCGGCCGCATCAATTCAATAATCCCCGGCTATCCTGCACAAACCGGGTGTTCTCACTCCTGATCCTCTCCATCTTCCAGTTCTCTGGTCGCATGACCTCGACCTGAGCATCTCTGATCAAGCTCACAAGCTGAGAATCCACCACATTCACTTTACCGGGGTGGTAAAGGATCTCGCAATCGTAGTCCTTGACTACATCCAGCCACATGCGTTGCCTCATGTTCAGGTTCAGCTAATCCATAATATCCATAATATGTCTCAAGCTCTTATGATCCGTGTATATGGTACAACGGACCCCATATAGGTAATGCCTTCAAATCTTGAGAGCGAATACCATCGCCCCCAACTCCAGATCATGCGTAGGGTATTTTGTCTCATTTGGCTTTAGCTACCGTGATACGTTGGCTATCAATCGTCCTCTCTACATGAGGACCGTCCCAAACCTGTGATGGATGCATCACAAGACACCACCAAATCCTCAACTCCCACAGGGAGAGTCAAAACTGGAGCCTCGCACAAACGTTGTCGGAGGGTCTCAAACGCCTTCTACAGCTCAGGGCCCCACTGTAAATCCACCCCTTCCTCGTTAGATGAGTGAGGGGTACTGCAATCTTTGAGAAATCCCAAATGAATCTCCGGTAGTACCCTGCTAATCCCAGAAAACTCCTGATATATGAAGGAGATCTCGGCACCTCCCATTGCATGACTACCTCGATTTTGGTCGGGTCGACCAAAATCCCATCCTACTTAACGAGATGTCTGAGTAACTGGCCCTCTCGTAACCAACACTCATACTTCAAGAACTTCCCATCCAGCCGTTCTCGTCTTAGAACTCCCAATAACTCCCTAAGGTGCTCCTTGTGCTGTTCTCGGGTCTTTGAATAAACCAAGATATCATCTATGAACATGACGACCAAGAGATCAAGCATCGGTCTCCAAACCTTATTCATCAGGTTCATAAATACTGCTGGTGCGTTGGTGAGCCAAAACGGCATCACCAGGAACTCGTAATGCCCATAACGAGTCTGAAACGCAGTCTTCTCCATGTCCTCCTCTCTGACCCAGACTTGATAATACCTACACCTCAAATCTATCTTCGAAAACCAAGATTCACCCTGCAACTGATCAAAGAGATCATCTATCCTCGGAAGTGGATAACGGTTCTTCACCGTCAACTTGTTCAACTCCCTATAATCAATGCACATCTGGTGTGAAGCATCCTTCTTGTTGATGAAGAGTATCGATGCTCCCCAATGGGAACTGCTCGGTCGAATGAACTGCTTGGCCAGCAGTTCCTGCAACTGTGATGATAGCTCTTGCATCTCTGTTGGTTCCAACTGGTACAACGCCTTGGCGATAGGGGCCGCACTTGGCACCAGGTCGATCCGAAACTCGCCCTACCTCTCCAAAGGTATCCCTGGGAACTCCTCCGGAAACACATCAGCAAACTCTCTGACTGCTAGAACCTTTGTAACTGAAATCTGATCCCTAGCTCTGTATCCATCACAAACGCTAGATAACCTGCACACCTATGCTGAATGTACTACCAAGCCCTAGTAGTTGAACAAAACACTGATCCCACTCTAGTGCCCTCACCATATAGAATCAGTTCTTCCCCACTTGGGGTTCAAACTACCACCCGCTGACCCTCGCAATCAATCATGGCATTGAATCTACTAAGCCAGTCCATCCCCATAATCATGTATACCTCCCCCATGGGAATAGGAATCAAGTCTATCAGGAAGGACACCCCAAAAATCTCCAACTCATATCCTCAGTGGACCGAAGAAGCAGAAATCCCATGTTCGTTGGCGATAGAGACTCGCAACGCACACTTAAACTCGCCTACTGGCATATTGAACTCCCTACTAAATGTTTGAGATACAAACGACCGACTCGTCCTCGAGTCAAATAAAACCAATACAGGCAAGGAGTTCACTAAAAATGTACCTAATCACAGGTACAACATATAAGCATAAAACAAATCTAATAAGAGAAATAGAGTATCGAAACATACCAAATACCACATTCGGTGTTCCCTTGTCCTCCTCTGCTGTAAGCTGGAAGGCACACCCCTAAGCCTTCGGAGGCTCTGCCTTAACTGGCCTCCCATCAACAGTCCTCAATGTACTCAGTGCGGGAACCTATACCTGCTTAGCGGAAAGCAACGGATAGTTGGCCTTCAAGTGGCCAACCTGATCACGATGATAACATAACGTCATACTCGGAACCAGGGCAATCTGGCGACAATCCTTCACATAGTGCCTCTCCTTGCCACACCTGTAGCACCCACTACCATCTCAACAAACCCCATAATGACTTTTGCCGCACATTCCACAATTGCGGCTCTGCTGATCCCCGGTCCAAGAATAAGCGGTCTTACACCGCTTTTGCATCGGCTACGATTGTGTTAGGACCTACCGCTGCTCCCTCAACTGTATCTCAATCTCCAACTCAAACCGCCTCACGGCCTCCTATAAATCCAGAAGAGTATCACATTGCTGGGTAGACACAAACTGTAGGATGTTAGTCTTGAGTATGCTCAGATAACAAGTCATTTGAGCCAACTCGGAAGCAAAGTCTGGGTAGAACGTTTCCGTCTCTGTGAACATGCGGGTGATCTCCGTCACCGACTCCTCCTCCTGTCTCAATCTCAAAAACTCTTGATCCAATTCCCGCTCAACCTGAGGGATGTAACGAACGTGGAACATATCCCTGAACTGCTCCCATGTAACTGCATCTATCTAATCATCAATGTACAACCGTGTCATCAATCTCCATCAGTCCTTGGCCCCAGACATTAGTAGGTTCAGAGCACACTTGAGCTTCTGGTCAGTAGGACACGAAAAAGTAAAGAAAAACCCCTCCACATCAAAAACCCACATCATAGCCTAGATGGGGTCCTGAGTCCCATCAAAAGTAGGGGGCTTTGTGTTATCGAAGTCACTGTACTGGAAGCCCCGACTGGCTCCTCCTCCCCCTGCCACTGTTACAGCCGATGCGGCTGCAGCGGCAGCTGTCTCTGCAAGAGCTACTTAACGCTCGTCGAATTACTCGACCACCATGGTCTTAATAAACCCAAACATCTCTGGCTGTTGTGCCTGGAACGAAGTGGCAACCTCATCTTGCAGGATTTCTCGAATCCTGACGTCTAGTTCATCTGTACCCATCTGCACCACAGCCTCAGGTGATGTTGGCCCCTCCTGGCCTCCGTCTCCTAATCCTGATCCTGACCCTGATCTAGTCACAAAGCATCTCATCATCACCATTCTAAAAACATACCAAAAGATATCAGATAATCCACATAAATAACAAGGAACCAACTCCTATCTAAACCCTAGGGGTTGTGACTTCCTTGCTTCGCGTATGGGTCCTATGCTTTCAGTAGTACGGGCCCATACTACCTCCCACACCTACCCACATTTGTCTCAAGTATCATCACAACACCCTAACAATATACATTCACATGGTGGTCACTCGATCCTCACTCTCAGAGAAAAGCTAACTGCGTCACATCGACCTATCGGCCTCACACAACTCACTCATCCATGAAACATCCACCAACCCTGCAGCACTAGTGTATACTAGCCATATATAACGCTGGACCATATAGACTTTCAAATATTTGATCCTACCCTAAGTCCCAAATCAAAAAGAAAAGAACATAAAGCCAAATCAAACATTCTTAGGCTATAAGATCTTAATTATGTACAACTATGATACATACACAAGCAACTACAACAATTATGTCAATCTCATATAAGGAAAAACCTAGGCTACCAGGCATCATTTAATTAGGCAATTCTATCATGAAATTCCTAAAGATCCATAGCCTAGTACTAGCATGCTATTCTAACATATCACAATATCAAATAACCATACGGTATTTTGGGATCTACTTACTAGCTCCAACTGATCGTACACTCTGCATCCTCTTTTTTTTCATTTTGATAACCATTTTAAAACTATTTGAAAATCCTTCCTTGGTTTGAGACTAGATTTACAAGAATGTTTCTCCAATTCGCTCAAACTAAGGCTCTGATACCAACTTGTAACAATCATAAAATCATGCCAAATTTGAACTTTTAAAAACATTTCAAAACCATTAAATCATTACAAACTTGTTTTCAAAATGTATAATATCAGAGTTTTTTCCAGAAACATAAACAAAACATGAGGAGCTCTACGATCATGCTTTTGCCTTGCCATGATCTCCTGATGTACCTGAAACAATAAACTAAAAACTGTAAGCCCGAAAGCCTAGAGTGTTTCCCCTAAAATTTTGATACAATGCACATAAAACATATATAAATAACATCATGTACTGGTCCACAGCTTTACAGACTTGATTACCCCTAGGCCCACAGTATGAGTCTGAATTGCCATCGAGCCCACAGTAAGAGTCTCCCTCATCTAGTATCTAGAATGCTCCCTGGTTTGTTGGTTTCCACACAGAGAAGCATCACCTCAACCCATCCCACATAATATGTCGACATATAACACAACTAATGCACATACATATAATCACATAATACTACAGGTAGTACTACAGATCTACCTAATTGGAATAGCAACAAACATGCAACACTAACTCATACACATCATACTACAAACTGCTAGGATATCATATCCAATGGGTCGACATTGGTGCCTTAGACCCCTTAGTATAATGAGGTAACTCACCTCTCAACTGTCGACTAGAATAGATAAGCACAAACTCTCAGATCACCGCCACAAACTCCACCACCTATATTCACCATAGAAGCATATTCATAAGTTTCCAATTTTCCCAAAATTCCCAAAAAGTCAACTAGTCAAACCTTGTCAAAGTCAAGTCAACAGTTAAGGTAAACAATCCATGTTGACCCGACTCGTCGAGTGCAGTTCACTGACTCGTCGAGTCCTTCTAGAACTTGAGTAGTCATAAATCTTTGAGTTTCCCTGTAACTCGCTGAGTTCAGGCAACCCAAAAGTTGTTAAAACCCTAGCTGACTCGTCGAGTCACCCTACTGACTCACCGAGTCCACGAAAATATTTATGGGACTCGCCGAGTCCCTTCAGACCTTTCTTCATTTAGATGCTTTGTGAGCCATTCCAAGGCTCCATATTGTAGATCCAACTTCCCAAGGCATGTTTATCATGTAAAGTTTCAAACTTTACGTGCATGCTAGGCTCCAATGACTTAGAATGCCAAATCCAAGCTTGAAATGGGGTTTAAATCAGAAGGAAGGGTTCATTCTTGCTAAAGCTGGAACTTTATGGACTTAAAGACCAAGGTGAGCTCAGATCTGATGTTGAAACTTCAAATCCTAGCTCATACTCAAGAAAGGCTACCTAACATGCTAGAAAAAGCCCTAATCTTCAACAAAATCAGATCTAGAAGGAAAGAATGTCAAGGTAACGACTTGATACCTTCCAGAAGATGCAAACTGAGGTGGATTTTAGATCCTTGCATGTTCCTTGCTTTTAGTCACTTGCTCTCCAAACTCTTCTTACTAACATCCACCTTCCAAAGCTTAAAACACACAGGAATGGATCACACACATGGATTAGGGTTTTTGGACTCTTAAGAGGCTGTAAGGGGGCTAAAGGAGGAAAATGATCCTTTAATAAGGTGAAATACCATAGAAATTAGGGTTTTATCCTCCAGCTCCTACTCGTCGAGTCCTAACTTGGACTCAGCGAGTAGGTCACTTAAACACGTGGCCCAATCCGCTTCTACTCGACGAATCAGAGCATCCAACATGTCGAGTAGACCTTTAAATTATGAAAATTAAAGCCATAAAATTATCACCTAAGAGTCGGGGAGTTGCATAGTCAACGTGCGAATTAGAGTATATAGCAGCAAGTAAAGCGTCGAAGGAGGTGATATGGCTAAAGAACTTCATCGGAGACCTTGGAATTGTACCAGCTATAAAGGAGCCTATGAATATGTTTTGTGATAGAGAGAGTGTCGTTGTCTTAGCTAAGGAACCGAGGGATCATGGAAAATCCAGACACATCGTCAGAAAATATCACTTCATAAGACATCGGATAGAAGAAGGACTCCTCGTAGCAAAGACGGTACCGTTAGAGGAGAACCCAACAGATCCCCTTAAGAAGGGACTGAGTAAGGTTAAGCACTTGCAGCATGCAAGGAGCATTGGGCTGAAGGATAATACTAGTGTTAATGATTAGATAGATGTTTAGAAACTTGTAATAGATAAAATGTAATTGACATTTGATGATTAAATAAAAGGAGTTTTATTTGTGAGTAAAGTTACTATCTTGTGTTAATTCTTTACTATTTTTTTCATTTTGCATGTTTTAACTTCCAAAATAATAAGATTATTCAGACTATCCACAATGGATCATACTTTGGAAGTAGGTATTGAGGCAAGACTGTCATGAATTTAGATTGTAGATTGTCTAAAGTGTTTATACATAGAAATAGTTTGCTATAATATTCATGAGTACTCATAAGGTCTGAGTATTGGATTAAACCCACACTCACATGAATAACTTCAATGAATCTATCAAGAGTGATTGTGAGATGATAATATCATATAATCTTCAAACCAAGATATATGAGTTATTGACTATGAGTTGTGTGACATCCCCATTTTCACGGCCGGAAAAGACCGATTTTGTTTATGCTTTATGAAAATCAGAGTACCTCTTTTAATAAAAATGTTGCAGAATTTGTTCCCAGTAAAACATGATAAATACGTTATCAAAGCATTCCGAAGAAAAGTATTTTAATTCATTTTAAAACATTTGGGGTGTCATCGTCAATACAGAAACATAAGCATAAGCAAAACTTACATTCATTATCACTAGTGATTTATATCTCCTTCATCTCTTAGTGTAATGTGACTTCATAATAACACCTGTGATATAAATAAACTGATTGGGTCAGGTTGGGAAACTTGGTGAGTACATAGGGTTTTCAACCCACAATAATATAATTATTATGTTTAAACAATTAAGCAATCAACCCAATTACCCATACACATGATCTTCTTTATTCTTAAGGATCTACCCTAAGAATCAGCTATTCCTCATTCGTTTATTCCTAATGATCATCCTAAGGAATTGGCACGAAGTCCATCGTTGCCATGGTTTACACAATAGGCACTAAGTCTGCATAGTCGTCAGGGGTTAGGCATCAAGTCTGCATGATCGCCAAGGTTTACACAATGGGCACTAAGTCTACATAGTCTCTAGGGTTTAGGCATCAAGTCAGTATGATCGCCAAGGTTTAGGCACAAAGTCTGCATGGTTGCCAAGGTTTAGAGTACACCAGGTGAACACATCCTTCACAACACCTAAAGGTTGCGAGCCTGCTAGGGTTCCACTGCACTGTCTAGAATAGTGCATGGTTATTATCCATACTCTGTTGAATGACGGGGCTATCGTTTGGGAAAAGGCTTCTCACATCGTCCACCTTTCACCCTCACCTCGTGGTCAATAACACCTTTCAACTCATCATCAAACTTATATTCCATCTATTACATCTACCCATGTTTTACCTCAGCATTATCGTAGATATAAAATACATATACAGTTTAAATCATTTAAAACATGTATAAAATCATTCATCCAGCATATACAGCAAATATTTAGATAATATGGACACATAGCACGTAATTTATATAAAATACTTCATATCTATGTGTAAGATGAAAGTAATTATGCACTCACAACACGTAATTTATATTAAATACTTCATATCTATGTGTAAGATGAAAGTAATTATGCACTCACAACACGTAATCTATATTAAATACTTCATATCTATGTGTAAGATGAAAGTAACTATGCACTCACCTGAGAAGGTGGTGACTCGGTACTCAGACAGCGCTTCGTTTACTTTAAAATAATTTCCTTCGACGAAACCTAGTATTATTACCACTAGATTTTAGTCTAATATTTACCGTGACTAATTATTAGTCTTATTATTATTATTATTATATAAGTGTTTAAACAATATTTTCCAACCACTATGTAAAGACAGGGCCAGACATAAAACACCGGAGGGCAGGACCATTTTGGCGTATAGCACTTCTGAAATCCAACAACCCTATGCGGCCCTTTAAACAAGATTCCCCGTACCACGACTACTTAAAAAGATATTATAACGACACTTATATAAGTCATAATAATAGCTCAAATATTTATTACAAATTTATAATAACAATACTAATTTTAAATATAAAGTATATTTAAAATAGGGTAAGCACAACTTACTTACAATGGGATTTTAGCTAGGAGTCGGGCTCTGTAGGGGCAGAACTTCGTCGCTGAATCTTTCTAAGAAAGATTCGTGCAGCGCTTCAGCGCTTACCTTACTATACTAAAACTACAGAAAGAGAAGTCGAATCACGAGGGACCGAAATGCTCGGGGGATAAGGAGAGAGAGACTCTTGAATCAAGAGAATGGTGCAAGAAATATGAGAGCTAGAGGCCCTTATTTATACTAATTGAATTTTCAAAAACTACCCTCCATAATTACTTAATGACCTTATAGTTATATAAACAAGTAAACACCCCTTTATAATACTATTTTAAATAGATTTAATGGTATTTGTACTAAACTAATATCGAAAGAACTCAATATTAGTCTTATAATGACCGCATCGTCGATACCATTCTAATGATATATACATATGTATATATATGTGTACGTATATATGATTTATACTTTATTTTAATACGTAAATATGCTATTATAATTTGTATCTTGTTCATATGAACTCCGTTTTTGACGTTATTTCTATCCACGCGTAGGTGGAGACGTACTTTACAACTTTCGTTTGGACTCTGTCGGCTAGTTTTGACTTTTTTTTAAAGTGATATTTTTAACAGGCTGGGACAGGATTGATCTGTTAAAATCTCATAACTTCTTCATCTGATGTCCATTTTCGTCTTTCTTTTTATCGTTACGCTAATAATAATGAGATCTTCGATTCTCGTTTAGGTTGTGTCGGCTAAAAACCACTCGATCTAATATTCGAATTTCCGGTTGTACACTCCTAATCCAAAACTACGATAAATCATAACTTCCACATACAAAGTCAGATCTGGACGTTCTTTTTATTTATGCTTCTGGTTTAACGTATTCTACGACTTTAGTTTAAATCACTAAGGCTAAATCTCACTCTATCTTAAATTCACTATTTACGTTTCCCGGTATCGTGTCAATTCCGTCGCGAAACTTCGACGGGTCATAACTTCTTCGTTTTAACTCGGATTTCGGCGGTCTTTATATGTATGAAAACCTTGTAACATATACTACAACTTGGTTAAGATTATTTATTCTAAAGAATATTTTGCCAAAAAGTCATTTTTGACACTTATTGCCTCTAAATTGACTAGCCCGGATCTACGGGCGTTACAAGTTGGTTGTACATTGATAGTGTGAAAACGCATTAGTAACTTGATGTTATAAAATGTGATATTGTGTATGATTTAACAAGTAGTTAGTACAAGAATATAAGTCGAAGTTTCTATGTTCCTTTTAATCCTTGGAGTATTAAAAGCGATATCTTGGGCCCTTCGATGATTTTGTTTTGACTTATGTGTTGGGCTTGGTCAGGACTCATATGATGTGTTCGATTAAGTTCTATGTCAAACAAATTCGGAAATTGGAAAACAAACTTTTGGACAATAAGTATGATTATGTTCCATGTATTTTTTTGCACGATATCTTGGAGAATAGAGGATTATATGATCCCTTATCTAAAATGGCGTGTCAAAGTTCAACAATGGCTTTTAACAGTTATGATTGATGTGTTCGATTGATATGTTCGATTGATGTTTTCGATTAAGTTCTATGTTAAGCAAATCCGAATTTGGGAAACAAACTGTTAGACAATAAGTATGATTATGTTCCATGTATTTGTCTGCATGATATCTTGTAGAACAGAGGATTATATGATCCCTTATCTAAAATGGCGCTTCAAAGTCCGACAACGACTTTTAACAGCTACTATTTCTAGTCGGGTTCTAAGTCGTACTTACAGTTATAGTTATTAGACTTATCCAAGTGGGGGACTGTTAGATTAGGTGTCTAAGCCCATAACTATAATTGGCATGTACTTGACCCGAGAGTAACATGGTCTATTTTGGGTTACATTCACCAAAACAATCTGATAGGGTGGACATTTGAGAAACATGTTATTTAAGATATATTAATATATTATAAGTATAATATATTAATTGAGGAATCATATTATTTAATTAGTATTGATCAAGAATTAATTTGGAATTAATTTAGTGATCAAAAGAGACTAATTAAGTTTACACGGGTTGATTGTGTAAATCAATGATATATATATATATATATATATATATATATATATATATATATATATATATATATATATATATAGGTTGGGCTGATATTCCATAATTGATTAGTGATTGGCTAAGCTTATGTAAGTTTCCATATAGCGTTAGTCCATTACAAGCCCGAGTGTAAGAATTAGAGTTTACACATAACCCTTGGAATTCTACACTATATATGTAACCCCTTGGCCTAGAATATGAACACACTAGTGATCTTAGAGATACTATAGTCGATTCTTGAGTGCCTCTAACCTCTCTCTCAAGTTCTCCAATTTTTGGTGGTGTTTTGTGAACCATTTAAGGTGCTACGTTCTTAAAGGCCAATTACAACAAGCTACAACAAAAGGTAATCATCTAACAAGTTTTTATGACTCATATATCAAGTTGTATGCTGGTATTGGCTTCATGCCTTGGAAAATTGTTTATTGCATGTATAACTAGAAAAAACTTAGATCCAAAGCGTTAGGGTTGTATGTGCACCATGGCGATGTTATAGTGCTCGAAAACCCATCACTTTGGCACTGGACATTCCGTACCTAAACCCTAGTATTAGGTTTATTTTGATTTTATAGATAAGTATTATGGTCTCTCTTTTGTATTCATGTTTTCATGTTCAACTAGTGAAAACCTATATCCAAAGCATTAGGGTTGCATGAACACATATGTTTTTGTTGTTATGCTTAAAACCCATCAAATTATAGGGTCAAAATTAGAAGTACCTCAACATTGAGATGTTACAGTCGGTCAACAACATCAATTATAGGGGCTCATGGCAATGTTGTCTAGGAAATCTTAACATAACTTCCTTGAGGGACGCCTTCAGTAGTTGTATAATTTAATTTAAAAATCATTTCAATAAAAATTTTGAAAGTTTAGGATAGGTATTATGTCCTAAAAAGAAAGATTTTCAAATAAAAAGGAAATCCAAATTTAACAAAAAGGATAAAGCAGAAAACTATAAAAACTTGTGAAATCACCAACTTTATCTTAACGTTTTAAAAATACTTGTATTCTCGGGAACATGAGTGTGCAGAATATCTGTGGAAGGAAAGAAGTAATCAAGAAAATTGGTGAAACTCATTTTAGCTTACTTACTTATTAATCGGATGTATGCTTAAACTCCAAACAATGTAACTCTAAAATAATTAATAATAAATAAAAGTAATTTTATGTTATATTTTTGTGTATTGTTCAATATACTTGCTACGATGATCCAATGTCCCTACGTCGCACGGTCTGCATTTCCACTGCCGACCGGAGATGTGACGAAAAACCATCTAAGTAACATAAATACAAATCAATAAAAGCATTGGAAAAAAATAATACTTAATCAAACTATTTAGTTTAAATTAATTTGTCATAAACATTTCTTATTAGTTTCGTTCACATTTACAAATTGTGTTTTCTGTTCTTAGGACGAGTGGTTGTTTTTAAACTGTTTAGACCCACTTAAGACAAGATTCATTCATCGACTTTAAAAGAATAATTATAGTATTCTTTCATATATTTCTAATGCCATTAGTTTCATGCCTTTAGGACTTTACTACGATTTTTATATGAATTTAGAAGGCAATAGTAACAAGTTCTCTAATTCAATTTGATATTTCGTGAACAAATTGCGTTGTTAGCTCCTTTTAGGATTAGAATCAGGTCTTATGGTCAAAATGTGAATGAATGTAGACATTCAAATCTTTCTAGTGGAGCTAGTATCATCCTTAAATGATTGTTTTGATAATTTACTACGGATTTTACAAACAATGGAAGAATAGATCAAAACAAGTACCTTACGTGTGTATTTCATGCACATAATCATACCCCATCATGATTATTTATGACAAATCAATTGTTAAATGAGTAAAATATCAACTAGTGGCTCTGGTACCATTCTTGGATTATGGTATATTTAAAAGACAATCAAATTGCATACAATGGAAGCAAACATGAAAAAACCATAATCCATCTGTGACATCCCCAATTTCACGGCCAAAAAACACCAATTTGTTTATGCTTTATTTGAAAATCAGAGTACCCTTTTGGAGAAATATGTTGCGGAATTTGTTCCCAAAAATATGATAAGTAAATTATCAAAGCATTTCAGAAGAAATGTGTTTTATTATATTAAAAATGTTGGGTTGTCATTGTCAATACAATACATAAGCATAAACAGAAATAGTAAAGGCCTTACAACATCTATTATTCTAATGGCGTATAATCAATTGATCTCCCATCAGATCATCACTCTTGTGCTCTATGGCCACTACCTATAATACAAGAAACTGAGTGGGTTAGGCTTGGGAGCCAGGTAAGCACATAGAGTTTTAAATCCACAATAATTAAGTTTATTAATTTCATCAAATCAATCAACCTGATTACTCATTCCCGTTATCCTCACTTTCTGTCCCTAAAGCATCTAAAACAAGAGACCTAGCCTAAGGATTTTCATCAGGATGCACAACACTGCTTAGGGGATTCCTTAGCAATATATATCAAAAAGGAAACCATGAAGGGGATGGAGTACACCTGGTGAGCACGTAGTTCAAAAACACCTACAAGTTGTGAGTGTGTCAGTGTTCCACTAGACTGTCTAGAATAGCTCGTGGTCGTCATCTATACTCTGCTAGACATCTTCCCCATACGTAGTTCAATCAGTATAATGAATTTGAATCACTGATAAATCTTGTTTGTAGGTTCATAATAATGATAATGAACTTAAACAAAAGTTATACTTAAAGTAGGGTCAGCATAACTCATTTACAAAGGGGGTATAGCTAGGAGTCGGGATCTGTATGGATAGAACTTCTAAGCCAAAATTGTGACAACCGTCAATTTTCAGTCAAGTCAAAATCAACGAAAGTCAACAAGTCAAACCGGTCCACTCATTTTGCCGTGAGTAACTCCTAAACAACTCTCTATTCTAACGAGAGATCATAAATCAAAAAATGCGTACATCTAGATCTCCTTAACCTAAAACTGTGGTACGTGGCGAGCCAAACCGATAAAACAATGTTGCATACTTATCGAGAGTATGCAAGATCCTTAAACAAGGCGTAACGGGACTTACGGACCCTGCATTGCAAAGCCGAACACCCAAAAAGGTCACCAATGAAACCTCTCTCAATCGTTTTCACTCTATCTCTTCTTATGTCAAATCTCTCCCAAATCTCTCTAAATATGTGAAATCTCTCCCACATATCTCTTTGTATGAGAAATCTCTCCAAGTATGTCAAATCTCTCCCAAATCTCTCTAAATATGTGAAATCTCTCCCAAATATCTCTCTGTATGTGAAATCTCTCCAAGTATGTCAAATCTCTCCCAAATCTCTCTAAGTATGTGAAATCTCTCCCACATATCTCTTTGTATGTGAAATCTCTCCAAGAATGTCAAATCTCTCCCAAATCTCTCTGAGTATGTGGAATCTCTCTCAAATCTCTCTCGAAATCTCTCCCAACTTTCTATAATCACTCGGGGCATCCCGACCCTCGAATTTGGCGAAAACAGCACAAAAACGGAAGTCTACGCGAAAAACGGACCTTAGGAACCGAAACCCCTCTTAGGAACCGAAACCCCTCTTAGGAACCGAACCCTCCTGATGAAGAAGGCTGCTGATCCGAACCGAAGGTACTGTTCACCAACCGAACCGAAGGTACTGTTCATTAATGTTCACTACAGTTCGTTCGGTTCTGACATTCTCGCTTCTTATCTCCAGACCGAGGACCGAAGCTTCCCTGCTGACACTTCAGACCGAGCCTTCGGACCGAGCCTACGGACCGGACCCTCGCCCTTCACTTCTCGCGCCTTTCGCTTCCGACTCCAACCTCAGCGTGGACCGAGCCTCGGCCTAGGGACCGAACCTCGGCCTAGGACCGAGAGGCCTCGCTGGGAAGCATTTTTCTCCCGGTTTTCGCATAGTATTGCGTTTAAGGCCCGTTTTTAATTATTTTAACGCGGGGTTTTCACCCAAAATCATATTTTAACATAATAAACCCTAAATATTCACAATTTAATCATATTTTCATAAAAATCTTTATTTAAATAATAAAAGCAAGTGGGTAAAGTACAAAGAGGTGGAGTGTTGACTTTGCTTTACTTTATGACACAAGCAACCACTCCCACACCCACTCTATGACTAGCCACACCTCCCCACCTTACCTAGGTCACATCAATGTACTTTCCACTCAATCATCACTCCTTCCCACGTTTTTGAGAGTTGTATATTCATCCTCTCTCCCTCATTTCTCTCATTTTCTCTCTTTTCACCAAAAAGAGCAAACTCTTTTCTCTCTCATTTTCCCTCTCTAGAACTCGAGATTTGAGGGCTGATTCTTTGGATTTCCTCCACATTTGGTAAGAATAATCCATTCTCTTTATGATTATCTCAATTATTTCCACTCAAATCATGGATATCTTACACAAACTCCATTATAATTGTGTTAGATCTTCGAATCTTCAAGTGATTCTTCAAGTGTTCTTGGGTTGAACACTTCTCTTCTTCAACACTTACCTACTGAAATCACTTAAGGTGAGTTCATACCCCTACATTTTCATGTTTTCTCAAGTTTTTAGGGGGGGGAATACAAGTTAAAACACTAAGAACATAACTACATTTTTCTAACAGCTTTCATCAGAAAAGTTCAACTCCATTCACGGACTGTTTTGGACATCTTAAACATTTTTGTTGTCAAAACTGTTTTAGGTGCATGTAGTTCCTCTTCTAAGCTTTAAAATGACTACTTGCACATCTCCATACGATTTTTCTACAATTTATGGTGATTTTTACAAAACTGCCTATCATTTCAAACATCAATCCGGACCAGTCTGTGATTATGGACTCTTTCACATAAGTAAGAAGTCATTAAAAATTATAATAAAAATTATGAACAAACTAGACTCATTTTCCAAACTCTCAGAAGTTACAGAACTTGATTTGGACATTTTATGATTTTTCTACAATTTTTCCAATAACAGTTACAGAAAATGTTATTAACAGAAAAACACTATAAATTTCATTTCACCTTGTAACATGTTGAGCAAGGTATACATCGTTATGTGATTATGTGTAGTTGCAATATATGAAAAATTTTGTATTCTTACATAGACATACATCAGAAAACAAATGGATTTACACCTCCACAAGTATGGTAAATATATAAATGATATTACGAGGCTATATCCATTAAAATATAAACATTGGTAAATTATGACAAGTAAGGCCTATGCTCACTACCCACACAAATAATTGATAAACCATAATAGGTATAGTATAGGGTTATTTGTATAACAAACACATTATTAAAGGCTTTACACATACAAAAGAGTTATTGCCACTATGGACAATTATGATAATCTATAATAAGTATAGTTAAGCCATTATACCCCCACGAACGAACGCGCTAGTTATAATCGGTATAGTTATGGTAAATATATATTACAAACAAAGTGATAAACTATAATAGGTATAGTTTATGTTTCATCTACCCTAGAAACTTAATTACAAGAAAGGAACTCACCATCACCATCACTTTTGATAAGCTATCATATGCATAGTTCAGGTTCACTAATCTCTATTACTCCCCGGTGAACTATGATATGTATAGGTTATATTCACATTAAATTTTCGCATTGTTAGACTTCAACTATAATCGTTGAGCGTATATGCTTGAGTCATACAAGAATTTAGTCTGGATTGGCTTAGAATTGGTGGTGCCCGCCTCATCTCCTGTTCCTCGTTGGGTTGTGGACCTAGGGCAGACCTACTACATTCAACGTTTTATCTAACTTAAATCTTATATAACTTATATGCGCTGGACGATCATAGGGGAAATCTACGGGTCAATCTAGGGTTCATCAACACATCATATAGGAATATTCTGTTTACACTTAACTAAAAAAATATTGGATTTTCTGGAGATCAAACTCTATCGATTTTAAAAAAAAAGGAAAACGGTTTCTACTCCAAACAAAACTCTTATGAACTCACCAACTTAATTGTTGACACTTTTTCAAAACTACTTGTATTCTCAGGAAATCAGTGAAACGGGAAAACTTCAACGCTTTGAGGATGGGACGTTAAACCGTCAACAATTTATTTTTGTCATCATAATGTAATTGATTTTGAAACATGTAAACATATACTTTGGTGTAACTTTTTCAATTATATTTATGATGGTTGTATTTACTTTGAGCACTATTATACACGTTGTTGTGATACTGTACATGAAGTCCTCCACCCCTGGACGTTTCCGCCATCCTTGGTTTGGGGGTGTGACAGATTGGTATCAGAGCATTGTTTATAGTGAACTCAGTATATCGAACCACATAAGATATACAAACTATAAATACAATGGGACTGAAAATCTCTGATTTAAAGTTTTCAAAGCAACTATACTTTTAGAAACAAATAATTTCTCGGTAAAAGTAAGAGCATGCGCACACACACTAGGGTCAGTATCACGGTGGGATGGGACAAAAGTAGTAATTGTTGAACAATACGAGTAGGCTTGGGGATATATAGTCAGGGAATGACATAGCCTGATCAACTATGTCTCACCCAGAAGTGATTAGCATATGCCCAGGAATGGTCGTAGGTGTTGCAACAAGTCTAAAAACTTACCAACACTACCACAATGAAATACCATAGCGGTATTTGGTGTTATTATAATTACTTATTTGAGAACTAAATAGATTTTTATCAATAGATCAATAATTGCCTAGTGGATACATTAAAATTATATGTATCCAGGACGTCATAGACTTAGAATCTGTGAATCTTTGCTTTACTTCCTGTTCTCGTTGGATTGGGGATTTAGAGTTAGGATTGCTTATTCGAAGGTCTATCTTGTCCCAAATACATATGACTAGTATGCACTAAACAATATATTGAAGTACCTGATAAAGATCACCTTATAATTATCTAATTAGTACGTCTACTTAGTTATTTCTTATAACCCCATTTCTCGCGAAGATATCATGGCTGAATTCCATCCCCACGACGACCCGTACTACCCTAACCACGACAATACTGAATGGCTCGGAGAGGAGCCAGAGAATGATTACCGAATCCCTTTGGATGGTCACCAAGCTGAAGGCTTTGCTGATGGTCCTGAATCCGACCTTGAAGTGGAGAACCTACCCTGATGGCCCTTGTTCCGAATCCTAACCCTCGTCCGGTTGTTCAAGGCCCAACGCCTCCTTGGGTAGAATGCTTGGAAACCTGGAACGAAGAACACGACCAACCTAGATTGTTAAATGGAGACATTCGAATCCTTCAGAATCCGGAAACTACACTATTCAAGGGAACCGTAGCATTGCCCAAAATTTTCCTTACGTTAATAAGATGTAGACCTATTTTCCTCGAACCCTATATTACAAACAATTTACATATGGTAACTCCAAGAAATTCTTAATATATACCAAGTAATTTTAGAAAGGGATCAGGCGAAACAAATCACAAGTTGCATTTGAGTCATTACCACTAAAATTCATTCATAGGGGCTTTGTTATGAATTACATACAAAATGCTTTTAAGTCAGGACATAATACAGACAAGTCTGGCTTGATAACATCTGACTTGTCACTACTATTAAAAAAAAACTTATCGTTTGTTCGTCTCTACCAACTTATGACAGGACTATGCCACCAAAGAAAAAGTCCAGACCCTCCGGAAGCACAGCACCGCCCCCTCCGCAGTTTGATCCCATAATGTTTCAAGCTGCCGTAACAGTAGCCGTGGCGGCAGCAATGTCGCAAATGGGTACAAATGGTTCCGGCAGCTTCGGATCCGGGAATACTAACTCGAATCAGGGGGACAGCACAGGACGCACTAAGGAGTGTTCTTACAAAGACTTCACGAATGGCAAACCCGATCCTTTCGACGGAAGCGGGGGCATCATCGCGCTGATGCAATGGTTCGAAAGGACCGAAGCAGTCTTCGAAATTTGTGCTTGTCCCGAAGCAAGCAAGGTCAAGTATGCGGCATTCACTTTCACAAGAAAAGCTCTTACTTGGTGGAATGGCCGAGTTAAGTCACTTACTCCTGCAGTGGCTAACTCCATAGGCTGGGAAAACTTAAAAGCGTTGATGCTAAAGGAGTATTGCCCGAGGGGAGAAATACAAAAACTTGAAGAAGAACTCTAGAATCTCAAAATGTTGGGGACGGATCTTGAAGCTTATAATGCCCGATTCAATGACCTAGCACTCCTCTGTCCTGCAATGGTCACCCCAGAGGAGAAAAAGGTAGAGCGATACCTTTAGGGTCTATCATCCCAGATCCATGATAGTGTATTGGCCTCCATACCAACTACCTTTGACAGCGCCAAGGAGTTGACACAACAACTCATCGACCATCGTGCCAGCCATGACACTTCGTCAACCACGCAAATTTTTGCTGTTCATGCTGCCACAACCCTCACCACGCCAACTCCCATGAAACAATACGCTGGAACCCTTCTGAAATGTAACAAGTGTAGCTTCCATCACACTGGGGCTTGTAGAGAACTGCATTGCATGAATTGCAATAGGAAAGGGCACACTACCCGTTTCTATAGGGCACCGGTACGACCCATCAACCAGTTCCCCAGCTCTGGAGTAAGCCCAGCCTGTTACAAATGTGGAGAAACAGGCCATTTTAAAAGGAACTGCCCAAGAGCAAGAGATGCCAGTGGTGGTGGAAGGGTGCTTGCGATCACCGAAGGAGAGACCACCCCGGAACTGCCCGCAAATATTAGTACGTGTTTCTAACATCGACGTTTAAATTCCAAATTTCTTTATTTGATTAACTCTAGCATCGATTAAAGCATGCATAGTAGTAATGCCAATGATTAAACTGAGTGCATAAACAACAAGAAATTCCAAATCCGTCATGAGACCATTCTATGAATTTCCTTCGACTCCGTAATGGGACTGCATCATAGGGATGTAGGTCAAACTTTCGAGAACATGCTTCTACTCTATAGGTGAACGGTCGAAATACATCTAGGTTCAATGTTAGCCCTGACTAGGAACTCTAATTCATTAAGAAGGATTACTAAGAATGTTATTTGTTATGATTTCCTCACTTATACATTCCCCAATTATATATAACGAATACCTGGTAGATAATAGAATGTGAGAATTCTGACTTAGTTTCTTTTCCTCGTTGGGATGTGAAACTGAAGTAGAATCACACATTTTACTATCCGCCCAGTATTGGTTATATCATAATGTGTATAAGCTAAGTTTTCATGTATAATAACTCATCTCTTAGTCAGAATCAAAATAATGAAGAGCCGACCTTAGTCATTTACAAACTCCTTGCCTGATTTCAAATTTCGGGACGGAATTCCCTCTAACGGGGGGATGATGTGACAACCGTCAATTTTCAGTCAAGTCAAAGTCAACGAAAGTCAACAAGTCAAACCGGTCCACTCATTTTGCCGTGAGTAACTCCTAAACAACTCTCTATTCTAACGAGAGATCATAAATCAAAAAATGCGTACATCTAGATCTCCTTAACCTAAAATTGTGGTACGTGGCGAGCCAAACCGATAAAACAATGTTGCATACTCATCGGGAGTATGCAAGATCCTTAAACAAGGCGTAACGGGACTTACGGACCCTACATTGCAAAGCCGAACACTCAAAAAGGTCACCAATGAAACCTCTCTCAATCGTTTTCACTTTATCTCTTCTTATGTCAAATCTCTCCCAAATCTCTCTAAATATGTGAAATCTCTCCCACATATCTCTTTGTATGAGAAATCTCTCCAAGTATGTCAAATCTCTCCCAAATCTCTCTAAGTATGTGAAATCTCTCCCAAATATCTCTCTGTATGTGAAATCTCTCCAAGTATGTCAAATCTCTCCCAAATCTCTCTAAGTATGTGAAATCTCTCCCACATATCTCTTTGTATGTGAAATCTCTCCAAGAATGTCAAATCTCTCCCAAATCTCTCTGAGTATGTGGAATCTCTCTCAAATCTCTCTCGAAATCTCTCCCAACTTTCTATAATCACTCGGGGCATCCCGACCCTCGAATTTGGCGAAAACAGCCCAAAAACGGAAGTCTACGCGAAAAACGGACCTTAGGAACCGAAACCCCTCTTAGGAACCAAACCCTCCTGATGAAGAAGGCTGCTGATCCGAACCGAAGGTACTGTTCACCAACCGAACCGAAGGTACTGTTCATTACTGTTCACTACAGTTCGTTCGGTTCTGACATTCTCGCTTCTTATCTCCAGACCGAGGACCGAAGCTTCCCTGCTGACACTTCGGACCGAGCCTTCGGACCGGACCCTCGCCCTTCACTTCTCGCGCCTTTCGCTTCCGACTCCAACCTCAGCGTGGACCGAGCCTCGGCCTAGGGACCGAACCTCGGCCTAGGACCGAGAGGCCTTGCTGGGAAGCATTTTTCTCCCGGTTTTCGCATAGTTTTGCGTTTAAGGCCCGTTTTTAATTATTTTAACGCGGGGTTTTCACCCAAAATCATATTTTAACATAATAAACCCTAAATATTCACAATTTAATCATATTTTCATAAAAATCTTTATTTAAATAATAAAAGCAAGTGGGTAAAGTATAAAGAGGTGGAGTGTTGACTTTGCTTTACTTTATGACACAAGCAACCACTCCCACACCCACTCTATGACCAGCCACACCTCCCCACCTTACCTAGGTCACATCAATGTACTTTCCACTCAATCATCACTCCTTCCCACATTTTTGAGAGTTGTATATTCATCCTCTCTCCCTCATTTCTCTCATTTTCTCTCTTTTCACCAAAAAGAGCAAACTCTTTTCTCTCTCATTTTCCCTCTCTAGAACTCAAGATTTGAGGGCTGATTCTTTGGATTTCCTCCACATTTGGTAAGAATAATCCATTCTCTTTATGATTATCTCAATTATTTCCACTCAAATCATGGATATCTTACACAAACTCCATTATAATTGTGTTAGATCTTCGAATCTTCAAGTGATTCTTCAAGTGTTCTTGGGTTGAACACTTCTCTTCTTCAACACTTACCTACTGAAATCACTTAAGGTGAGTTCATACCCCTACATTTTCATGTTTTCTCAAGTTTTTAGGGGGGGGAATACAAGTTAAAACACTAAGAACATAACTACATTTTTCTAACAGCTTTCATCAGAAAAGTTCAACTCCATTCACGGACTGTTTTGGACATCTTAAACATTTTTGTTGTCAAAACTGTTTTAGGTGCATGTAGTTCCTCTTCTAAGCTTTAAAATGACTACTTGCACATCTCCATACGATTTTTCTACAATTTATGGTGATTTTTACAAAACTGCCTATCATTTCAAACATCAATCCGGACCAGTCTGTGATTATGGACTCTTTCACATAAGTAAGAAGTCATTAAAAATTATAATAAAAATTATGAACAAACTAGACTCATTTTCCAAACTCTCAGAAGTTACAGAACTTGATTTGGACATTTTATGATTTTTCTACAATTTTTCCAATAACAGTTACAGAAAATGTTATTAACAGAAAAACACTATAAATTTCATTTCACCTTGTAACATGTTGAGCAAGGTATACATCGTTATGTGATTATGTGTAGTTGCAATATATGAAAAATTTTGTATTCTTACATAGACATACATCAGAAAACAAATGGATTTACACCTCCACAAGTATGGTAAATATATAAATGATATTACGAGGCTATATCCATTAAAATATAAACATTGGTAAATTATGACAAGTAAGGCCTATGCTCACTACCCACACAAATAATTGATAAACCATAATAGGTATAGTATAGGGTTATTTGTATAACAAACACATTATTAAAGGCTTTACACATACAAAAGAGTTATTGCCACTATGGACAATTATGATAATCTATAATAAGTATAGTTAAGCCATTATACCCCCACGAACGAACGCGCTAGTTATAATCGGTATAGTTATGGTAAATATATATTACAAACAAAGTGATAAACTATAATAGGTATAGTTTATGTTTCATCTACCCTAGAAACTTAATTACAAGAAAGGAACTCACCATCACCATCACTTTTGATAAGCTATCATATGCATAGTTCAGGTTCACTAATCTCTATTACTCCCCGGTGAACTATGATATGTATAGGTTATATTCACATTAAATTTTCGCATTGTTAGACTTCAACTATAATCGTTGAGCGTATATGCTTGAGTCATACAAGAATTTAGTCTGGATTGGCTTAGAATTGGTGGTGCCCGCCTCATCTCCTGTTCCTCGTTGGGTTGTGGACCTAGGGCAGACCTACTACATTCAACGTTTTATCTAACTTAAATCTTATATAACTTATATGCGCTGGACGATCATAGGGGAAATCTACGGGTCAATCTAGGGTTCATCAACACATCATATAGGAATATTCTGTTTACACTTAACTAAAAAAATATTGGATTTTCTGGAGATCAAACTCTATCGATTTTAAAAAAAAAGGAAAACGGTTTCTACTCCAAACAAAACTCTTATGAACTCACCAACTTAATTGTTGACACTTTTTCAAAACTACTTGTATTCTCAGGAAATCAGTGAAACGGGAAAACTTCAACGCTTTGAGGATGGGACGTTAAACCGTCAACAATTTATTTTTGTCATCATAATGTAATTGATTTTGAAACATGTAAACATATACTTTGGTGTAACTTTTTCAATTATATTTATGATGGTTGTATTTACTTTGAGCACTATTATACACGTTGTTGTGATACTGTACATGAAGTCCTCCACCCCTGGACGTTTCCGTCATCCTTGGTTTGGGGGTGTGACAAAAATCTCTTCTTCTCCAAGCCTTATGGCACTTCAGGCTTCACCTCTAACACTTTAGAAGTTATAAGGAAGGAGGGGGGGGGAGGGGGCTAAGGAGGTTATTTGAGGGAGAAATAATGGTTTTGGTGTGAAGAAAATGAGAGATTTGTTCCTCTACTTATAGGCTAGGAACTCGGAGTACGCGGGACAGACATAACAAGTATGTTGGGCGTACATGGACATGTGTCACCATCCGATGGCAAGGCGTGGGGAGGAAGAAACAGTCAGGATGGCGACATGTGTCAGCCTCGCATCTTAACCAAAATTTAATTATCTTCTAAATCCTGTAATTTTCGCATACGAGCTCTGTTTCTTGATATTCTTTATATCCACGCATAGTTAGTGACGTGATCTACAACTTTCATTTAGACTACGCTGGCTAATTTTGAATTATTTTTAAAAGTTATATTTTAACAGGCTTAGACAGATAAAGTCCGTTAAAAAATCATAACTTTGTCATCCGACGTCCGTTTTTGTCTGTCTTTATATCGTTGAGTTCCTATTAACAAGATCTTCGTTTCTGGTTTAGATTGTGTCGGCTAAAAATTGATCGAAATAAAAATTCGATTTCCAAGCTGCATACTGCTATGCCAAATCGTAAAAAAATCAAAAATTTCTCTAACGAAGTCAAATTTGGATGTTCTCTACATACACACTCTAGGTTTAACGTATAATATGACTCTCATTTAGATCGATAAGGCTAAAAAGTATGTTATCACCAACTTAATTTTTTTTATGATACACAATGTTGTGTCGATATTGTAGCAAAACCTCGGCGGGTCATAACTTCTTCGTTATAAGTCGAATTTCAGCTTTCTTTATATCTCTGTAATCCTTGTCATGATCACTACAACTTTCTTCATAGATATTGAGTCTGACTATTATTTTATTTTTGACGCCTATTATTATTATTATTTTATTTCATCGTTATAAGCTCATATGTAGCACATAAATCACATAATACTCAAATAATTCCTCTTCGCTACTTCAGAATAGGTTAGAATTGTTAAGCCTAACTATTACATCATAATATTAATGCTTAGCCAGAAACGCGGGCATTACACCATCAAGATCAAAGATTAAGTGATTCCTTGCAACTATAAAATAACTAGAAATGGAGAATCTAATTAAGAATCAAGTGCCTTTCTTTTTAGTCGAATACTTTTCTTATCTTGCACAAGGGAGATCCCAAACCATAACTCATTTAATGTAATCTCACCACAAGACAATGAGCAAGCAATATGACCTAACATTTATCTTTTTTAATGGCCAAAACCAAACCCTAAATCATGGATGGGAAATTGTTGAGACCAAGAGAGGAACATAATGGAAAAAGGGTCAGTTCTACACCTAGTGATGACTAGGGTTAAATGTGTAAACATTATCACACATTTATCGGTATACAAATCCCTTAATTTAAGGGATAAATATGTACTAATTTGAATTAAGGATAATTAGAGTTAACACGATCTCATGATAAATTAACAAACTAGTCCCTCTAATCTATCATTTGTCATCTTAAGCTTAGATCTTATCTTGTGTGTAACCTAAAATACAAGCTAAATTACAACAGACAAAATACCTTTGCTAATTATAGAAGATCGCTAACTTATTGCAACAATGGTCATATTTCCAACATATGTTGCTAACCTGGGCAGGATGTAAATTAGTCGTGAGGATGGATCGTGCGTAACTGTTTTTTTCCATATTTGGCGGATATTAGCGGTAGTTTAGTGGCGGTTAGTGGTTTTTGTAATGATTGTTTCCACATGAAGAATCATTTGATCTAGTGTTGAGAATGGCTGGACAAAAAAATGATATGTATGGTGCATGTAGTTATGATGTTAGGAGAGAATCCACGATTCGTTCTAGTTTCCATGGAGGTATGAAACGGTAATCAATGCCTAATAATACTGTCCACGTAGTCAAAATAGGGGTGAGTTCCTTAGTAATCTAGATGACAAGATGTTTGTTCGGGACTTGGATTCCAGATCGAGTTTTTCAAGAAGGTCAGTTATATCTTTGATTTTTTAGCAGTAGCCTGTGATAGAAAGATCATCTGTGGAGATATTGTGTATCTAGCTATTAAGTTTATATTGTATCTCACTATTTTCAAGAAGGTCATTTAAATTTATTATCACAAATGTTTTTTTAGGTCTAGCTATATTTGAAGGGCCATGGAATCTCTATTAAGAACAATTGAAGGAGAGCTTGAGGAAGGTGAAATCCATCGACATCTCGAGTATAGAGTAATTCACATTGAGAGTTGTTGTTTAGTCGTTCCAAATCAATAACAAGAGGTATCTAGGACTTAATTTTGGTAACTATGAAAGCCTACTATGGTGTAGTAGGTTGATCACCAACCATGATGAGAAATATAAAGAAACCAAGGGGTTGAAATCTGAGGAGGATGTAGCGGTGGCAGCACCACGAATAAGAGATAAGAGAGAGAATAGAGTGGAGATTGAGATTTTAGCATCGCTTGCATACCATGACCATTACAGACTTTCTAGTTGATTTCCAAAGCTAACAATTATATTTCTAAATAATAACAAGGAAGATCATTGGTCAAACTATATTGTAACAACCCAATTCCCGAGTATCAAAATTATAGCTTATAGTCACATTCATAGACCTACATGATGAGTTGGATGCCCCAACTCGTCATGTAAAAGCGGTTCAGGCCACATGATTTAAGAGGTCTACTCGATGAGTTGGAGGGCCCCAACTCAACGAGTACGAGCTGGAAAATAACCCTAACTTCTAGGGTTCTACACCCTATTTAAAGGGTCATTAGCCACCCTCTGCCTCCCTTACCTCCCTATTGAGCTCAGAAAACCCTAATCGCATATACTCTCCATTTTTGTGTGTTAAGAAGCTTGGAAGGTGGATTTTGTAAAGAGAGCTTGAAGTCTAAGGAGCTTGGAGCAAGGAGAAGCTTGTGGATCTCATTTCTACTTCATCTTAGCATCATCTTGAAGGTAACAAGTCATTACCTTGGCTTCTCTCTAGTTACATCCTTTCATGCAAAGGTTTAGGGCTATTTCTAGTTTGTTGTGGAGTTATTTCTGGTTTTGAGCATGATCTAAAGTTGTAACTTAAGATCCGGACTCCTCTAGCCCCTTATAGTTATAAAGTTCTAGTCCTTCGCAAATTATGGCCTTTTCCTTACCTAAAACTTCTTCTTTGGCTTGGTTTTGGCCTTTAAAACCTTGCATGCACCTAATGTTTGCAACTTTACATGGTAACTATGCCTTGGGAAGTTAGATCTATGTAACAGCCCGAAATCCAGGTATCTTTCTATTTAGCCCTGCATCTTTGCTATGTTTCCATTTAGGGTTTGCATGTTAGGCGAGTACGTTGGGCGTACCAGGAGTACGATGCGCATACTCACACGCTTCATTTGGACGCGTTCACCCTCGGGTACGCTGGGCGTACCCAAGGTTACGTTGGGCGTAACCGGTCCAGACCTAAGAACTCTAATCCATTCGGAAGGCTATAAAAGGAATGTGTGGCTGGACTTCTCAGCCACCATCCCTCAGAGAAAAACCCTAAAGAGAGTGTGCATGCGTTCTTAGGCCATTTTATGAGTATTCTAAGCTTGGTGGTGCCATTCCAAGGTAGCAAAGGAGAAGAAGAGCTCATTGGGAAGGCTAGAAGTGGTGTTCAAGTGTGGATCTGAGCTTACAAAGGTTGAAGCTTCATTATCAGGTAAAAAGTTCGGATCTTGACATATGGTTCATGTTATATGATTCAAGTACCATTTTCTAGTGTTTTAGTCCCAAAGGTGGAGACTTTTTGTGCAAATGGTCTCCATAAGCTTAGATCCATCATATTTCTGGTCTATTGGAGTTGTAAACTCATAAAAATGATATCATGGACATGAATGTTACACCATGCATGAGATCTAGGCCTTTGAGTTGGAATAGAATGATGTTAAGAAGTGTTGGAGCCTTTACAGCCATGCCAAGGCTTAAAGGTCTCGAATTTATGGGTATAGACGCATAAACATAGTCGGATCTAGAAGTTGGAGTAATGGCTTAACCAATTAAGACCAGAAATGAAGTATGTTAAAGTCTGATGGTTACGCTGGGCGTAACTCCCAGTACGCGCAGCGTACTGGGTGCAGACCCCGATCCATGGGTTGGCGATGTATGCCCCGCGTACATCAAGCAGTACGCCACACGTACTCACAAGGTTGACTTTTTTTGACTTTTAGGGTTTTGGTCAGCATGAAGACTTTGGGTCATGGAAGGGTAAAATGGTCTTTTACCCTCTGAGGAATGATGATAAGGGGTAATGTTTAATTGTGGAAGTCTTTGATTATTAAAATGATATTTTTATGATTAGGCGAGGTAGAGTCGTCGTTGGGATTTGGAGTTAGCGAGTACACGAGATCTTAGACTTTCCACGAGGTGAGTTTTCTCACTATACTGTACCCGAAAGGTTTTTATTGTGTGACCGGAAGGTCGGATATGTTATGAGTTATATGCATTGTATGTGATAAGTTAATCGTTTATATGTGCCATGTATGATATGCTTGATATGGCCTGGAAGGCATTATGTTATGGGCCGGAAGGTGTATATGTTATGGGCCGGAAGGCGTATATGTTATGGGCCGGAAGGCATTGTGATGTGGACCGTAAGGTTGATGCAGGTAGGACCGGAAGGTTTACCTAGTCGGGATGGAAGTCCCCTGAGACACATGGACCGAAAGGTCAGGGCCTGGAAAGGCGTATGTGCGTCAGTTGTATTTTGGGGAACTCACTAAGCATTTATGCTTACAGTTGTTGTGTTATGTGTTTCAGGTACTAGCAAGGACCGTGGGAAGGCGCCGGCGTGATTGTACACACTGTCGGAGAAACTGTTTTTATGATCATGGGATGTATTTTGTTATGATAACATTGTTCACGTTTGAATTTGGAATATTAAACGATGGTTTTTGATGTTTGCAAAAATGAAAAATTTGTTTTAAAATTTACGTTGTTACAAGATGGTATCAGAGCCTTGGTTTGAGGGATTCGGATACACCTTCGGGCGTAACTGAACTCAAACCGGGGATTTGAGGAAAATTTTAATTAATAAAAGCAATAAAAGTTTGATAAGGGATTTAGAAACAACCAAAGGAGAACCAGTGTGTACGGTTAGTCAGCGCCCGAACAGTAAAATCCCCAAAATACTCTTACAATATGTGTTGTGGGATATGTTATGATATGATACGCATGCTAGTAGAATAGGTATTCATATTAGGACTAGAGTGGCCTGATTTGTGATGCCTTAGTCTAGGGAGAACTGCTGCTATGAGAGGCTTTGAGAGCGAGTGGGTAGCCAGTGCATGGCAAGAATAGAGTACTCATGATCCGGGGTTCGGGGAGGAGGACTTGGGGTGAATTTTGATGTGGTGTAGTTGGTAGTATTGGGCCCGTACTACTGAAGACACCGGGTCAGTGGGCAACCCAAGTAAGAATCCTTGTGTATCGGAGACCGAGTAGGGTTGCGTTATCTAGTGCGATTATGCTCGATGGAGTCTCTAATATTTTTATGCTGTATTTCGGAGGCATTATGGTTGGACCACGCCACAAACCTGGTATGAGCGGTGTGAGTGACGAGGAGCTTCGTCAGATGATTCACGAAGAGGTGGTTGCGGCGATCCGGGCTGAGATTCCGGAGATGTTTGGGTCTATTAAGACCACTCTGATGGAGACTTTTGATGAGCGGTACGCCGCGGTGACTGAGGCCGCAGCCGCTACAGCTACCACAGCTGTGGTCGCTGCCAGACCACAGGGAGGTAACTCGTTGTTGTTCAGGGAGTTCATCAACACGAAGCCACCCGAGTTTGACGGGACGCAGGATCCGATCGTTGCAATGAGATGGATTGCTGATATTGAGGGATGCTTTTACACTTGTTCATGTCCGGAGCATCTGAGGGTACGGTTCGCTTTGAACCATCCGCCTGGGAGCAAAGGATTGGTGGAAGTTCGTGACGACGAACTTCACTCTTGCGGAGGTTTCAGTCATGACTTAGGAGAGGTTTACCTCTATGTTTAGAGACGAGTATGTTCCCCCTGTGGAGAGGGAACGGTTGGTTCAGGAGTTCTTGACCCTCAAGCAGGGTAATGATTTGGTTACGGTGATCACTCGGAAGTTTCATGAGAGAGCGATGTTTTGCCCTGAGCAGGTGTCCACCGAGCAGGCTCGGATGAGCCGATATTTAGGTGTACTGAGGAGGGATATTCGGGAGTTTGTATCGAACTCGTCATACCAGACCTTTGTTGAGCTCCAGGAAAATGCCAGGAAGAGAGAGAGATCGATTGGGGACTCAGGCCAGGGAGGAGGCCGAGTCTCAGCGGGTGGATCGGCGGCCAGCTCAGTCCCAGCCGGCAGCCAAGCGGACCAAGTCCACCGATTCGAGGACGGGAGGTCAGAAGGGCCACACTTCCGGAAAGTGCGACAAGGGTCATGAGGGGGCATGTCGATCGGGGGCTTGCTACAAGTGTGGCAAGAAGGGGCACATTGCTAGGGATTCCCCCAAGGGATTTATGGTTTGCTTTCATTGCAACCAGACCGGCCATCGGAAGGCCGATTGCCCTCAGCTTCACCAGGGATCTGCGCCTACTGCTAGGGTTACCGAGACTCGGCCGGTGAAAGTCGAGGTTCCGAAGGCTCGTGGGAGAGCTTTTCAGTTGACTGCGGAGGAGGTCCACGCGGCGCCCGATGTCGTAGCTGGTATGTATTCTTTCGTGTATTTACTTTTATGCTAAGATATTGTGCTTATATTATGATATGCGTAGGTACTTTTCTTGTGAATTCTGTACCTACCTTGGTATTATTTGACTCGGGTGCGAGTCGGTCTTTTGTATCTTTGGCTTTTAGCTAGCACATCGGTATAGATCAGGAGGTGATGAGTCGACCCCTGCGGGTTTCTATAGCGGATGAGAAAGCGGTATACGCCACTGACGTGATTCGAGGATGTGTGCTCGAGATTTTTGGTGTCAAGTTCCCTATAGACTTGACTCCTATAGCGATGGGGGATGTCTGCATCATCGTGGGCATGGATTGGTTGAGTAAGTTTGGGGCAGTCATTGACTGCGAGAGACAGCTGGTGACTATACGAGACCCTAGTGGGGTAGTGCTTACTGTGTATGGCGAGGGGACCCGGTGTGGGTCAGCGTTTTGTTCGGCTGCCAGGGCGAGGCAGAGTTTGCAGCAGGGCTGCAGTGGATTCATAGCCTATGTGATGGACACTCGAGTGGCCGCGGGGAGGCCAATTTCGGTTGACGAGGTTCCAGTAGTATGCGAGTTTTCGGATGTGTTCCCCGAAGAATTACCAGGCGTGCCTTCGGAAAGGCAAGTGGAGTTCCGTATCGATCTGGTTCCGGGAGCGGCACCCATCGGCAAGGCGCCTTATCGCCTCGCTCCACCAGAAATGCAGGAGTTATCCTCGCAGCTTCAGGAGCTATTGGGAAAGGGGTTTATTCGACCGAGTAGCTCACCGTGGGGAGCACCGATTCTATTTGTCAAGAAAAAGGATGGTTCACACCGGATGTGTATCGATTACCGGGAGTTGAACAAGTTGACGGTTAAGAACCAGTATCCGTTACCTAGGATCGATGATCTGTTCGGTCAGTTGTAGGGGGCATCTTGGTTCTCTAAGATAGACTTGAGGTTGGGTTATCATCAGATGAGGGTTCGGGACGAAGACATTTAGAAGATTGCATTTAGAAATCGTTATGGACATTACGGGTTTGTGGTGATGGCTTTTGGGCTCACCAATGCCCCGGCTGCGTTCATGGATCTTATGAACAGGGTGTGCAGGCCGATGTTGGATCGGTCGGTGATCGTATTCATTGATGATATTTTGGTATATTCGAGGTCTAGGGAGCAGCATGAGAAGCATTTGAGGGAAATTCTTGGAGTATTGAGATCGGAGAGGCTGTATGCCAAATTCTCCAAGTGTGATTTCTGGTTACGAGAGGTCCAGTTCCTAGGGCACCTTGTCAACCAGAAAGGGATATTGGTCGATCCGGCCAAGATCGAGGCGGTGTTGAGATGGGAAGTGTCGAGATCGCCCACTGAGATCAGGAGTTTTCTGGGATTGGCCGGCTATTATCGAAGTTTTATCAAGGATTTCTCCAAGATCGTCATGCCACTTACTAAGATGACCCGGAAGGGTGTTTCATTTTCATAGGGACCGGAGCAGCAGTCCTCATTCGAGACCCTTCGTCAGAAATTGTGCGAGGCCCCGGTGCTTGCACTCCCGGAAGGGATGGAGGATTTTGTGGTATACTGTGATCCATCGATATCGGGGTTAGGGGTGGTGCTTATGCAGAGGGGACACGTTATAGCGTATGCTTTAAGGCAGCTGAAGCCTCATGAGTCGAGATATCCCACCTACGACCTGGAACTGGGGGCTGTGGTGTTTTCCCTCAAGATCTGGCGGCACTATCTTTATGGGGTTCGGTGTACCATATACACGGACCACAAGAGTCTGAAGTACTTGATGGATCAGCCAAATCTGAATATGCGACAGAGGAGATGGTTGGATGTGGTGAAGGATTATGATTCTGAGATCCTGTACCACCCGGGCAAGGCGAATGTAGTGGCCGATGCGTTGAGCCGTAGGGCGGAAAGCGCCCCGATCCGAGACATTTGTATGAGGTCGACGGTGATGACTCCGATTTTGGACACCATCCGAGGAGCTCAAGCTGAGGCTGCGAGACCAGAAAACCAGAAGAGGGAGCGGGTTGTCGGTCAGGTATCGGAATTCGTTACGGATGGTCGGGGACTCATGACTTTTCAGGGTCGGATTTGGGTACCGTTTATGGGCGGTACGCGTACTATTTTGATGGAGGAAGCGCATCGATCGAAATTCTTGATTCATCCCGGGGCTACTAAGATGTATTTGGACCTAAAGAAGGAGTATTGGTGGCCCTGTATGAAGAGGGATGTTGCATGGTTCGTCGAGAGGTGCCTGACTTGTCGTCAGGTTAAGGCCGAGCACCAGCGTCCACACGGTAAATTGCAGCCGCTGGAGATTCCCGAATGGAAGTGGGAACAGATTACCATGGATTTTATCACCAAATTGTCGAGGACTGCGAGGGGAGTCGATGCAATTTGGGTGATTGTGGATAGATTGATGAAGAGCGCTGATTTTCTAGCCATCAGTGAGAGCTCTTCTGCGGAGAAGTTGGCAGAATTATATGTGAGGGAGGTGGTATCGCGGCATGGGGTTCCGATGTCGATTATTTCAGATCGGGATGTACGATTTACTTCCAGGTTTTGGAAGAAGTTTCATGAGGAGTTGGGTACGAGGCTGCATTTCAGTACCGCATACCACCCGCAGACGAACGGACAGAGCGAGCGGACGATTCAGACGCTTGAGGATATGCTCCGAGCATGTGTTTTGGATTTTGGAGGGAGTTGGGACACCTATTTACCCTTAGTAGAGTTTTCGTACAACAACAGCCATCATTCGAGCATTGGTATGCCACCCTTAGAGATGTTGTATGGGAGGAGGTGTCGCACCCCCATCTCCTGGGGAGAGGTGGGGCAGCGGGTGATGGGTAGCACAAAGATTGTACTCCAGACGACCGAGCAGATTCAGCAGGTCAGGCAGAGATTGTTGACCGCGCAGAGTCGCCAAAACAGTTATGCGGACAGGCGTCGGTCCGAGCTCGAGTTTCAGGTTGGTGACCTTGTGCTCCTAAAGGTCTATCCTTGGAAAGGAGTGATACGATTCCGGAAGAGGGGAAAGTTGGGACCCCGATATATTGGACCTTTCAGGGTAATTACTAGGGTAGGCAGGGTAGCCTACCGGTTGGATCTACCTGCTGAGTTAGGACAGATCCATAACACCTTTCATGTCTCGCAGTTGAAGAAATGTACTGCCAACGAGTCGGCAGTGGTGCCATTAGATGATATTCAGGTGGATGCAGGCCTGAACTATGTGGAGAGACCAGTGGCGATCAGGGATCGGAAGGTTAAGGTTCTGAGGAACAAGGAAGTATCCTTGGTACAAGTGCAGTGGCAACATCGGAAGGGGTCCGAGTCTGAGATGCGGGATCAGTATCCGGAGTTGTTTTCAGTTTGAGACTTCGGGGACGAAGTCTGGTTCTAGTGGGGGAGAATTGTAACAGCCCAAAATCCAGGTATCTTTCTATTTAGCCCTGCATCTTTGCTATGTTGCATTTAGGGTTTGCATGTTAGGCGAGTACACTGGGCGTACCAGGAGTACGCTGCGCATACTTGCGCGCTTCATTTGGACGCGTTCACCCTCGGCTATGCTGGGCGTACCCAAGGTTACGCTGGGCGTAACCGGTCCAGACCTAAAAACCCTAATCCATTCGGAGGGCTATAAAAGGAATGTGTGGCTGGACTTCTCAGCCACCATCCCTCATAGAGAAACCCTAAAGAGAGTGTGCATTCGTTCTTAGGCCATTTTGTGACTATTCTAAGCTTGGTGGTGCCATTCCAAGGTAGCAAAGGAGAAGAAGAGCTCATTGGGAAGGCTAGAAGTGGTGTTCAAGTGTGGATCTGAGCTTTGCAAAGGTTGAAGCTTCGTTATCAGGTAAAAAGTTCGGATCTTGACATATGGTTCATGTTATATGCTTCAAGTACCATTTTCTAGGGTTTTAGTCCCAAAGGTGGAGACGTTTTGCGCAAATGGTCTGCATAAGCTTAGATCCATCATATTTATGGTCTATTGGAGTTGTAGACTCATAAAAATGATATCTTGGACGTGAATGTTACACCATGCATGAGATCTAGGTCCTTGAGTTGGAACAGAATGATGTTAAGAAGTGTTGGAGCCTTTACAGCCATGCCAAGGCTTAAAGGTCTCGACTTTATGGGTATAGACGCATAAACAGAGTCGGATCTAGAAGTTGGAGTAATGGCTTAACCGATTAAGACCAGAAATGAAGTATGTTAAAGTCTGATGGTTACATTGGGTGTAACTCCCATTACGCGCAGCGTACTGGGTGGAGACCCCGGTCCATGGGTTGGCGATGTACGCCCCGCTTACATCAAGCAGTACGCCCTGCGTACTCAGAAGGTTGACTTTTGTTGACTTTTAGGGTTTTGGTCAGCATGAAGACTTTGGGTCAAGGAAGGGTAAAATGGTCTTTTACCCTCTGAGGAATGATGATAAGGGGTAAAGTTTAATTGTGGAAGTCTTGCATTATTAAAATGATATTTTTATGATTAGGCGAGGTAGAGTCGTCGTTGGGATTTGGAGTTGGCGAGTATGCGAGATCTTAGACTTTCCACGAGGTGAGTTTTCTCACAATACTGTACCCGGAAGTGTTTTATTGTGTGACCGGAAGGTCGGATATGTTATGAGTTATATGCATTGTATGTGATAAGTTAATCGTTTATATGTGCCATGTATGATATGCTTGATATGGCCCGGAAGGCATTATGTTATAGGTCGGAAGGCGTATATGTTATGGGCCGGAAGGCGTTGTGATGTGGACCGTAAGGTTGATGCAGGTAGGACCAAAAGGTTTACCTAGTTAGGATGGAAGTCCCCTGAGACACATGGACCGGAAGGTCAGGGCCTGGAAAGGCGTATGTGCGTAAGTTGTATTTTGGGGAACTCACTAAGCATTTATGCTTACAGTTGTTGTGTTATGTGTTTCAGGTACTAGCGAGGACCGTGGGAAGGCACCGGCGTGATTGTACACACTGTCGGAGAAACTATTTTTATGATCATGGGATGTATTTTGTTATGATAACATTGTTCACGTTTGAATTTAGAATATTAAACGATGGTTTTTGAAGTTTGCAAAAATGAAAAAAATAATTAATTTTCGTTGTTACAATCTACAATTTGGAGCTTTGTGATAACTTAAAAACATCTCAATGAGAAACGGACAAAAGGGACTCGACGAGTTGCATGGTCAACTCGACGAGTCGAATGAAGATTTCCTATATTGGTTATGCATGGACTCGGCGAGTCGGTAAGATGACTCGACGAGTTAGTTAGGGTTTTTCCCGACATTTGGACACTGTATGGACTCTACAAGTTGTATAGAAACTCGGCGAGTCAACTAGGGTTTTCAGGATTTGTCGAGTTCTGGAAGAACTCGACGAGTCAGTGGGATACACTCGACGATTTGGGTCAATATGGACTGTTGAACTTAACCATTGACTTTGACTTTGACCAAGAGTTAACCAGTTTGACTTCCTAGGGGTATTTTAGTAATTTGGAAATTTATGAAAGTGGATCATTGGTTGATGTAGGTGTTTGGGTTGGAGCTATACTTGGGGGAGTTTGACATTATCATCCCGAGCTACTTGTGAGGTGAGTTATCCTCATTATACTAACAGGGTCTAAGGCACCAATGTCGGCCCTTTTCGGATTGGTATCTGGGTTTAATGCATGTTGATATGCTAGTGACCTGTTAGGTCGGTATCCTGGTATATAGGATAATGCTATGCTAGTGACTTGTTAGGTCGGTATCCAGGTATATAGGATGACGTTATGTTAGAGACATGTTAGGTCGGTATTCTGGTATATAGCATGATGTTATGGTTAGTGATCTGTTAGATCAGTTTGACTGTTATATATGCTAGCTTATGATATCTATGTGCACATGATTCTTTGATTTAGGGTTGGGTTGAGGCGGACCTACTTTGTGCTGAAGGCCAACATACCCAGGGCGGACTGGAGAGACTGCAGGCCCGGGAAAGCATACTAGTCAGGACAAAGGCTCGGTGAGCGGTCTGAATAGGCTGAAGACCTTAAGAGGCGGTCCAGATGTGCCAATGGCTCGGAGAGCGGTCCGGATAGACAGATGGCCCTACGAGGCGGTCCGGTCAAGCTGATGGCTTATTATACATGTTGTTTGATTATATGATATGATTATGATTGTATAGCGTTGGTATTTTGGGGGAACTCACTAAGCTTCGGGCTTACAGTTGTTAATTATGTTTCAGATACTTCTGACGATCTCGGGAAGTCGAAGGCATGATCGTGCACCTCCTTATGTTTTTATGATTTGATTTTGGGATACACTGACATGAAATCATTTTGAAAACAAATTTGTAATAATTATTGGTTTTTAAATAATTTAAAAGTTTTAAATTAGCATGATCTTTATGGGTGTTACAAGTTGGTATCAGAGCCTTGGTTTGAGTGAATTAGAGGGAATACTCTTGTGTCTCCAGTTTCAAAATAAGGACAAGATTTTAAAATGGTTTTTCAAATAGTTTTCAAAATACTAAAGGAGGATGCAAGTGTACGATAAGTCGAAGCTAGTGAGTAGACCCCAAAATACCTTATGGATTATTTGATTTTGTGATATGATAAAATAGCATGATAGTACTGGGCTAGGGATCTTCAGGAATTTCATGATAGAATTTCCTGATTATAATGCCTAATAGCCTAGGTTTTTTCCGTATATGAAATTGACATCTGTAACGCCCCAAAAATACGGTCCAAAAATTTCTTTTAAAAACATTACTAATTCATAGTTAAGTCGTTCAAACTTACAAAAAGGGTTTATATTTCAAATCATAGTCTCATTTCCAAACACTTGTTTAATTATTAGAGTAAAACATCCCATATTAACTTGTCATGGTGTATGCACTGCAACCCTCCCGAGCTCCTTCTCTGAAAACCTAATACCTGAAACCAAAACTGAAAACCGTAAGCACGAAGCTTAGTGAGTTCCCCAGATACCACATACCATACAAACCAACTGATCCATACATGCCATACAAATCCAACATATCCATAATCAAGTAAGGTGTTATGCGCCAAACATATTCTTGCTAAGGTGTTATGTGCCACGCATAGTCTTGCCATTATGCCACGGGCCGCACGTGGTCTTCCTGGTCAAACCTGGGGCCACTCCCTAGGTCTTACAAACAAGTGCCAAGGGCCACCCCCAGGTCTTTTATGCAAGTATCACAAAGATAATCGTACATACTATACTACTTAGCTAAACAGCATACAATGTGCCAGAAGCCACCTCCTGGTCTTTCATATATAATAGCATATAATGCGCCAGGAGCCACCTCCTGGTCTTTCATACATATTGCCTAGGGCTAACCCCCGAGTCTTCCTATCTTTCATAGTAACATACTGTGTGCCAAGAGCCGCCTCCTGGTCTTTCATGCATATTGCCTAGGGCTAACCCCCGGGTCTTCCTATCATACATAATAAAACACTGTGTGCCAGGATACCACATACCATACAAACCAACTGATCCATACATGCCATACAAATCCAACATATCCATAATCAAGTAAGGTGCTATGCGCCAAACATATTCTTGCTAAGGTGTTATGTGCCACGCATAGTCTTGCCATTATGCCACGGGCCGCACGTGGTCTTCCTGGTCAAACCTGGGGCCACTCCCTGGGTCTTACAAACAAGTGCCAAGTGCCACCCCCAGGTCTTTTATGCAAGTATCACAAAGATAATCGTACATACTATACTACTTAGCTAAACAGCATACAATGTGCCAGAAGCCACCTCCTGGTCTTTCATATATAATAGCATATAATGCGCCAGGAGCCACCTCCTGGTCTTTCATACATATTGCCTAGGGCTAACCCCCGAGTCTTCGTATCTTTCATAGTAACATATTGTGTGCCAAGAGCCGCCTCCTGGTCTTTCATGCATATTGCCTAGGGCTAACGCCCGGGTCTTCCTATCATACATAATAAAACACTGTGTGCCAGGAGCCCCCTCCAGTCTTTCATGCATTTTTCCTAGGACTAACTCTCGGGTCTTCCTATCGTACATGAACTAAATGGGCTAGAATTGGTGCCTTAGACCCATACACACAGTGAGGAGACTCACCTCGCACTGCTGAACTTTGCTGATAATCCTGTGGCTGCTGACCGACAACCCTCTGAACCGCTGCTCCACTTGCTCCACTAGCTACTAGTATCAAGATAACACTTAGTTCCAAACTGAAGTCCGTAAGTCCAACTAAGTTAACTCCAGTCAAATTCAAAGTCCTAGTCAAACTCAACCTTCTAGGTCAACCCTACTCGTCGAGTCTGCCTACTGACTCGCCGAGTTCATATGCTCAGAGTCCTTCCATTCGTGACTCGACACGTCGAGTCAGTCCATGACTCGCCGAGTCCACTGATTTCCGAGTCTTGACCTATCCAAGTCACTGAGTCCCCACTCAACTCACTAATTCGAGTCTTAACTCGAAGGGTTTGGGTTTTCGTGACTTGACTCACCGAGTCCAAGGCAATCTTCAACAAACTCGCTGAGTTGTTCTTCCAACTCTTCGAGTTCCTGCCCAACCTCATCCAACTCTCCGATTCCACCCATGTGACTCGCCGAGTAGCTTCAACTCTTAATCCATAAAGTGGCTTTTCGAGCCATGCATGGGCTCCAAACTGTAGATCCACTCTTCTAAGGCCCATCTTTCACGTAAAGTTGCAAACTTTACATGAAACCAAGATGCTATAGGCTTAAAACACTCTAGGGTCTGGTTTTGTGACAAGCATGCTTCACCAACCCACCAAAGACTGTTGCTTTATGGGTTTCTAGGCCAAGACAACCCTAGATGTGAAGTTCTCTTTGCTCACAAAGGCACAATACACGAATTCGCTTTGGAAATGGCCCAAAATGAAAAAATCTAACTAGGAAAGGGGATCTAAGTGAATAACAGCCAAGGTATGAGCTTCATACCTTTCAAGGATCTGAAATGACACACCAACACAGAGTCCACTGCTACTTCTTGAATCACCCAAAGTCTTCCTTCTTCCTTATAGCTTTAAATCACTCAAAAATGGCAAGAGAAGATCAATGACACTCAACGGCTGCTTAGGCTTTCGAGTGAGGGTAAAGGGAGTGATGGAGGCTGGGGTGAAGGCCTGAAATGATGTTTAAATAGGGCACTAAACCCGGAAATTAGGGTTTTCCAACCCAGACCTGACTCGTCGACTCCCTCCGACTCACCGAGTCGGTCACTTAAACCCCGAAACGGGTCCCGCTCCAACTCGTCGAGTTCACCCATGGACTCGACGAGTTGACCCCTTTAACTTATGGTTTTCCTTTCCTTTCTTCGTATTTCTAATTTTGGGTATTACAACACTCCCCCACTTAAACTAGACTTCGTCCTCGAAGTCTGTCACGACCAACTACCTTACCATCTGGTCGCCACTTACCATAAGGTGCACACTCCCCCTTTTCGATCCAAACCTTGAAGATGCCATCTTCAGAATAACCCGTTACTAGCAACTTTCGAGTACAACACTTTATCCAACCGGTAATCATACCAATACTCCTGATACACCTACCCTTGATTCGCAAGGGGTTTACTCTTTCACCCTACACTGTCACTGGCCTTTCTAAGGCACTTTCTGTTGGGTTTTGAGCATTCTAACACTCCTATGGTGTACATGCAACCCTATAAACCTTGGATCTATGTTTTCTCTATTATACATGCAAATAAGAACTTTCCAAGGCTTTAATCCTAACTAGCATATTATGATGTTCTTAATCTACAAAGTACTAGTTAGAGGACATACCTTTTGATGTAGCTTGATGTCTTCAAGCTTTAAGAGCTTAGCCCCAATAGTGTGGAAGCCTCAAGTGGAATCACAAATCACCAAGACACCTTGGAAGACTTTAGAGAATATGAATACTTGGTTCTCTCTTAGTAAAATCGGCTAGCCCTCTTAGTGTATCCACACTAGTGCCAATTTCACCAACCAAAGACATCTTTATATAGTATGGAGGATTAGGGTTAAACCCTAATACCCATGACCTTTCATTTCCTAGGATCCATGGGTTAAACACTCCATGGACTATCCATGAAAGCTTAGCCCAACCTAAATGAACTTGGCCCATTCCATATATATAAGAGTCCATATTTAATTAGTTCCTTTAGATCACTTAATTAATTATAAATTAATTCTTGATCAATACTAATTAAATAATATGATTCCATATTAATATATTAGAACTTATAATATATTAATATTAATCATAAGCATACTATTCTCAAAAGATTATCCATATAAATAGTGTCGGTGAAGTGCAACCCAAATGGACCATGCCGGGTCGGGTCAAGTACATACCAAATATAGTTATGGACTTAGACATTAATCCAACAGTCTCCCACTTGGATAAGTCTAAAACTATTATTGCGTATGACTTCAAACCAAACTGGCAATCGTAGCTCTTAAAGCCGCTGTCGAACTCTGATCTTGTCAACGAACTTGTCCATTAGATAAGGGATCATATATTCCTCCATTCTAGATATCATATGGACTGAGACATGGATTATAATCATTCTCTCTGTCCATTTGTTGTTTCCCGATTTCTGATTTATGACGACTGACTAATTGAACAAATCAAATCAGTCCTGGCCCGGCCGAGCACTTCCATTTGTCATCATCAAATCATCGAGGGGCCCACAGATATCGCTTTTATCCCGAAGGTAAAAGGAATGGATAAACTTCGACTCATATGGCTTGTTCTACTACTTGTTGAATCATACACAAAGGCACGTTTTATAGCACTGAGTTACCAAATGCGTTTTCGTGCAATCAATGTACAACCAACTCATAGTAACAACTCATATCTCTAGGTTTGAAGAATATAAGATATTATCGTCTCATGATCACTCGTGATAAAATCCATGAAGTGATTCCAATGAGCACGGGTTGAATCCAATACTCAGAACTTATGAGCACTCATGAGTGTTGTAGCCCTTTGTCCAACACCTTAGACCTCTACAAGCCAACCCATGACAGTCTTAATTCATATCTACTTCCAACATATGACCGACTGTGGATGGTTTGAATAACTTAGTCATTCCGGAAGAATAACCCAGTTTATTCGGGAAGTCAAAACATGCAAAGTGAAACACAATAATAATTGAATCCAATATGGTATCAAAACCTATGAACATAAATAAAACACCTTTTATTTATCACCATATGATTGCTCATTATTCATTGTATACTGTTTCAGCTATCAACTTTATTCTTGAATTTAAAACAATAGTTGTCCCATGCTCCAAGCATGTACACTATGTTTTTTTTTAAACACTAGTCATGCCACACACCAAGTATGCATACTATGTTTGTCTATGATCTTTACTTTGTGAACTAGATCAATTGAACATAACTTCAATGATTCTCTTTTCACACTCCCAAATCCTTACTGCAAATGCAAGAATTCCAAATTCATGCCATTTACTGAAATCTGTTAGATTCTAAACTTATATGCATTGATCCTCTTGTAATGATTATGTACAAAGTCATAAAGACTTGACAACAACCATTACAGAGTATTCCAAAGGAGATCAGCTCCTTGGAAACATCCTTCTTGCATTAAGTTTCCTAATCTTAAACAGATTGAAAATTCTAACTTTGAAACATTTCCAGATTCCATTTTGACTATCACTTCTGAACAAGAGTTACCTCCTTACAGACTATGTCAATATGGTCCTTCCAGAATTATCACTATACTTCCAACTGTCCTTGAGCAACCAATATTTGGTAAACCTTAGATTGTCCTCGACAATTGTTTAATCCTTTTAGTCATATCCAGTTCTAAACCTTTTCCCTTCTTAATGCCCCAGGCATTTGGAAAATTTTAGAAAGGATGAATATAGCACATGTAATCGATCCTATATCCGAAGTATATGGGAATCGATTCATGATGTCTCACATAAAGACTAAACCATTCTTTTGCTATAACATTTCCATTTCAATTTGCCAAGTTCTCATAATTCAGATTATGAAAAGGGATGCCGTAATCATAATCGAATTTTAGAACGCAAATAATGGACTCATATACAAAATTTCCTTATGTTGAGCCATTCCAACATGAAATTCATATATATCCTTGACTAAATGATTAAAACCTCACGATCTAAGCCTATAGATTTGAGATGAAGTATAATTTTCTCTCCCTTAATTATAGCAAAACAACTTTTTCCCAATTGAAACTTTTGTTTTCTATAATTAACATTGCTAACTTGCAATACTTATCATAAGTATCATGCTCCCACTAACATGATGATTATTAGCATAACACTTATGCTCCCACTAGCTTTGACATGTACTCAGAAATCAGCTGACTTTCTTACCAAAGTTCATATTTCTGATACTAGATTGTTTTGATAAAACTTAATCAAAAGCATACACCTTCCCTTAGATATCACACTTGTGTGTCTAAACAATTATGAAGAGGGATGCCGTAATCATAATGGTTAGACCTTTTTGCTACTTCTCACAAGTCCAGGTTAGTGTGCTGGTAAACCACACACGCTCCACTAACGACTTTGAGAATGCAAATATCACAATTGCTATCTAGCTAAAATCTACTTAGTGAAAGTGTTTCCTCACCATCATTTTTCATGAATCGGAGAGAAACCTTATGACACTTAGATTTAATGGTGTATGTGTTCTAATCCATGTGAATTGTCAAAACCATAGACACAAGACAAGGATAATGATAAATACAAACTCATATGGACTGAACTCAATCTTAATTTCTTGCCACCTGGCAGCTCAAGGGCCTGCCATTGCTTCCAAGAAGTTGTGCAACAAATTGAGAACTCTAAGAACTCATATGCAAAGCCAACTTTAACTGGAATGGGCACAGAATATGTCAACACGATAGGTTATAAACCTCAAGTCGTGTGCTAGTGAAGAACTTCAGGTTTATTCTTGATTAGTTCTTGAGACTTTCAAGACCTTTAAGACTCCCACTGTCCTCTTGACATATAAGACTCCCTTGTCAAACATCCAAGAGATAGTGCGGATTCTAATCAAGACAAACACTTCACACAATTGGCCTTAGTTGGTCTTTGTTTTATCCAAAACATCACAACTTACCAATTTCAAATGTACAAGAGTTTTAAACCTTCTTTAAGACATGTCACTCAAGTTACAATCTTAGAGTATAACTCTAAGAATTGTTTTTGGAACGAAGTATGAATCATCTTCTTGATTTAACCACTTCAACAATTCAAGTTCCTCTTCTTAGCTATAAGAAGGCTCTTAGAGGATGAATTGTGATAAGGTCTCTAAATCATTAAGATGATCACAAAACTGATACGAAAGTACTCTCCCATCTTTTCAGATTTGAGAAATTTTTATCCTTCTGCCTAATTTGATTCTTCTTATTCGCTCTGCCTTACATAGGAACCTTTTCCAATGTCTCAGAGTTACACTTAAGCATGTAAGTATAATCATATTTACTAAGCTTTAGTAAACTATGACGAATAATCTTATCGATCTTTTGTGGTGGACTTGACCAGTGCACAAGACTATGTACTCGATCCCTTAGTCCATTACTTGACTCACACATCCATGTGAATAAGTAATTAGTCTTAATTTTCCAATACTTGAAAGTTCTCATTCATCATGCTATATAACTTGCATGATTCCAAGTCCCGGTCCAAATGAAACTTGGGTGATGAAAATCTTTCCTTATTTGGTAAATATAGACATTACCACAAATGAAAGAATCAACTTCATATTTCCACTCTTGCTCTTAATGGAATCATATAAGCAACAATTTTTCCTCAAAAGCCATTGTAAGGATATTTTAAAATAAATAAAATCAAAAAAAAAATTTCTTTTATTTTAAAACTTTGCGGAAAAACTTATCCTTACAATCCATATGAAAACTTGTTGTTATCTATTCCTAAGCAATATCTCATAACTCCTAAGAAGTAGCTGAAGAATCCGATCTTCAAACTACGCGATAGAAAACCATCTACGCGATCAGATTCAGCATATTCTTTCTTTAAGTATCTTCACTTTTCTTTGATTCTTAAAACATCAACATGTGACCCAGTCACATCATGTAATAAGAATCTCAGAATAGAAACTTAGCAGAGTTAGATAGTGGACTTTACCTGAAGTAGAGTCAAACTTATTGACTTTAACCTCCTTAGGTAAATTTGGCAGCTTCGCAACCAATGCCCCTTTCTTTGGCAATATAAACATATGGACCCTTTGATAAAGGTGCACAGGACTATCACAGACTTAGTTTTTCTCTTTACCATTTGGTCAACCGAGTTGACTATGGCCGATCCCTTTCCATTGGGAAGAGAATGCTTTTCTGGATATCCTGTGTCACTATTGTCAATGTCCATCAAGTTTTAAGGAAGTTGATCTTAACAAATAGATAAGATCATTAAGGGTCTTGTCATAGTCTGTTTCATAGGTGTCCCAGAGGAACTCACTATGTGACTCAGAAAGTGATTGAACCACCAACTTTCTCAAGACTTTGACACCCAACTCTCCCGGCCTGTCAATATGTGACTACATCTCCAAGATGTGACCACAACTAGACCTTGCCTTGCCAATAGGGCTTGAGTGACCTTGAACTTGTGGGTTAGGGAGAATAATTGGAGGAGGTGAAAGAAGTATGATTTCCATGGGACATCATCTTCATTTAGGAAAGCTTGTTTCAAGAGATTTAGGAAGATCATAAATGTCTAAACCAGACATCTTTTGGGAGATATTCAAGATAGTTGATCTTAAGTCCTTAATATAACACCCAATATGAAATATTAAGGCTAGGACCCAACAAACTATTTTATAACTTAGAAGAGGGATGCCGTAATCCAAGCTATAAAATATTTGAAGGTAGGTGAATGACGATTCACCAATTTCCACCAAGATAAACGAAATGTATTATTAGGTTTTAATTGGTTTTGAAACTCCTAGATCTATTGAGATTCATTGAACTGTTCAATGGCATGTTTCAATCTCGAGTGTGCCCTTCAAGTTTTGTGACTGGGATGCCGAGGATCACAAAACAAGGTGTGAAGTAACCATGCAAATTACTTGGTACCCTTAAGTGTTTACCCCTCAATCGATGTGCCGGTTAACCACACACGCTCCACCGATACTATGACAAACATTAAGTTACCCTTTGCCTACCTTGTTAAATACGAGTTAGTGTGCCGGTTAACCACACACGCTCCACTAACCGACTTAAACAAAGTGCAAAGTGTAATTTCATGGATTAGCACCTTATTCACATTTTTCTAAGTAACTAAGATTGGGTATTATTAAGAGTTTAGTTACTTAGTATTTATCATTAATACTTTTAATGAAGGGTGAATTATAGTCTTGTCAAACCCGTTCGGCTAACGACCCTCCACCGGTCAAGCAAGCGGTGGGTGAGAGTGGACACCCATTAAGTTGCCATTTTATAGGCAACAACCTTATACCCACCTTATAGACCGGCTTCGTGAATGAGGCGTACTAGCGGTAAGACTGACTTTACTCTTATACATATATATATTATTAACTTATAATATTATAAAGTATAAGGGTTGAATTTTAACTTTTAAAATTCTAAGGGCTAACTTGGAATTAAAGTATTCATTAGAGAAAACTTTACAAATTCCAAAACTTGAGGGCAAGTTTTGAAACTATTCAAAACTAATTAATTCCATAACTTATGTGTTTAAAGTAGTTTTAATCCAAAAACTCTTCAAGTTCCATAACTTGAGGACAAGTTATGGAAGACTTTAAACTAATAAAAGAATTAACTTTTCTTTATTTTATAACTTATGGAATTAATTAAGGTTACACCTTTTTTTTATTTTATTTTATTTTATTAAATGAAGAGACTCTTGGTCCTCCATAACTTGAGGACAAGTTATGGAGTCATAAAACCATTTAATTAGAACTAGACTCTTCATTTTTGTAACCTTTGTCAATTTTTATGAGTTTTATGATTCTTAAATGTGACTTTTCATATAACTTGAGGACAAGTTACAAAAACACATTTTAGAATCAATTCTTAGATTAAGTTGGATTAAAACCAACTATCACATAATTTTATTCATTAATCTAAATTCACTCATAAAACAAGGTAACACAAAAAACTTTTGGTGATCCATAACTTATTCTTAAGTTATGGAATCCTTTAAAACATTAACACCAAATTTTGTAACTCCAAAAAAACTTTGAATCAATTTTTTTTTTTAAAACCTTTTCATATCCATAACTTATGGAGGTTTCAAAAATAAAACTCTTTAGATCAAACTTTTAAAACTAATAAAATAATCATATTATTTTATCTTTTATTAAATTTGACCTAATTCAACTCATAAAGCAAATTATTCAAATTTTACAAATAATTGGTTTTTCACAAGAACAAGTAATTATCTTAAAATTTGACAAACTTCATGTTTTTTTTTCCTTTTTTTTTCAACTTTGAAAATAAAATATTTGCATCAATATAACAGAAAACAACCCGTGGCTTTGATACCACTGTTGGGTTTTTGAGCATTCTAACACTCCTATGGTGTACATATTCATCCTAATTTACAAAAGCAACACTTTCCACAAGCAACAATCTTCCCAATTTCCTTTGAGGACCAATCCTCTGCCGAAACCGCAATCCCGGCCACTCCCAGTGCCAGCCGTCAAACCAGTACTCACGGAATGATCCCCATACAATGCTCTAGTACTGAAAGCTCCACCCACTCTTGAGAATTCAGACAATCCTTCGGGTAGCAGATTGCTTTCTGCTACGTTTCGGGCTCAGCCGCGAACGGCGTCACCGAGCCAAATCCTTTACTTTGAGATCAGTCGATCCTACGATGAGCAGCTTAGCATCATCCGATCAACTCACGGCTTTTCACACCGAATCCCTTACCATCATTCCTGCCTGTAGTCCTGTTGACTCCCATCTGCCTACCGGATGAACCGAGACCGCCCTGGTCCTACTGGTCTACCATTACACGGAATATCGGTTTCCCCCATGCTACCTTGGAGATACGGACCCTCACCCACACTCCACGAACCAAGCTACTAATCAATGCCACGACTTACCCGCAGTCTTATGCCACTCTTGGTCTCCAATGACCTACCGTCTTCCAGACCCCATCATAATGTGGCCTGCTCACATCCGGGCGGCTGCCCCATCTTGAACTTAACTACCTGAAAACCTGCCTCTAAATCATACACCTGATACATCCGCTCTAGCGAATAGGGACCGACGAATGCTACGGGCCACCCCGTAGTCTTACAACACTTCTACGCTGCCAGCCAACCAAAGCTACAGGCCACCCCGTAGTCTTACTAAACCAGTGCTACGGGCCACACCATAGCCTAACCATACTCACATACGATTGCTACGGGCCACACCGCAGTCTTGCTAATCTAATGCTACGGGCCACATCCCAGTCTTACTAACTATCCTCACATACGATTGCTACGGACCACACCGCAGTCTTACTAATCTAATGCTACGAGCCACACTGCAGTCTTACTAATCTAATGCTACGGGCCACACCGCAATCTTACTATACTTATTATTATCTGACCACTGGTGAATGCTATGGCCATCTGGTAGTCTGACAACACCTTTCCACACCAACTAGCTGTTAGTGGATGCTGCGACTAACCCATAGTCGATCATACAAGCACAATTTAGCACCTCCCAAGTGGTACTCATGTCCCAAATGGAACTCCCAATCGATTCTTCTGTAATCTGCGACTAGACATTTCGAGAATGAGGTCTCACAATTGGCAAGTTTTCCCAACTTCCAATTTACACTGTCCTCCATTCATACAGTCACCTGGGCTGTCTTTCTTCCTAACAGGAGAGCGAAACTTATCCAAGTTTCAAAACCCCTTCTACTCCCATAACCTGATTGTTTGTCCCCCACTTAGCTTCAGCTAAGTCTTTACTGCACGCGAAAACCCGAAGATGTCCATTCCGTCCTTCCTTACACGATAGGCATGATAACCACCATCACCCTATCCCTGCTACCGATCCGTCTCTAGCCCACACCAAATACCATATGATTAGCGAATACTAGATGAACACCTCCCGTATCCCTGATACTGTAAATCCCCTGAGCTCCAACTAATGTCCTTATGGTCCGAATAACTATTGCCCAGGGAAAACTCCTCGGTGATAAGCCACTTCCTTTGATGCTTCCAACAGCTATCCCAAACGCCAAGACTAGAACCATCAAACCCTGATGATGGTGGTTGACTACTCCCTAAACCGTTTTCAGCCGTAACTGAGATGATACTGGACACTTCGAACCCGAAGTGAAAGATGACCTACACTAGCTACTAATAACTCCTGGTATGCAATTGGCATAACGATTCCAAATACAAGCAAAGAGACAACTCATTCATACTATCCCCTGAGTCTGGGGTAAGAACTTCCCTAATTCACACAAAAGTGAAAATAGCCATAGATACGTACCTGCAACATTCCCTGTTGTAATCCAGATCTCCCTTATTTGTCACTGCAAAGCCCTACCCTCTCGCCCATTCGTAATCCTCATAATCGTTGGGGCAGACGCACTCCCTGCTCCTCCCCTCATCGTCGGGCAGTCAGTACTCTTGTGGCCCACCTGATTGCAGTGAAAACATAATGGGCTTGCTACCCGTGGGCAGTCCCTGCTGACGTGACCATCACTGCCACACTTGTAGTAGCCGGAACCCCTGGAACGACACACTCCCTCTTGCAGTTTCCCGCATGTGCTGCACTGACTTCGGCCCTGTCGACCTACTAATCGTTGATCTGAAGTCTTGGGTCTCTTCCTGGGACACTCTAAAGTGTATGTCTAATCTGACCTCCGCTTCACAATGTGCTCTATATCGATCTCCCTTTCCCTAGCTCTGGTAATCATAGAGTCCAGGGTCGAGCATGCCGAGAAGCTGACATGCTCCTGATTATCCGCCCTCAACATGTCATGATAGCGGGTCCTCTGTATCTCATTGTCCCTTACATACTGAGCCACTAATAAGGCCCTCTCCCGAAACTTGGCGGTAATCTCCGCCACCCACTCTGTCGTCTGTCTCATGTCTAGGAACTCTCTGGCCAGCTACTGAAACTCCACTACCGGTGCAAACTCCGCCCTAAACCTAGTCACAAAGTCTGACCAGGTCATAGCCTCGACGACCGAGGCTCCCAATGAGTCACCAAGTGACTCCCACCAATCTCTAGCTCTGTCTCTCAAACATCCCGTCGCAAAGCGGACCTTCGACCCCTCTAGGCAGAAGCTCGTCAACTGTGAAGACTTAATGTCTGCGATCCATCTCCTGGCAGCAATGGGGTCCTTCACCCCGTTAAAATCTGGGGCACCACTCCCTCTGAAGTCCTTAAACGACATTGTGCGCGTACTCGCCTGGCCAGATGCCACATCACTCCTGAAAGCTCGGAGGCGATCCTGTCACACCCCCAAACCAGAACGGCGGAAACGTTTGGGGGCGGAGGACGTCATGTCAAATATCATAACAATTGAATAGTAAAGAAAGTACACACCACCATAATATAAATATATTTGAAAAGTTTACATGATTGTATATGTTACATGTTTGCAAAAGAAATCAAATACAATATGGTGATCCAAAATATGTTACTAATGCCAGCGCGTTAGTCTTCAAAAGTAGTTGCTACCTGGTCTAGCGGTTTCCTGAGAATACAAGTTATTTCAAAGAAAAAGTGTCAACATTTAAGTTGGTGAGTTCATAAGTGGTGTTTTGAGAAAATGTATGCCATTCAAAAGTGCTTGTATGTTTTTCAGAAAATCCCTTATTTCCTATTAGATGTATGAACTGAGTTTGAAAGATTGTTGTATGTACTATATGTATTTGAACCAGGAAAATCCCTTATTTTCCCATAAGTATGAAATGTAGTCTTCTACCAAGACCCGAATGTTCTGTACGTATGAAGTGTAGTCTTCTACCAAGACCCGAATGTTTTGTAAGTATGAAGTGTAGTCTTCTACCAAGACCCGAATGTTTTGTAAGTATGAAGTGTAGTCTTATTGTTAAGTAAAACTAGTTATGGAAGTGTTTTAACCTGAGTTTTGATCATGCCGATAATACCCTAGAATATAGTTATTACCCCTCGAGCATGATTGAGTTAAGTATTACTACGTGCATGAGTCATTGTTTCCGCGTGTTGTGAGTTCCTCATAACCATACTAGACGCAGTACCTAATGTTGACGTTTGTCACCCTAAATGACGGACTGTAGCTAACAGTCAGGGTGCGGAGTTGTCAGCCCCGTATAGATCTATACACACTTGTCACGCTCTCCCTCCAGGAGACTCTGGTTATAGGTGAGGAATTTCGTTTGGTACAAACAAAGCCATATGCCATCACATGATTGCTAACAACAAGTTCACGAGTAATATGATGAAAATCGTTCGTATGAAATGATTTCGTTTTCTACCGTGTTACAAAAACGTGATGATGAGTTGAGTTTTCTTGTAAAAGCATCATGTTATATTTGAAATGGTTACTCTTGATATGATGTAGTATGCAAATGTATAAATAAAACATATTTCTATTTATAAAACATATTGTATCCCAAGAGGGTAAAGTTGTGTTGTGAGGTGTTTTGCATGATAATAACTTCATAAGATAGTTTAAAACAACAGTATGAAAAGTATATAAAAAGATCGATGTTTCACACGATTTTAGTTGTGTGTTTACTTGTATTCCCCCCCCCCCTTAAAAGTGTTTCAAAAGCATTTAAAAAGCATTTAAAGTGTGGTTGTAGGGGTATGAACTCACTTGATTGAAGTGGTTGATTTGAAGTAGTCGAGAGGAGAATCGAGCAGAACTTCGACAGGAAGAGTTGGAAACGCGGGAAAATATCAGGATTCTCGGGAATCTCGGGAATCTCGAGAACACAAAACCTTCCTTCGGGACTTGAAGGTGAAAACCGGGGCTTTGGGAGGGTCTCGGGGGCTTAAACGCAGAGTTTCGGCGCGAGAAAGAAAAGAACTGAACAATGGAGCTCGGAGCCCTTGAAATCTACTTATAGGGGCATTTTTGGGGTGTGCCACGTCGTGGCAAGTGATGGCCACGTCGTGGGGAGTCAAACCTATCCTCTTCCATTGATTGGACGCCCTTAGTCACTTGCCGGGTCGCGGCAAGCTTGTGCCACGTCATGGGGCCTGACAGCCTCGGATTTTGGACCCCGAACTTGTAAAATCCATAACTTTCGCATACGAGCTCCGTTTTCGACGTTCTTTATATGCACGCGTAGCTAAAAATATGATCTACAACTCTCGTTTAGACTTCATCGGCAAATTTTGACTTTATTTTTAATTATTTATTTTTAATGGGTCGGGACACGAAAAGTCCGTTAAAATTCCATAACTTCTTCATCCGATGTTCGTTTTCGTCAGACTTTTCGCCGTTGCGCTACTAATGTTGAGACCTTCGATTCTATTTTAGGTTGTTTTGGTCAAAAGTATCTCGAGCTCTATTTCGAGTTTTTAGCTGTCTACTGCTATACCCGAACCTTGGAAAAATCATAACTTCCTCATACGAAGTCAGATTTGGACGTTCTTTTTATGTACGCTCACGGTTTGATGTTATCTATAACTTTTATTTAGATACTTAAGGCTTTTAAATATTGTATTGAAACTTCATGTTTTTCGTTTAATCGGTGTTGCCGGTTTTGTCGGGAATTTTAGAATGGTTATAACTTCCTCGTTATAACTCGGATTTTTGTGTTCTTTATATGTATGAAAACCTTGTTACGATATTGACCACTTAGTATACTCAATTACGGTTTTATAAAAGTTTAAATTTTGACCTGAATTTTGCTGTTGTTACATTATCCCCCCGTTAGAGAGAATTTCGTCCCGAAATTCGCATTTTGACTGGGACTCCAATTCTTGCGGGCAGGCGTGAGTGCTTCTGGTCGATTTGTTCCTCTTGTTCCTTTATGAATCTAGATCCTAACGTGCGTGTTTTAGCGGACCTTCATTACTCCGCCTATCACTTCGATCGATCGGGATGGTGTGGTTTTGGGTTTATTTACTTATGTTCTTCTAAATGTTAGCATATTCGCTCGATGCATTAGGGCAGCTACGTTCTAAAGTTCATGGTTGAATTCACTCCTAGTTTCTAAGCTTGGATTTGACTTGTTCTATGTGTGGTATTTCTAAATGATCTGTTGGGGGATACTACGGGAAGGTTGTAAAGATACAGTACTCCTCACATGAGTACCTCAGGGTTTTGAAACTAGAAATGAATTGGGGTTAGTGTCGGGTTTGTCGTGATAAATCGATCGAGTTTCGTTAGTCGATGGTTAAAGTGAAAGGGTCTTTTATAAAACATGGAACTGGTATGGGTATTAGGCGTCTCCTGCCAGGTGGAAATCCAGCCATTGTGTTTATACGAGAATAGGGATATAAGGATTGTCTAGAACTAAGGCACATAAGGTTGACATCAACGTTAAACTATCGTATTCATAAAATACTCCTATAGTATTCTGAATGTTATGTTTGATTCTAAAGTTTATAAGTTTGGTAAGTTTTAAATTTGTTGTCCATTGCAGACACTCCTTGGCATACGTTAGTCGGCTCTTGGACAAATATAGTTGATCAGGCTATATTCTTCCCAATTCCGATTACATGTCCCAAGGCATACCTGCACTGCACAACTTATTTATAATACTTCTATATTGTTTTAGTTATGATACTGACCATGTTATTAATATGAAATGAATGCATGCCTACTTTACAAAACTAAATAAATTTAATTTTAAAAGTATGACTCTTAGTCAGAGTGTTTTTCGCCCAGTTGTGTTTATAGTCGTATACCAAAATGGTTTTGATATACTTAATTCACTATAAACAATGCTCTTATACCAATCTGTCACACCCCCAAACCAGAACGGCGGAAACGTTCGGGGGCTGAGGACGTCATGTCAAATATCATAACAATTGAATAGTAAAGAAAGTACACACCACCATAATATAAATATATTTGAAAAGTTTACATGATTGTATATGTTACATGTTTGCAAAAGAAATCAAATACAATATGGTGATCCAAAATATGTTACTAACGCCAGCGCGTTAGTCTTCAAAAGTAGTTGCTACCTGGTCTAGCGGTTTCCTGAGAATACAAGTTATTTCAAAGAAAAAGTGTCAACATTTAAGTTGGTGAGTTCATAAGTGGTGTTTTGAGAAAATGTATGCCATTCGAAAGTGCTTGTATGTTTTTCAGAAAATCCCTTATTTCCTATTAGATGTATGAACTGAGTTTGAAAGATTGTTGTATGTACTATATGTATTTGAACCAGGAAAATCCCTTATTTTCCTATAAGTATGAAATGTAGTCTTCTACCAAGACCCGAATGTTCTGTACGTATGAAGTGTAGTCTTCTACCAAGACCCGAATGTTTTGTAAGTATGAAGTGTAGTCTTCTACCAAGACCCGAATGTTTTGTAAGTATGAAGTGTAGTCTTATTGTTAAGTAAAACTAGTTGTGGAAGTGTTTTAACCTGAGTTTTGATCATGCCGATAATACCCTAGAATATAGTTATTACCCCTCGAGCATGATTGAGTTAAGTATTACTATGTGCATGAGTCATTGTTTCCGCGTGTTGTGAGTTCCTCATAACCATACTAGACGCAGTACCTAATGTTGACGTTTGTCACCCTAAATGACGGACTGTAGCTAACAGTCAGGGTGCGGAGTTGTCAGCCCCGTATAGATCTATACACACTTGTCACGCTCTCCCTCCAGGAGACTCTGGTTATAGGTGAGGACTTTCGTTTGGTACAAACAAAGCCATATGCCATCACATGATTGCTAACAACAAGTTCACGAGTAATATGATGAAAATCGTTCGTATGAAATGATTTCGTTTTCTACCGTGTTACAAAAACGTGATGATGAGTTGAGTTTTCTTGTAAAAGCATCATGTTATATTTGAAATGGTTACTCTTGATATGATGTAGTATGCAAACGTATAAATAAAACATATTTCTATTTATAAAACATATTGTATCCCAAGAGGGTAAAGTTGTGTTGTGAGGTGTTTTGCATGATAATAACTTCATAAGATAGTTTAAAACAACAGTATGAAAAGTATATAAAAAGATCGATGTTTCACACGATTTTAGTTGTGTGTTTACTTGTATTCCCCCCCCCCCCCCTTAAAAGTGTTTCAAAAGCATTTAAAAAGCATTTAAAGTGTGGTTGTAGGGGTATGAACTCACTTGATTGAAGTGGTTGATTTGAAGTAGTCGAGAGGAGAATCGAGCAGAACTTCGACAGGAAGAGTTGGAAACGCGGGAAAATATCGGGATTCTCGGGAATCTCGGGAATCTCGAGAACACAAAACCTTCCTTCGGGGTTTGAAGGTGAAAACCGGGGCTTTGGGAGGGTCTCGGGGGCTTAAACGCAGAGTTTCGGCGCGAGAAAGAAAAGAACTGAACAATGGAGCTCGGAGCCCTTGAAATCTACTTATAGGGGCATTTTTGGGGTGTGCCACGTCGTGGCAAGTGATGGCCACGTCGTGGGGAGTTAAACCTATCCTCTTCCATTGATTGGACGCCCTCAGTCACTTGTCGGGTCGCGGCAAGCTTGTGCCACGTCATGGGGCCTGACAGCCTCGGATTTTGGACCTCGAACTTGTAAAATCCATAACTTTCGCATACGAGCTCCGTTTTCGACGTTCTTTATATGCACGCGTAGCTAAAAATATGATCTACAACTCTCGTTTAGACTTCATCGGCAAATTTTGACTTTATTTTTAATTATTTATTTTTAATGGGTCGGGACACGAAAAGTCCGTTAAAATTCCATAACTTCTTCATCCGATGTTCGTTTTCGTCAGACTTTTCGCCGTTGCGCTACTAATGTTGAGACCTTCGATTCTCATTTAGGTTGTTTTGGTCAAAAGTATCTCGAGCTCTATTTCGAGTTTTTAGTTGTCTACTGCTATACCCGAACCTTGGAAAAATCATAACTTCCTCATACGAAGTCAGATTTGGACGTTCTTTTTATGTACGCTCACGGTTTGATGTTATCTATAACTTTTATTTAGATACTTAAGGATTTTAAATATTGTATTGAAACTTCGCGTTTTTCGTTTAATCGGTGTTGCCGGTTTTGTCGGGAATTTTAGAATGGTTATAACTTCCTCGTTATAACTCGGATTTTTGTGTTCTTTATATGTATGAAAACCTTGTTACGATATTTACCACTTAGTATAATCACTTACGGTTTTATAAAAGTTTAAATTTTGACCTGAATTTTGCTGTTGTTACAGATCCTCCATCAGCTCAATGATCCCCTCCTTGATCGATCCGAAAATGACCGGGATCGCCTCAAGGATGCCTCTCGTAATCTTAGATGCGATGAACTCGCGTAACCCATCACCAACTTGCTCGGATCCCGCGCCCGAACCTGATCCTGAACCGAATCTTGACCCTCCTGCTCCATGCTGAAAATACACACGTAAATGTCAGAATCATACATACTCCCGAGAGGTCTAACACACTCTCCTAGGTTCCCGGTGTCATCTTGGCCTTTCTCGAATCGAGTACGGATCCTATGCTTTCAGTAGTACCGGCCCATACTACCTTCCACATCTATCCGTACTTTCCTCAAGAACTACTTCGACTCCACCAGGTCCCATTCTCTACTACTACACCTCTCAGCACTATCTCATCCTAGGCTTACCCTAGGAAAACCTCTCACTCAACTCAAACCAGTCCTCAGCTGTTGAAGGCCTCCTTGTGATGCCAATTAGCCATCACCTAAATACCATCACATGTGGTGAGGCTCAGATAATCCTTCGAGTAAAAGACTCATCCCTACGACGATTAGACTCAAACGAGAGCTGTGCAATAGGGCCAAATCCAGCACTCTGAGATTACTCAACCCTGATCACATGTGACGTGACATATTCACCTAATGGCTAACTCCCATCACTCAGAATCCATCAATGCACAAAGCAAGCAGCATTCAGACAAGGGAAAATCTAACCATAACATACTCAAGCAATCATAATATCATATCAGGAATCTGTACTAGCATGCAACACAACTCATGAACTCAGGCATAACCGAAACAAGCTATCCTACTATTGTCTAACCAGAACTATCATGCAGCTCAAAGCACATATAAAAGGAACATAAGGCATCCTACCTAGATCCTTAGTCCTAATCTAGCATGCTGTTCTACAAACTAATAATCACAACATAAACTTGTATGGGTATTAGGGGTACTTACTTGAGCTCGGCTGATTGCATGCACCACACCCTTTTCTCTTTCCAAAGTTCATTTTTGCTTTTTCTAAAACCCTTTTCTTTCCTCAAAATCATTTTATCATTATGGTCTTTCTTTTGGAAATTTTATACCACTTCCTCAGTTTGAGTTCAGACACGCCCGAGAGTCTGCCCAAATCCGTCAAACTAAACCTCTGATACCAACTTGTAACGCCCTAAAAATATGGTCCAAAAATTTCTTTTAAAAACATTACTAATTCATAGTTAAGTCATTCAAACTTACAAAAAGGGTTTATATTACAAATCATAGTCTCATTTCCAAACACTTGTTTAAATATCAGAGTAAAACATCCCAGGTTAACTTGTCATGGTGTGTGCACTGCAACCCTCTCGAGCTCCTTCTCTGAAAACTTGATAGCTGAAACCAAAACTAAAAACTGTAAGCACGAAGCTTAGTGAGTTCCCCAGATACCACATACCATACAAACCAACTGATCCATACATGCCATACAAATCCAACATATCCGTAATCAAGTAAGGTGCTATGCGCCAAACATAGTCTTGCTATGTGCCAAACCTAGTCTTGCTAAGGTGCTATGTGCAACACATAGTCTTGCCATTATGCCACGGGCCGCACGTGGTCTTCCTAGTCAAACCTGAGGCCACTCCCTAGGTCTTACAAACAAGTGCCAAGGGCCACCCCCCAGGTCTTTTATTCAAGTATCACAAAGACAACCGTACATACTACTTTACTTAGCTAAACAGCATACAGTGTGCCAGAAGCCACCTCCTGGTCTTTCATATATAATAGCATACAATGCGCTAGTAGCCACCTCCTGGTCTTTCATACATATTGCCTAGGGCTAACCCCCGGGTCTTCCTACCTTTCATAATAACATACTGCATGCCAGGAATCGCCTCCTGGTCTTTCATGCATATTGCCTAGGGCTAACCCCCGGGTCTTCCTATCATACATAATTACATACTGTCTGCCAGGAGCTGGCTCCTGGTCTTTCATGCATTTTGCCTAGGGATAACCCCCGGGTCTTCCTATCGTACATGAACTAAATGGGAAGAAATTGGTGCCTTAGACCCATACAAACAGTGAGGAGACTCACCTCGCACTGTTGAACTTTGCTGATAATCCTCTGGCTGCTGACCAACAACCCTCTGAACCGCTGCTACACTAGCTCCACTAGCTACTAGTATCAACATAACACTTAGTTCCAAACTGAACTCTAGAAGTCCAGCTAAGTTAACTCCAGTCAAATTCAAAGTCGTAGTCAAATTCAAACTTCCAGGTCAACCCTACTCGCCGAGTGTGCCTACTGACTCGCCGAGTTCATATGCTCAGAGTCCTTCCATTCGCGACTCGACTCGCCGAGTCAGTCCATGACTCGTCGAGTCCACTGATTTCCGAGTCTTGACCTGTCCTACTCACTAATTCCTCGCTCAACTCACTAATCTGAGTCTTAACTTGAAGGGTTTGGGTTTTTGTGACTTGACTCGCCGAGTTCAAGAACAGACTCATCGAGTCCAAGGCAATCTTCAACAAACTCGTCGATTTGTTCTTCCAACTCGTCGAGTTCCTGCCCAACCTCATCCAAGTCGCCGAGTCCACCCATGTGACTCGCCGAGTAGCTTCAGCTCTTAATCGACACAGTGGCTTTTCGAGTCATGTAGGGGCTCCAAACTGTAGATCCACTCTTCTAAGGCCCATCTTTCACGAAAAGTTGCAAACTTTACGTGAAACCAAGATGCTATAGGCTTAAAACACTCTAGGGCTTGGTTTTGTGACAAGCATGCTTCACCAACCCACAAAACACTGCTGCTTTATGGGTTTCTAGGCCAAGACAACCCTAGATCCGAAGTTCTCTTTTCTCATAAAGGCACAATACACGAATTGGCTTTGGAAATGGCCCAAAATGACAAAATCTAACTAGGAAAGGGAATCTAAGTGAATAACAGTCAAGGTATGAGCTTCATACCTTTCTAGGATCTGAAATGACACACCAACACAAAGTCCACTGCTACGTCATAAATCACCCAAAGTCTTCCTTCTTCCTTATAGCTTTAAATCACTCAAAAATGGCAAGAGAAGCTCAATGACACTCAATGGCTGCTTAGGGTTTCGAGTGAGGGTAAAGGGAGTGATGGAGGCTGGGGTGAAGGCCTGAAATGATGCTTAAATAGGGCACTAAACCCGGAAATTAGGGTTTTCCAACCCAGACCTGACTCGCCGAGTCGGTCACTTAAACCCCGACACGGGTGCCGCTCCAACTCGTCGAGTTCACCCATGCACTCAACGAGTTGACCCCTTTAACTTAGGGTTTTCCTTTACTTTCTTGGTCTTTCTGATTCTGGGTGTTACAACATCATTATTGTAGTTGCTTAGTGTATGCATCAGGGTTATACATAATTAAGATCCTATAGCCATAGAATGTTTGGTTTGGCTTTATTTCATGTTCTTGTTTGAAGAATGGCTTAGGGTAGGATCAGGTACTCGAAAGTCTATAGGGTCCAACGTTATGTATGGCTAGCATACACGAGTGATGCAGGGTAGGTGGAAGTTTCATGGGTGGGTTGTGCGGGGCAGTAGGCCAGTTATGAGATATTTAGCCTTCCTCTAGCAGTGAGGATGGAGCACGCACCATGCTTATGTATATTGTTAGGGTATTGTGAAAATACTTAAGACAAATATGGGTAGGTGTGGAAGTTAGTATGGGCCCGTACTACTGAAAGCATAGAACCCATACGCATAGCAAGGAAGTTACAACCCCAAGGGCTTTGTTGGGAGTTGGTTCTCGGATTATTATATGCAATAACTTATATCTTCTTGGTGTATTTTCAGCATGGTGGTTACTAGACGATTTGTGAGTGGATCAGGATCAGGACATGGCGGTCAGGAGGGACCGACAGTGCCCGAGGTCATTAGTCAAATGAGTTCGGATGAGCTGGACGCTAGGATTAGAGAGATCCTGCATGATAAGGTTGCTACCCTATGCTGGGAATAGTTGTCAGAGATGTTTGGGTCTATTAAGACTGCCATGGTTCAGTACTTTGACGAGCGCTATGCAGCCATTACTGAGACGGCTGCCACAGCAGCTGTAATGGCAGCAGGGGGAGGAGCCAGTCGGGATTTTCAGTATCGGGACTTTGATAACACGAATCTCTCGACTTTTGAGGGGATTCAGGACCCCATTATATCCATGTGGTGGTTTTCTGATGTGGAGGGGTGTTTCTTCACGTGCTCATGTCCTGCTGACCAGAAGGTCAGATGTGTCCTGAACTTACTGAGGTCTGAGGCAAAGGACTAGTGGAGGTTGATGACGGGGTCATACACTGATGATCAGAAAGTTGCGGTTACTTGGGAGCAATTCAGGGATACTTTCCACGCTCGCTACATTCCGCTGGTCGAGGGGGATTGGTTAGCTTAGGAGTTTCTGGATTTGAGGCAAGGTGTAGAGACGGTGATGGAGATCACCAGTACGTTCACGAAGAGGGAGATTTCTGCCTAGAGTTTGCTTCTGAGCAAGCTCAGATGACACGTTATCTGAGCATGATGAAGACTGACATCTATCAGTTTTTTGCTACCTAGCATTGTGATACACTGTTGGAGTTACAGGAGGCTGCTAGGAGGTGTGAGCTTGAGGTCGAGTTACAGTTTAGGGAGTAGAGGCAGGCCCCGGCCTAGTCGCAATCAGCGCCAAAGCGGTCTAAGACCACTGATTCTAGGTTGGCAGGCCAGCAGGGCCGCACTTGTGGCAAATGCGGGAAAGGTCACTCAGGGGTTTGCAGATCAAGTATCGTGTACTGCAAATGCGGCAAGGAGGGGCATTTTGCAAGGGATTATCGCTATCCAACTCCAGTTCAAGATGTGAGGATCTGCTACCACTACCATCAGGTCGGTCATGTGAAGACCAACTGTCCACAGCTCGTTGCTAGTCCGGCGCAGGCTCCAGCGTTGGCTACATTGAGGATTACTGACAGGAATCAGGGTAGAGCAGTGCCACCAAGCGCTTAAGGATGCGCCTTCCAGCTTACGGCAGAGGAGGCCAGGGCAACACCACACGTGGTTGCTGGTATGTTTTTGTCCCTTATCTTACTGATTATATTTGTTTTATGCTTATCTGTGTTGTACCATGTTAGGTACACTCTTAGTGAACTCCTTACCTGCTTTGGTATTATTTGACTCGAGAGCAAGTCGGTCATTTGTCTCTCAATCATTCAGTAGGGAGCTCGGTTTTCCAGTAGGAGTGCTAGAGTATCCGTTGTGAGTCTCTATCACCAACGAACACGGGATTTCCGCTTCTTCTGTCTATCAGGATTATGTGTTGGAGATCTTCGGTGTATCTTTCCTGATAGACTTGATTTCAATTCCCATGGGGGATGTATGTGTCATTGTGGGTCATAGTTGCTTTGGTGCCATGATCGACTACGAGGGCCAGCGATTGGTAGTTCGAACCCCAAGTAGAGGAGAACTGGTTATCTACAGCGAGGGCATTAGGTTGGGTTCAGGGTTCTACTTAGCCGCCAGGGCTCGACAGTATATTCAGCACGGGTGCGCAGGTTATCTAGTGTAGGTGGTGGATACACGGGTCAGGGATCAGAGCACGGTTTCAGAGGTTCCGGTAGTCAGGGAGTTCTCTGACGTGTTTCTAGAGGAGTTACTCGGAGTGCCGCCGGAGTGGCAGGTCGATTTTAGGTTCGACCTAGTGCAAGGTGCGGCCCCTATAACCAAGGCGTCATACCGTTTGGCACCACCAGAGATGTAAGAGCTGTAGGAACTATTGGGCAAGCACTTCATTCGTCCGAGCAGTTCCCCGTCGGGAGCGTCGATTCTCTTCGTTAAGAAGAAGGATAGTATGCACCGGATGTACATCAACTACCAGGAGTTGAAAATGTTGACGGTGAAGAACCGTTATCCACTCCCAAGGATAGATTATCTTTTTGATCTATTGCATGGGGCATCTTGGTTCTACAAGATAGACCTGAGGTCCGGGTACCATCAAGTCAGGGTTAGGGAGGTGGATGTGGAGAAGACCGCGTTTTGGACTCGTTATGGACATTTAAAGTTCATGGTGATGTCGTTTCGGCTCACCAATACGCCAAGAGCATTTATGAACCTGATGAATCGGATCTGCAAACCGATTCTCGATCGCTCGGTCATCGTGTTCATAGATGATATCTTGGTGTACTCCAAGACCAAAGAGGAGCATGAGGAGCATCTTCGGGAACTATGTGGAGTTTTGAGGCGAGAACAGCTTTATGCCAAGTTCTCGAAGTGCGAGTTTTGATTACGAGAGGTTCAGTTTCTTGGTCATCTCATTAACCAGGAGGGGATTTTGATCGATCCGGCCAAAATCGAGGTGGTTATGCAAGTGGAGGTTACAAAATCTCCCTCGGAGATTCATACATAATTTCTCCAAGATTACTAGGGTAATACTTGAGATTCATATAGGATTTCTCCAAGATTGCAGTACCCATCATTCGTGTGACAATGAAGGGGGTGGATTTCCAGTGGGGCCCTGAGCAGAAGAGGGCATTTGAGACCCTCAAACAGCGACTTTGCGAGGCTCCAGTCTTTACTCTCCCAGAGGGAGTTGAGGATATTGTAGTGTTCTGTGATGCATCCATCACGGGACTGGGAGCAGTCCTCATGTAGAGAGGACGAGTGATAGCTTAAGTGTCATGGTAGGTGAAGCCACACAAGACGAGATAACCTACTCATGATCTGGAGTTAGAAGAGGTGGTATTCGCTCTCAAGATTTGGAGACATTACCTCTATGGGGTCCGCTATAACATATACACAGACCATAAGAGTTTGAGGCACATCATGGATCAGCAGAACCTGAATATGAGACAGCGCAGGTGGCTTGACGTGGTCAAGGATTATGACTGCGAGATCCTTTACCATCCCGGTAAAGCGAACGTGGTTACGGATGCTCTGAGCCGCAAGCCAGCTGGATCTTCTACTCCAGCAATATATATGAGGGTATCAGTGGATTCTCCACTTGTGAGCTTGATTAGGTAAGCTCAAGCTAAGGGTATGTGACAGGAGAATTGGAAGCTTGAGAGGATTAGGGCTGAGACCACCCGGTTTATGCAGGATAGTCGGGGGTTATTGACCCGTTACGGTCAGGTCTGGGTTCCGATGTCTGGTGGGGTCAGACAGATTGTTCTAGAGGAGGCTCATAAGTCTCGCTTCTCTATTCACCCGGTGGCAACAAAGATGTATCAAGACTTGCGATTGGGTTATCGGTGGTCATGCATGAAGAGGGAGATTGCATGGTGTGTTAAGAGGTGCCTGACCTGCCGGATGGTCAAGGTTGAGCATCATAGGATGCACGCTCAGCTGCAGCCTCTAGAGATTCCCATGTGGAAATAGGAGTAGATCACGATGGATTTTATCACCAAGTTGCTGAGGACGACGAAGGGATATGATGCTATATGGGTCATTATGGATCGATTGACAAAGAGCACCCACTTCTTAGCGATACGGGAGAGTTCATCGACCGAGAAGTTGGCCAACTTGTATATCCGTGAGATCGTTGCTCTTCATGGGGTGCTGGTCTCTATTGTCTTAGACCGTGATGTTCAGTTCACCTCCTGTTTCTAGCAGAAGTTCCACGGGGAACTGAGCACACGGCTACACTTCAGTACGGCTTATCATTCGTAGACAGATGGCCAGAGTGAGCAGACCATATAGACTCTTGAGGATATGCTGAGAGCCTGTGTTATTGACTTCGGTGGTAGCTGGGACTCTTACCTACCCATTGTAGAGTTCTCCTACAACAACATCTTTCATTCCAGTATTAGTGCTTCACCATATGAGCTATTGTATGGACGGATATGTCGCATCCCAGTCTATTGGGGTGAGATCGGTCATAGGGTGATGGGACGGATAGAGGTAGTTCTGCAGATTACCAAGAGGATTCAGTAGATTAGACAGCGGCTGCAGACCGCTCAGAGTCGACAGAAGAGTTACACCGACAGACGCTGATCTGAGTTGGAGTTCCAGGTGGGAGACATGGTATTACTGAAGGTCTCACCCTGGAAGGGTGTGATTCGCTTCAGGAAGAAGGGGAAATTGGGTCCCCGATATATTGGGTTGTTCAGGATAATTTCCAGGGTTGGCAAGGTGGTGTATAGAATCGATCTCCCGTAGGAGCTTAGTCCGATCCACAACACTTTCCATGTGTCACAGTTGCAAAAGTGCATATTATATGAGGAGGCAGTGGTATCATTGGACGATATACAGGTCGACAAGCGCCTGAATTATGTGGAGAGGCCAATGGCCATTCTTGATAGGAAAGTGAAGGTTCTACAAAACAAGGAAGTACCTTTGGTAAAGGTACAGTGGCAGTACCGGAGGGGATCCGAGTTGACTTGGGATCCGGAGGCAGGGATGCGACAGCATTACCCCGAGTTATTTACCGCAGTAGACTTCAAGGACAAAGTCTAGTTTAAGTGGGGGGAAATCTAACAACCCGAATCCCAGGTATAAAATTTAAAGCTTATAGTCACATTCTTAGACCTACTCGACAAGTTGGATGCCACAACGCGTCGTGTAGAAGCCGTTCAGGCCGCGTGATTTAGGAGGTCTACTCGACGAGTAGGAGCTAGAAAATCAAACCCTAGTTTCCAGGGTTCTACACCCTATTTAAAGGGTCATTAGCCTCCCTCTGTCACCCTTACCATCCCCCTTGAGCTCAGAAAACCCTAATCGCGTCTACTCTCCATTTTTGTGTGTTAAGAAGCTTGGAAGGTGGATTTTGTGAAGAGAGACTGAATTCTAAGGAGCTTGGATCAAGGAGAAGCTTGTGGATCTGATTTCTACTTCATCTTAGCATTATCTTGAAGGTAACAAGTCGTTACATTGGCTTCTCTCTAGTTAGATATCTTCATGCAAATGTTTATGGCTATTCCTAGTTTGGTGTGGAGTTATTTCTGCTTTTGGGCATGATCTGAAGTTGGAACTTCATATCTGGACTCTTCTGGCCCCTTATAGTCATAAAGTTCTAGCCCTTAACAAGTTATGGCCTTCTCCTTACCTAAAACTTCTTCTTTGGCTTGGTTTTGGCCTTTAAGACCTTGCATGCACGTAAAGTTTGCAAATTTACATGGTAACTATGCCTTAGGAAGATAGATCTACAATTTGGAGCTTTGGGATAGCTTAAAAACATCTGACTGAGAAATGGAATGAAGTGACTCGACAAGTTGCATGGTCAAATCGACGAGTCGGATGAAGATTCCATGTATTGGTTTTGCATGGACTCGGCGAGTCGATAAGATGACTCAACGAGTTAGTTAGAATTTTTCCCAACATTTAGACACCGCATGGACTAGACGAGTTGTTTGGAAACCCGGCGAGTCAGCTAGGGTTTTCTCGATTTCTTGAGTTCTGGAAGAACTCGACGAGTTGGGTCAACATGGATTGTTGACCTTGACCATTGACTTTGACTTTGACCAAGGGTTAACCAGTATGAGGGGGGGTTATTTTAGTAATTTAGAAATTTATGAAAGTGGATCATTGGTGGATGTAGGTGTTTGAGTTGGAGCTATACTTGGGGGAGTTTGACATTATCATCCCAAGCTACTTGTGATGTGAGTTGCCCTCACTATACTAACAGGGTCAAAGGCACCAATATCGGCCCTTTTCGGATTTGTATCCGGGTTTATTACATGTTGATATGCTAGTGACATATTAGGTTGGTATCATTGTATATAGGATGATGTTATGCTAGTGACCTGTTAGGTCGGTATCCTGGTATATAGGATGATGCTATATTACTGACCTATTAGGTCGGTATCCTGGTATGCTATGATTAGAGATTTGTTTAATCGGTTTAACTGCTATATATGATGGCGTATGATATTTATGTGCACATGATTGTTTGATTTGGGGGTTGAGTTGAGGTAGACCTGCTTTGTACTGAAGGCCAACACACCCAGGGCGAATTGGATACACTGCAGGCCCGAGAGGGCATACTAGTCAACCCAAAGGCTCAGCGAGCGGTCTGGTTAGGTTGCAGGCTCTGAGAGGCGGTCCAGACGTGGCGATGGCTCGGAGAGCGGTCCAGATCGACTGATGGCCCTTTGAGGCGGTCCAATTAGGTTGATGGCTCATTATGCATGTTTGTTTATATGATATGATTATGATTCTATGGCATTGGTATTTTGAGGGAACTCATTAAGCTTCAGACTTACAGTTGTTGATTATGTTTGAGGTAATTTTGATGATTGCGAAAAGGCGTAGGCGTGATCGTACACCTTCTTATTTTTTTATGATTTGATTATGTGATACTCTGACATGAAACCATTTTGAAAACAAATTTTTAATAATTATTGGTTTTTTAATAATTTAAAAGTTTTAAATTAACATGAATTTTATGGGTGTTCCATATACAATCTGTTTTAAGTGTACACCACATTCGCTTTATACTAAGAAGGTGTTTGGATAGGGAAAAAGATAGTGCTTACAGATTGTGGCTTATCCCCACTACTATAAGCTAATTTTAATTGTTTGTATAGGAAACATTAAAAATAAGTTTATTGTGGTCGGCATAAGCTAAATAAGCTAATTTTAAAAAACATCTCCCTTGTTTATAGCTTATAGTATATTTTCAATCCAAATACTTCTGCAAAAACTGCTTTCTCACACGGTTATAAGTTAATAAGCTGTAAGCTAATTTATCCAAACATCCTAACAAAAACATTGTAAAAATTCTTCATGTGCAACTAGTGATTATAACGCACTTGATGTCTACGGGTTTATGGTTATTTGTGGTTTATTTAACACCATTTTATTGCTATTATTTTTGTTGAAATTAGGATGTTATATTATTAACACTATTTTGTATAAAGTAACAATACTTTAACTTTAACGTGGATCTATTTCTAATGGACTTTTATATTTAATTTAATCTTTAATTTTATATTTAATTTAATCTTTAATTAACATAAACATGTAAAAATCAAAAGTGACGGTTTTATCCATAATTACTCCATAATCTAATTGTTTAATCACCATTGAGAATCTAATTCCACCGAAAGTTTCCAACATGTATGCAACTTTTTTTTGTCAAGATGTACAAGTGGGTTTATTAAAACTATGCTTTAATTTTAGGTTTTATATATATATATATATATATATATATATATATATATATATATATATATATATATATATATATATATATATATATATATATATATATATATATATATATATATAGAGAGAGAGAGAGAGAGAGAGAGAGAGAGAAAGAGAAAGAGAGTTATGTTATATTGTTGATAACAAGTACTATGTAATAGTAAAAACCATTATGGACCAATAAAAAAAATGGAAGGATATGATTTAGAATGTATGATATTAAAATGGAAGTGTATCTACAATATAATATCACTAATATCATTTTAAGTGTATTTTAGTTGATTGAGTTATATTTAAAAAACGAAATTCTAAATTTTAAGGGATAATTCATTATTTCAATCAAATAAATATGATTTTAAAGGATAATTGCTCTCTTAATTCAGATATTCCGACGGAATATGTTTATGAGTATGGTTGTTAATTCTTACAGAATATGTTTATGAATATGAAATTAATTTTTTTTCTTAAAAATGCATTATTGGAATAACATTATACACAAATACAATATTTAAACTAATAACATATCAAATAATGAGATTATATGAACTAGTTTATATCAAAACACTTAAATATCATAGAAATATTATCTCTTTTTGTTTTTCATTATTAAAGAATAAGATACAAAAATATTTTTAAAGTAAAATACATGAATGAAAATAAGATAAATAATGATGCAAATGCAATTTTGACAAATAATAACATCATTAACAACATTGTTAATGCAGATTGATTGAGATTCAAATGTCATTCTTGGAGACTAACAAAATTTGTTTACTATGATGTAAAAAATATTACAATTTCGTATTCTTAAAGAATATGTTGATCTGTTTTGACAGAATTTGTTGATGATCCAACCCAAATCTTCATCAGTGTCTCTGTCTTAATTATTAGATAACTACCACACCTTTTTTTCATATAGCACCACAGTAAGAATCAACTATCATTTCTTTGATATTTTCTAATATTTCCCAAATTAGTTATATATTTTGGGGGAATTATATTAATATATAGAACCTAGTTGTTTTAATTAAAGATAAAATATACTTAAAATCAATGTTCTAAATCAACGTTAGGTGTAACTTGGCAGCAAAGTCAAACCTCAAGTTTTTACGAGCAATAGAAAATCACATGGTTTGTAAGGTATGACTTAATAGGAAACGAGGTTGCTAAGGATGTTGTTGTTATCTCTTCGGAAAAGGATAGAACCCGAGTTCGTTGGGTGTTATGGCATATTGCTCGACCGGATGTCACTGCCCACTGCACCAAACCATCATTCAAAAAAAAGAAAGATAACTATTTTGTATATTAAAGCTTGGTGTCAAGTATAAGACTTGTAGTCATGACGAGCTTTTTAGAACCTGGTTGAAATGTTTTCTATTTGATAATGATGGAGTGACCGGTGTTTTAATTCATTGGCTGAAATGTGCTAAAATATGTTATGTTTATGTTCCTTTGTTTCATCTGTTTTTTAGCTTCTCGATCTTTTTCAAGTAATATATATAACTAGGCGAGTGTTCGCGCGTTGCGCAGAAGCATCTATATAACTGAAACTTTACAAATATATGTTTTTTTAAATATAACAATAATGTTGTTGTTAAATTTGATATAATAATTTGTATACTAAGTTGATATAGTATATTGATTATTTTGAGTTATATGATAATATATACATCTATTGAAACTGCATAATCTCAATCTTTTGAATGACCTCTACTTGCGGGTTAGTCATGAATAAAATTAAATATAATATATGGTTTAATACTATTTATAGTTGTTGTTATTGTTAATTCATTTTTAAAATTTATTTGTTAACGTTTTAATTTCTACCAGTCTAGTTATTTCAAACATCAAATAAATTTTTTTTTATTTTAAAGGTAACAATATAATCATTTATATAGATCTAGTTATTTTTAACTATTGTTATTGTAAGTTATTTTAAGCTACTTATTTCAAATCTTTTAATGATTATAAAAATATCTTTACGAAATATTTTAGTGAATTGATATTACAATATAGTTTTTGCATTTAGCACTACAATTTATCATTTTTACTATTCACAAAAATATTCTTTGGGTTTTTTTAAGTGGAACTGAAATTTATATTGAAGTTGACCCTGTAATATTATATTTAAATTAACAATTTAAGTATTTTGTTCTACATTTCAAAAGTTGTAGTTTTGAACTGATAATGGTTTACATACAACAACATATTAAATCTAATAAATTAAGTATAATATGTTAAAAGTTAAAGACATAACTTAATAAGTAGAACTAAAAATATTATTTTAATATTGAAATTTAGATTATTTTTTATTACACTTTAGGTTTGATACTTATTTATCCTTATTAACTAATTTATAATCATTATTAGAAAGACACTACAACTTATCATTTTTAACTATTTACAAAATATTATTTGGGTTGTTTAAGTTGAACTAAATTTTATATTTAAATTGATCTTGTAAGGTTATATTTGCATTAACAATTTAAGTATTTTATACAAATTTATCAAAAGTTATAGCTTTAAAATGATAATAGTTTACATACAACATATTAGACCTATTAAATTAAGTATAATATGTTAAAAGTTAAAAACAAACTATATAAGTAGAAGAAAATATACTTTTTTAATATTGAAATTTAGTTTATATATAATTACACTTTAGGTTTTATGTTTATTTAACTTTATTAACCAACTTATAATAATTATTTGAAAGAAATTGAAAAGTCATGAGAGTTTCAAATGAATGTGGTGAAAGGAAAAATTGCATGGGATTTTCAAATGAATGTGGTTTAAGAAAAACTGCAAGCTTTATAAGTATACTAGACGAATGTCCGAACGTTGCGCAGAAACACCTATATAGTTGAAGTCTTTACAAATATATAATTTTTTAAATATAACAATAACGTTGTTGTTAAATTTGATATAATAATTTGTATATACTAAATGGATATAATATATTGTTTATTTTGAATTATATGATAATATATACATTTATTATAACTTCATAATCTCAATCGTTTGAATGACTTTTACCCGCGAGTTACACATGAATAAAAGTAAATATAATATATGATTTGATGTTATTTATAATTGTTTTTATTGTTAATTAGTTTTTTTTAAATTTATTTGCTTAATGTTTTCATTTCTATCATTATAATTATTTAAAACATCAAACATTGTTTTTTTTATTTTAAAGATAACAATATAATCATTTATATAGATTTGTTTTTAATTATTGTTATTATAAGTTATTTTAAGCTACTTATTTGAAACTTTTAACGATTATAAAAATATATTTAAAAAGGATTTCAATTAAATTGAGATTACAATTTAGTTTTTGCTTTTATCACTACAATTTATCATTTTTAACTATTTACAAAATATTCTTTAGTTTTTTTAAATGGAACTGAAATTTATATTTGAACTGACATTGTAATGCGTAGAAACACATATATAATTGAAGTCTTTACAAATATATATTTTTTAAAATATAACACTAACATTTTTGTTAAATTTTAATTTGTATATTAATTTGACATAATATATTATTTTGAATTATATGATAATATATAAATCTATTATAACGTCATAATCTCAATTGTTTGAATGACTTCTACTCGCGAGTTACACATCAATAAAATTAAATATTATATGTGGTTTAATATTATTTATATTTGTTATTTTTAACTAATTTTTTAAAATTTATTAGCTTAATGTTTTAATTTATATCATTATAATTATTTAAAACATCAAACATATTTTTTTTGATTTTAAGGGTAACAATATAATCATTTATATAGAGTTATTTTTAACTATTGTTATTATAAGTTATTTTAAGCTACTTATTTGAAAATTGTTAACGATTATATAAATATATTTAGGAAATATTTTAGATAAACTGATATTACAATTTAGTTTTTGCATTTATTACTTTTAACTATTTACAAAATATTATTTGGTTTTTTTAGTGGAACTGAAATTTATATCTAAGTTTATATTATAATGTTATATTTAAATTAATAATTTAAGTATTTTGTCCAAACTGTTCAAAAATTATAACTTTAAACTGATAATGGTTTACATACAACAACATTTTAAATCTAATAAATTAAGTATAATATGTTAAAATTTAAAGATATAACTTTGTAAATAGAAGTAAATATATTATTTTAAAATTGAAATTTTGTCTATTTATGATTACACTTTAGATTTGATATTTATTTTACCTTATTAACCAACTTACAATCATTATTAGAAAGACACTATAATTTATCACTTTTAACTATGTATAAAATAATCTTTGGGTTGTTTAAGTTAAATAAAATTTATATTTAACTTGAGCCTATAATGCTATATTTTAATTAATAATTTAAGTATTTTATAAAAATTGTTCAAAAATTATACATTTAAAATGATAATGGTTTACATCCAATAATATATTAAAACTAATAAATTAAGTATAATATATTAAAAGTTAAAAAAAAAATATAATTTTATAAGTAGAATTAAAGATATTATTTTAATAATTGAAATTTAGTTTATATATGAACACACTTTTGATTTGATATTTGCGTAACCTAATTAACAAATTATAACTATTATGATAAAGAAATTTGAAAAGTCATGGGAGTTTCAAATGAATGTGGTGAAAGAAAAAAAGAATAGGAATTTCAAATGCATGAGATTCAAGCATAAATGTTAGCTTTATAAATATGTATGATAATGATGTCTACCATAAAATAAAAAAATAATAATAAAAAAAAAATAGTAAAAAAAAAAAAAAGTATGAAATAGTTAATGGCTTTGGGATATAAGAAGATATTAACTTCCACCTTACACTTGCAAGTATCAAAGCACATCGACCTAAAGTGATATAGAAAACAAGTAACCAACTTTCCTAAAGTTTGCCTCAGCTTTACACCTCCATTTCTCCAATCTCCATCCTTATATTCTCTCTTTCCCATTAAAATAAAAATTCCTATACATACACACGCTTGTATCTATACACCATACAGACAAAACACATCCTTAACGCACACACTAGTACATTGGTACACCCTATAAAACTTAGTTTGGCAATCTCACAAGATCCCCCTTTCTGTCATTTTTCGTTCAAAGCAAACCATAAACTTCATTGTTAAAACTTCAAGTTCATATAGGCCTAACTGAATTCCACATTTCTTTAGCGTTTAGAAGGAGTTCTAACCCTCTAATCGGTGGTGCTTCATACCCCAGAAGAACCCTCCAACAATAGTTGTACAAACATATACTCAAACTTGCATGTTTCCATAAATGGCAACACGTTCATTTGTTTCTTGTTCTTGCTATGTAGCATTCTTTTTCTTGACGATCTCTAAAGGTAAGCAATTTTTATTTTTATTTTACTAATTTGGGTTCAATGAATTTTAACGTAACTTCAACGTTTCCAAAGTTCAAACTTTAATCTTACAATCTGTTAAAAGATATATAGCGAAACAAAATTTTCAACCCTTTTTCAAACGAACCCTTGATATTATGTACGTTAGTATCGATGGGCATGCATGATCATTCGTGCAATGAAAATACTAAGCATACAACAACAGTTTGAAAAGACATGTATATCATGTATCATGTAGTTATGGTAAAGTAATCTTATCAAATTGGTTGTAACTTGTAACTAAATTTTTTATTATACATTAAATGTTTCAAGTTTAAAACTTGCATTTATGGGTTGTTTGTAAATCACTAGGGATGGATCTGGTGACTGCAGCGCAAGCTTCCATCCCTTGATATATTCACAATCAGATCGGATTCTCAAGTCATGAAAAAGGTGTAGTCACGTGAACTCTTTGGAGTTTAACTATAGAAAACATTTCTTTCGTACTCCACAACGCATACATGCAAAAATGAATGTTTCTAACTTATACATATAAGTTAGAAATAGTGAAATGAAAATATGAAATAACATGGTTATGAGTAAATTGTTGTGAAATTAACATTTGAAGAATCTCTAATTATTTTTGTTTTTTTCTATTGATTTTGTGATTTCAGGAATATTGGGAAGTACATTCACTTTTAAAAATAGGTGTGATTACATGGTTTGGCCCGGGATATTATCAAGTGCGGGCAGTACACCATTGGATAGCACGGGGTTCGAACTCAGCCCGGGTGAGTCACGGTCCTTACAAGCCTCACCCGGTTGGTCCGGTCGATTTTGGGGTAGAACCGGTTGCACCTTTGACTCAAATGGTCAAGGAAGTTGTGCAACCGCTGACTGTGGCTCCAATCAAATGTCATGTAATGGGGCCGGAGCGACCCCACCTGCAACCCTAGCCGAGTTCACAATCGGATCGGTATCAGGATCAGTATCAGGGTCAAGCACACTGGATTTCTATGATGTAAGCCTAGTGGACGGGTACAATTTACCTATGGCGGTTGATGCTAGTGGTGGATTGGGCGCATGCGGTACAACGGGGTGTGTGACCGATTTGAACAGAATGTGTCCGCCCGAATTAAGAGTAGGAAATGGACAAGCTTGCAAAAGTGCTTGTGAGGCTTTTGGGAATGAGGAATATTGTTGTAGCGGATCATTTGGATCACCCGATACTTGTCGCCCATCAGTGTATTCCGAAATATTTAAATCGGCATGTCCAAGATCGTATAGCTATGCGTATGATGATGCCACTAGTACGTTTACATGCACAGGAGCGGATTATACAATTACTTTTTGCCCCACATCAACAAGGTAAAATCATATCATTTGTATATGTTCGTTAATTTGAGTAAACTTACATAACAATGAAGTAAATAACATGATTTTAATGTTATAGATATATGATTGATGGATTTTTTATTTTATTTTTTTGTTATTTTCAGTCGAAAGTCTTCAACCGATCCATCAACCGGAACGACAACAAATTCACCACCGATGATTCCAAGAGCACCCGTTCTCGAAGATGACCCAAACGGTTCATCATGGCTGCCAAGTTTCACCATTGGAGGATCAACAAGACAAATTCCCGATAATGCACTTGCATTGATACTAATTTCTTTTATTGTCCTTCATTTTTTCCAATTATAAAAGAGAAAACATATATATAAAAAAGATTGAATTGTAATCATATGAGCAATTTTGTATAGAGAAGTTCTACAATTGCTTTGGCCATAATCAGGAATATATAAATATAATATTATTTAATTTGTTTTTCAAAAATGAGCATTATGTTTCTGTTTTTCGTTTTACTTGCCATCGACGGCCGTATCTATGTTAATGCTTTATTATTTTTGGTGATCGTTAATGACTGCAAAAATAATTTTTCCAAGTCTTGAATGTAATTCATTTTTATGTTTGTAAAAACGTTAAGTTCTATATATTTTTATCTGCTAGATGATTTGAGTTGTATTTATCGTAAACTTGTTTAATAATAAAAGTTAGTCAAAAAGCCAGCCAAAAAAACGGAAAGTTGTTAAAATTTTATTTAAAGATATAAACTTCTATGGTCACGGGTAAACTCCACTCGAGCCAACTCACATTGAATTATTTGTTTTCATCGATTATGCCACGTTGGTTTGAGTTGGCATTAAAAAGCGAATAAGTATACTATTCTATAGTGAAAGTTGAATCTTAAAAATTGACCATTACACACCGTAAATATTTATATCAAAAATCATAAATATTTCAAACCTTGGTTCCGGTTTGGGAATGATTTCGATTTTAAAAACAATTATTCGGTCCCAAAGTTCTCTCCTATTAATCATCTTTCTGGCAAAAGGCATTTTAAATATATATATTATGAATTATATCAAACATTAAGTTTTATTATAAAATAAGTACATTTACAGATCCAAGAGGTGTATGAATAATTTGAAATTTAAGATATCGTAATCAAGATTCTATGAATTTTAATTTGGTGGAAGGTCGGTGACAATCCAACTGCCTGCTTTGTTTAAAAATGAAGCAAATATTACTGGTTTTGCTATAATATTCTCACTTTCCTTTAAATAATTTAAAGGTCATTGTTTCAAGAATAATACTAGTTGTTTACTTCATCTAGGGTTGCAATTTATCATAAGAAATATCTAAAGTAGTTTTTGTTTTTGGTGTTGGTAAAGTACATAATACATCATTTTATGTCATATTTTGAAGATAAACGTTTGAACTCTATATTTATAAAATTAAAAGTTGGTATGACATTAACTTAAGTAAAATATTCGGCAGTTGGTGAGTGTGCAAGGGAGGGCCCTTGTTGCTACTTGCTCGATTCTATTATTCTAAAATAAGTTAAATATATATAAAAATAGTATATTGTCGCTTTTAGTTACTAAACAACGATAAGGATATTACTACCATCGCATAAAGTACACTATAAATATTTAATTTAATTTAAGGTATAATCTCTTAAAATGACAATTAATATTATTTGTTAGGTCAATTATTTTGTAATTTGACGGATCAATCAACTTATTTTAGGTTTTTATTAATATAGTGGATTTCATGGGGAAAAATTTCATATTGGTTTATATACTGAACGTAATATCAGCAACAGAAACACTGAATACATAAGTGAACAAATAATGTCATACTGGATGAGACAACGAATGTAATGTAAGATGTAATATCAGTTTATCCGGGTGTCACTTTACCTACCAAAATTAATATAATTAATGAACACTCAAAGATAAATCCTCCATATCTCTTAGGAATCACTTGGTGAGTCGGATTCTGAATTTTCATCATCGTCATTATTAACCACCCAAGGTGCCATGGTTTACAATTTGGTATGTGTGAAAGATAAGTTTTTGATAAATATTCGACTTGTTCAATTTAAGTTTAAGAAGATAAGGGAACAGCCAAGGACATGAGGCAGATTGTATGAAATATCAATATAATTACTAGTCATATCATTTAGCTCATTTTTTGGAATGCATGAAAGCGCACACCATGTTCACATCTTACACCATGATGAATTGTTTAAAAAAAAGTAAATGAACATTTTACTTGTCAACCTAATATTAGGGAGGACTAGGGCATGGCATGGTCCTCCAATATATCTAACATATTTAAATTTAAATAACCTAATATATATATATATATATATATATATATATATATATATATATATATAAGCATCAGAGAGAAATGGGGAAACAAATTTGGAGGCAAAAGGAGAATTTTAAACCAAACTTTATCAATTTTCTAGACAACATCCTCGTTAAGTCTCTCCCCCAACAGCTGATATCATCATATTAAATGAACAAGTGACTTCTAAGTTCCGATTTCTTATGTATCCATATTCTTGTTTCTTAGTTTTTTAGTTAGGTTCTCAATCAAAATTCGAAATCGAAATCGAAATCATCATATTAATTGTTACTGATTTTTCAAAGCGGCCAATTTTGATTATGTTTTTCCTGTCCCAACCCCACTGCAAGCTTAAATTAACCGAAACGAAACATCTATTGGCAACTAAATAGTTTTAATCCGATTCAACAAGATTAAGTCTTGGAATTTTTTGTAGGTTCAGCTCCACACTCTACACAACACTCATCGTATGTATATGAAATTAAAGTTGCAACAGATAGAAAGAGATGGAGAAGTTTTATAGTTTTCTTATTATCTGATATGCCAAAAGAAAAATATTGCACCTATTTAACATATACCAAATAACAGAAAAAGCTAAAAGATAGCGAAATATGTGAAACTAATCAGGTGGCTACTAAGCCACGTTATTTTCTCCAAACTAGGTCAACTAAAGACCAGGTTTTCTGTTGATCTAAATCTATTCGATGACATGTCATCTACGACTCAATTGTTCGTTAACCCATTCAACAAACCGATTAACCAAACAATCACCCTCTTAATCGGTTTGTCCACGCCGTTCACTCACACCAACACTAAATCACCCTTAAAACAACCTTCACCTCAAACCGTATCGACCATTCCCAGACACCCGACCTCCACCTCCACCTCGGTCACGTCCAAAGTCCTCTTTTGTTGTTGGCATTGTTCCTAACTTGATTCTTTTTTCTCGTAAAGTACCAACATATCACACATATCTTCTTTTCATTCTTCAACCTACCCACACACACTTGCAGGTGCACAGAGTTCTCATCTTCTGATCATACAGATCTATTTTCTTCTCACGTTAACTTGCTTTTCCACACAACATATCTTCACCTCACAGGTTGCTAATCTTATTGGTTTACCCATAACTTGGATTCAACACACACACAACCCTTTCTTTTAACTCACACTAATTAATCTCCAAAACTCTATCACCTAGATAATTCTAATCACATAGATTTTCATGTTTTGAACTCGGCTCACACAGAACCTCATTGAAGTGCAACTAGTTCACTTAGAACCTCTTCCAAATATCCCATGATTTGAACCATCACCCCCATCGTCTCGAACGTTGCTCCCCATAAACCTACAGTTTACTACTCCCCGCAAGAAAAAACACTATCAAATAATCATGCTTCCGTTGCAATGGCTGCAATGGCAACCTCGCACACGTTCCCCTTCAAAATTCGACTCTCAAACCGGACCTCTTCAACCTTTGCTCTGATACCAAATGTAAGCTTAGGTCACATATGAAGGGTTTTGAGCATTCTAACACTCCTATGGTGTATATGCAACCCTAAATACCTTGGATCTATGTTTACTCTATTATACATGCAAACTTGAACTTTCCAAGGTATTACCCTAACTAGCATACAATCTTTGATACTTGGGTAATATAAACAAGTTATAAGACATACCTTTTGATGAAGCTTGAAGTCTTCATCTTTAAGAGCTTAGCCCCAATAGTGTGGAAGCCTCAAGTGGAATCAAAAATCACCAAAACCACCTTGTAAAACTTGAGAGAATAGTAAGCACACTAGAAATTGGCCCACTCTTGTATCCTCACACACTAGTGTCATTTCTTGTGCCAAAGACCTCTTTATATAGTATGGAGGATTAGGGTTTCATCCATGTAAACCCTAATACCCATGCCCTTTCATTTCCATAGGATCCATGGGTTAAAAAATCCATGGACTATCCATGCAAGCTTAGCCCAACCTAAATGAACTTGGCATATACTATATATATATATATATATATATATATATATATATATATATATATATATATATATATATAAGAGTCCCTATTTAATTAGTTCCTTTTAATCACTAAATTAATTCGAAATTAATTATTGATCACTACTAATTAAATAATATGATTCCATATTAATATATTAGAACTTATAATATATTAATATAAATCATAAACATACTATTCTCAAAAGACTATCCATATAAATTGTTCCGATGAAGTGCAACCCAAATGGACCATGCCAAATCGGGTCAACTACATACCAATTATAGTTATGGGCTTAGACACTAATCCAACATATCCATACAACACTCACGTATGTATATGAAATCAAAGTTGCAACAGACAGAAGGAGATGGAGAAGTTTTCTAGTTTTTTTATTATCTAATACATTAACAGAGAAAATCCACACCCATTTAACATACACCAAAAAAACTAGAAGATAGCAAAACATGTGAGACTAATCAGGTAGCTACTAAACCACGTTATTTTCTCCAAACTTGGTCAACTAAAGACCAGGTTTTCTGTTGATACGAATCTATCCAATGACACATGATCGACGACCCGCTCGCATGTTAACCCGTTAAACAAACTGATTAATCCAACAATTTGTGCTTAAAAGAACTTTCTTCGAGACACAAATCTTTCCAAAACATAATGTTTTACCCACTTCTTGTCTTTTTCTTGAATACTTTTATGAGATCTACCCCAAATTCCTACATATCCTTAAGTTATAAATATTCAGTCAAACACCTAGATTAGATTTTTAGCCATTGAACAATGGAAAATCTACAGAAAACTCTCAATATTTTGAGTTGTGGTGGGATGTCAAGTCCACCAGGCAAATTACACCCTTTGTTTGCAAATAAAACGTAATATAATGGTAAAAAGGGGTATCGATCCTCGGGGAAATGGTTGTATTCAGTCACCAATGCAATCCAATAGAACTAGCGTTAATAAACTAACTAATTACAATTAAACTAAAAGGGGGGTGTTGTGATTGCTTGAAAACTAAAAGACTTGAATAACTAAAAAGCTTGCAATTAAACAAGTTGATGAGATGCTCACATATTCGGGATAATTTGCTACCTAAGGCAATTTAACACAACGAACATATGTGTGTTTATCATTAGGATTCAATATAAAGCTTATTATTCATCCCAAATTGGTTATAGCAATCATGAAGCATGATATGCCAAGATTCCTCATAGGTAGTATGGAGGTTGGGGAAGCCCAAACACACCTTCTTAATCAAAATCAAGGATTTAATTGAAGCAATTGAACCCAAGAAGCTGATTAGCCTTACGAATGAAGGAATCCCCAATTTCTAGAGGATGTCAATGCTTACACATCCATAAAGGAGTCATGATTCATAAGCTTGAGATGATTTCTACCATCATAAAGCCCTTGTTCTAAGTAAATTCAATGATTCAATGTTAAACCAAAGAAATAAACCAATAATTGCTCATTCAAGTACCAAGCTCATGATCAAAGTTTTAAACAAGCATAAGAAATATGAACTAGAATCATAAATACAAGATAAATGATAAATAAGCATTAATCCTTCAAAAACACACAAACATTCAAAGGTTTTAGCCAAGGTTGACCAAAATAGAGAAATTAGTCACTCATGCCAACAAAATAACAATCACAAAAGTCTACTTATATCAAAAAAACTAACAATTACTTTGGAAGATAAGAAGAATGTGTATCCAAGCTCCAAAAATCGCCTCCTTTGGTCTCTAATCATGGAAAATCAAAGTCATTGTTGTTAGATCCAACCCCCAAGGTAAATGGTGAGCCAAATGACCAAAATGCCCAAAGCTAGTCAATTGCGCGAGTACCCGCGCGCGTGAGAATCCACCCTCGCAAATATTGATGGAATGATATTGCCTCATTTTTCCTCCACTACACCATTCTACTACCCAAGATTCCCTTGGTCCCCTCCATATCCCATATGATTCAAATTAACTAATCATCCTCTAGCTTCAAATATGGATGCTCCAAGCCCAAAATAAAAATCCATGACTCATCTTCACAAGCCCACTTCATCCAAGACTTTAGCTTTTTAAGCCCAAATATCCTTTAATAGATCCGCAAAGCCCAATAATGCCTCGAAAAGCCAATCCCATTTCGAAGCTAATCCATAACCGCAACAAGCTCCAAAACCCTACAAAATACCTCATGGAAAATAGAAAGTTCCCGATACGATCCATAAGAAATAAAATAAATAAAATACAATGCAATACTAATAAAAAGACCTAAAATATCTAAAATAAACTAATAAAAAGAAGTAAATAAAATAGACTGTCAAATCACCTCAAGCTTAAACCTAACTTGTCCTCAAGTTAGAACAATATTAAAATGAGCTTGGGATGAGCTAAGGTAAAAGGGAAAAAGAAAGACACCATAGAACTTGGTCAACATCAGTCAACATGGTTAGAATTAGTCTTTCATTGACCCTACGCATCTTCAAAATGTTCCCCGCTTTAGAGCCATCAACCACATTCTCAAACCACTTGACGGGAGAATAGATTCCGGTTCGATGTAGTCGCGGTGTGCAAGACAAAGGAAACAGAGGTTGAGCCCAGTGGGGACACTTTAAATAATCAATGCAAACCACAATGCATGAAGTAAAGGCCTCTTCACACACTATGATTCCTATACTTGTCAGGCTAAAGTGTATAGTAACAAAATAGGGTTTTGCAGCACGGCCTCCGGGCAAACATCCGGTTTCAGAGGCTTCTTCCGTGTACTGTCCTTTACAATCTACCAACTCATTTTCATAACCTTCTCTCACCAAAATAAAAAATAAAATAAAATTAGAAAAAATTCTACTTAACCTAACAACTTAAATCTTCAATCTTGAACTTCTGTTATTTTGCTCTTCAGTCTCCTTGCTGCTCGATCTTCTATCTTCTTATTTCTCTCCCTTTTTTCTTTTCTCTTTTTTTTCTTTTTTTGAAGAGAAGTCTTGAACTTTGAGCCTTGTTCTTCTTGTTATGTTGCTCTTTTTTTTCTTCATTTTTCTCCATTGTTTTTTTTGCTTTTCTTTAATCTTCTTCATTGTCTCTGATTATCTTCGTTTTTTCAATTTCTTCATTTTTTTGTGTTTTCTTCTTGGAAGGTCTAAGGAATTTCACCATGTAACATAAGATGGAGGCTAACATGAACACCTAATGATCATTGAATATGTACCAAGATCAACTAAAAAGGATGGGGCATGCTCAAAAATGGGTGTTAAAAAAACCTTGGTCCCAAAAGATGTGAATTGGGGGACCCACTTCAAAGTTCATCAAGCACCTCAATGCAAGGTGTGATAAACAAAATCTATCTAACTATCTACTCTAGATCCCAAGAAAAATGATGACCTATTTTAAAAAGGTGGTGAGAATCTAAGTAAGCAAGACTCGGACGAGACTCGGGAGTACTAAGGGGTATTCCCCCCAAAACCAAGATGCGAGTCTTCAATTTCTTCAAAATACCATATCGGGCTAATCTTTGCTCGCACATATCTATTTGACCAACCACATCCCTCTGCACCTAGACCCAATCAAGCTACCTACATCTGACCGCCACACAAACGGTCTCAAAGTGGTCTGTGAGGCTCAAAACGTGTCCCATTTATCAAATACAAGGAATTCCATATCAAGACCCGAGACCAATCTATGATTCAATACTTATGACCCGGCGCTATGGTACCTGTAAGGATGAGAAGACAAGAAAGAACAAAAATGCATGAGCTTAAACTAGAATGCATCTAAAAAGTATGAAAATTAGAAAAGAAAGAAACATAATATGCAATATTTTTGAATTTTTAGGCAATTTTTATGAATGACCTAAATGACTTACTCTAAATGCAACAATATACAACCTAAATGCAATCAAAAATAAAATGTAAGAATACCTATCCCCAAGCTTAAAATGAAGCATTGTCCTCAATGCTTAGGATGAGAGTAAGGAATGATCATACCGGGATCAAGGTCGAGGAGGCCCGTGAGGACGGTATGGAAGCAATGCATGGGTCACAAAATGATGTGTGGATGAACTTCTTGGCCGCCTAAATACACATGGTTAAAAGCTTGGTCGTGCAAAGGAATCTGGTGCAATGGCTCGAAATTTTATTATGAAGTGACATATTTTCATGGGTACCCGCACAAATCTCTACGCGGGTGAGGGGGTAGTCTCGCAAAATTTGCATGAGTGATGGCTAGGTCGCGCATATAAAGAATTAGCAGCATTGGTCTCGAAAAGAAGGGGAAGGATTTGTTCTTGGGCGTGCAACAATCAGCGAGGTTGGAAGGCAGCTGCACAACCAGTTGCGAGGGTGGCAGTCGGCCACACAAACGTCTGAGCGGGTGGGGGGTTAGCCGCGCGCATACATCAGAATGGTACCAAAAAGTGAGCGTATCTCGTGAGGTGTCTTGTTGAATATGTCACCACCACTTGAAAAATCAATCATCCTCCGATCTTTTTCATTCATGCCCTCATAAAATTGTTGAAGAAGTAATTGTTCGGGAATGTTGTGTAGAGGACAACTTGTACACAAGTTGTTGAATTGCTCCCAAAAATCATGAAAAGTCTCATTCTCCCCTTGACGAATCCCCAAAATGTCTCTTCTTTGACTTGATATCCGAGAGGTGGGATAAAACTTGCTATTGAAGGCTTTGAGTAACTCTTCCCATGTGTGAATAGATCCCGGTGGTAAGTTAAATAACCACTCTCTAGCTTTATCTTCCAAGGTGAGCGGGAAGGCGGTTAACTTGAAATCATCCAATGTCACATGTTCGGGTAACATGCTAACACATATCATATGAAAGGACTTCAAATGCTTTTGAGGATCTTCTCTATCCAAACCCTGGAACTTGGTGAGTTGATGTATGAAACTTGACTTCAATTCAATCCCTCGGCGGTTTGTGGGATAAACAATAGCAAGGGGTGTATAAGCAACATCTGTCTCCATCATTTGTCTAAGTGTCAACTCTTGAGGGGGATTGGGTGGATTGGGGTTATTGGGATATCGTTTCATCTAATTGGGATGTGGTTGGTAAGGAGGATATGGTTATTGAAGGTGATTGTACATTTGTGGTGGATAAGGTTGGTAGTTAGGATATTGGTTGTATGGTAGTTGTTGTTGTGGGTACATTGGTTGTTGGTACATTGGAGAGTGTTGGTAAGTAGGTGGATTTAAGTAATGTACTTGTTGTTGAACTTGAAAAGCATTGTGTTGAGGTTGGTTATTTTGGTGGAAGTTTTGGTTTTGTGGTTATGGTTGTTGATAATAGGGTTGATTTGGTTGAGGAGATTGTTGACTCCAAGGTGGCATATCAATGAGAGGTTCTTAGTGTTGTTGTCTAGGTTGCTGGGGTGGTGTATTGGCATCTTGATTGCTTGGGTTTGGGTTGGGATTGTGAGGTGGAGTGTGATTCATGGCTATGTCGTTTTCAAATGGAATCTCTTCAAAGGAATGACCAATAATTGAACAACTTTGTTCGGTGTCGGTATTACTTTAAGTACGAACTTGATCTTCTATGTTGATTAGCGGAGAAGAGGAAAAATGTAACAGCGTAAATTTTCAAACAAAATTTTCCTTTTTAATTATAATAAAAACACATATCACATTTCTCAAAACACCAATTATCCATCAACAATATAGTTTTCAAAAGTATTTATCATAATCCAGGATCTATAAAACATATGACTCCGATGCGGTGGGTGTGTGTACAATCATGTCGGTGCCTTCCAGCGATCCTCGGAAGTACCTAAAACACATAAACACATAACACGGTAAGCACGAATGCTTAGTGAGTTGCCCAAAATACCACGTACAAATACTTAACTACTCGAGGGTATAGCTCTGGAGGACCCTCTCGGTCAATGTTTCTTAGTGGGACCCTCCAGTCCCATGGCTCATTGGACCCTCTAGTCCGGTCTGATTGAGAACCCTCTGACCTCATAGTTCGTTGTACCCTCCGGTTCGGTCTAAGCAACAAATAATGTAGCATACAATACATATAACACAAACATGCATAACTCAAGCAACCACATAAGACCCTCTGGTCATACAAAGCTACCACTATAGGTAAAGTATAGTGAGAAGACTCACCTCGAAGTAAGCAAGCTAGTACTCCTCGTACACGAATCACCGAATCAGCCTCCGTCTAATACATATGGTGATTATCTCAAATTAGACCAATTATTCTAATAAACTTCTACTAACCCCTCTCTAACTCTTGTTAAGGGTAAAAGACTATTCTACCCCTTCATGGTCTCCATTACTCATAATTGGTCTAAGCTCCAAAGTCAATGGAAGTCAACTTGAGTCAACAGCCCATGTTGACTCAACTCGTCGAGTGCACCGGGAGGACTCATTGAGTCCCCTCGATCCCTCAGGGGCCTTATAAAAACCAACTCTACTCACCGAGTAGTCTCGCCTACTCGTCGAGTTACAACGCATAGACTTTATCTAGTAAACCCTAATCGACTCGTCGAGTCTACACATGGACTCGGCGATTCCATCCAGTCCAAAGTCCCATTCTGACGTTTTTGGGTAGATCTATCACTCCAAACACTAGATCTAGACTCCCTAGGATCAAATGTCACGTAAAGCTTCGATCTTTACGTTCATGCATGGCATATATGCCCCATAACGCCATTACAAGCTGTAAGAAGGGTTAAATGCTCATGATCTTGCCTCTAGCTCAATAAAGCTCGAATCGTTGGACTCTTAAGACCTTCTCTAGTCCATATCTGAGGTTCTAGCCTCATCCATGTTCAAATAACTCAAAAGCACAAGATGATTTGGGAGAAAACCCTAGAAACTCCCCAAAATGAGAGCTAACAAATATGAGGCCAAGGTAATAGCTTTTTACCTTAGAAGAGAAGCTAATGACAGAAGAATGCGAGATCCATGGCCTCCTCTTGATTAGATCCACCAAGCTCTTCAAATCTTTCCTCTAAAATTCCCAAGAATGTTCAAAAAGGAATCTCTCTCTCTCTCTCTCTCTCTACACAACGAAAGGCAGGTTAGGGTTTCTCTCTGGGGAAGGTAGCCGCAAAGGGAGGCCATAAGGGCCTTTAAATAGGCCACAAGCCCAAGAAATTAGGGTTTCCTTCAACAGTGCTGACTCGATGAGTTGGCGCACAAACTCGTCGAGTCCATTCATTAATCCACGTCACCAGTCGCGACTCTACTCGACGAATTGAGGCACCAACTCGTCGAGTCACTCCACATGTGTCAAAATAAAATACATAAAATATTATACCTGGAAATCCGGGTGTTATAATTCTCCCCCACTAGAATCAGACTTCTCCCTCGAAGTCCTGACTCCCAAATAGCTCAGGATACTGCTCCCGCATCTCTGACTCCGGCTCCCAAGTCAAATAGGATCCCATCTGATGCTGCCACTGGACCTGAACTAGGGGCACTTTTTTGTTCCTTAGAACCTTCACCCTTTGGTCTAAAATCGCGATCGACCTCTCAATGTAATTCAAGCTCGCATCCACTTGAATGTCCTCCAGCGGTACTACTGCCGTCTCATCGGCCACATACTTCCTCAGCTGGGATACGTGGAAGGTGTTATGAATCTGACTTAACTCTGCAGGTAGCTCCAACTGGTATGCTACCCTGCCCACTCTGGTGGTCACTCTAAAAGGGCCGATATATCGGGGCCCCAGCTTGCCCCGCTTCCTGAACCGGATTCCATGGGGATACCTTCAAGAGTATGAAATCTCTGACCTAAAACTCTAGCTCGGATCGTCGCTTATCTACATAACTCTTCTAGCGACTCTAGACTGTTATCAACCTCTGCCTGACCTGCTGAATCTGCTCGGTCGTCTTTAGCACTATCCCTGTCTGCCCATCACCCTCTGCCCCACCTCTCCCCAACAAATGGGAGTTCGACACCTCCTCCCATATAGGAGCTCGAAAGGAGGCATACCAATACTCGAATGATGGTTGTTGTTGTAGAAGAACTCAGCCAAGGGTATGTAGATGTCCCAACTTCCTCCGAAGTCCATGAAACATGCCCACAACATGTCCTCGAGCGTCTGGATCATTCGCTCACTCTGGCCATCCGTCTGAGGGTGATACATAGTACTGAAATGCAAGCGCGTGCCCAAATACTCATGAAATTTCTTCCAGAACCTGGAAGTAAACTGTACGTCTCGATCTGACACGATAGAGATTGGCACTCCATGTTGTGCTACCACTTCCCTCACATAGATCTCAGCCAAACGCTCCGCAGAAGAGCTCTCACTGATAGCAAGGAAGTGATCACTCTTCTTCAGCCGGTCCACAATCACCCAGATCGCGTCAACCCCATGCACAGTTCTCGGTAACTTGGTGATGAAATCCATCGAGATCTGTTCCCACTTCCACTGGGGAATCTCCAAAGGCTGCAATGGACCATGTGGATGCCGGTGTTCTGCCTTGACCTGGCAGCAGGTCAAGCATCTCTCAACTATCCATGCCTTGTCCCTCTTCATACAGGTCCATCAATAATCTCTCTTCAGGTCCAAATACATCTTAGTGGCCCCGGGGTGGATCGAGAACCTCAATCTATGCACCTCCTCCATCAGTATATGACGCGCTCCGCCCATATAGGGCACCCAAATTCGCCCTTGGAAACTTATAACTCCTCGGTTGTCCGTCACAAACTCGGACACCTGCCCAATCACTCGCTCCCTCTTGCAGTTCTCTGGTCTCACGACCACCACCTAGGCCTCTCGTATGGTATCCAAGACCGGCGTCATCACGGTCATCTTCATACACACATCACGGATCGCGACGCACTCTGATCTGCGCCTTAGGGTGTCGGCTACCACGTTATCTATGCCCGGATGATACAGGATCTCACAGTCATAGTCTTTCACCACATCCAACCACCTCCTATGGCGCATATTTAGGTTGGGCTGATCCATGATATACTTCAGGCTCTTATGGTCCGTGCAAATGGTACACCGAACCCCGTACAAGTAGTGGCGCTAGATTTTGAAGGCGAACATCACCACCCCAAACTCTAGGTTGTGGGTGGGATACCTCGTCTCGTGAGGCTTCAGCTGCCTCGATGCATAGGCTATCATGTGCCCTCTCTGCATTAACACCGCACCCAACCCAGATATGGATGCATCACAATAAACCACAAAATCCTCCATCCCCTCGGGAAGGGCTAACACGGGGGCTTCGCACAACCTTTGACGAAGAGTCTCGAATGAGTTCTGTTGCTCAGAACCCCAAGTAAAAGCAACGCCATTCCGGGTCAATCTGGTGAGGGGACGACAATCTTAGAGAAATCCCTGATAAATCTCCGATAGTAGCCAGCCAAACCCAGAAAACTCCTGATCTCGGTAGGGGATTTCGGCACTTCCCACCTCATAACTGCCTCAATATTGGCTGGATCAACCAATATATTCTGGTTAACGAGGTGCCCCAGGAACTGGACCTCCTGTAACCAGAAGTCACACTTGGAGAATTTGGCATAAAGCCTTTCTGATCTCAACACTCTGAGAATCTCTCGCAAATGCTCCTCATGTTGCTCTTTAGATCTCAAATACACCAAGATATCATCAATGAACACGATCACCGAACGATCCAATATAGGCCTGCAAACCCGATTCATGAGATCCATGAACGCTGCCGGTGCGTTGGTGACGCCGAAAGGCGTCACCACGAACTCGTATTGCCCATAGCGAGTCGTGAAGGCCGTTTTCTGAACATCCTCCTCGTAGAATCTCATCTAATGGTATCCGGACCTCAAATTGATCTTGGAAAACCAAGATGAACCCTGCAACTGATCGAACAGATCGTCGATCCTTGGAAGCGGATAACGGTTCTTGACCGTCAGCTTGTTCAACTCTTGGTAATCAATGCACATTCGGTGTGAACCATTCTTTTTCTTGACAAAAAGGATCGGCGCTCCCCACGAAGAGCTACTCGGTTGGATGAATCCCTTCCCCAACAGCTCCTGAAGCTGTGAGGATAACTCCTGCATCATAGGCAGTGCAAGGCGATAAGGGGCCTTGGCAATAGGTGCCGCTCCCGGGACCAAATCGATCTGGAACTCCACCTGCCTCTTAGGAGGCACACCCGGTAACTCCTCGGGAAAAACATCTTGAAACTCCCTCACTATCGGAACCTCAGCGATAGAACTTGATCTCTCGGCAGCAACTCATGTATCCGAAACATACACTACAAAACCCTTACAACCTTGCTGCAGACTCTATCCACTATGGCGACCGAGCAAAATGCCGACCTAGATCGGGTACCCTCGCCATATATTGTAAGCACTCCCCCACCAGGGTCTCGTATGGTCACCAACTGACACTCGCAGCCAATCATAGCTCCGAATCGACTCAACCAGCCCATGCCCACGATGACACAGGCATCCCCCATCGCAATCAGTACCAGATCTATTGGAAACTCAACTCCAAAAATCTCAAGTACACATCCCCGGATCACATCAGTTGCAAATACCGCATGCTCATTGGCTATGGAGACTCTCAAAGGTCGACTCAGCACCTCTCGTCGAATACTAATGTGCTGACTAAATGCTAATGATACGAAGGATCGACTCGCTCCCGAGTCAAATAATACCAAGGCAGGTACAGAACTCACAAGAAAAGTACCTAATAATAACATAATATAAGCACAACATAACTCAAATAAAATAAATAAAAGAACACATACCGACCACGACATCAGGTGTTGCGCGGACCTCCTCTGCTGTCAGCTGGAAAGCTCTCCCGCGAGCCTTCGGTACCTCGGCCTTCACTGGCCGGTTCTATGTAGCTCGTGTAGCAGCAGGGGTAGATCCCTGTGCTGATCCCTGAAGCAGTTGCGGGCACTCGGCCTTTCGATGGCCGGTCTGGTTGTAGTGGAAACAAACTGCAAACCTCTTGGGGCAATCCCTCGCGATATGCCCCTCCTTGCCACACTTGTAGCAAACACCAGCTTGACACACCCCCTCATGACTTTTTCCGCACTTTCCACAAGTGTGGCCCTTCTGGCACCCAAATCTCGAATTAGTGGGCTTTGCCCGCTTGGCTGCCGGCTCAGACTGTGTCGATCGCCTATCCCTCCCATGAGACTCCACCGCCTCTCTAGCCTGAGTCTCCAGCTCAATCTCCCTCTTCCGGGCATTTTCCTGGAGCTCAGCAAATGTCCGGTATGTCGAGCTAGCCACAAACTCACAAATATCCCTCCTCGGTATGCTCAAGTACCAGCTTATTCGTTCCTGCTCGGTAGACACATGCTCAGGGTAGAACATCGCCCTCTCATGGAACATCCTTGTAATCACTGTCATAGACTTTATCCTCTTCTTGAGGGACAAGAACTCCTGGGCCAACCGTTCCCTCTCCACCGGGGGAACATACTCGTCTCGAAACATAGTAGTAAACCTCTCCCAAGACACTGCAGTGAGCTCTGTAGGAGTGAAGCTGGCTGTCACAAACTTCCAGCAGTCCTTCGCCTCCAAGCGAAGCTAGTTCAGCGTGAACCATACCTTCAAATGTTCCGGACAGGAACAAGTGTAGAAACACCCCTCGATGTCAAAGATCCATTTCATCGCGTCAATCGGATCTTGAGTCCCATCAAACTCCGGTGGCTTCATGTTGTTGAACTCCCGGTACAGCAACGAGTCACCCCCATGTGGCCTGGCAGCAGCGACAGCTGCGGTGGCTACAACAGCAGCCGTCTCGGTAATCGCAGCATAACGCTCATCAAATGTCTCGATCAAGGTGGTCTTGATAGACCCAAACATCTCGGGAATCTCTGCTCGGATGGCTGCGGCCACCTCCTCGTGAATCATCCTGCGAATCTCCTCATCGCTGGTACCAGTGGTACCACTGCCCCCTGGGTTGTGGCGCGTACCCACCATGATACCTCTCTCTGAAACACAACACAAAATAATCAGAAACTTGATCGAGAATACTCTCACTCGATCACTCACCCCTACTTGTTCCTCAGCACCCTAAGGATTCAAACTTGGACTGCTTACCGATCCGGTGCTTCCAGTAGTACGGACCCAATACTACCTTTCACACCATATCCGTATTCATCCCAAGTTCTCCTCTTAGGATCCCAGATCACAAGTACTCTATGCCTCTCTGAACACATGCTACTCCCTAGTAGGTCTCTCATAGGCTCCTCTCTGCTACCTACTCGCACTTAAAGCAACTCACAGCAGCAGTAACTCCTAGGCTAAGGCATCACAAATCAGGCCACTCTAGTCCTAAGACATGAAATACCTAGCCCACGTTCTAGCATGCATAATATATATCTCATAATATCACATAGCATATAAAGTAAGGGTATTTTGGGAAATCATTGTTCGGGCGCTGACTGATTGTACACACTGCTCCTTTCCGCTTTTCTCTTGAAAACTCTTACTTGTTTTTAGGAAAGATCGTTTTTGTTGAATATTTTTCTCAAATCCTCAGTTTGAGTCCAGACGTACCCGAAGGTGTATCTGAATCCCTCAAACCAAGGCTCTAATACCAACTTGTAACAATGTAAATTTTCAAACAAATTTTTTCTTTTTAATTATTATAAAACACATATCACATTTCTCAAAACACCAATTATCCATCACCAATATAGTTTTCAAAAGTATTTATCACAATCCAGGATCCATAAAACATATAACTCCGACTCGGTGGGTGTGTGTACAATCACGTCGGTGCTTTTCCGCGATCCTCGGAAGTACCTAAAACACATAAACACATAACATGGTAAGAACGAATGCTTAGTGAGTTCCCTAAAATACCACATACAAATAATTAGCCACTCGAGGCTATAGCTCTGGAAGACCCTCATGGTCAATGTGTGTCAGTGGGACCCTCCAGTCCCATGGCTCGTTGGACACTCTGGTCCGGTCTGATTGAGAACCCACTGGCCTCATAGTTCGTTGGACCCTCCGGTACGGTCTAGTCAACAATAACGTAGCATACAATACATATCACACAAACATGCATAACTCAAGCAAGCACATAAGACCCTCCGTTCACACATAGCTACCACTCTAGGTAAAGTATAGTAAGAAGACTCACCTCGAAGTAAGCAAGCAAGTACTCCTCATACACGAATCACCGAATCAGCCTCGGCCTAATACATATGGTGATTATCTCTAATTAGACCAATTATTCTAATGAACTTGTACTAACCCCTCTCTAACTCTTGGTAAGGGTAAAAGACTATTCTACCCCTTCATGGTCTCCATTACTCATAATTGGTCTAAGCTCCAAAGTCAACGGAAGTCAACTTGAGTCAACAGCCCATTTTGACTCAACTCGTCTTGTGCACTGGGAGGACTCGTTGAGTCCCCTCGATCCCTCAGGGGCCTTATGAAAACCAACTCTACTCGCCGACTAGTCTCGCATACTCGTCGAGTTACAACGCATAGACTTTATCGAGTAAACCCTAATCGACTCGTCGAGTCTGCACATGGACTCGGCGAGTCCATCCAGTCCAAACTCTCATTCTGACATTTTTGGGCAGATCTATCACTCCAAAAACTAGATCTATACTCACAAGGATCGAATGTCACGTAAAGCTTCGATCTTTATGTTAATGCTTGGCATATATGCCCCATAACGCCATTACAAGCTCCAAGAAGGGTTAAATGCTCATGAGCTTGTCTCCAGCTCAATAAAGCTCGAATCTTTGGACTCTTAAGACCTTCTCTAGTCCAGATCTGAGGTTCAAACCTCAACCATGTTCAAATAACTCAAAAGCACAAGCTGATTTGGGAGAAAACCCTAGAAACTCCCCAAAATGAGATCTAACAAATATGAGGCCAAGGTAATAGCTTTTTAAACATTTGTGTGTTTATCTTTAGGATTCAATATGAAGCTTATCATTCATCCCAAATTGGTTATAGCAATCATGAAGCATGATATGCCAAGATTCCTCATAGGTAGTAGGGAGGTTGGGGAAGCCCACAACACACCTTAATCAAAAGAGCAAATTACTGAAATCGTCCCTGTGGTTTGGTCAAAATTGCACGTTTGGTCCCTAACTTTTTTTTGCACTCGGATCGTCCCTATGGTTTGATTTTGTTGCGTTTTTCGTCCCAATGGTTTGGTAAAAAATGCATGTTTGGTCTTTAACTTTATGTATGTAAGGGACGAAAAATGCAACAAAATCAAACCACAAGGACGAAAAACGCAACAAAATCAAACCACAGGGACGATCCAAGTGCAAAAAAAAAAGGTAGGGACCAAACGTGCAATTTTGACCAAACCACAGGGACGATTTCAGTAATTTGCTCTAATCAAAATCAAGGATTCAATTGAGGCAATTGAACCCAATAAGTTGATTAGACTTAAGAATGAAGGAATCCCCAATTCCTAGAGGATGTCAATGCTTACACATCCATCAAGGAATCATGATTCATAAGCTAGAGATGATTTCTACCATCATAAAGCCCTTGTTCTAAGTAAATTCAATGATTCAATGCTAAACCAAAGAAATAAACCAACAATTACTCATTCAAGTACCAAGCTCATGATCAAAGTATTAGACAAACATAAGAAATACTCCCTCCGTCCCAAATTGATAGTCCACTTTTGACTTTTGAAGTCTTTTTTCTTCAACTTTGACCTTAAATATTTTTATTTGTGTTATATATTACTTGATAAAACTTAGAACAATGAAAAAGCATTTAAAATACAATCCATTCATATATTTTGCATCAAATGTTATCTATTAAAAACAAAATTATTTAAGGTCAAAGTTGAAGAAAAAAGACTTCAAAAGTCAAAAGTGGACTATCAATTTGGGACGGAGGTAGTATGAACTAAAATCATAAACATAAGATAAATAATAAATAATCATGAATCCTTCAAAAACCCATAAATATTCAAAGGTTTTAGCCAAGGTTGACCAAAATAGAGAAATTAGCCACTCATGGCAACAAAATAACAATCACAAAAGTCTAATTGCATCAAGAAACTAACAATTACTTTGGAAGATAAGAAGAATGTGTATCCAAGCTCCAAAAATCGCCTCCTCTGGTCTCTAATCATGGAAAATCGAAGTCATTGATGTTAGATCCAACCTCCAAGGTAAATGGTGAGCCAAATGACTAAAATGCCCAAAACTGGGCAGTTGTGCGGGAACTCGCGCACATGAGAATCCACCCTCACAAATATTGTTGGAATGCTATTGGCTCACTTTTCATCCACTACATCATTCCACTACCTAAGATTCCCTTGGTCCCCTCCATATCCCACATGATTCAAATTAACAAATCATCATCTAGCTTCAAATATGGATGCTCCAAGCCTAAAATAAAAATCCATGACCCATCTTCACAAGCCCACTTCATCCAAGTCTTTAGCTTTTTAAGCCCAAATCTCCTTTAATGGATCCGTAAAGCCCAATAATGTCTCGAAAGCCCACAAAGCCCATTTCCAAGCTAATCCACACCCGCAACAAGCTCCAAAACACTACAAAATACCTGATGCAAAATAGAAAGTCTCCGATACAATCCATAATAAAGAAAATAAATAAAATACAATGTAATACTAATAAAAAGACCTAAAAAATCTAAAATAAACTAATAAAAAGAAGTAAATAAAATAAACTATCAAACTAGTTTACAAAATAATCCAATATTAAAAAAAAAATACACGATATGGTTACATTTTGACCTTTTTCTCAGTTTAACCGGTAACAAGTTAATTTTGAACTATTTTGTAAACTGACCCAAAATATTTGGACTATTTCGTAAACTGACCCAAAATATTAGGATTTTTCTTAAAAAACTTTATTTTTATTATTTTACTGAAAAATCAAATAAATATATTATTTTTTAAAATTTTTATTAATATATATATATATATATATATATATATATATATATTAAATACATATCTTTACTATCTTATAAAAGAAATCCCACTATTTCTAAAAATAGATTGAATAAAGAAAATAGATTGAATAAAATAATAATATTTTTTTAAGACGTCCAAATCATTAAGCTAATTGTACAACTAATCACTAATAAAATAATATTAAAATTTAAACAAACTCCTATAAATCTTCTCTTCCAAGGTTTTGACCAAATCTTTTTTCATCCAAATAAATACTTAACACCCTATAATTTGGTCATTTCATGAATTTTCTTTATTTTTAATATGACATGTTTCCAAAAAAAACTAATGATTGAATTAAAAATATTCATTCTCCATCGAAAAGAAATTAATTGTCGAAACAAACTATTTGTCGTCCGCCGCTTTGCGCGGGTAAACGGCTAGTTTACACGTATAAAAATGTATTTATATGTAAAAAAATAAGTATAAACTAGTAGGTGAGCCCATGGTGAACCACAAGTCACCCTTGTGGTTCTTCTTATATATTTATTGAACTCGATATTACTAAAATGTGTCTTGCTTTATTCACAAATTATTACAATGAGAAAACAATGACAAAAAGAAGCCCAAGATGGAAGCACAAATCGGTAGACGGAAAAAGGACAAAAGAAAGGTCAACATGGTTAAATGGACTGGAAGTAAGAAATATTAAAACACGTGTCGCCAATCTGTAATGAAAAATAAGTAGTATGAAAAAAAAACAAAAAGGACAAAAAGAATGTGAAAATGGTCAAATGGACTTAAACTGACAAATATTAAAATACATTTGGTGAATCTCTAATTACAATAGGCCAGGAACTAAAATTGTTAAACTATACAGCGTATTGTGGCAAAATCTTGAAACATACAAAATGGACTAAAATTGTCAAAGTATACAAACTATTGTGGCAAAAACTTAAAGCATACAATCGTCGAAATGGGTGACACCGATAATTATCGATACGTGTGTCAGTGAGTTCGAACAGATCTGTACCGTCTTTCCAGCTCCAACAAGAATTAAGTAAAAGATGGCATCTGATAACAACAGATGGTGGCAGGATGGTGGTGCTCCTACGAAAATGGAAACTCGGACAATAATGGCGGCTTTGACAAATGGTGTTGGTCCGGCAAGTGGTATGAAAGAGTTCAGTGTGGTCAATTTCTTAAAGAGTGATGGGGTTTGATGGGTCAGTAGGAGGGGATCTATATATATATATATATATATATATATATATATATATATATATATATATATATAGAGAGAGAGAGAGAGAGACATAGAAAGACATAGGTTCAGGTGTTTAAACTAAGTATTGTGTTATTGTATGCATAAATGTGGGTCAATCAATATTTAAAATATAAATAAATAATTAAATAAATAAATAAGGGTAATTAGGTAATTTTATAAACAACTTCCCTAAATACTTTCCTATAATTATGCTAGTTGATTTTAACCTAATTTGTCCCCTTTTAATTACCATCGACATCTGCATCCCAATTCGTTTCTCTAGTATCTCCGATAGTATCTTCGACCACCGATGGCGGAAACAATTTGTCGAGTCCAAAACCGGAAGATGCTGTGAAGATCTCCAGTAAAACCGAATCCAGTCAATTCCGATGAACGAATGCGAGCCTGATTTCAATTCCGAATCCTAGACCTTTCGCTCTGAATGGTCTGCGGGGAGGACGTTCAAAGATGGGGCTTTTAGGGCTCCAAACGGTGGGGAGAGTTCGGCCAGGAAGGCTCCTGCTGTGAAGATCTCTAGGACTGTACCCAATTCTGCAGGGTATGTCTTTTCTGGTATTTTGCAATTTCTTTATCTAAAATTCTATACATCAATTGTGCAAATGAGTAGGGTAATGATGGGATAATATACCATTTGGATATCAATGGATGATTTGATTTTCATCTAAATTTTAAAGTTTGCTATATATCAGAGTCGTATTCCGTAAGCTCTCTTATGTAACATCATGTTCTAAAACCTAGATTCAACTCCTTGATATCCATTCTGATTGAACTATGATCTTTTTTATACAATTGTGAATTAAGAATTGGTGATAAATTATTAATTTTTATCAGGTTATGGGTTTGATTGTTTGACAGGAAATGGAATCACATAAGTATTGGTGAGATTCCAACTCTATTGGAATGAAATCATGAATTCCAATTCTGTTAGAATGGAATTACGAATTTCAATTCTGTTGGAATCACAGAAGTTGATGCTTGAAGAACGGACCACAAATTTGAAACGGACCAAATTATTCTTTTAGAATGTATTAGTCGTTGTTAGATTTTGATGTTTTTTCTTTCCTGTTTTGAAAGTTTTTTTAGTATTATTTTTTAACAATAAATGTAATTCTTAACAATTGTCGTATTCTATAAGAAATAATGTATTTTTTGTTTTTATTCTTCAAGAGTTTGTTAATCTACAAGAAGTTTTTAAATTCATGATCAAGAAATCGGTTCAAGAATATTTTTTTTATTTATGGTTCAAGAATATTATTATTTTTAAATATACTCATAAACATATTCTGTCAGAATGTCCGATTTAAAAGATTTATAATTCATAAAATCGGATTTTTAAAATTAATAGAATATATGATCCCTTAAAAAAATACAATTTTCCTTTATTACATCTATATTAATTGACTAAATTACCCTTGTAATTAATTATGATGGTTTTTTCAATTATATTTAATTCAATAATATATATTAATCACTTTCTTAAAATAAATAAATTTGATTGGCCCACATTTATGCATACAATAACCCAATAATTACTTTAAACAAAATAATCTAAGCCTATATATATATATATATATATATATATATATATATATATATATATATATATATATATATATATATATATATATTTGTTTTTTTAATTAGAAAATTTGAAAATTAAATAAAAGAACTGAAAATAAAATAAAATGCAAAAGGTAGAATTGGCATTTATTTATTTTTTTTAAAATGGACCAAAGCAACAAAATAAAAGTTTTGAACCAGTTTTGCTGGTCCAAATTTTGTGGACCAAAATAACAATTTTCAATATACATCAATTTTTTGTAGTTTTGTCTTGATTATACTATTTGTAGTTTGATATTATTACTAGTTTTGTTCGATAAATTAGAATTTCGGATTTGGATTAATTCATTTTTATATTTATGATTGTCTTTTGTTGTTTCAATTGTTCATTTAGATAACTAAAAGCTAACTATGGTGTGTGATTATGATTCATGGGAGTGTAGTATGTTGGTGTAAAAAATGTTTTAACTATCATAGCATCGATACACTTTTTGTTGGCAATTGTATAAAAACTATTGTAGTTTCTTAATTTTTTGGTTTAACTACAAAAACTTTTTTTTTTATAATTTTAAAAAACTTTGAATTTAAAAAATATCCTTATAATTCAATGCTGCCAACTTTTTTTAGGTTTATTTTGGTAGTATTAACATCTTTGTACTTCGTACTTTTAATTCTAATTTTTTCGTGTTGTTAAAAATATATATATATATATATATATATATATATATATATATATATATATATATATATATATATATATATATATATATATATATATATATATATATATATATATATATTAAAAAAAACACACAATACTTTAAAATAAAACAAATACAGTTTGTCACTTTTATAATTTAATCGTCCGAGGAACTTTTTATAATTTAACCACAAATACTCTAAAGTATTTTTTTTATACAAAAACACAGCCCTATTAGAACTTGTCCTGATTATATTGATTATGTCGCAAAAAATAATGACATGAATTGTATGGGCTTTAATTGGGTACATAAACTCCGATCTCCCTTCACCGAAAACCTCCGCACCATTAACCATCAAACGATTAGGATTTTCCAACTTTCCCCTTTATGATTTTGGACACAAACCCTAAATCTTTGACCCAATCACGTTTGTTGTTTTTTTCTTTCAACACATATTTTTGTCACATGTTTCACATCATAATAGCTAGACCCATTTTTGAAATATCTATGTGAAAACCACAATGTATCTAACTCTATACATTCAATGATTCGATTTTGTCTATACATTCAATGATTCGATTTTGAATGTAGATTTCCAGAGGAGAAAACGACAAAATACAAAGATACTGTTTAGCAAAGTAGTTTAAAAATTATCTTTTAGCTTATAAACTAGCTTATCATCACGCTATCTCAAGCTAGATTATCAATAAGTTCGCTTATAAGATAATATTTTATAAACTATGATAAACAATCGTTATTTGTTTTAACCAAATGTTAAATTACAATGAACTATTTTATTTTTGCCGAACATTGTCAAATCCAGTGGAAAGAATATTGGGAAAGACAGATATGAGTTTATCCCTATTTACAATTTACTCCAAAAATTAAAAAGGTAAGGGGTGTGATTAAGAAATTGCAAAGTTTTCATGGTTAAATTATATAACTTATCCTAGACATAATCAGAAAACCTTTTATAGCTCATAAAAGCGGTATTTTATCAAAAATTCAAAGTCTTTATGGTTATAGAGGAAAAAAACTTCGAATAAAGGTACAAATTTAAAACGTGCAAGTGTCCATCTAGTAAAAAGTTTCAATTCGAATGATCTGGGCTAGGTTCTCTTTATGTTTGTGTGGTTTGTGCTTTTAGCTGTGATTGAGTTTCTATGTGGTTTAATTCCATACATATTGTACTAAAATATGCATTTTTTTAACCGTAAAACCAATAGTTATAGCCATATTTATTTGGGCAGGTCGATCACAAATGTAAATCGATTTTATGTCAAGTTAGTAGCTAAAATACTAAAAATCTCAAAACTATGACCAAAACATAATTAGAACAATTTAAAATAGTATTTTTATGGCCAAAAATACATTTCATAAGTCATTAAAGTTAAATCTTGCTTCCTAGTTGCTTTTTAATCAAACATAAGTGAAGAAAAGAAAACCATAAACAAAGTAATATATATATATATATATATATATATATATATATATATATATATATATATATATATATATATATATATATATATATATATATATAAATATATATATATATATAAATAAAGGGAATATGTGGCTGTTAGGCATGTAATGTTAGATATAGAACCCTCAATGCATCCTCGTTTTGGAAGATATTCTTTGAAATTGCATCCAAATTTTTCGTTTTTCTCCCCTGGGCGTACAATATATCTATTAAATGTTAATAAATATGAATACGTATATCTATTAAATGTTAATAAATATGAATACTTAATCCTTATTCTTTATCACCACTGTTTTGTTTATCGCTTTATTTTGCAAATCGTGCTTGAAACCTATAGTCATGAATTGTTAATTTTTAAATTCAAATCTCGTGTGAAAAGATATGTGATTCGTCATTCAAAATATGACAAAAATTTAAATAGCTAAATTTCATTCGAAATCACTAATGAAATTGGCACATCTTTTTAAGACATAACAATATCTATGTTAGGCATAAACGAAGAATATGTCGATGTGTTAACGAAGTAAAAAAAAAAAATAGCATTCATCTTTTATTGAGATTTTCACTGAGATTTAATATGATCATAGTTTACTATAACATAATATTGAAATTTTTGGGAAAAGATTTGATAGAATTTCCTTCAAAATAACTTAGTATTGAAGGTTCCACACCTAAGCTTCTATACATTACAGCCACATATTCCCTTTACTATATATATATATATATATATATATATATATATATATATATATATATATATATATATATATATATATATATATATATATATATATAATATGATAAATTCAATCGCACTGAAAATACTTGGTTTTTACAAAATAAAAAATCATACAATCAGGTATTTTATGATTTTCGTTGTTCCGGTTTATGGTTTGGTTTTTTCTCAGCTTTATGAGGGGACACTATGTTTTTGTGGAAACACAACTATGTTGTGAACACCGTTTCAAGTGCGCATGGTGCTGATTTGGAGTTCTGTCATGTTAAGACTGAAGCCATACTCCATACACGACTTTGTTGTGCAAGGGCCAAGGAGGCTTTATAGGATGAAATAGGCTTATGTGACATGTTTTCTAAATATTTATTAATTTATTATATTTAAATGTTTGGTAGCGTAAATAACATTTAAATATTTATTAATTTATTGTATTTTGGTATTTCATAATTAAAACACATTTGTTTTAAAAAAAAATTAATTATGCAAATTCATTTTAATAACATAATCTCATTTCCAAATAAAATATAAACCCATATTTGGTTTTATATGAGGCAATTTGGCCTTCGATTTTCTATTCTTCAGACATGTTTTACTACACAAAATACATTATATTTTCTTTTAAATCTAAAACTTTATCTTTAGTGGTAAGATTGAAAGCTTATGATACATCCAACGTCGTAAAAATTAGGCTTTTACTGTCTACGATAAATGACAGTTTGTTAAGTTAATTCGAATTTATCATGGGCGGTCCTAGTCAATCTTGAGCGTATCTAGGCGTCTTGGTGTTTAGACGGATCAAAAAGTTAGACGGTCAAAATTTCAATAACATTATACAATTATTCAAATTTATGATAATTTGTGGCTTAATTATCAAGATTGATGACTAAAATTGTGACAAAGATTCTCAATTAGCCTAAAAATTATGATATATAATGATTTCAATATTTTGACTATTGAATATGTCAAAATTTTATTTTATAGTTATTTACTTATTTATTTATTTTGATCGGATTTAGGTAATATTTGTTTTTTTAAAACAAATCTCAGTATTCTAATAAAAGAATAGGTTTAATTTTCTATTGACAAGTGATATATAATTAGAACTCCTAATTAATGTTATATATCATTATCATAATGCCACTTGACATCCTATTAATTATAGGTTTCAAATTTCAAATTTCAAATTTTAAATTTCCACTTTAATTGCATTAAATTAATAATTGATTATCCATTTCAAATTTTAATTTTAAATTTCTCATTCTATTTAGATTAAATAAATAAATGATTCTTCATTTTAAATTTTTCTCACTCTAATTATATTAAATTAATAATATTAATTTGAAAAATAAAATATAATTAATACAGATTATAAGATGATATAACTTCATTATTTATTTAAATCAACGATTATAATTTTATATAACTAAAAAAATATCTCTTTAAGTAATAATTTATTTAAAACAATTGATTAATAATTTTGATTTTTTAATATCAAAGTTTAATTAATTTTATAACCGGGTTCTCACGGATTATAAATTAGCTCTATTATAATTAAGACTGTGTTTGACACGCCACCACTAGCTTATTTTTCGAGCTTTTTTATATTGTCGTTTTTGACAAACCTTTAATATATCCCTTAATTAATTATAGAAACACATTATCTTAAATGCCCTTTTATATAATTTTATATCTTCCGGCTATTTTACAGCTAGTTATACCGAACATCATTTTTTATTAGATAGCTTTTTATTTAACAGCTAATTTTTCAGCTTTCAGCTAGCTTCTCAACTATCATGCCAAACATAACCTAAGGCTTTCCGCCTATGCGCCTATGCGCCGATTAATCACTGATCAGTCGACCAATTAGTCCCTTAACGTCAATCGACCGCCCCCGACCACCACCAAACGACTATATATCTATCAACTTCATATTTTAAATTCTTTAACTTCTCAAAAAAAAAAATCATACTTCCCACATTACATGTTAGCCCAATAAACTAGATTCAAATATATCATAAGATGTTATTGTTCCAACTTCCAAATGGCATCAACTTATGTCAAATAACTACCCAAATACTAAATTGTTGTTATTTACATCAAAAGGAGAACAAAAGCTAAGATCATCAGCTTAAGTAGTGAAGAGAAGGACATACATAGTTACATACCAGTTATTAAACCCCACTACCAGAACTTGAAGAGCAGCCATGATCAATTGTTGAAGCCATCGCCATCAATCTCTGTTTCCTCTCTTCTTCATACTCAGGATCATCTGTTGGTAATTCATGCCTACAAATCGGACAAGTGTTCCTTGAATCCAACCATGTCATTATACAGACGCCATGATACATATGCCCACAAGGTAATTGCTTCACAATCATCTGTTCATTATTGAACATTCCATCTTTGCATACAGCGCAAGATTCAGAAGACGTCATTGCGTTTACCTCAACCGTTTGCAATGCTTGAACAGCTGATTTGGACGCCGGCGGCGGCCCTCTCTTATCGTTGCTGTCACTCTCGGCTAGGGTTTGTAAAAAGGAATCGTATCCAGTTGCGTCAATGTAATCACCTGGGTTTCCGATGTAATCATCTTCAGATTCGAGACGCTGTTGACCGAATGTGACTGATTGGTCTTCCAGTTGTAACAGAAGCTCCGCCCAATCGAGAATCCTGTCATGACGGCCGGCGGATAAACCGTGGTCGTGGAGACGAAGACGGAGATGATGACGCCTTTGTCTCTGACGCAACTCATCCTCTTCGTCTTCTTCGTTTTCATCATCCGATCCTTCACGATCTCGATTTCCTCGATTACGATTCTCATCGGCATCATCTTCATGATGATTATCGGTATTTTCGTCCGATTCTTCAACCCCGCCGAAGACATGAACGGAGACATCGACAGCGGAATCAGGAAGGGGCAAATCGTTTTCGTCTTCAGGAGAAGCGATTGCTCTGAGGAACTGAACAATTTCGTTGCTGAGAGGTGGAATTTCATCATCCATTAGGTCGCCGATATGTGATGGAGGGATGGAGATAGATTGGACGAAGCCGAGTTTGCACTCGAAACAGATGACGTCAGGATGATCGGGTAGGGCTTCGACGGCGACACTTTTTTCGCAATGGTAGCACCAGTATTCGGTATGAGGATTATTAGGTACAGCAGCAGAGATTGGATGCGGTGGAGACGGTGGTTGAGACGGTGGTGGAGACGGCTGAGACTGCGATGGTGGTGGGGTTTCGGCCATCTGAGTGTAAAGATTGGGAGGCTTTTGGAAGCTAAGATTTAACGCGTGATGTCATGTAGGCTGTAGCAAGGGAGTCAATTCAAAATTCAACATCGACAAGGACTACAAATGAGTTCGGTAGAACCGACTTTGAGTTTACTCGAGTTTGGGTTTAACTCGATATCTAATTTAATTTGGACCTAACTTATTTGGCATTTTAATTCATCCACTGAAAAATTAAAAGGTGGACATTTTTACCTTTCAGTCAATATTAGTTTTAATTTTCTATATTGGAAAGATAGAAACGTGATCTGCTTTATTTTTAATTTTGATATTAAAGAGATAAAAAAAGATTTGTTTCCTAACTACGAACAATACAAACAATACAAACGACGTCCAACTTCTTCCTTGTTCTGTGTTGCTGCTCTATTACATCTTCCTCTCGGCTCAAAAGATATGTGAGCTTGAATCGATCCTAGAATCCGCTAACACCATGTGCTTCGTCATCTTTGATTATGAAGAATAAAAAATAAGAAAGAAAAGATTTTTTTAACCTAAACTACTCACGATCCTAAGATTCTTCATCTTCTAAACTAGAGAGATAAATTAGTGTGTGTTTTTTATTGAGTTTAATTTCTCACAGAAACTTGTGTGTGTTTGCTGTTTAGTTTAAGCTTTTAATGCAGTAAGGATGTTTGAATTGTGTTTATCGCAATTTTGTGCCACTTTAGCTTATTTTTGATGATTTTTTATGGTCCAATGATGGAAAAAATTTCTTACGTAAGACTTCATTATATGTATTCTCTTTATTTGTTCATTATAGTCAAGTCAAAACAACCTTCTGTTTTCTGTCTTCTTTCTTCTTTTTCCTAACATGAGTAAAACATAAAAGCAATACTACTCTTTTGACTTCACATCCCAGGTAATTGTTAGTATTATATACAGTTTATGTTTTATCTATATTTTATTAGAATAGTTGTTGATATTTTATTTCAACAACGACAAAGCCAAGCGCGCGCAACGACATGCGCAGGAGAATGAAAGTCGGCTTCGAAAGCACGACGAAATGAAAAAAAATCCGACGCCCACACGAAAATCGCAAATAAAAGATATGAATTGCAACGGGAGCATTTGAATTTCCTTCGTAAAGAAGCCGAAAAAGATCGTATATCGAAGGATTTGACAATTCTTACGACAAATGAATCAATTTACCACCGAGATGAGCTGAAGTGATACAAAGGATGAATCGAGAGCAAATACTTGGGCGAAGAATAGTTTGTTGGTGTTTTTTTTTAATTATTAGGACTATCGTGTGTTTTTTTTTAATGTTTTTTTTTGTTTGTATGATATTTTTAATTTACTATTTAATGAAATTATGTTTTTTTTATAGAGATATGACATAAATAAAAAAAAAACGAATTAGAAATATATGAAGTAAATTAAAAAAATAAAATAAATTAGAATAATATAAATTAAAAACATTCAGAAAAAAATTAAAAAAAATAGAAAATAGAATGTGTTATCCCATGTTATTTGGTGTTGCTCATTTCCATATTTGGTGTTATAATACCAAAGTGTGACTAAGGTGATGAGGTGGACAATTTAGATGTGATAACATACAATAACATGTTGCTCACACCTAGTAGTCTTAATTGATTTATTCACATCTTATGATCATTTTTATTTTTGAACCATGTTGCTGTACAACAAAAACCTGACTTTAGAATCACTAAAATCCATTTTCGCCGTCAAAAGTTTGTTCACTGTTGGTGTAAGAAATAAATTAAAACAAAACAAAATATAAATGTATTATATTAGTTAAATATCTTTAAGAAAGATATATAACAATGAGGCAAGATAATTTGTTATCCTGTTGAAAATTATATTTGGAATTGATTACGTAGCAATTATATTTGGAATTGATCACGTAGCGTAAAAAATGGACGTAAAGTTTGGAAAGATCTTTCTTTCTATTCATTATTTAAAATTAAATTAAATTTGATTAAGGGTAAAATAATCCATACATTAATTATTCCTTGGAAATATTAAAAGTCTTCCTTGAAAATATCAGCTCCCAACTTATTTAGTTCAGTAGAACCGACTTTATTAAACATTGATCATAAATGTACAAATTGAAACAAATTTCCAATAAATTTCCCATAGTGGCTACGATAATAACAATTTATCAAAGTACATATTACGAATGTACTAATTAATTGAAGAACCGAACCTTCATAAGGGTATTTTGTTCGGTTTTCGATTTCTTGAATTTCCATTTTTCAGTTTCAGATACGATCCGTTTCCAAAACTAATCTCATCCAAATACAAAGGAATTGAATCATAGAACATAACTAGAACCAGAACCATATAGGAACCGAATATGTAAACCGAATATGTAAATCGACTTAGTTCTCGGTTCCTTAAATTTCCATTTTCTAGTTTTGAATTTTTTGGTTCTCGATTGGTACGATACAGTTGTGGGTACAGTTCTGGAACGGATCACATGCATAGTACATATGTTAACACCAACTCACAAAAGATAAAGTCTATATACACCTCAGAATTATCAAAACTCATGAATGAAAATTTCTTAAGGGTTTTACACGGGTTTATCGATTTAACCAAAATTGAGAATGAAACAAGGTTTCTGGATTTAATCAAAATTGAGCTTAAAATAAACAAAAATTTAAAATTTAAAAAGCAAGCCACAAGATATAATTGAAAATTTCTTAAGGGTTTTACATTGTTGTACAAATTTAGAGTTGTAATTTCCCAAAAATACTTGTAAATTTTTCATTTTCAAACCACTAAAAACCATACAACCATTTGTTCAAAGACAACCAATGTTTAATGTATTCCCAAATATAAGAGTAAATAAAAAATAGATAATGCGGAAATAAAGTCAAGGGGATGTAGTACGATCATGTCAAACCCTTCCCTTTGGAACCTAAAGTACCTGAAAAGTTTAAACCACAAAACCGTAAGCACCAAGCTTAATGAATTTCTCCAAAGTACCACATACCATACATATCAGTTAGCCCAACCCTAGGGTTGTATTTCAACCTATATGAATGTTATCATCTAACGATAGTCTTACAGTCATTTCCAGACTACAGTCCAACCATAGCCTTTCTGCCATGATCCAAACATGGTCTTCCATGCAAGTCACAAAGACAAACAAGTGTTGTGATCCAACCCCAGTCTTTCATGCAAGTGTTGTGATCCAACCACAATCTCACATACAAGTCTTGTGATCTAACCACAGTCTTTCATGCAAGAGACACAAAGACCAACTAACAACCTACATAGTATAGTGAGAAGACTCACCTCACTCTCGCAGTCGAACAATCACAGCTCGAAAAGTCCAAAAACCAGTGCTACAACGCACCTATCAAAATATAAAAGGTCAAACTTCTATCCATACTTAAAATACTAACAATTTTTCCCCAAAGTCAACCAATCAAAAAGCTAACAGTCAAGTCAACATCAGTTGACTTCCACGTCGTGATCAATCCATGGTCACGTCGTGAAAAACGAACTTAGGCTCGGTCAAAATCTTAGTCCCGGTCAAAACTATTATAATGTCGTGATAGTCATTCCACCACGTCGTGGTAGAGTCTATCCAAAACAGTCGATGAGCCTCATCATCACATCGTGACACCCATAATGCCACGCCGTGAATATTGCATTGGGGGAAGCTTAGTGCATTAAGCCCTAATCCTTTAAGCCATCCATCCCAATGTTCCAGAGGGCTTTCTTACTCCAAGAACATTCTAAAAATTGATGCTTTATAGACATGCATGTCAAATGCATGTCTTGAGCTCATGTTAGGTTAAAATAATGAATTTGAAACCAAAATCTCATGCATGGATTCAAAAACTCAACCAAAATTTAGATCCCTAACATATAACCTTTAAGGGACCTCAAGGGTGCATAAAGTTTCCAACTTTATGGAATCTATCTCTCCAAACTTTCCCAATCATGGAGAAAATGCACAAAAAACCTAGATCTAGAAGCAAAGAACATAAAAGTTGGAACTTGATTACTTACAAAGGTCTAGTATACACTCAAATGAAACCTCTAAGCTTGCCAAGATGCTCTCTATGGTGGTGGAGACTTCTTCCTCCTTCAAGAGTCACCAAGAACACTAAAATGAGCTCAAAAATGGAAGAGAGGGTTTAGAATTTCATTGAAAGGGTTGGAGGCTAAAGTGGATGCCCTAATCCTTTATTATAAGGGGTTAAATATGGAAGAAAACCTAAAAGATCATTGTCTTGGGATGTCGTTACTGTCACGTCATGACCCTCCTAATACGCGATCACACATTTGGTATGCCACGTCATGACATCCTCCCCGTCATGTCGTGACATATGGTTTTTCCTCGAAAACCATGCCTTTGACTCTTTTCTATCATCAACTGATCCATGATGGGAAGCGGGTGTTACAACTCTTCCCTACTTAAATTAGATTTCGTCCTCGAAATATGTTCTTATAGGTCACTCTTAAAACACCTGTCAAACCCCTCGATGGTTCTTCCCATTCCACTTGCTTTTTTCATGACACAATGCCACTTCGAATGCCTGAAAATGCGACTATAGTCATAAGGAATTCCAAAACCAGGCGCATAACTCAAGACCAAGCGGAAACTATCATATGCTAAAATTGCATTCAATATAACACTAAGATGACACCTCTAACCGATGATCGCCTTCTGACACTGGTGTCGAAAAAATCTTTAACGAGAGATATGTGACCTGATGAAGAACGATCTCCAATATGCCCCTCACTAGACCTCAACGAGAAGGACTAACTTCTACGCTCAAATCCTTGAGGATTCCAACACCATGCCCAACTCCCAAGTAGACAGAGCCACCCCATACTGACCACCAACGCATAGATTTTGGTTCTAACGGGACCTCCCCGCTCTTCTCACCGCCTTACTGATACTTGAAAAGAAGACTCCATGACCATCTACCAATGCCGACAACCTCGCACTCAAATACAAAGGCGAATCCAAACATGAGCCCCAACAATTTAAGCTCCACCAACCCATACATCAATCCTACTGACCAAAAAAACTCAAAAATTCAATATGTTCGAAATCTTACCGGTCCCACGCCGTCCTAATAGTAAACTAGAATACAGAATCCCCGGTTGACTGCTAAAGCTGAAAACCCCTCAAATGGTCGAACAACGAGACTCCAACCAAGAGTCTGAATGATAAAGGCTATCCTAGCTTATACATCAACATGGATCTAACAACCCTTAAGTCTAAACAAGAAACGACTAGCTAACCAACACACGAACGAAAACAGGTATGTTTCCCCCAAGTAAATGCTACAGGCCAAATCGTAGTCTTACATCACACTCGACCCAAATCAGTCAACAGTCTATTTTAATCACATGAATGTTGTAACACCTGTTTTCCAAAATGGATCGATTTAGGGATTCAAGGAGTCAAAGGCATGATTTTTTGGTTGGAACCAGGTGTCACAATGTGACCATAGAGAGGTCATGACATGAGGAGTGATCAGATAAAAATTCTGTTTTAAACTAACCTCACGACGTGAGCAATAGGAGCTCACGACATGAGATGCGATGTAGCCCAAGCCCATGATCTTTTAGGGTTTCCTTCGTATTTAAACCCCATAAACATCATTTTAAAGATCCTTATCGTCCTCCTTCATCCCTAAGCATAGAAAAACTCTAACCCTAGCCTCTCCTTGTGATTCTTGTGCTTTTGGTTGAGTTGTGGTGGATTAAAGAAGAAGAGATCGCCATTGGAGCATAGTTTCAACTTGGAAATTGTATTTACAACCTTTAGCAACACCTCAGGACCATTGCATGTAACCAAGATTCAATATTTTTGATTTCTTGTTGCTAGATCTAAGATTTTATGCATGTTTATCCATGACTATAAGAGTTAGAGTGTAGGGACTCCATAAAGTTAGCAACTTGATGGGTCCTTAGGGTCCCTTGGTGACTATATCGGGTCAAGTACATACCAATTATAGTTGTGGACTTAGACACCAAATCCAATAGTAACATCCCAACTAAGTATAATTTTTTGTCTAAAATCAACCAAACCATCAATCATATATCTCAAAACCATTAAGTGTGTCATAGAATCATACTAGCAAGAGTCCCTTCTGACTCTCTGGTTCCCTTCCGACTCCTTAAGTCCCTTCCAAATAGCTAAGTCCCTTCCGAATCTCCGAGTCCCTTCTGACTCCTTTAGTATATTTTAGCTAGTATGGGTCTATTTCACCCCTACAGATAAGCATACAATCATACTAGCAAGAGTCCCAAAGATAACAAGCATGTACATGTATATCAGAAAGTGTCATAAAGACCACTCTTATCCTACAACATAATCCAGTGGGCCAACATTGGTTCCTTTGAGCTACAGGTAAAGTGAGGAGACTCACCTCATTCTGATGATAACAAATCATAATATTGGGCTGCTTCTATCATGGCTCCTCATACTGAACATATCGAAAATCAATGCTAATAAGTAATCAGAGTAATAACCTTTAATCAATGGTCTATATCACATTCTATCATGCTATGGGTAAAAGACCATTTTACCTCTTTTCTCACTTGACCCAGCCAACCATGACCCAAACCCATAATGAACCAAGGCCCAAAATGGCCCAAATAACCTTTGGTGAGTACGTCATGCATACTACCCCATTACGCCCAACATACTGGGTTCCAATAGAAAAGGAAATTGGACTCAACCCATTGCATCGCGTGTACCCAGAGGGTATGCCCCATGTACTCCACTGTTAACTAAACTTATCATTAAGTACTTAATACTTTAAGACAAAACATACAATACTTATATATAACTCTAAAGAATGTCTAAAATAATATAGTTCATGAATTTATGCCTATGTGGCTTAATGAAGCCAAAAACCAAACCCTAACTTCAAATCATACTCTAATGGACTACAAATATTGCATGGTTGAAATACAACAACCAAGTTCTAATTTTTATGATCTCACAGCCTCAGAAATGACAATAAATTATCATATCAAACTCTGAAGTAGCTTTTATTCACAAGATTCAACCCATGGGACCAAAACATGCCAAAACCTTATGCTAAACTAGATCTAAGCAATTAATCATAAAGGTTGAGAATTTATACCTTTTGGAAGAAGATGAATGAGAGTAGAATCTGGATCTACAAGCTCCAAGCTAACCAACACTTCTCCAATGAGCTCCTTGTTCTTCAATAAGCACCAAAACACACCAAATCACTCAAAGAGCTCAAGAATCTCACAAATGGGGCTATGGTTTCGAGGGGGCTGCTTTAGTGGATGAAGGATGAAGATAAGGCCAGCCTCAAGAGAGTTAATAAGGTTTTATAGGGTCTAAACCATAGAATTTAGGGTTTTCATCCTACATGAGTATGCGACAGAATTCACGACTCACTTAAATGACCTACACCCGACGTACCTATTAAGTACACCCTGTGTAGGGACAAATTTGCTAATAATAAATCCACAAAGGACCTTTATGAACAATACCTGGAACATGAGCGTTACAATAAAGTTATTAGTTTATTATATGATTAATAACTTGTAATAAATGATTTGTTAATATATTGTATGATCAATATATTAATTGGAAATAGATAGTTGATTTGTTAATTAATTATGTGATTAATAAATTAATATGTGATCAATTGTTAAATAATTGATTTGTTAATTTATATAAATTAATATTAAATTAATTAGAATTGATTAATTACTAATCGGAATTAATTCAGGATTAATTGGATATAACTAAAGGTGCAAGGGATGAATTGTAATAGTTCAATAGTTAAACAAAAGAGGTAATTCTAGAACCATCAAATGGTGGACGGTTTTGTAGTCTCCGTGAGGTTTCTAGAAGCCTCTTGGATGCATATAAGGAAATGATTTGGATTGGATTAAATCCATTTAAATCGTTTTTTGTTTGTAAGTTACCTAAACTATAAATAGGACCCCTTAGGCATCAAAATTCATGGGTATTTTTTCCTAGAAGGTTATGAATGAAAATCATACATCTCCTCATCTCTCCATGTCTTCTAGTTAGAGGCATCATACTTTTGGTGCTAGCTTTCCAAGCTCTTCAAATGAAGGATTGAAGTGATTTGTTTAATACAACACATCAAAGGCATGTAACCCTAATTCTTGATTGTATTTAGTTTATATCAGGGTTCATCTAGTTTTGTTGTTCATTATATGTTACATTCAAAGTGTATGACATAGATCCTTTATGTTGCATGTCCCTTAAGTGTTAAGTGAAATTCCGCAAGTACATAGTTCTTGTAACCTATAAAACTCACCAGTGGTATTAGAGGCTAGGTGTGTCTATGTAACGTCCCAAAATTCAAGACTAAAAATTTCTTTTAATAAAACATTACTTTAAACAAATTCATCATTTCAAAACATAAACAGAGTATTAGTTTTCCAAAATACATGTTCGTTATCAGAGTAAACATTCCCAGGCTGTCTAAACTATGGTGTGTGCCATGCGATCACCCCGAGCTCCATCATCCGCTACCGGAAGTACCTGAAACCAAAACTGAAAACCGTAAGCACGAAGCTTAGTGAGTTCCCCACCCTACCACATACCATGCATAATCACATACTGCACATACTGGGCCACGCCCGCTACCTTGGGCCTCGCCCCCTACCTCGGGCCTCGCCCGCTACCTCGGGCCTCGCCCGATACAACGGCCCCGCCGCTCCAGGCCCCACCTGGCTTCGAGCCCCGCTCGGATACAGATCTGTTTCACTTAGGCCTCGCCTGTCACAGGGCCTCGTCCACTAACATATAATAGCACATAAACATATCACATCACATCACATAAGCTAAACACATACTAACGAATCTTGTCCTAAGGCCTCGCCTATCTCTGGGCCCCGCCCTTGTCCTGCTACTGATGAGTCATGGAACCCCGTCCATACTCCTGCTGATAGTGAGGTACGGGCCCAACCCACCCTCACTCCTTCCCTAACTTGGGCCTCGTCCCTGATGTGCTGCTACTGAGATGTGGAACACCATCCACACTCTGCTATTGGTGAGATACGGGACCTCGCCCACACTCACCTCCCTACCAGGCACATACAAGTATCACACATACAACAAGTATAAACTATCACATAAACCATTCCTTGGGCACCCGCCCTCTATCATTGGACCTCGTCCCGAATATCATACTAGCATACTGTAACGCCCGTAGATCAGGGCTAGTCAATTTAGAGACGATAAGCGTCAAAAATGACTTTTTGATAGAAGATTATTTAGGATGAATAATCCTAACTAAGTTGTAGTATATTTTACAAGGATTCCGTACATATAAAGAACGCCAAAATCCGAGTTATAACGAAGAAGTTATGACTTGTTGAAGTTTCGCGACAGAACCGGCACAACGCTGAATGACGTAAAAAGTGAATTTACGTTAGAGTGATATTTAGCCTTAGCGATCTAAATAAGAATCGAAGATCTCGTTGTTAGTAGCGAAACGACGAAAAGTTAGGCAAGAACGGACGTTAAACGAAGAAGTTATGAATTTATAACGAAATTTTCTGTCCCGGCCTATTAAAAATAAATAATAAAAATAAAAGTCAAAATTAGCCGACGGAGTCTAAACGAAAGTCGTAGAGCATAGTCTCACCTACGCGTGGATATAAAGAACGTCGAAAACGGAGTTCAAGATATGAATTTTCGAAGTTTATTAAATAATTAATAATTAAATTTAATTATTAAATCTCGGTATTATCCGAAGACGAGTCATCGGACTCATCCGAAGTACGCCCCGCGTACAGCGAAGCATGACGACCCTCGCACTCGATCACTTCGAATACGTAAGCAATGACGATTCTGAGGCAATACGCCCCGCGTAACGCAGTACGCCCCGCGTACTCCGAGGCTCCAGCCTCCTATAAATAGGATGCGAGAGCAGCCGACTCCTTTGCTATTTTTCTCTCTTTTCTCTCCCGTTTTGCATCGTTTTGCGTGCCCTAAGTGTCCCGAAGCTCCGGTATCAATCCCGAGTCCCGAAGCAAGATCCGAAGCCCCGAGAATCCCGTGATTCCCGAGCCGAAGCTCTGCCCGCGAGAAGTTCAATTTTTGTGAAGATCTTCCAGATTTGCAGAGATATACTACTTCTGCAAGCCGTAGTGCTGTCTGATCATCTTCTGATCAAGTGAGTGTATACTACCTTTCATAAACACGATAATAATACAAGTATGGTTTGAGTGTATTAAGTATATTGTTGTTTATAAGCGTGAGTGTGTAGTTACTTTCTTCTAACACATAAATATGAAGTATTTGCTATGAAATACGTGCTATGTGTTTATATATTATTTGTCTATTTGAGATGGGCGTGGAATTGATGTTTTATACAAGTGTTAAATGATTTAAACTCTGTAAGTATTTATATCTACGAAAATGTTGAGTAGAACTTGGGTAGATGGGATAGTTGGTGACTATGGAGTTAACGCCTATTGTATAAACCTTGGCGACTATGTGACTTCATGCCTATTTGATGAATCTTGGCGACTATGGAGTTAGCGCACGTTGAGTAAACCTTGGCGACTATGGAGTTAGCGCTTGTTGAGTAAGCCTTGGCAACTATGGAGTTAGCGTTTGTTAAGTGAACCTTGGTGACTATGGAGTTAGCACGTGATAGCTATGGATTTAGTACTTGATAAATAAACTTTGGCAGCAATGGATTTCGTGCCAATTCCTTAGGAATAAATGAATGAAGGATAGTTGGTTCTTAGGGTAAAACCTTAAGAAGATAATGGGGATGGGTAATTGGGTTGATTGTTTGCTGATTAAATATAATAATTATATTATTGTGGGTTGAAAACCCTATATGCTCACCAGGCTCCCAAGCCTGACCCACTCAGTTTTCTTTTCATTACAGGTAATGGCACAAGGGTATAAGTTGGTGGACTTGACGAGAGATTTTGGATTATAGATCAGTAGTTATAAATAACTATTGTAAGATCTATTTTATATTGTTTATGCTTTTGGTCTGTAACGAACATGACATCCCGAGGTTTTATTATTTAATGAAAATACATTCTCTTTAACATCCCGAGTCCTGACCTGTCCAACTCACCGAGTATTCATTCGACTCACTGATTCGAGTCTCAACTCGAAGGGTTTGGGGTTTCGCGACCTGACTCGCCGAGTCCAAGAACAGACTCGCCGAGTCCAAGACAACCTTCAATAGACTCGCCGAGTTGTTCATCCAACTCGCCGAGTTCCTGCCCAACTTCATTTGACTCAACGAGCTGTTCATCCCACTCGTCGAGTTCCTCCAAATCTTCATGCTACTCGCCGAGTCCACTCAAAGGACTCGCCGAGTCCATTCAGATCTCCATACATGCAGAGGACTTTTGAGTCATGCATGGACTCCAAACTGTAGATCTACCCTTCCCAAGCCTATTCCTCACGTAAAGTTGCAAACTTTACATATAGAGAAGGAGATCTAGGCAAAATACACCACAAACTAGGGTTTAAGGCAAGGAGGCTCCATAATCAACTCAAGGGCTACTACTTTATGCTTCTCAAGACCATAATATGCTTAGATCTGAAGTAGCAACTTCAGATCTGGCTTCTAACTCAAAATAATAACATTATGGCTAAAAGCCCCAACAACCACACATAGATCTAGGTTCAAAAAGGGTCCAGGAACTAGTTTATTACCTCCAAATGCTCAGAATGAATTCACAATCCCAGATCTATAGTCCCTTCTTGCTCCTCCAAGTTCCTTCTTCCTTCTCCAAGCTTTAATGCACCTTCCAAGGCAACAAATGGCTCAAATAGAGGATTTGGCGGCTAGGGTTTAATGTTCTGGGTGAAAGAGGCAGTAAAGGAACCCTAGGAAGAAGATTAAGACGTTTATATAGGCTCCAAGTCCCGAATTTAGGGTTTTCCACGCACAGACCAGACTCGCCGAGTCACCTTGGCCGACTCGCTGAGTCGGTCACTTACTCCTCGACTCGGATCCCACTCGGACTCGCCGAGTTCCTCCTTGGACTCGCCGAGTTGCCCCTTAAAATTAAGGTTTTCTTTCCTTTCTTGGCCTTCAAAACTTTGGGTGTTACAACTCTCCCCCACTTAAACTAAACTTCGTCCTCGAAGTTTGCTATGGCTCACCGCCTGCGATCTGCCTCCAATAACTCACCAATTAATCCAACACCAGCTGCCTACCTTCGCTGGCCTCCCGCTCGGTCATTCCGGCTAACACAAATCCTTGCGAATAATAGACTCGGGTCACCCTGACCCTGAACATCCTGGGAACACAACTTACTTACCGACAATCCTTCTGGTACTCACCGAGTACTGCACTGAACCTATAGGGGTTCACCCCTTCTTTCCTTGCACAATTCCTTGCCTTCCCAAGGCAAGGCCCCATAACCAACTATTTCTTCTGTCACTGTGAAGGCCCTATCCTTCACCAACTCCATCACCCCCGCTAATCCCAGTACGGGTCATCACCGTCAGTAACCACTGACACTCCTATCTGCCAAAACTTGGTGCCGAGCACCCCTCGATTCAACTAACTGAATCCCACCATACACTGCTTACCCGCAGTACTACTGACTGAAAATCCTACTATTCCTTGTCTGCCTTCTGGATGAACTGAGACCACCCTGGTCCCTGCCAACCTATCAATGTCTGGATTACCGGCTCCCACCGGTAGCTAGTCCCAACACCACCACTAGTCGCTCCCAGTGACTCCCGAAGAAACTTCGACCACCTATAACTGCTCAATCTATTCTTCCATTCAGGCACTACAAACCTGGGATCCCCGATCCCCTAACTTGACACTAAGGTCCCTACCAGGTCCCACCTGCGCTGCTAAAACTCACGGTCCTCGCCCACGGGTCTCACCCCAACCATACTACTGAGCAACCCTGCTCTCAGGTCTCACCTATACTGCTACTCTCATACGGGCCTCTCCCATGGGTCTCACCCAACTATATCCTGGAGCTGCCTCTCCCAAGGTCTCACCTCTCTAGGGCTATACAGGAAAACTCCCTATCATTCTCATCCACTACCCATTCCTGATCCCTATCTAATCACTAGGAGATAAGGGCCTCGCCCCAACTCCGCTAACGAAGCTACTAAAGAATGCTACGACTTACCCGTAGTCTTACATCACCATCCATTGCTGACTGCTAGTGAATGCTACGGCTACCCCACTTCCACCACTGACTGCTAATACGAAGGAACCCACATGCCATTAGCTCTCAAGATCCTCATTCCGACTCCCTCGAGTCCTACGGGCGACCCACAACCTAAATTCCCAACCACGCACTAACCATTACCATCACACACACTAGCTGATGGGGAGTTTCTCAAACTCCCAACCTTGAAATCCTCGATCCATCAAACGTTGAACCACTTCTTTTCCTTCTCGGAGATCGGACACTCATTCTGGATCTGCGTGCTCCTACCTTTGCACACTCGGAGGATTCTCCCCCACTTCGATCCTGCTTACCCCTTGTTACTCAATACTCAAAAGAAATCCTTGCTACCATTCCATAATCAATCTGCTGAGGAACCCAAGCTTACCATAGCTAGGGATCTAACCAATCCATCTCTAACACTATACAACTCCGATCTAGCGAGACATACCAAGTCTCTCCCAAGCATGCTACAGTTACTGCATCCTATGCAACCTTCTCCAATAGGGCACATCCCCTCACTACCATTCGAATATCCAAGGTATGCAGATGGCATATAACTCGATCACAATCAACCGCTCGAAAAATAAAATACTCATACCGATAATGATGCAGAACCATAACAATATAATCATGCACAAATAAAAGAACTGAAAACGGAAATCGCATACCTGCAACGTCCGGTGCTGATCGCGCCTCTAAGGTAGTCATCTGAAGAGCTCTGCCTCCTACCGCAGACGCCGCAGACGCCTCTGCACGGCCCTGACGGCCGTCTGTTATCCTCAAAATTGCAGGGGCAGGCGCCATCACCCGTCCTGCTGAAAACAAACTGGGGCATTGGGCCTTCTTGTGGCCCCGCTGGTTGCAGTGAAAACATAACATATCTGATCCCTATGAGGTGGTAACAGTACAATCCTTGCTGAAATGACCAGTCTGACCGCACTTGAAACAGCCAGACTCACCACCACTACCACTCCTACACGCGCCCCCGTGCGCCCTTCCACACTTCCCGCACTGACTGCGGTCCTGATAATCCCTCAACCTCGAATCCGATCCCTTAGGCCTTTTGCCCGAACCTGCAGCTACCTGAACCTCATCCGGATTCCTCTTCCGGATCTGCTCCAAATCAATTTCCCTCTCCCTAGCCTGAGAAATCATATCTTCCAGCGTCTTACAGCTGGATCTGCTAACAAACTCCCTGATGTCATCCCTCAACATCTCATGGTATCGGGCCTTCTTCATCTCCTCATCCGCGACATACTGCGGTACAAGAAGAGCCATCTCCCTGAACTTGGCGGTGATCTCCGCCACAGTCTCAGTGGTCTGCGTCAAATCCTGAAATTCCCGTGCCAACTGCTGCACCTCAATAATCGGCGAAAACTCCGCCCTGAACCTGGCCAAGAAATCGCTCCAAGTCATCGCGTCCAACGTGGCATCATCCCCTAAGGCATGACTAATCTCCTCCCACCAATCCCTCGCTCTGTCCTTCAGAAGATAGGAAGCGAGTCTGACCTTGTCCCCCTCAGGGCACCGGCTCGTACGAAATGCGTTGGCAACATCAGCCAACCATCTGCTGCTAGCAATGGGGTCCCTAGCCCCATGATAATCTGGTGCCCCGCAAGCCCTGAACTCCCGAAATGTCAAGGTACGCGCTCCCATCAAAGCCATCATCTCAGCACGGAAGGCTCCCAGCCTCTCATCCAAAATCTCCAATATACCCTCCTTGACCGTGCCAAAGATCACAGGAGTCTGATTCAAAATACTGCGCGTAACCTCGACGGATATCAACTCCCTCATTCGCTCCTTGAGCTGCTCGGCCCCTGAACCTGAGCCTGATCCCTCTCCGGCGCCTGATCCGCCCGCTGGTCTCTCTTGCAACGTCACCATGCTGAAAATATACCACAACCACTTATCAGAATACTCATCACTGATGCGAGACCCAACACACCCTACCAGGTTCCCGGTCTTGTCTCGGCCCTTCCCGAATCGAGTACGGATCCTCTGCTTTCAGTAATACGGGCCCATACTACCTTCCACATCTATCCGTACTTTCCTCAGGAATTGCTTTGACTCCACCGGGTCCCTTAACCACTACTACCGCTCCCAGCACTATCTCATCCTAGGCTTACCCTAGGGAAACCTCTGACTCAACCCAAACCAGTCCTCAGCTGCTGAAGGTCTCCTTGTGATGCCAATTAGCCATCACCTGGATACCATCACATGTGACGAGGCTCAGATAATCCTTCAAGTAAAAGACTCGTCCTTACAACGGTTGGACTCAAACAAGAGCTGCGCAATAGGACCAAATCCAGCACTATGAGATTATTCAACCCTGATCACATGTGACGTGTCGTATCCACTTAATGGCTAACACCCATCACTCAAAATCCCACAATGCACAAAGCAAGCAGCATTCAGACAAGGGGAAAATCTAACCACAACATACTCAAGCAATCATACACACATAGCAAGAAACTGAACTAGCATGCAACACAAACTCATAAACCCACACAAACTCATAAACTCAGGCATAACCTAAACAGGCCATCCTACAACTGTCTAATCAACACCTATCATGCAGCTCAAAACACATATAATAGGCACATAAGGCATCATCCTTAGATGCTTAGTCCTAATCTAGCATGTTGTTCTATCAACTGATAATCATAACATAAACCTGTATGGGTATTTTGGGGTACTTACTTGAGCTCGGCTGATTGCATGCACCACACCCCTTTTCTCTTTTCAAAATTCTTCTCTTTCTGAATTCTTTTTGCTTTTCTAAAACTGTTTTTCGTTCTCAAAATTCTTTTTACAAAACTGTCTTTTCATTTTTTGAAAACTTTTTATCCGACCCCTCAGTTTGAGTTCAGGCACACCCGAGAGTATGCCCGAATCCCTCAAACCAAGGCTCTGATACCAACTTGTAACGTCCCAAAATTCAAGACTAAAAATTTCTTTTAATAAAACATTACTTTAAGCAAATTCATCATTTCAAAACATAAACAAAGTATTAGTTTTCCAAAATACATGTTCGTTATCAGAGTAAACATTCACAGGCTGTCTAAACTATGGTGTGTGCCATGCGATCACCCCGAGCTCCATCATCCGCTACCGGAAGTACCTGAAACCAAAACTGAAAACCGTAAGCACGAAGCTTAGTGAGTTCCCCACCCTACCACATACCATGCATAATCACATACTGCACATACTGGGCCACACCCGCTATCTTGGGCCTCGCCCCCTACCTCGGGCCTCGCCCGATACAACGGCCCCGCCTGGTTTCGAGCCCCGCTCGGATACAGATCTGTTTCACTTAGGCCTCGCCTGTCACATGGCCTTGCCCACTAACATATAATAGCACATAAACATATCACATCACATCACATAAGCTAAACACATACTAACGGATCTTGTCCTAAGGCCTCGCCTATCTCTGGGCCCCGCCCTTGACCTGCTACTGATGTGTCATGGAACCCCGTCCATACTCCTGCTGATAGTGAGGTACGGGCCCAGCCCACCCTCACTCCTTCCCTAACTTGGGCCTCGCCCCTGATCTGCCGCTACTGAGATGTGGAACACCATCCACACTCTGCTATTGGTGAGATACGGGACCTCGCCCACACTCACCTCCCTACCAGGCACATACAAGTATCACACAGACAACAAGTATAAACTATCACATAAACCATTCCTTGGGCACCCGCCCTCTATCATTGGACCTTGTCCCGAATATCATACTAGCATACTGTGCCTAGGGCCAACCCCCGGGTCTTCTACTCATAACTACATGGGCCGACATTGTGGCCGTAGACCCATTCATACAAAGGGAAGCTCACCTGCAATGGCTGAACTGGCTGAAGAACCCACTAGCTGCTGCCCGGCAACTCTCTGAACTCCTGCTCCACTCGCTCCCCGAGCTACCAATATCAATGCAACACTGAGTCTAACTGACCCCCGAAAGACAACCAAGTCAACTTTGGTCAAAGTCAAAGTCCTGGTCAAAGTCAACCTCCCAGGTCAACCCTACTCGCCGAGTCACCCTATTGACTCGCCGAGTTCATATGTTCAGAGTCCTTCTATTCGCGACTCGACTCGCCGAGTCAGTCCATGACTCGCCGAGTCTACCGATTACCGAGTCCTGACCTGTCCAACTCACCGTGTCTCCATTCGACTTACTGATACGAGTCTCAACTCGAAGGGTTTGGGGTTTCGCGACCTGACTCGCCGAGTCCAAGAACAGACTCGCCGAGTCCAAGACAACCTTCAATAAACTTGCCGAGTTGTTCATCTAACTCGCCGAGTTCCTGCCCAACTTCATCTGACTCGCGAGTTGTTCATCCCACTCGTCGAGTTCCTCCAAATCTTCATGCTACTCGCCGAGTCCACTCAAAGGACTCGCCGAGTCCATTCAGATCTCCATACATGCAGAGGACTTTTGAGTCATGCATGGACTCCAAACTGTAGATCTACCCTTCCCAAGCCTATTCCTCACGTAAAGTTGCAAACTTTACGTATAGAGAAGGAGATCTAGGCAAAATACACCACAAACTAGGGTTTAAGGCAAGGAGGCTCCATAATCAACTCAAGGGCTGCTACTTTATGCTTCTCAAGACCATAATATGCTTAGATCTGAAGTAGCAACTTCAGATCTGGCTTCTAACTCAAAATAATAACATTATGGCTAAAAGCCCCAACAACCACACATAGATCTAGGTGCAAAAAGGGTCCAGGAACTAGTTTATTACCTCCAAATGCTCAGAATGAATTCATAATCCCAGATCTATAGTCCCTTCTTGCTCCTCCAAGTTCCTTCTTCCTTCTCCAAGCTTTAATGCACCTTCTAAGGCAACAAATGGCTCAAATAGAGGATTTGGCGGCTAGGGTTTAATGTTCTGGGTGAAAGAGGCAGTAAAGGAACCCTAGGAAGAAGATTAAGATGTTTATATAGGCTCTAAGTCCCGAATTTAGGGTTTTCCACGCACAGACTAGACTCACCGAGTCACCTTGGCCGACTCGCCGAGTCGGTCACTTACTCCTCGACCCGTATCCCACTCGGACTCGCCGAGTTCCTCCTTGGACTCGCCGAGTCGCCCCTTAAAATTAAGGTTTTCTTTCCTTTCTTGGCCTTCAAAAGTTTGGGTGTTACAGTCTAACATTGATTGTACTTGAGATGAACCGAACAAAATCGATTTTTGGTAAAATTTGTTGGTCATGTCGCAACACCCTTCCTGTCACGACATGAAACCAACTAAATGTGAAAATTCAGGATTGTCTGTCTAATCTGATTGATGTGGTTAATTTTTGGTAATTATCTTTTTTGAATTCTACCAAAATCTGATTTTTTTGCATATCTTAGATAATTAAAATAAAACCCTAAATATTAGGAGATAATCTTAAATAAGATTATGTTTAATTATAAGATTTATTAATATTATCCTTATGGATTTAATAATTAATTTAATTATAAGATTAATTAAAAGATAATTATAAATCCATGATAGGTTTAAATTGGTCAATTAATTATATGATTAATTTAGATAATTATTCTTTAAGCCTTGTGTTTTAAACAAGTTCTAAAATACACCCTTATATATATTATACGATTAATATTATATGTATAACTAATAGTCTGTCAAATCAATAGTAGGCCTTATTCACGAAGCTATGTTATAAGAGGGGTATAAGGAAACGGCTTATAAAATGAACATTGAATGGGTGTCCTTTTAACCCACCGCTTCTTTGTATGGTGGAGGGTCGTTAACCGAATGGGTTTGTTAAGACATAAAAGATTAAAAGTATAATCTATAGTGTATTAGAACCTTCTTTAAAATCTCACTCTAGTTACTTTAGAAAAAATGTGAAATTGTATACTAATCCACGAAAACGCACATCATTTCTTTATGAGTCGTCAGTGGAGTGTGTGTGGTTAACCGACACACTAATTTGGGACTATAAAGATGAAATGATGAAACAAATCGTGTTTATAATTATTGATGGAGTGTATGTGGTTAACCGGCGCATCAATGCGAGAGTATAAATTGATCAAGGGTGTTTAAGCGGGTTTACATGGTTATTCACATCTTAATTGTGATCCTCGGCATCCCAGTCACAACTAGTAAGAGAATAATCTAAGATTAAACATGTCATTGATAAGATTCAATGAATCTCAAAAGGTCTAGGAGTTTCATGTTATTGAAATTGGTAAAATGTTTCTACCTACCTAAAATAATTTCGTTATATGAATATGGCATCCCTCTTTATATTACAAAGTGAAAATATGGATCCTAACCTTAATTTAATTTATGGGTTAATAATTAAGGATTGAAACCAACCCACTTGAATTCTATCTTCTCCTAATTTTAGATGTCTTATGAAGATAGAAATGGTCTTCCTCATTCTTTTAGAAATTTTCTTCCTTGTTCTTCTAGAGATGGTCTTCCACATTCGAGTAAATGTGAAATGTCTTCCCTTTCTTAGGAAATGGTGTAACTAGACATCGTCCTTCTTCAACTCTTCCACCTCCACCTCCTCTTCCTGTGACACTCCCAACATTGTGTTTTCCTCAAGTTGAAAGATATGAGACTACTGAAGCCTTACTGGCACGTAGACATCAAGATGAAGTTTGTGTGTGTGCACATGTTCTAAAAATGAAATCGTACATTGACAAGCTGGAAAGTATGAGTGTTAAAAGGAGAAATCCATTGATTTGGTTCTTCTTTTGCTTCTAAAGTCATATGGCCGGTTCATTAAGAGCTTTCATATGAGGAATCTCGATGTGACCCTAATTAATCTAACCCATATGTTGATGGTTGCTGAAGCAAAAATGCTTAACAACACAATTGAAGCAAAAATGCTTAAAAGTTCTAACATCAAGAATTTCATGGACATTAACAATAGTAACAATGGTGATCAAGAAAAGGTTTCTCTTCCCAATTGAAAGGGATCGGCCAAGGTCAAACCGTTTGATCATATGGTAAAGAGAAAGGCTCATTTTAAGATCATTCAACATGTTTACCCAAATAATTCCATTTGTTTCTATTACCAACTGAAGGGACATTGGAAGTGAAGCTGCCCAAAATACCTGAAAGATCTTAAGGATGGTAAATTCAAGTCGTGTGACTCGAATTCAGGTACATACATTACCTAACTCCATATGTTCCTATTCTTAGACTCGTAATACATAATGTGATGATCACATTTTGATGGTATTACAAGATCTATAATAAATAAGGAAGCTTGGATAAAGTGAGCTAAATCTGATCGTGAAAGATGAACTTTTGTCGCATGGTTTGATGGCTAGAGTTTGGAGATACTACTAAGGAGTTAAGATAGTTTAATAGATTATTATTACTCTTTGGAAATGTCTAGAAATATAGTTTTTCATTTTATGCAGTGTAAGGACAAGTTCCAATTTTCTTTTTAGCAATAAAATGAAGTTGCCTTATTTATATATTTCCTTGCAATGACATTTATGAAAGTGTTGCTTATGTTTCTAATAATAGGAATATTAATAGTGGATATTGATTCTTCTAGAGTGTGCTTATGGTACTCTCATAACTGACCAAGTGAAAAGAAATCTCACCATCAAGTTTCAATTGGACAGAAACTTGGAGTCATACAATTCGAATTGCATGATGCATGAGAATCTTGTTCATTGAAAAATTATGAGCAATTCATTGTTCACATGTTTATGTGAAGGACTAATAGATCTAGTACACGTTGATATGGAATTTCCAAATCCAATACAAGGGATGATAACTCTATTCGTCATGATTTACTGATGCTTTATAAAAATGGTTTTTTATAACATTAAGCATAATTCTAATACTTTTGAAAATATTCAAAGGGTAGCAGAACGAATAGAAGAATCTATGAGGCAGAAGGATAAAAGATTCTCCAATCTAAAAAGAAATGAGAGTACTTAAGTATCATGTTTTATGATCATCTTGGTAATTATGGAATTGTATCACAATTAAATTTCCAAGAACAGAATAGGAATTGAACATTGTTGGAAATGGTTTGATTATAGATGAGCCATGCTTCATTACCAAATCAAGTTTTAGATCCATGATCTAGTAACTATAAATCATATCTTAAAACACATTTCAAACTAATAAGGTTGATGACACCTTGTAACATGTGCAGTAATGTTTTCTTACTCTAGCATGTTTAAAATTGGAGTTATTATGTTTTTCATGGATCGAGAAACAAAAGATAAACCGAGTGTTATTCTATGAAGTGTTTTCTTGTCGGGAATTCAAACGAACTTCTAAGAATTTGTTTTAGATCGAAAGGAATGTTCCTTGAAAGAGAAACTTATATGTCAAGAAATCAGTGGGAGTCATGTTGATCTTGATCTTGCAAGAGTCAACCGACAATGATCCTTTTAGTCATCACTAGCACGCGGCCTGGGGTTGATAACCTGTTGTGTTTAATTAACATATTCTTATTTTTGTGCACTTCCAGTTGAGTTGGAAATGCTTATGAGTTTTATGCTCTTCATTTAACTACAAAAGTAAAGCACATAGGTCATCGAAAGTACACTAATCAATATGGGTGAGCTGCTAACAACATGGAAGCACTAGTAGGCCCTTGAGTTGCCTAAAGCCAATAAAGTAAAAATAGAAAAGTTCAGTCCATGAAAGAAAACTAAATTTAAATTTGGTTTGTCCTAAACCTGGTCTTATGACCTAGTTTGGAAATGACAGTTTCACGTGGATGGGAAGGTATGCACCTTGAAATCTAAATGGAAAAGGTTTCACTCTAACTCATAAAAATGATTATGAGGAAATACTTTCACTGATAGATTTTAAAGATATGATAAATATCAATATGGATACTGGTTATGTTAGTTGTATTCTTAAACTCACAATATGATTACGACATCCCTCTTCATATTTCGAATTGTGAGGAACGGAAAGGAATTGTTTGAATTTTTGAGAGAGATATATATCAAATCTTGAAAGGGTTTAAACACACACATACACATACACACATTAGCCAACTAAGGTGTATAAGCTTAATGATTCTAGTTGGAGACTTATCGAAGCATCATGTAACAAGAAATCTGCACTCCTTAAGAAATTCAAAGGGTATCGATTTCTAGAAGTCCAGTTGATTTATGGGTACATGTGAAGGCTAGTGTGAGCATAATTGTTATTATGGTATTGCAAGTTAAAAATATTGTTTGTAGGAAACAATATTTCTATTTTTGCAAATTGTAAAGTTCGGGAACTGTTTCGCTATAGTAGACTTAAGGGAGAGGGTACTTATACTTCATTTCGAATCTAACGGTTTAGATTGTATAGTTTAATAGAACTTAGTCAAAGACATATATGAATATCACGTTGAAATGTTTCAACATGGGAGATTCAATATATAGAAATATTATAGCAAGGAACTCAACATATATCAAATCCTTATGTAGGACATAATGAGTCAAGTCCCATATACTTTGGATATAGGATCGATTGTATATGCTATAATATTCACTTATTCTAATTTTTCAAATGCCTTTAGCATTATGTGAAAAGGATTATATTTTCATGTGACTAAAATTGTTAAACAACTATCAAGAACATTATGAGGTTTTACCAAAGATTGGTTGCTTGAGGACAGTTGGAAGTATTTTATTATTTGGGAAAAACCATAGTGACAAATTTTGGGTTGAGATAATTTTAAGTCAGAATTGACGATCATATGAGAATATGAAAATGTTTCGATAATGGGAGATGCTTGTAGAATCTACATATGAGTTTGAACTTTTAATGCAAGTGAATTGTTCAAGGAGTGTACCTTGAATTTGAGAATTCATGACGATGGAATTGTTTTAAGTAACAAATTCCAGTGGAACATTTTGTAATATCAAAGGCTCAGTCTCTTTGACTTTAGAACCTTGACATCACAAAAGGTCAATGTATGTAAAGATGTAATTCCACTACATCTTAGATAATGATCAGAATTATGAAATAAGCATCATTGGAGCAATGTCCAATCAATTTGTTCACAATGGAAGGACCATAGAGAGGCATAATATGCATGTTCATAACATGGTGTGACTGATGTTATTCTATTTAAATGGTTAGTTGATTACTTGAAACATTGTACAACGAATAAATTTATAATTGTTATGGTGATTAAGTAATAGAGCTTTATTTATATTCAATGGATATGATACAATAGTTAATTAATTTATTATTGTGTTTCATTTCACATGTTTTACTTCCATGAGTAATTTAAATATTATTCAAAATTTTCATTGTCGTTCGTACTTTTGGAAGTAAGTAGTGAATTAAGACTTTCATGAATCGATTGTAGACTGTCCATAGAGATTGGACATTACATGAGATTGCTGTAATATTCATGTATACTTTAAAATAGGATTTTTAAGTATTGGATAAACCCACCCTTAGAGATTACTTCATGGATTTAACCACAAGTAATTCTAAGACGATAATATCTTCTATTCTTTAAAGAGAGATACATAAGTTGTAATTTGCAAGTCGGTTGTGCATTGGTATTGTGAAAATGCATCAGTAACATGATTTTATAAAACGTAGTGTCATGTATGATTTGGTGAGTAATGGTTACAATTATGTAGTCAAAGTTTATTCGTTCCTTTTTCTTTAACAGGAAAAGCGATATATATGGGCCCGTTAGTGATTTGATTTGATCTATAAGAACTAGGCCTAGTCCGGACTAAATTGATGTGTTCGATTTTGTAGTTTGAATTTAATCACAAATTGGGAAATCAAGAAATAGAACAAATGAACATGAGGTTGATCATTTAATCCATGAATCTATTCATATGATATCTTATAGAACGAATGAATAGTTGATCACTTATCTTAGGTTCAGCTTTTGATTTGAATAAAAATTTAGTTGTGGCTTGGGAATCACACTTTACTGTTTGGTTCAAGGTTATACTTACAGTTGTAGTTATAGACTTATCTAAGTGAGAGACTGTTGTATTAAGGTGTTTGAGCTCAAAACTAAATTGGTATGAACTTGTAATTAGAAGCAAAGTCCTTTTTGGGTTGCCCTCATAAATAGAACTTAATTAGAATGATGTTTATAGAGAGAGAACAAAGTTATTAGTTTATTATATGACTAATAAATTATAATAAATGATTTGTTAATATATTATATGATTAATATATTAATTGGAAATAGATAGTTGATTTGTTAATTTAATATGTGATTAATAAATTAATACGAAATTAATTAGAATTGATTAATTATTAATCATAATTAATCTGGAATTAATCGGAATTAATTAAAGTTGCAATGGGTGGATCGTAACTGTTTCATAGTTGAACAAAATAGGCAATTCTAGAACCATCCAAGTGTGGACGGTTTTCGGAGCCTCCTTGAGGTTTCTAGAAACCTCTTGGATGCATATAAGGAGAAGATTTTGATTGGGATTAAATCCATTTAAATCTTGGTTTGCTTGGAAGTTTCCTAAATTACAAATAGGACCCCTTAGGAATCAAAATTCATGGATATTCTTTCTGAGAAGCTTTTAAAAAAATATACCTCTCCTCCTCTCTCCTCAATTGTCTTCTAGTTCTATGGTTTGAATGTGAGCCATTAGAGGCATCATACTTTTGGTTCTACCTTTCCAAGCTCTTTAAATGAAGGATTTAAGTGATTTGTTTACTACAACAAATCAAAGGTATGTAACCCTAATTCTTGTATTTTATTTTTTTATATTAGGGTTCATCTATTTTTTTTTGTTCATAGTATGTTACATTCAAAGTGTATGACATAGATCCTTTAGGTTGCATGTGCCATTAAGTGTTAAGTGAAATTCCGCAAGCACATAGTTCTTATAGCCTATAAAACCCATCAAATACTTCCTAATCTCTCCCAGGGTTTCCAAATTCCACCTCACCCTCCTATCAGCTGTTGAAAGATTCCTACTAATGTTAGCTAACTACCTCACGAATACAATCACATGCAACAAAACTTAAATAATTTTTTGACTAAAAGATCTTGCACTACAACGGTTGGAATCAAACAAGATCTGCGCAATAGAGCCAAATCAATCATTCTAAAATAGTTTAACCTTTGCGGCATGTAACTTAACGCATTCATTTAATAGTTAACTAACATCAATACAATCCCTACAAAGCACAAAGCAAGCAATATTCGAGTAGCAAAGCTATGCATGTAACAAGGCATCATAAAGGCATATCTCATAATAGGTATTTTAGCATGAAACTTTGAACAGATCCTTAGTCCTATTCTAGCATGGAATCATCACAATCATACCAGAATATAACATTCATGTATGGGTATTTTAGGATTCACATACTTGAGCTCAGTTGATTGCACGCATCATACCCCTTTTTCTTAAAAACTTTTTTTTTGGAAAAACTCATTTCTTCTAAAAGATTTTATTAACTCTTCAGTTTGAGCTTAGACACACCAGAGAGCATGCTCAAATCCCTCAAACCAAGGATTTAGTACCAATTGTAACGTCACAAAAATACTAGTAAAAATTTTCATTTTCAAACGACCAAAAACTATACGACCATTTGTTCAAATCCAATCAACGTTTAATGTATTCCCAAATATCGAAGTAAATCAAAAACAGATTGTAGAGACCCATTTTTATACGAACGGTGGATGCGGAAGAAATAATATCTCGAAAATTAATCATGTATACAAAATAATCATGAAGAACATAAGATGAGAATTCTTGGAAAGATGAGAAAGAAAGAGATATAAAATATAATTCATGAAGAACATTGGTGGGAGAGAGAAACTCTCCCTAGGTGGGGAGAACCCACCAATTCTCTCTCTAGAATTACATTGAGAATAGAAGTGTATTACTAAGAAATGACCACCTCTTCCTTTATATATGAGGGAGAGTAAAATACACCAACAATACAATAAAATGAAAAATACAACCTAACTACCACTCATTATTTGTAGAGCATTTTCATGCCTCAACATTCTCTCCCTAAATGATTACAAATGATGTGAGATACAATAAGTGATACAAGGTTATAATACAGTAATCCGACTAGCAAGTATGGTAATAAAATGAAACATAATGATAACCAAATGTTGAAATGTCTCTAAAACTCTGAAGTGTCTGTGAAGTCTGAAACTGGCCATGAATCTCTAAAAATGAAGGTCTTCGGCTTCAAAGAACCACCAATTAAGCAGAAAAGTAAGATCCAATTCTTCAAACTAGTTATAATCACCGAAAGAAGAAGATCACCATGAGCAAGTAGAAGATCCAATAAAAGAAACACTTCGGCTTCAAAATTCTGAAAAACATCTCGAGTTCTCGAGTCATAATACACCATAATTCTTCAAAGAACCTGCTAAAAATGTGAAACATCCATAAAATGAAGTCCGAATAAAAATTATGTGAGTCCAAAGACATGGTCCAACAATGCCAAAAATTTGATCCAAGGATAAAAAATAAGTGTCACGTCACATCGCCAAAATAATCTTCATCTTCAACATATCACAAATCCAAACTCGAAAAATCATAAGATCTGAACCGGATGCGAACACAAAATCATCATGTGGTAGAGTCCGAATAATAAATAATCTGAATCGGAAAACATCGAGTGATGCCAAAATTTTGATCCGTAAAGACCAAAAATAAGTTCCACATCGCATCACTAAATAAATAATCGTCTTCAGAAGTCTTCAAAAATTCAAACTCAAACAATCATAACAACCAAATCCAGATGATATTCTCTCCTTATTTTTGATAACCAATGACCGAATATCAAAAATCAAAAAAATCATCGGATGGAGAGTGTCGGATACCAAGAGCTAAGAGAGCTCTCTGTAGATGTATGAAGGGTATCGATAAGACACGAGAAATAGAGTAAAGAGATACTATGCGGTCATGAGAATATGGGTGATATAGTTGCTGAAGCTGCATGAACAAATATCATAGAACGAAGAATCATTGCATGAAAATAATCTCTGTGGTGCCGAAAATATACCAAAATATCCAAACTGCGGTGCCGGAACTCTCGTAGTGGTCTTCAAAAGAAAGTAAAGTTCACATGCTCAAGATACATGATTCATCAACCGAAGATCAAGAGCGCCAAATCATAATATCCTATAAATTAAAGAATATGAAACAACTTTGTTGATCAATCGCCGTTGCGGTGCAAGCATCACAAAGAATAATATGAAGTCCGACTGTGGTATTAAGTATTCTTCCAAAATAATCGGCATGAAGTGAACCAATGTGACAATCCATGGGTGGTTTGTGGCAAAAATTGGTATTAAAAAAAATAATTGGTTTTAATAAAAAAAATTGGCTAAATAAAAAAATTGGTGTTTAAAAAAATAATTGGCTTAAAAGAAATAATTGCCTAAATAAAAATAAATGTTTTTAAAAAAATAAATTTTAAAAAAACAATAAAAAAGGCTGAAAAAGAAAAAAATGAAGTTAAAAAAAATAAGAAGGCTTAAAAAGGGAGGGGGGGGGAGGGGCTGATAAGAGGGGAGGAAAAAAGGAGGAAAGGAGGGGGGAGGAGGAGATAAGGAGGGAAGGAAAGGGGGATGAGAGAGGTTGGAAGGAGGAAGGACGAGGAGGGGGGAGGGAAGATCCGAAGGGGGGAGATTGCGGATGGATAAGGGTAAGTCCTGGTTGCAGGGTCGGGTCAGCTGCGGTCTTGCGAACAAGAAGCCACTGTGGAAGGAGAAGGCGTTGGCTGCTGTCCAAGAAGAGGACAACAGTTGCGGTCCGAAACTGAAGGCTAATCTGAAGCTATGGACAGAAGAAGGACTTCGGTCAGGAAGGGAAGACTTCGGATCCTCGGATGGACTAAGAGGTTGTGGACCAAGGCCTAGCTAAAAGGTTGCGGACCAAGGCTTGAGAGGGGCTTCAGATCAAGGGTAAGAAGGGTTGCAAAGATGCTTCTTAGGAGACTTCGGTAGGCAGTTTTTGGTTGCATTCGGGGTCCGAGAAGGGCTGAATAGATGACGAAAAATGCTATTTTTTCATGAAAAATGGTACCGCAAAGGCCATTTATTCATATTTTAATGAGGGAAATATTTTTCAAGCATTTTAGGTCAAAAGTGGTATTGGGAAGGCAAAAAGAAGAGTGTACAGGGGGTTTTAAGGGGACAAAAGTGGATGAGATTTGTCATAGTCACATGGTTTTGTCTTTTTGAGGGAGTAAATAGTGGAGTACTCTTTACCCAAAAGAGTAACAAGGACAATGCTTTATGAAAACACATATTACGTCCATATCTCTTCAAATTAAAGATCCACAGCAAGAAAAATGAGGAATAAAGAACTTCATACCTCATGAAGATTTACAAGTTGCTAGGTAAAAAAGAACACCACTTCAAAGAAAATAAGCCCATTAATTTGTGCCTTCTCATTTCCAAGAACAAATACCTCCTGGAACAACTTCTTCAACATTTTGGAGACCACAAAAATTAATTCTTCTCCCATTTTTCTTCGTTTCTTTAATAGAAAATTACTAAGAACACCAAGAACATAAATTTCCAGCAGTGAATTTGAGTGAGCAGTAGCAACATAATTATTCTACTAAGTAAGAATCACCATAGAAAAATAGAAAACTCATCATTCGGTAGAACCTGAAAATTCTTGCAAAAACATGAAAATCTTCAAGATAATCACTGAACGGGAGTCGTTCCCTTGAACTAGTCGATTAAACTTTCAAGGTATGGCTCTGATACCAATTGTAGAGACCCATTTTTATACGAACGGTGGATGTGGAAGAAATAATATCTTGAGATTTATCGTGTATAAAAATATAAAAATATGAAGAACATGATGAGAATTCTTGAAAGATGAGAAAGAAAGAGATATAAAATATAATTCATGAAGAACATTGGTGGGAGAGAGAAACTCTCCCTAGGTGGGGAGAACCCACCAATTCTCTCTAGAATTACATTGAGACTAAGAGTGTATTACTAATAAATGACCACCTCTCCCTTTATATTTGAGGAAGAGTAAAATACACCAACAATACAATAAAGGGAAAAATATAACCTTACTACAACTCATTATTTGTAGAGCATTTCCATGCTCCAACACAGATAATACAGAAATAAACTCCAGGGGATGTAGTGTGATCATGTTGGGCCCTTCCCTTTGGAACCTGAAGTACCTGAAAAGTTTAAACCACAAAATGGTAAGCACAAAGCTTAGTGAGTTTCCCCAAAATATCACATACCATACATATTAGTAGGCCCAAGACTAGGGGTGTATTTCAAACCATGTGAATGATATTGTGACATCCCCGTTTTCACGGCCAAAAAAGACCGATTTTGTTTATGCTTTATATAAATCAGAGTATCTCTTTCAATAAAAACGTTGCGGAATTTGTTCCCAGAAAAACATGATAATTTCATTATCAAAGCATTTCCGAAGAAATGTATTTTTATTCCTTTTAAAACATTTGGGATGTCATCGTCAATACAGAAACATAAGCATAAACAGAACTTACATTCATTTACACTAGTGATCTATATCTCCTTAGTCTCTTAGTGTAATGTAACTTCACATCGTCACCTGTGATACAAGTAAACTGAGTGGGTCAGGTTGGGAAACCTGGTGAGTACATAGGGTTTCAACCCACAATAATATAATTATTATGTTTAATCATCAAACAATTAACCCAATTACCCATCCCCATTGTCTTCTTTATTCCTAAGTACCTTCCCTAAGGATTTATCCTAAGGGTCATCTCCTACATCATATTTACCTCTCATCTCCTTACATCGCATTTCCTTATATGTTTGTTCCTAAGGACTCTCCCTAAGGATCATCGCCTACATCGCATAGACAGTATTGACTCAAGGATTACTCCCTCAATACGTGCCCAAAAAGGGTTAGGGTATCATCGCATGAATACATAATTACAACATCTCCTGAACTCGTAATTCATCACCTACAAGTTATGAGTCTGCTGGTGTTTCCACGGGGTTGTCTATAATAGTTTGTGTTCGCCATCTATACTCTGCTAGATGACTACATCTCCAAATTGTCGGACAAGGTTATAGTATCGTTCATCCTGCATCACCGATTCATCATCACCTATATATCCTCACCTAATTATCATCACCTATCTCTCATCATTTTATTTCATCACACATCAACTATTTCATCTACCCATGTTTTATCCCAACATATTTGTAGATATAAAATAAATACATAGTTTAAATCATTTAAAACATGTATAAAATCATTCATCCAGCATAAACAACAAGTATCCAGATAATATGTACACATGGCACGTAATTTATATAAAATACTTCATATCTATGTTTAATATGAAAGTAACTATGCACTCACTTGAAAAGGTGGTGATTCCGAACTCAAACAGCGCTTCGCTTCTTAAAAATAATTTCCTTTGACGAAACCTAGTATTATTACTACTAGAGTTTAGTCTATTATTCGCCGAGACTAATTAATAGCGTAGCTATTATTACTATTATATAAGCATTAAAAAATACTTATATAACCCATAATAATAGCCCAAGTACTTATTATAAGTTCCTAATAATGTTACTATAATTAAATAAAAGCTATATTAAAAATAGCGTAGGCGTAGCTCACTTACAGCGAGTTTTATAGAAAACCGGGCTTTGCTTGAAGCAGTGTTCCCGAGCCGAAAAGCACTTCTTCTCGGAGCCTTTGAGCACTCCGGGGCTTCCGCCTCGTGCTAGGGAGATTCCCTAGGCTTTCGGGGGGTTTCGGGGCTAAAGAGAGGTTCTAGAGAGAGAGTAAAGAGAAGAAAGAATGGGAAATGTGTGAAGAAAATGAGGGTGGGAGAGGTTCTATTTATAGGGTGAAATATGGATGAACTTGGTGCCACATGTCACCATATGGTGGTAAGACTTGGGGAGAAAGCAATGGCCATGATTGTGCCATGTCACCCATTTTCGCACAGCACAATTCCGACTTCTAAAATCCATAACTTTCACATACGAGCTCCGTTTTTTACGTTCTTTATATCCACACGTTGGTAGAAATAAGATCTACAATTTTTATTTTGATTATGTCGGCTACTTCTCGACCGATCTTAAATTTAACAGTACAAGAAGATTAGACTGTTAAATGACCGCGAAAAATTTGTAACTCCTTCATACATACTCCGTTTTCGTCTATCTTTTTACCGTTGAGTTCCTATTAATGAGATCTTCAACTCTCATTTAGGTCACATAAGCCAAAAACCGCTCGAACTAAAATTCGAGTTTCGGGTCGTGCACTGCTAAGCGAAATCTTAGAAAAATCATAACTTCCTCATACGATGTCAGATTTGGTCGTTCTTTTTATGGACGCTATCCGGTTAACATATTCTATGAATTTCATTTAGATCACTAAGGCTAAAATTCTCTCTATCATAAATTCACTATTTACGTCTCCCCGATGCCGTGCCGATTCCGTCGCGAAACTTTGACGGGTCATAACTTCTTCGTTATAACTCGGATTTCGGCGCTCTTTATATGTACGGAACCCTTGAGACATATTCTACAACTTAGTTAATATTATTTATTCTAAATAATCTTTTGTCAAAAAGTCATTTTCGACCCCTATTATCTCTAAATTGACTAGTCCGGATCTACGAGCGTTACAGATATGATCTAGCCATATTCGTACAGTCACTTCCATACTACAGCCCAACCGTAGCCTTTCTGCCATGATTCAACCATGGTCTTTCATGCAAGTCACTAAGACAAACAAGTAACCACAGTCTTTCATACAAGTATTGTGATCTAACCACAGTCTTACATACAAGTGTTGTGATCCAACCATAGTCTTTCATGCAAGAGTCATAAAGACCATCTAGCAACCTACATAATATAGTGCGAAGACTCACCTCACTTTCGCAGTTGAACAATCACAACTCGAAAAGTTCATAAAACGGTGCTACAACCCACCTATCGAAATATCCAAGGTCAAACTTCAATCCACACTCAAAGACTAGAAATTTGCCCAAAAGTCAACCAAGTCAAAAATTCAACGGTCAAGACAACATTAGTTGACCTCCATGTCGTGATCAATCTATGTTTACGTCATGGAAAACAAACTCAGGCTTGGTCAATATCTCGATCACAATCCAACACATTCACGATCAAAACTACTATCACATCGTGATGGTCATTCCACCACGCCGTGACAAAGTCAGTCCAAAACAATCAATGAGCCTCATTGTCACATCGTGACACCCATAACGTCACGTTGTGAATATTGTATTGGGGTAGCTTAATACATTAAGCCCCTAATCCTTTAAGCCACCCATACCAACTTTCGAGAGGGCTTTCTTCCTCCAATAGCATTCTAAAAATCAAAGCTTTATATACATGCATGTCCAATGCATGTATTGAGCTAATGTTAGGTCAAACTAATGAAATTGGAACCAAAATCTCATGCATGGATTCAAGACTAAACCAAACTTCAAATCCATAAGATATAACCTTCAAGGGAACTCAAGGATCCATAAAGTTATGAACTTTATGTAATCCATCCATCCAAACTTTCCCAATCATGGAAAAAATGCACAAAAAGCCTAGATCTAGAAGCAAAGAACATAAAGCTTGGAACTTGATAACTCATAAAGGTCCAGAAGGTGCTCAAATGAAACCTCTAAGGTTGCCAAGATTCTATCTACACCACAAGAGCCTTCTTCTTCCTTCAATAGTCACCAAGAACACCAAAATAAGCTCAAAAATGGAGGAGACGGGTTAGAGTTTTGTTGAAAGGGGTGGAGGCTGAAGAGGATGCCCTAAACCTTAAGTTTAAGGGCTTAAATATGGAAGAAACCCTAAAAGATCATGGGCTTGAGTTGCAGCCAATGTCATGTAGTGACCCTCCTCTTGTCACGTCATGACAGCCATGCTAATACGTGGTCACATATTCGGTATGCCATGCCTTGACATCTTTCTTGTCACGTCATGACATATGGTTTTCCTCGAAAACCATGCCTTTGACTCATTTCTATCATCAATTGATCCATTAATTTATGGGAAAGGAGTGTTACAAAAGTGATAAAATTTATGAATGATTCAAGCATGGCAAATTACTCAAAACATAAATAGGATGCTAAAATTTACAAACTATAGAAATAGAGAAGCAATCAGCACCAACAAACTTGTGTAAAAGGTCGAGAGAGGTAGGTATTGATGTGTTTGTGCAAGTGAGATGAAAATCCTAGATTTGAAATAATAAAATTTAAGTCAAATTTTCAAAAATGGTCCTTATGGTTTCCAAATTAAATCAAATTCAATCCTTAACTTTTTAAGTCATCAACAATGGTCACTATTTAGTCCTTAAATTTTCAAGTCATCAACGATGGTCACTGTGGTTTAAAAACTTTAATGGATGGTCTTTATCGCATATAAAAAAGACATTTATACCCTTTTTAATTTATTTTAGATTTTCTTTAATCAAATTTTAATTTAAAAAAAATAAAAGAATAAGATGGCTTTTACATGCTAGATCTAGGCTTATGGTGATTTTGGTGTCTTTTTGGTCCCTTAAACTTGGTGTTCTTGGAGTTTGAAGAACTCCATGACTCATTAGTGATATTTTGATTTTGCTAGACCCTATAAAAAGGGTCATGCATGTGCTAATCATAAACAATGCACTTGTTTTGTCATTTTTGGAAATTCTTGGACTTAGGTTTTAGATTTGTGGTTGATTAGGACTTGATGATGGATAAAGTTGAAAACTTTATCCTTCCAACTTTATCTATTAGGACCATTAGGAGATTCATATTTGAAGGATTGGACTTTTGGACTTAAGAGATTGTGTCCTTAAAAAGTAGGGTATTAAGTCAGTTTCACAGTGTGACGGGTTTTCGAACTCACGACACGAGAATGGGGCATATCACAACTATTTTGTCACCTTGTGATAGCGGTGCGATGGGTCAATGGTCTCGGTGCGACTATTGACTTTGAGCAGTTTGACTTTTGGTCAAATTGGAGATCTTGAGTTATAGACTAAGATTTAGCCTTTGATTGGTTGATCAGTTCGAGTAATTGATTTGTTGGATTTCTAGTAGTTGGATTCAATTCTTTGATTTAGGTAAGTCTTATTAGTTTTCTAATCATTTGGGAATTGACTTGCATTTTGCTTTTTTGAAACAGAAGTTACATGTAAAGGAGCGTGTTACGATCATTCATGTATGTGTTTTTCATGTGTCATCTACACATCAGTATCCATATATTTTTATAAATGGTCTACCTACTCGGTTGTTCTTTAATTTTAGACATAGTTTGAACATTCGAAAACCTCGTGCTCAACTAAGGTGGTGTGGTAGGTTATATATTTGGGGTTATCTATATATACCATTGTATAGTATAGGGACTCTATTGTAATTTGTATCTCGATATATTGATAATATACATGCAAGTAGGAGAGTTCAAATAAATCCAAATCCAAACATCCTATCCGAAAATTCGATCCGAAATTATCCGTAATTTTAGATATCCATTTTTGAACACCCTAACCATAATGATTGGGGTTTTCCACATAAGTAAACAAATAGGATTCAAGAGTTCACAATAATTTCCTATTTAGAACTTTTCAGTTTGAAACTCGTAAACATGTTGTAGAATAAACCTGTAGGGACAAGGTTTGAAAAAGTTACCCCACATAACTTTTTCGCAAACAACCTACTTTAATGTTCTCAAAGATATATCAATTAAAACATGAATTAACAGATCATGGAAGCGAGTGTGACATCACACTCACCAAAAGTAACTTTTGAGTTTCTTCAAGCTCAAGTGACAGGCAAGTGGGCTTCAAATGCAAGTAGAAGATTTCCTGTCATCTCATTCATTTCATTTACATTGGCAAGTGATAATGAACTTTAAAGGATGAAAAAAGATCTTGAAAATGATTCTACTTGATTGAAAAGCTCGAAACTTCTTCTTTAACTTATTCATATGAAGTATTATTTTTTAGCGTTCTTAGCTTCAATGAGTTCTTAGATCAAACATGTGTCTTCATGCACTCCCAACTAAATCCAGTATCTTGAGCTCGAATTTCTTAAAATACGTTCAACTTATTTGCAATTTTGCAACCATAATTTCGTATACATTGAAACCAAACAAGAAAAAAAAAATAATCATCTATGGAAAAACCAAATTTAAAAAATAACCCTGTTCAAAACATCCATAATTTAAGAATATGTAAACATACCACATTTCTAAATTTCTTTGATATATATGATGAAGAAGAAAATTACAACTCTATGTGAACAAAGTTTTTGAAAATCAAGAAAATAAATCACTGTAAAACCTACTTTCTTTCGCCAATTAATCTCATCAATAACATTACTGATTACACCCCCTGACTTTTATTCAAATTCCACTAACACCCCTCCAACTAAAGTTAACAGCTCTCGCACTAGCCTACTCTATAACTAAGGCTATAATAAAAACTGATTAAAAAAAGAAAGAGGGAGAGATAGCAAGAACAGAATCAAATCAAATCAAATCAATCACCATAACTAACCAGTAACACCTCTCTCTTTCTCTCTCACTCTCTCTATTGCCATGGTGGTTGTTGATGTGGATAATGATTTTGATTTTGATGTTGATTATGATTATGACTTTGGTTTTGATGTTGTTGTTGTTGCTTGTAGTTAACTGGAAACAAATCCCATCCACTTTCTGGTTCCATTCGTTTTCCTCCAATCATTGAACTCGATGAAGCTTGTAAATTGTTGTTGTTATTCATCCTTAAATACTGTTGCTGTTGTTGTTGTTGTTGATGTTCTTGATTGGTGTTGAAAAACTGTCGGAATCCAATTCCACCGTTGTTTTCTCTATTTCCCAAATCGCCCATGAACCCGGAATTCAGATCGAAGTTGTTACGTGACGGGCCCGCACCGTTTGACCCGTAGAGAAACGGGTGGGACGGTTGGGAATAGACCGGTTGTTGCATGATTTGAGGTGTCACTACGGCTCCTCGTGAGTCAACCATGTATGGGATTGACCCGAACCCACCTGACCCACCTAGGTGGGGTCCACCTGACACACCTAGGTGGGGCCCACCGTACATGGGAGTCATTTGAAAACCGTTGTGGGGGTAATTAGGAAGGTTGGTGTAGGGAGTAGGAGTAGGAGTAGGAATGGAATTGGAACCGGGTCGGCCTAGAGTGAAATCGATTCCGTTCGGTGTAGGAATGGAATTGGAATTGGAATTGGAACTGGAATTGGAATCTTTAAGGTTTACTTCAACTTGGGTACCGAAAATGGAAATCACGGATTCCTCTCGTTTGTTAAATAGCTTGGAAAGAAAAGGGTTGTTTGGGGGATTTGAGTTGTGGTCGTTTAAGTTCAAATCGATGTTTTTAAAGGGTAAAGATTGGGTTTGGGTTTGGGTTTGGGTTTGGGTTTGGGTCGGGGGATAATTTTGGAAAGAGGATACTCTGGAATCGCGATTCCAATCCAGAGTTATACCACTGGTGGAATCACCTATTCCAATTCCGGTTCCGGTTCCGCCGCCGAAACTATTAAGATCCAATTCCAGTTTCTCTAATCTTCTTGGAGTTTCTTGATAAGGCGTGATTGGCATTTTGTCTCGGCTAGAAAAGAGGTTTTCAGTTTTATCGTCACCGGATTCCGTCACGTTGAGATCGAAATTAAGACCGTCTGACCGGTGGCTCGACGAGGACGAAAACGTCTTTTCGACTTCCGGAATCCGGCGAAAAGCACTGGTGGCGGCTGAGCCTTTCCATCCAAGGGTACCCTCGAATTGCAAGGGCGAAATGGGTAGTTCGGTAGCTGGTTCCGGTCTAGAAGCGGAAACAAACGAGATTGGTGTCGAGACCGGATCCATCGGAAACTCGATTCCGATTCCGATTCCGTTTCCGGTTTCATCATTAGAAATCTCTTGGTTCAGATCAAAACCAGAAAACCCCTTTTCAATGTTTGCTGCCGATTCCGATTCTTGAACCGGTGGAATTTCTGGTTCCGGGACACGCGTTTCTAATTCTTCTACCGGTCCGGATGAAACCTCGGGTTCTTTTTCGATTCCATTCCCGGAGGACATATTGTGAGAAGAAGAACTACTTGAACTTTGTCCTCCGGAATTGGAATCGACGTCTCTCTCGATTTCAATAGCGACTTGTCTTGCAAGCTCCAATGGATCCACAATACCGTAATCCAATTCCATATCAGATGGTCTCTTGCTAATCAAATCCTCATCTTGGCCTTTCGTTGACTTTCTAGAAAAAGACGAATCGGAATCACTCCCTGAATCATCATCCCCATTCCCACTCCCACTCCCAATTCCATCATCTTTCTTTCCATCTTCACCATTTTCACTATCTTCATCGCTTTCTGTATTCGATCTTGTTTTAAGGTTTGAAGATTCCCCACCTTCCATCATTATATCTTCATCTTTCTCTTCACTCATTTCCATCTTTGTATCATTACTTGAATGCAGTAAAGTAGTCAATTCCAATTCCACTGCACCTTCGATCTCCTGCTTCTCGTTTCCATCTTCAGTATCTTTATCCATCTGAGAATCATCCAATTCCTCTCCTCCACCACCACCACCGCCTGCTACCGGAGATGTGGAATCAGAAACTCCCGCTAAATCGGTTTCCACCGGACTTCCATCGCCATCACCACTTCCGCCTGCCACCGTAGGTACGGAATCAGACACTCCCGTTAAATGTGTTTCCGGTGGAATGGAATCAGAAACTGAAACTCCCGTTAAATGTGTTTCCGGTGGAATGGAATCAGAAACTGAAACTCCCGTTAAATCGGTTTCTGGTGGAATGGAATCAGAAACTTCACGCGGAATAGCAGATTCCGTTGACTCATGTGTGAGACTAAGAATCTCTTCTTTATCGGTTTCTTGTGAAAGTTCGACTTTTTTTTCATCATCAACAGCAACGGAAAGACATTCCATTCCATCCGTAATCGGAGTCCATCTATCAATCAAAGCTTTAGCTTTCTCCCGAACCACAGAACTTTTATGACCAAAAAGCCCCTCCACAGTTTTCCCAATTCCAGAACCCAAATCATCCACCTGTAGCTTTTCAAGCACCCTTAAAAACCCAACAATCAATTCTTCCAAATCACTATTCTCCATATCAGTTTGAGCATCTTTAAGCCATTTATCAATGAAGGAGATTCCATCTAACTTTACAAAAAGATCAAGGCACTCTTTGTTTTCAGTGGTTGCAAGGGTATTTGCGACATTTGACCAGTGGTGTGTAGCTTCATTGACATTTTCTTTTTCTTTTTGCATTATGGTGAGGAGCTGGTGAACTCGGGTGGGAGTAGTGAGTCCATCTTTTAACTCAGTTGAAGTGAAGAAGTCTTCGAGTGTCATGTTTTTGCTCTTTACCTACTAATTAAGGCTTCTAAAATTGGACTTTGAAAAACTATCATAAGCATATCCTGCAACATAAAACAATTGTATTATTACTTGTTTATTATTTTTCTTATTAAAGTATTCAGCTTTGAAAAACTAGCCAATTATAGCACTGAAAATTGCTTTGTGTTTAGATGGCATTGTTGTAATTAAATTGAAGCAAAATATATAAAGTACAAAGGTGTAATAATGTCTTTACATTTCTATTGTTTTGGGAAAATAATATGTATATAAACATAATTTCAAACGAATCTATAGTTATCCAAGTAAGGAACTAATTTATTTTATAAGATTAAACTGAAAACAAATGAATATAAATGGAACCCTAACAGACATAAATTCAAGATATCCTCTGACTAACACGTATTTTGCTATTTGAAGACTAATAGAGCTAACCTGATTGGCTAAAAGACCTTATTGCCCTTACTAAAATGAAAAGACCTAAAGGCCCTTAACCTGAGATGATAGTAGTAGAAAACCCTAAATATATTACTTCGCCTACAATGTCCCAATTGCATGACAAAATAAGAAAAGTGGAGAAAACAATATTCTAAAAATGGAAAAAATGAATGATGATATCATATTAATAAGAATAGCACCCTATTAAGTTGAAGGAGTTTCATTTGATCAAACACAAGAAAGGCGATAACATGCAAACAAGAACCCAAGTCTTCCAATCTTTCAAACTGATTTTCAATAAGTCGTCTTCAGATGATTTTCAATAAGTAGTAGAAACTGTATCTTTTACCTCTAAGTTTCAAAGTAATAAAACTTGAGTAACTTTTATGCCATATTAGAAAGTTGTCGCATATGCAAATGTCTTCTAAATTTCTAATATTAATTAAGTGAACATGAACGAACCTTAACAATCATGTATCTTGAAGTAGCTTAAATTGTTAGGGTTAAAAGAACCCTATTAACTCAATAATGCAGATAAATTTAATTACTTGACCCCTTAAGAGTTATACCAGACTTTATGGTTTGCTTCCTAAAATTTACATTCATTTGTATTTGGCTTATGATAAACATCAAAAGGTAAAAACTTTCCAATGGCAAACCAATCAAATTGTGAAAAGATCCAAGAAAGAATGAGCATTTATCATGTATTCATGTTATCATCAATACAAAGTATACCATATAAAACTATTATAGAGAAGAAAGACATGAGACAACAATAAGAAAGACATGAACTCAAGAATAAAAAGAAAGTTTACCATATGAATCAAGATCCCAGTTCAGCAAGCTTAGATTATGATGCAGTTAGAGCTACCAAATCAAAGTTCAGCAAATCCTGTAATTAATTCAGAACAAAAGATTTGAAGATGTAAGAAACTTCACATATGGTACATTCAAACCCTAGATTGAAACAAAGCGTGTAAACAGTGATAAATCAAAATAAGACACAAACCCCCAAAAAGAATCAGAGATTCAAGGGTGTCAAAAAATCCAATTCGTTAAGCCACTCCGTCTACTTACAAAGAAAATAAACAAATATTAAAATTTGCAGACTCCGAAACGCAAATTCTTGGAATAAATACGAAACCCTAGATAGAAATTCAATGTCAGGGTGAAGCGAAAGAGTCGTGTGTGTTTATGCAAACTACTAGATATTGATTCTATTAGATTTCGTTCAGGTTATATAATTAAACCAGAATCATAAGTAAGGAAATTATAATCTCATCTACCTGAAAGGAAACATCGAAAAATATTTAAAAATCCGAAAAAAAGTATTGACTCATAACAAGAAATATAACTGTTCGCTACTCAAATTGGATTCATTATTTAAATTCAAAACAAGAAGAAACGTAAGAACCTTTACACAGCCAGCGCCATGGAGGAAAACATTGAAATTTCAATTTCGTGCCTAGAGTACTGTGGTCAGTTTTTCTCTCTCTAGAAAACAATTCCTCTCTACCTTTCTCTCTCTAAGAATCTTGAAAAAAGTGTCGAGATTTATACCTGATAGCATCTCTTCGTCAAATTATCCCTCTCCAGAAAACCTCGCGTTGTTTTGTCCAGTGGTCTGACGTTGAGTGGTGCTTTCCTGAACAAAGAGAGATCGATCGAACGTTCCTTTCTTGCTTTGCTTCTTCAGGCGCACCTGTTTTCTCCCGTTTTCTTAATTCTTATGTGTTTGATTTACATATCCAACCCTCATCTTTTATTTATCCAACTTCCACTCATAACTTTGTCGTTTGTTGTCTAAGGCTTACAAATTAGACGTTTTTTTTTTCTTTTTTATTTTATTTTATTTTATTTTATTTTTGAATGAGAATGTGTGAGTAATTAAAAGAATCGTCTTTATGGTTGGTGTAATTTATGTTTAACCTCCATCATATTCCTTTAATGGAAAATTGTCGACGAACAAACCATTCAACACTACTACATCTGTCACCGAACAAACTATAAACATATTTCCTACCGAACAACTGTCCACACCGTCACAACCTCTACCATCCATTAAACTCAAATCAGAAGAATAAAACAATGCAATTTCTTCAACTCCTTCGGTCATAATCATGCACATCAAAGATCCCCTTGATTTCTATTTCATAACCTTATTGTAATCTTCATTCACAATTAGCCTCAAACAATTATCACTGTCACAATTGGGATGAACAGTGGAACAAGCACCTGTTTATGAAATCGGAACTGCCTCGGAACTGCCGGTTATGAAATAGGAACTGCATTAAGTGGTTTCGGTTTCGGTTCTCATTTTTACGGAACCGTTGGGTACCCACCGAAACTGGTGTGTGTGTGTGTGTGTGTGTGTATACATAGAGAGAGAAAGAGACAGAGAGAGAGAGAGAGGTTCCGTTGAGATTAAAAATAAAGTAGAGATCTTGAGATTCAACATCAATCACATATTTCAAGTCTACCGCTCTAACCCTCCGGCGTACCAGGGCGGCAAACATGTTATAATCATAAATGATTATATAGTGTCTCCCGTTCCTTTCTCCTCCACCACCATCCCCACCACTACGACTCTCACCGCCACCACTACTACCAACACCTCTGACACCAGCCTACCCAACCACTGTCACCACCACATTGTTGTTGTCGGTACGTTGGAGCATTAGAGCGGCAAATAAGAAGTACATGACTCTGGTTGAATCTCAAGATCTCTACTTTTTTTAATATCAAGTGAACCGTCCCCTATATATATATATATATATATATATATATATATATATATATATAACACCCATAAATTTTCAAGCCAATTTAAAACTTTTTCAAACATCCAAAAGCATTTAGTTATTACAAAATGTTTTCAAAATAGTTTAATGTCAGAGTATCCCAAAAACCATAAGTCCAAAACACGAGAATGTGTACGGTCACAACTTCGCCTTGCCGAGTCATCTGAAGCACCTGAAACAATAAATTGAAACCGTAAGCACAAAGTTTAGTAAGTTCCCCCAAATACCTATACACACAACAATACACATATAATCATAAACAACATACTATTGGTCCAATCAACCATCGGGTTGGAATACCCCAGGCCCTCAACAATCGGGTTGGAATGCCAACATACTATGAGTCCAATCATCCATCGGGTTGAAATACCCCTGGCCTGTTGACTGACGCACGAAGCAGCCCAGTCATCTGAAGCACCTGAAACAATAAATTGAAACCGTAAGCACAAAGTTTAGTAAGTTCCCCCAAATACCTATACACACAACAATACACATATAATCATAAACAACATACTATTGGTCCAATCAACCATCGGGTTGGAATACCCCAGGCCCTCAACAATCGGGTTGGAATGCCAACATACTATGAGTCCAATCATCCATCGGGTTGAAATACCCCTGGCCTGTTGACTGACGCACGAAGCAGCCCAGTCTCACCGTATACAATGACAAATGTGTCGGGTGCAATCAACCATCGGGTTAGAATACCCCATGCCCAATCAACCTCCGGGTCTAGTCATCCATCCGGATGAAATACCCCAAGTTGGAATGCCAATATATATATATATATATATATATATATATATATATATATATATATATATATATATATATATATATATATATATATATATATATAACAGGTCCAGTCATCCTCGGGATGGAATACCCTCGGCCCACAACCATCAGGTTGGAATGCCCACATACTACAAGCCCAATCATCATCGATATGGAATACTCATGGCCCACAACCATCAGGTTGGAATGCCTACATACTACGAGTTTAATCATCCTCGGGATGGAATGCTCACGGCCCACAACCATCAGGTTGGAATGCCCAGGTCTGTTAGCTCTCGCACAAAGAAGATAAGCCTCAACCACTAGTCAAACATGTGCATATATATCAGCTAATAACATAATAGTCTATAGACAGACAAACCGATCTAACAGATCATAACAACATAGTAACATCCTATCTACCAGGATACTGATCTAACGGATCATTGTTGGATTAGTGTCTAAGCCCGTAACCATATTTGGTAAGTACTTGACCCGGTTGTGCATGGTCCTTTTGGGTTGCCTTCACCAAAGCAACTTGACTGGAGAAATTAAATAGAGAGAGAGGTTATTATGATTTATTAATATGTTATAAGAATAATATATTAAAGGAAAAATCATATTTTTTTAATTAATATTGGTCAATAATTAATTAGGAATCAATTTTGTGATCAAGTGTAATTAATTAAACTAGAGGGGCTGAATTGTAATTATGAGATAGTTGCAAAATAGGGCAATAATTATCCTTGTTAAAGGATGGACGAATCCTTGAAATCGTCCAAGGTCCAAGAGATAAGGGCTTTTCAAGGCTTATCTTATGATTGCTTGGTGGGCAAGCAACTGGATAAGGATAAGGACTGAAACCTTAATCTAAACCTTATATAAAGACCCCTAGGCCTTGAGAATTCATGTACATGCTTCTAAGAGGTCCCAAGGGCGATTTCTACCTCTTCTCTTCTCTCTCTATAGCCTCTCCAATTGCTTGTGGTGTTTGTGAGCCATTAGAGGCACTACACTTGTGGTGCTTGCTTTCAAGACTTAGGGTTTGAAGATTTAAGTTGTTATTGCAATATAAAAACAAGAGGTATGTAATCTAACCTTATATATTAATTTCGAAAATAGCATTCTACATTAGGTTTTTATTCTTGTGTTCATAATGTTGTGTATCTAATAGTGAAAACATAGATCCAAATCTAGGGTTGCATGCACACATAGGATTGTTTGTATAAAACCCAACAGTGGTATCAAAGCCTTTGGTTAAATTGTTTTCAATTAGCATTATACAATTGTATGAACTTGAAAAATTAGGTTTTATAGCCAATAAACCCTAGGAGGCATGAAATTTCGAGATTAGGGTTTCCTAACCCTAATTTGCGAAAATTGTAGAAAGGTTTTTTGAATCCTTTCCATTAATCCAAGATTTCGAAATCTAGGCTTGCAAACCCTAAGATTTAGAGATTAGCCTCCTTCCCCAAGATAAGATCCTAAATTTTAGGGATTTGGATAATCTCATATCTTGTAATTATCCTTTAATAGTTAAATATGGTAATTAAAGATCTTGAATTATCTCATCCCTATTTTCGAAATTTAGAGAGGGATTTAAGGGATTAGGATAACTTAAATGTTTAAATGGTAATTATCCTTATTATTTAGATAATCCCTTATGATTTGATAATTTAAATTAATAGTTTAATTTAAGATAATTATTAAATCAAGAGTTTTAATATTTAAAATTTTAATTTAAATGGTATTAAATTTTGAAAATTTTAAACTGAAGATTAAAACCCTAGTATTTTGAAATGTTTAAAATACACCCTATACTATTATATTATTACAAGCTTAATAAATATATATGTATAATTAAAATGCTAGTCTTACCGTTAGTAGGCCTCATTCACGAAGCCGGTCTATAAGGTGGGTATAAGGTTGTTGCCTATAAAATGGCCCTTAATGGGTGTACACTCACACCCACCGCTTGCTTGACTGGTGGAGGGTCGTTAGCCGAACGGGTAGGATAGGGCAATCCTCTCTTCATTAATAAGTATAATGAATCCATATAAAGTAACTAAACATTTTTTACAAAATTCCCAATCCTAGTTACTTTAGGAAAAGTGAATTGATGCAATCCCATAAAATTACACTTTGCACCCTTGCTAAGAAGTTAGTGGAGCGTGTGTGGTTTACCGGCACACTAATTGGTTCTAAGCAAAGGTGGCAAAGGGTGATTCATTGTTTAGCGTAGTTCGATGGAGCTTGTGTGGTTTACCGGCACGTCGAATAGGTGATTGTAATAATGAAGGCACCATGTAGATTTGCATGGTTATTCACACCCACTTTGTGATCCTCGGCATCCCAGTCACAAACAAGAGGGGAATATCGAGATTTAAACATGCCATTTAAAATTTCAATGAATCTCACCGAAACCTAGGAATTCTCAATACATTTAGAACTTAAGGTTATGTTTTCATGGTGGAGAATTAGTGAATCGTCATTCACTTACCTTCAAATTATTTGCATGTTTGATTACGACATCCCTTTTCTAATGTGTGAATAATGTTGTTGGGTCCTAGCCCTAATTTTTCATATTGGGTGATAATTAGCGATTCAATTCTAATCAAACTTTGTCCTTTCTATTTGTAGATGTCGAACGCGAACAACGCTGCTGCTAGCTCATTCACGCTAAGGAGCCTTTGCCAAAAAGTGACTTTCTATGGAACGAACTTTAGCGAATGGATAAGATACATTCGCACGATTGCTCGCTATAAGGACAAGGAGTATGTCCTCGACGAGAAGCTCGAGAAGATCAATCCAGAAATCGCTACTCCGGCTGAAATGACTGTTTTTGAGACTCATGAACGTGATGCAACGAAGGTTCATTGCATCATGATAGCCACAATGAACGCCGAATTCCAAAAGTCCTATGAGGACATGTATCCGTACGAGATGCATCAAGACTTATTGGAGAGATACCATCAAAACACAAGGTAGGAATGGTACGAGATTTTCACTAACATGATCTCTGCTAAGATGGGACATGGAGATTCTCTAACCGTACACTTGCAAAAGATGCAAAGGTATGTCGATCGTCTTCGCAAGTTGAATGTCGACTTTGGGGAAGATTTGGCTATCGACATGGTACTTCATTCTTTTCCTCCGTGTTACAACCAATTTAGGATGACCTACCACATGAACAAGGAAGCGGTCACCCTAAGTAAGCTCCAAGGTCTCCTAAGGGTTGTTGAGAGCAACCTCAAGGACAAGTCTATTGCACCAACTCCCAATCCACCCGCTGCTCCTGTTTTGGCTATTGGGCAGGGAAGGGGCAAGAAGAGGAAGGCTCCGTCAAAGAGCCACCACAAGGGAAAGTCCCGAGATGGATCCTCTTCTAGTGGGACCAAGGTTGATCCTGCTAAACCCAACCCTAACCCGAAGGAGGCAGAGTGCCACTATTGCCACAAAATAGGGCATTGGAAGAGAAGTTGCCCAGAATATCTGCAAGCCATCAAGGATGGAAAGATCAAGCCATCTTTCGCAGGTATTTATACAATTAAATCTAATGATTCATCTCATGCTATTTCTTGGGTTCTTGATACCGGGTGTAGTTATCACATTTGTTCTGAATTGCTGGGACTAAGAAGAAATAGGGATGTGGAGCGTGGGAGAATAAATCTAATCATGGGGAACAGGAGATCGTCGCATGTGACCAAGATTGGAGTGTATTCTTTAATGCTTAGCAATGGATTATGTTTAGATTTGAATAATTGTTGCTACTCGCCAGATATGGCAAGAAACATCATTTCGTTTCATGGTTTGTTTAGACAAGGATTTAGATTTTCTTTTAATAACGAGAATGGTTCGATTTATGCTTATCTAAATGGTGTCTTATATTTTGAAGCAATTCCTTGTAATGAAATTTATGAAACTGTTATGATTGTAGATAACCTAGGAAATGATGTTTTATGCATGGATTCTTCCAATAGTATGGATAAAGCATGTTTGTGGCATTGACGTCTTGGACATGTCAACAAGAAGCGCATAGCCCAACTCCAAAAGGATGGAGTGTTGGAGTCATTCAACCTTAGGGAAGATGACACGTGTGAGTCTTGTTTACTTGGAAAGATGACCAAGTCACCCTTCACTGGTTCTTGTGAGAGGGGTGAGGGTTTGTTGGATCTCATACATACCGATGTATGTGGACCCTTTAGATCCACCACAAAGGATGCGAACCGCTTCTATGTGACTTTCACCGATGATTATAGTAGATATGGGTATATTTACTTAATCAAGCAAAAGTCAGAAACGTTTGAAAAGTTCAAAGAATTCAAACATGATGTGGAGAATCAATTGGGCAGGAAAATCAAGATGCTTCGATCCGATCGAGGAGGAGAGTACCTAAGTCTTGAATTCCACGACTATCTTAAAGAATGTGGAATTGTTTCGCAATTGACGCCACCTAGGACACCGCAGTTGAATGGTGTGGCAGAAAGGTGTAATCGAACCTTGTTGGACATGATTCGTTCTATGATGTGTCGTGATTCACTACCTATCTCATTCTGGGGGTATGCCTTAGAGACTGCCGCCCATATCCTTAACCTAGTCCCTACGAAGAAGGTTGCCAAAACACCTCACGAGATGTGGACAGGGAAAGCTCCCTCGTTGGCACATATCAAGGTTTGGGGTTGCGAGGCTTTCGTAAGACGAGATTCTCACGACAAGCTCGAACCTCGTAGTGAGCGATCTATTTTCATCGGCTACCCGCAAAAATCCTTTGGATATCTCTTCTATAGACCGAGTGACAATGTTGTCTTCGTTGCAAGGTGTGGGGTTTTCCGAGAGCGAGAACTCATAAGCCAAGGAGACAGTGGCAGGCAGATCGAGCTTGAAGAGATTCAAGAGTCGAGTGATGAAGGAACCTCTACCGTTGGCACTCAACCGAGGAGGAAACTCCGGTTGAACCAATTGACAAGTCCTTACCTCTAAGACGTTCCGAAAGAGTTAGAGTTCAACCCCAATTATATGGTTTTCATATTACTACCGAAGGGGACACGTATATTAGTGATGGTACACTAATAAATCTAGATGAACCTAAAAGCTATAAGGAAGCCATGGAAGGCCCGGAGTCTGCGAAATGGAAAGAGGCAATGGACAGCGAGATTCAATCCATGTATGATAACCAAGTTTGGAATTTGGTTGATAATGTGCCCGGACGTAAGACCGTTGGGTGCAAATGGATCTTCAAGAAGAAGACCGACATGGATGGAAATGTACACACATATAAGGCGCGATTGGTTGCGAAGGGCTTTACTCAAACTCCCGGAGTTGACTATGATGAGACCTTCTCACCAGTTGCGAAAATAAAGTCTATTAGGGTGATGCTAGCCATTGCTGCATTTCATGATTATGAAATATGGCAGATGGATGTCAAGACCGCTTTTGTTAATGGGAAGTTGGCTGAGGATGTTTACATGGCTCAGCCAGAGGGTTTTGTCGATACGAAGCATCCGAATAGAGTGTGCAATCTTGAGAAGTCCATTTATGGGCTTAAGCAAGCGTCTCACAGATGGAATCTTTCTTTCGATGAGAAAGTCAAAGAGTTTGGATTTGTACGAAGCGAAGATGAATCATGTGTATATGTCAAAGCCAGTGGGAGTATAGTTAGCTTCCTCGTTTTGTATGTCGATGACATACTACTCAAAGGAAACGACGTCCTGACACTGCAGGAGGTTAAGTCCTGGCTCGGGAGGTGTTTCGCTATGAAGGACCTCGGAGAGGCTTCCTATATTTTGGGAATAAGGATAGTGAGAGAACGAAGTAAGAGACTAATAGGACTTAGTCAGAACACTTACTTAGATAAAGTACTAAAATGTTTTAGTATGGAAAATTCGAAGAAGGGAGAATTACTGATACAAAGTAATACCAAGTTGAGTAAGACTCAAAGCCCGAGTACCGAAGCCGAGATAGCAGAAATGAGCCGAGTACCATACGCTTCCGCAGTTAGCTCAATCATGTATGCTATGACTTGTACTCGCCCTGATGTAGCCTTTGCTTTGAGCATGGTCAGTAGATATCAAGGGAACCCTGGCAGATCCCATTGGATTGCAGTCAAGAATATACTTAAGTACCTTCAGAGGACGAAGGAATGGTTTTTAGTCCTTGGGGGGAGTGATGACTTAAAGGTACGAGGGTATAGTGACGCCATCTTCCAGACCGACAAAGACAACTACTGTTCGTAGTCGGGCTGGATCTTTACCCTTAATGGAGGAGCAGTGACTTGGAAAAGTTCCAAGCAGGAAACCGTAGCTGATTCAACGTGCGAATCAGAGTACATTGCAGCGAGTGAAGCGTCGAAGGAGGCAATATGGTTGAAGAACTTCATTGGTGATCTTGGAGTTGTACCTGCCATAAAGGAGCCTATGGAAATTTTCTGTGATAATGAAGGAGCGGTTGCCTTGACCAAGGAACTGAGGGATCATGGTAGATCTCGTCATATCGACAGAAAATATCACTTTATTAGACATCGAGTAGAAGAAGGACACCTCGTGGTTAAGAGGATATCATCAGAAGATAACCCAACAGATCCGCTTACGAAGGGACTGAGTAGGGTTAAGCATTTGCAACATGCTAGGAGTATTGGACTGAAGGATGATATTAGTTTAGATTAGATAGTTTTAGAAACTTGTAATAGATAAATGTAATTGACATTTGATGATTAAATAAAGGAATATTATTTATGAGTAAAGTTACTGTCATATGTTAATTGTTTAACTATTGTTTCACTTTGCATGTTTTGACTTCCTGAATAATTGAGTTATTAAGAATAATCAAATTATTCGAATGGTCCACAATCGTTCATATGTTGGAAGTAGATATGAAAGAAGATTGTCATGAATTGGTGTGTAGATTGTCTAAATGGTATTAGACATAGCAAAGGTTTGCTGCAACGTTCATGAGTGCTTATGAACTAGTTTTGAGCATTGGAACAAACCCGCGCTTGCTGGAATCACCTTATGGAATGTGACAAAAGAGTGATCGCAAGACGATAATATCATATGGTCTTAAAACCAAGATATATGGTTTGTTATTTACTAATTGGTTGTACATTGATAATGCAAAACCGCATCAGTAAATTGATGTCATAAAACGCATTGTTGTGTATAGTTGATTAGTGAATAAGTAAATGTATATAAGTCGAAGTTTATCTGTTACTTTTATCCTAAGAGGGTAAAAGCGATATCTCGGCCGCTCGATAATTTGATTTGACTTATGTGCCGGGCCCGATCAGAACTAAATTGATGTGTTCGATTAAGTTCTATGTCAAATAAATCTGAGATCGAGAAACCAACTGCTGGACAATTGATTCCATAGAATTGTCCGCATAATATCTAAACAGAGGACTATACGATCCCTTATCTAAAGGACAGGTTACTGATAAGATCAGAGTTTGATAGTGTCTTTGAGAGCTATGATTGCTAATCGAGTTGTACGTTGCATTTGTGGTTACTAGACTTATCCAAGTGGGAGACTGTTGGATTAGTGTCTAAGCCAGTAACCATATTTGGTAAGTACTCGACCCGGTTGTGCATGGTCCTTTTGGGTTGCCTTCACCAAAGCAACTTAACTGGAGAAATTAAATAAAGAGAGAGGTTATTATGATTTATTAATATGTTATAAGAATAATATATTAAAGGAAAAATCATATTTGTTTAATTAATATTGGTCAATAATTAATTATGAACTAATTTTGTGATCAAGTGTAATTAATTAAACTAGAGGGGCTGAATTGTAATTATGAGATAGTTGCAAAACAGGGCAATAATTATCCTTGTTAAAGGATGGACGAATCCTTGAAATCGTCCAAGGTCCAAGAGATAAGGGCTTTTCAAGGCTTATCTTATGATTGCTTGGTGGGTAAGCAACTGGATAAGGATAAGGACTGAAACCCTAATCTAAACCCTATATAAAGACCCCTAGGCCTTGAGAATTCGTGTACATGCTTCTAAGAGGTCCCAAGGGTGATTTCTACCTCTTCTCTTCTCTCTCTATAGCCTCTCCAATTGCTTGTGGTGTTTGTGAGCCATTAGAGGCACTACACTTGTGGTGCTTGCTTTCAAGACTTAGGGTTTGAAGATTTAAGTTGTTATTGCAATATAACAACAAGAGGTATGTAATCTAACCTTATATATTAATTTCGAAAATAGCATTCTACATTAGGGTTTTATTCTTGTGTTCATAATGTTGTGTATCTAATAGTGAAAACATAGATCCAAATCTAGGTTTGCATGCACACATAGGATTGTTTGTATAAAACCCAACAATCATAGCAACATATACCATCCTATCTACCAGGATATTGATCTAACGGATCATAACAACATATAACATCCTATCTACCAGGATATTGATCTAACGGATCATTCAATACTCGAGCATATAACATATCAGGACAACAATCCAAAAGGGTCAGCCTTGGTGCCTTAGACGCTTAGGTATAGTGAGGAAAACTCACCTCACACTACTGAATTCCTGCAAATAAAATTCCAGCTGCTGGTTGACAAATTCCCGAGCTGTCAACGTCAAACAACACCCAATTAATAATTGGGTTCCAAACCTAAGGTCCAACTCACACCCCAAATCCTAAAAGTCAAGTAATGGCCCAACGCCCTCTACATATGGTCCAACTCACATATGGCCTAATTTTCCAAATTGGGCAAGACCTCTACATGGTCTTTCCTTAAGGCTCATCCATTTGTTATAGTCCAAACTGTTGGTACTCCAATGGCCTAATGTATCATAATCACCAAGGCCCAAATTATGGCCCACGTCCTTCACATGGGCCTTATCGTAAAGCCCATCTAATTATTTTGGTCTAATTACTTGTTCTTGGATAGCCCATCAATAATCCAATCACCAAAGCCCAAAAGGAACGCCCAAGTAAAATTAGGGTTTTCACATGAAATGACGATTAGGGTTAAGTGTTCCTACTTAACCCATTAAGGACTTAATCCATTAAGTCCAATATTGCCTTAGTTTAAATTGCCAATGATTATTAATTAATATTTCTAGTTTAGTAATTAATTCAAGTGCAGGTCCCGACAAATCCCCAAAATTAGGGTTTCATGACATTGGGGTCTTCTAAACCCTAATTAGGGTTTCTAACCCAAATACTAGCCCATTAGTCACTTGGTTGGGCTTTTAGGTCAATTAGGGCTTCATTGGGCCCATTAGGGTTTCATTGGGCCCACTAGGGTTTCATTAGGCATATTCTGTCCAAGCATCCCAAATGAGTCAAAACGCAAACGAGGCACACCGCCACCCAACATGGCGGCTGGTGGCGGCAGCCACCACCTCATGGTGGTGGTGATAAGTTTTCTATTATTATTCCGGCCGATTACAATACAATTTACAACAATATCCAAATAACACACACGTAAAATAACACACACTCACTCATACAGCCGCCCTATAGCGGCAGGTGGTGGTCGGAGGTGGCAGCAACCACCTCACGGTGGTGGTGATCGCCCACTTTTACATTTCCGATCAAACAAAACATCCCATAAACACAACTCGATTGTAGCAGCAACCCACATCAACATATGCAAAAAAAAACAAACAAAAAGAACACCACCATCCACCTAGTGGCGTGCAGTGGTCGGAGGGTGACTACGGGATGAGGTTGTCGCCGAAGTGGCGGCAGTTAGATGGTCTTGGCGTCAGTTCCACGCATGAAAGAAGGGGAAGAAGTCGTAGAAAACACGTCCTATCTGGTGAACGAACGCAACATCAACACCTCTCCACTTCTTGTTTTGATTCTCCTACTCATCTTCTCTAGTTTCTCGCCGGAAATGACAGCAATGACAAAACCACGATGATGGCTTCTCAACGGGGTAGAGGAACATAAGAGCGAAGAGAGGGGAAAGTAGTGTGCCTTTACCGACAAGAGACAGTGGCGGCAACCCGGACCCCGTCTTCCGATCACCCTGACGATGCCAACTTGTGGTGAACATCTTCTTCGGCAATCGAACTACTGATGTTTCCGGCTTGGAGGGGCGACAGCTGGAGGGGTAAGAAACAAGGGTGACGACTGGAGTATGATATTAGGGTTAGGGTTAGGTTGCATGTGGGTTATGATGTTTATATATGGAGGCTAACAAGTGACGGGTTCAACCCGTGTCCATCTTCAACAATTTTCATATATTACACGTTTAGTCCCTCTCCATAAGAAATCTTTTCAGTTTAAGTCCTAAAAATTATCATGTAGCCCCTGCTTCATAGCATACTTGACTCATCAGGGACCAAGATGGTCCATCTTGCACCATGATGGCGCAACAAGTGAATGGATGGCGTAACAGGCTTCAAGTGTGGTGCAAGAAAATCAAGGTTGGAGCAACATCACCATCTTGGCACAATAATAACATGCATGGTGAAAGAAGGCCATGCTTGGAGCAACAACATACTTCATAGCGCAAGAAGAGTACCCCATGGCACAAGAGGGATACCCCATGGCACAAGAGGATCCCCTCATGATGCAAGAAGGAGTATCATGGTGCAAGAAGGAATTCCATGGCATAACATCATCCTTCTTGGCCCATCCCTTTATCATATGTCGCAACAAGGTACCCTTGTTACTCCATATCACTCCCAAGTGCTCCAATCCTCTTCCAGGTGCTCCAAACCCAGCTTTATATGATCGGTTCCTTTGGCACATGATCCATTCCTTTATTAAATGATCCATCCCCTTCTCAGATGATTCGTTCCTTTGTCACATGCTCCATGAACCCAAAGTGCAACATTGAGTTCCAAGTGCTCCAAATTCTCCATGAACATGATCCAAATGCACCATGAACATGATCTAAATTATTGATTCACATTTAACAATCTCCACCTTGACTTCAACATCCTCTAAATTCCACCTCAAACAAGAACTTCCTATCCATTGCTGCCATTAAGCCCCGAAGGGGCTTACCTCCTGCGAACATCAACCATGTCTAAGCAAAGCTTGAACTTCTCCATGGGCAACGACTTTGTCAACATATCTGATGGGTTGAACTTGGTATCAATCTCAGTATTGAAAACTCGTCTCCTTCTAAAATATCTCGAATGAAATTCAACTTGACATCAATGTGCTTTGTGTTCTCATGATACACAGGGTTCATAGCAAGACTCAAATCACTTTGACTGTCACAATACAGGACATGGTTCTCCACCTTTAAACCAAAGACTCTGAAGAAGCCATTGCAACCATATTCCCTCCTTTATTCCTTCTGTCATGGACATGTACTCGAATTCAGTTGTAGACAAAGCAACAATATTTTGTAAGGTTGACTTCCAACTTATGGCACATCTGAATAATGTGAATATATAGCACGTCCATGACCCGCGCTTCAATAGATCACCACTATAATCAAAGTCAACATATCCCACCAACTCACTCTTCGTCTTAGCTCCATACACGAAGAAAACATTTGTCGTTCCCTTCAAGTATCGCAAGATTCTCTTTACAGCTTCCCGATGAGTCTTCCCTGGATTTCTCATAAGCCTGCTAACCACACTTACTGAATAAGCCAAAATAAGGTCTAGTACAGACCATTGCATTCATAAGACTTCCAACATCACTTGAGTATGGAACCCTCCTCGTGTACTTCCTTTCTTCAGTAATAGTGGGTATAGTGTTTGGACCATGTTCAAACTGAGTCACCAAAGGAGTTTCAACTGGCTTGGATTGACCACAATTAAAGGATTGTAGAACTTTCTTAATATACTTCTATTGATTAATACACAACCACCCTACTCTTCTATCCCTTTGAATCTCCATCCCTAGTATCTTCTTTGCTTCTCCCAAATCCTTTATCTCAAACTCATTCTTCAGGGTCGCTTTCAAGTCATTTATTCCAGCCATGTCCTTGGCTGCGATAAGCATATCATTAACATATAACAACAGATATATGTAGGAATCTAGTGATAATTCCTTAGAGTAAACAAAATTGTGGAACTGGTTCCAAGTGTAGCCATGCGAGATCACAGATAAATCAAATGTCTTGTACCATGGTATTGGAGACTGCTTCATATCATACACGGATTTCTTCAGCAAATGTACATGATCCTTCTTAGAATCAAGGAAACCTTCTGGTTGGGACATATAAATTTTCTCTTCTAAGTTCCCATAAAGAAATGCATTTTTCACATGAAACTGTTCAAGCTCCAATCAAATGTACTCACCATGGTCAAAAGAACCCTAATTGTCTTGTGCTTTATGACCGATGAGAACACCTTATGATAATAAATTCTTTCTTTTTGAGAAAACCCTTTCACCACCAACCTTTCCTTGAACCTAGATGGTTCAACTCCTGGTATTCCTTCCTTCTTCTTAAAAATTCATTTGTATCCCACTGGCTTTTGTAACATCCTAAAATTCAAGGCCAAAAATTTCATTTTTAAATAAGTCCTTATGAAAGACCCCAACTTTCGTATTTTTGAAAGACCCAAACTTTCATACTTCATAATATTATTACTCCAAAACATGCTACTTGCATATTCATAAAAGCAATATTTTACATTGATAAAGAGATTACAAACTACTGGATACAAACCGACTATTACAAAGTGTTATATATTACATAACTACCCAGGATATTGTAATTTATACAAATATAAACTGAAGTAAAAAAGTACTATTACAAGCTATTCTAAATCTTTCAATAGTATGTGATCATACTAGTTATTTATCACCTGCAATTGTTAAACATTGATAGGGTAAGCGATGATGCATCGTGAGTTCAATAATAGATACAATATAACGTTATGCCATATATATACTTCAATATGGCAGAAGCAAGTAGAAACAAGGAACAACAAAGGCATATGTCAATCAAGTGTTAAGCTTTCCATATCAATCAATGACTTGATTCAAAGATATACAATCAATGGGACATAAAAATTTCCATACTTGATAAACATCAATAAAGCTTCGGCCCAAATGGCACAGAAGACATAAGATTTCTGATTAACATCTTGGTAGATTTCAGGCTTATAGCACTGTTTAACCATTTGCCAATGCCATAGAATAGAAGTCATTCTCTTACGGAGACATGCTCTACATGGCCAGAGGCTACGTACTAGTACCAATGTGAATCTAAGTCATTTCACTGATCACATGGTCAAAGGTATTACTTTTGCTACAAAAATAGCGAATAAAATAAGATGGGAAAATAACTCGGAATAATAACACTGAAAAGCACATACCACATATAACACATAAAATACAATTGTTCATATATATTGAACTCACCTTGAATTAATCGGGGGTCAAAATAGTAATTTGGGCAGCACTTCGGCTTTAAATATGATTTTCTATGTTGAAAACCGGGAGCTTAATTAAAAACCGGGCTCTGCGAAGGTAGGGCTTCAAAACCGAAAAGATAAAATTTTCGGGCTTCTCGGGAGCTTCGGAAAGTGTTTCGGATGCTAAAATTGATACCGGGGCTTCGGGGAAAGTCAAAATGAAGAAAATATGGAAAAAGGGGTTAAAATGGCAAATTTCTTGAATTTAGTCGGCAAATCTAGCAACCCCCTTATTTATAGGGTGCGAGACCGAAAGCTTGTGGCTAAAGAGGCTCCACGTCGCAGCTGTGAAGCTCGGATCCGGAGGCTGAGAAGACTCCACGTAACGGCTACAAGGCTCGGACCAGAGACGCGTCGGATGCGAGGGTGAGGCACGTGGCTCGCTTCGGATTGGCCACCGATGCGAGGCGTGTCTAGTTCTTACTGGACCTCAGCTTCGGTCAAATTAGAAGAGGACACGAAGTGGACACGCGTTGGTCTCGTACTGGGCGACGACTCGGATACGTCAGCAAAAAGGGAACCACGTAGGCTTGCATGCGAGGGTGACGTGGTCGGCTCTTTTCCATGCAAATTTCTCGAAAAATGCACCCAAACCTTCTAAAATCCATAACTTTCTCATACGGACTCCGTTTTTGACGTTCTTTATATGCACGCGTAAGTAGAATTACGTTCTACAACTTTCGTTTAGACTTTGTCGACTAATTTTGACTTTAATGTTAATATTATTATTTTTAACAGACCGGGACATGAAAATCCGTTAAAAATTCATAACTTCTTCATCCGACGTTCGTTTTCGTCAGTCTTTTTATCGTTGTACTACTATTGACGAGACCTTCGATTCTCGTTTAGGTTGTATTGGCTAAAAATCACTCGATCTAAAATTCGAGTTTTTAGCTGTCTACTGCTAAGCTGAAACTTCGAAAAATCATAACTTCCTCATACGAAGTCAGATTTTGGCGTTCTTTTTATCGAACTTCTTGGTTTAACGAATACTACGACTTTCATTTAGATTACTAAGGCTAAAAAGTAGTTTATCAAAAACTCACTTTTTACGTCATTCGGCGTCGTGCCGGTTTTGTCGCGGATCTTCGATTGGTCATACGTTCTTCGTTATAACTCGGATTTTGACGAGGTTTTTGCCTACAAGTTTCTAACGAGATTATTTACTAGCTTCAATAATAAAATTTTAATTATTTCAAATTTCATATTTTCGCTAAATTTCACTATTTGACTTTTAATTGGAATCTCATAAGACTTCCAATATTTTCTGAGTGATTCTAAACATAGTTTTATTTCATTTCTAGTAAAACTATCTGTTAGAACTCAACACTCAATTTCACATAGTATTTCACAATTTTATTCATTACAAAACATGAGTTCAAAACGTGTATGTTACAAATACCTCCTCCTTTTGAGGATTTCGTCCCCGAAATTACATCGATTAAAATAAATGGGGGTATTTTGCTTTTATCTCATTCTTATTCTCCCAAGTATAGTTTGGGCCTCGATAGTGTTTCCACTTGACAAGCACCAATTCTACCTCTTTATTACGTAGCTTAGTTGTTCTTTCATTTATGATCTCTTTAGGCTCTTCGACATATCTTAACTTATTATCCAATTTCACATCGGATAATGGAACCGTCTCATCGTAGATGCTCAAGCATTTGCGCAGATAACTCACATGAAACACATCATGAATACCTGGAAAATCTTCAGGCAATTATAAGCGGTATGCTTGCTTTCTAATTCTCTAGATGATTTTGAAAGGACCAAAAAATCTAGGACTCAACTTACCTTTCTTCCCAAATCGCATAAGGCCTTTCCATGGGGATACCTTCAGCATCACGAAATCACCCACTTGGAATTCTATAGGTCGTCTTCTTTTTTCTGTATAGGACTTCTGTCGATCTTGGGCTGCTTTCATTCTTTCTCGTACGATTTGAATCTTGTCGGTGGTGTCTTGAATCATTTCAGGGCCTCCAAGGATCTTCTGTCCTACATCACGCCAACATAATAGTGTACGACATTTGCGACCATATAATGCTTCATATGGTGGCATTTTGACTGAAGTGTGGTAACTGTTATTATATGAAAATTCGACAAGAGGCAAGTATTTATCCCAATTACCACCAAACTCCAAAACACATGCGCGAAGCATATCTTTTACTGTTTGGATTGTTCTCTCCGTTTGACCATCTGTCTAGGGATGATAAGCTGTGCTGAGAGTAACTCGAGATCCTAATTCACATTGCATACTCGCCCAAAAGTGAGAAGTGAAGCGAGTATCACGATCGTAAATGATCTTTAGTGGCACACCATGTCTTGCAATAATTTCATCCAAGTATACTTGTGCGTATTTCTCCGTTGGAGCTATTTCACGCATGGCGAGAAAATGTGTACTCTTAGTCAGGCGGTTGATGATTACCCAAATGCTATCATGCTGTTTAGCAGTCTTTGGCAATTTGGTAATAAAATCCGTGGACAGCTCTTCCCACTTCCATACAGGAACACTAAGACTTTCTGGAGTTCCGTAAGGTTTTTGGTGCTCTGTTTTAACTTGTAAGCATACTAAGCATTTCTGTACATATCTTCCAATGTCTTTCTTTAATCCAGGCCACCAATAATCAGCTCTTACATCATAGTACATTTTACTTGTACTAGGATGAATTGAAAGTTTAGACTTATGAACTTCATCTAAAATCTTCTGTCATAATCCACCAATCTTTGGAATCCATAGCCGATTCTTAAATACTTTTCATCCTCGTGGATCATCAAGTAAAACATCAGCATAATGTACCATTCCTTCATTCTTCACATTTTCTGGCTTTAAGGCCTCAACTTGCCACTTCTCTAGTTCATCAAGAATAGTGAACTTCACCATAGTGTGAGTAATAGTATAACACATACTATTACGATAAACCTTCCTGCTAAGTGCATCTGTAACCACATTAGCGTTTCCAGGATGGTACAAGATTTCGCAGTCATAGTCTTTGATCATCTCCATGGCTCGTTGTTGTCTCATATTCAAAGTTTGCTGAATGAATATATACTTGAGACTCTTGTGGTCGGTAAATAATTGGCATTTCGTACCAAAAAGATAATGTCTCCAAAGTTTTAAAGCAAATACCACTGCAGCGAGTTCTAGATCATGGGTGGGATAATTCTTTTCATAATCTTTCAGTTGTCTTGAGGCATAGGCTATCACTTTACCACGCTGCATCAACACACAACCGAGTCACAATCTTGAAGCATCGCTATACACGGAGAACTCATCATCACCTTATGGAAGTGATAAGATGGGAGCATGAGTCAAAAGATCTTGTAAAGTCGAGAAAGCTTTTTCTTGGGCTTCACCCCATTCGAACTTTGCTTCCTTTCGAGTAAGACTAGTGAGAGGTACAACTATACGAGAAAAATCTTTAATGAATCTTCGATAATAACCCGCAAGACCCATGAAACTACGAATTTCTGAAGCATTACGGGGCACTTCCCAATTTTGAATGGCTTTGATTTTGGTAATATCTAGGGATACACCGTCACCAGAAATAACATGGGCAAGAAATTGAACTTGGCGAAGCCAAAATTCACATTTCGAGAATTTAGCATAAAGTTTCTCCTTTCTAAGAAGTTCTAAGATTTCACGAATATGAACGGTATGATCAGCTTCAGACTTGGAATAGATTAGAATATCATCAATGAATACGATGACAGACTTATTGAGCATTGGGCGACATACTCGATCCATCATATCCATGAATACAACAGGAGCATTTGTCAAACCGAATGGCATGACAAGGAATTCAAAATGCCCATAACGAGTACGGAAAGCAGTCTTCGGTACATCTTGCTCTTGTACTTTCAACTGATGATAGCTAGATCTCAAATCAATCTTTGAGAAATAGCTAACACCCTGAAGTTGATCGAATAAATCGTCGATGCGAGGTAGTGGATACTTGTTCTTGACAGTCACCTTATTTAGCTCATGATAATCAATGCACATCCACATTGATCCGTTCTTCTTCTTGACAAACAATACTGGAGCACCCCAGGGAGAGGTACTTGGTCGAATAAAGCCTTTGTCAAGTAATTCCTGTAGTTGGATCATCATTTCTTTCATTTCCGTTGGCGCAAGACGATAAGGAGTCTTTGCAATCGGAGCAGCACCAGGCACAAGGTCAATTTGGAATTCTACTTGCCTGTCCGGAGGAAGTCCAGGCAGATCATCAGGGAAAACATCAGGATATTCATTAACAATGGGAACATCATTTACAGTTTTATTCTCCTTTCTTGAGATCTCAACTGTATAGGCCAGATAGATAGGGCAACCTTTCGATATAAATTTACGATCTTTGAGGAAAGAGATCATTTTTAAGATCCTTTGTTCACCGTAGACATGAATAGGATCTTCCCCTTCAATAGGAATGCGTACCATCTTTTCATAACACAAGAGTTCTGCATGGTTCTTTGACAACCAATCCAAGCCGAGAATAATATTGAAGTTGGGCAAGGAGATAGGGATTAGGTTAGCAAGAAAACTATAGCCTTTAATTTCTATGACACAATCCCTATAAATTTTATCAGCAAGTAATGATATAATTCCCGCAGTATCTACGTGAAATGGTTGCGTGAGTACATAGCAAGCAGTTTGAAAAGAATGCGCAAATTCATAAGATACGAAAGAATCTGAGGCACCAGAATCAAATAAGATGTGAGTAGGTCTAGAGTTGACAAGAAATGTACCCGACACAACATTCGGGTCCTCATGTGCTTCCTCCGTGGTAATCTGGAATGCACGACCCTTAGCTTTTGGCACCTCCTCCTTTTTAGCTGGAGTATTCTTTGGTTGTTGGATGGGGACTTGACTTCTTGCCGGTTGTTGAACAGAAGCTTGACTTCCCGTCACTTGGCTGGTAAGAGTAGGGTAAAAACGCTTCTTGTGGCTAGTAATACCACATGCATAGCAAGTCACATCCTTCCTTGGGCAAGCTGGCTTTATATGACCAGTTTCTCCACACCCATAACAGACAATGGATTCCTTGTCTATTTTGCATTGACCCGGATGATTCCTTCCACAAACACGAAATGAGGGAGATTGAATAAAAAAAGATTGTGACCTGCCGCGGCCATGAAAAGGACTTTGAGATTGCGCTTGCTTGCCAGGATCAGTTCGAACAGATTGAGCTGTTGGAATAGTGGAATCAGGAGTAGTTCTTTCAGTACGTGGATGCTTTGGAATAGTAAGAGTGGCACCACGTATCTCTAATTCATGCTCACGCCTTCGAGCATACTCAACAGCTTTATCAAATGACAAAACATCCCGATTAGCTACAAAATCATGGATTTCATGTCGTAGTCCCTCTAAGAATAACTGAATTTTCTCATCTTCATTTGGAATGTACTTTGTAGCAAACCGTGCTTTTTGATTAAACTGAGTTTCATACTCATTCACACTCATTCCTCCTTGTTTAAGCTCAAGGAATTCCTTCTCCAATCTTCTCCTCATATCTAGAGTACATTACTTCTCTAGCACACGAGTTTTGAACAACTTCCAGGATAAGTTCTCCTGGTCACATCCGTTGAGAGCTTCATATGTTGCTTCCCACCAGACCAAGGCTTCTCCGATGAGCATTGTAGAAGCATAGATAGCCTTGTCTTCATCATCCACATGAGAGATACGAAATACTTTCTCGGTGTTCTGAATCCAAGTTAGAACAACTATAGGATTAAGGACACCAGAAAACTCCGTAGCACCACTACTCTTGAAATCTTTGAACGAGGGACGCTTCACTTTTCCTCTTGAAGATTCTCCAGTCGCTTTCTCTTTTCCTTTATCACCATTCTTTTGTGTTCTTCGAGAGTCTGTCGAATAACACCAGTAAGTTTACCCAAGAGTCGCTCCTCACGAGGAGATACTGGAGTATTCACTTCCTCTGGTTGAGGACCTCCACCAACCTCAGGGGTATGTCTACTTACTTGTTCAACCATCGATCTGAAATACGGAGTAACATTGTATTTTAGAATATTAGGGTTTATTATTACCTAATACTTTTACTTATATATTTCCTATGGTTTGTATCCCTATACTTACAATGATTAAGTTCATATATTGAACTTCCAATAGTTTAAGTCTAAATACCAATCCGTGGCATTTAGTTCACTCAAACTACTGCTCTGATACTATGATTGAAAGACCCCAACTTTCGTATTTTTGAAAGACCCAAACTTTCATACTTCACAATATTATTACTCCAAAACATGCTACTTGCATATTCATAAAAGCAATATTTTACATTGATAAAGAGATTACAAACTACTGGATACAAACCGACTATTACAAAGTGTTATATATTACATAACTACCCAGGATATTGTAATTTATACAAATATAAACTGAAGTACAAAAGTACTATTACAAGCTATTCTAAATCTTTCAACAGTATGTGATCATACTAGTTATTTATCACCTGCAATTGTTAAACATTGATAGGGTAAGCGGTGATGCTTCGTGAGTTCAATAATAGATACAATATAACGTTATGCCATATATATACTTCAATATGGCAGAAGCAAGTAGAAACAAGGAACAACAAAGGCATATGTGAATCAAGTGTTAAGCTTTCCATATCAATCAATGACTTGATTCAAAGATATACAATCAATGGGACATAACAATTTCCATACTTGATAAACATCAATAAAGCTTCGGCCCAAATGGCACAGAAGACATAAGATTTCTGATTAACATCTTGGTAGATTTCAGGCTTATAGCCCTGTTTAACCATTTGCCAATGCCATAGAATAGAAGTCATTCTCTTACGGAGACATGCTCTACATGGCCAGAGGCTACGTACCAGTACCTATGTGAATCTAAGTCATTTCACTGATCACATGGTCAAAGGTATTACTTTTGCTACACAAATAGCGAATAAAATAACTCGGAATAATAACACTGAAAAGCACATAGCACATATAACACATAACATACAATTTTTCCTATATATTGAACTCACCTTGAATTAATAGGGGGTCAAAATAGTAATTTGGGCAGCACTTCGGCTTTAAATAAGATTTTCTATGTTGAAAACCAGGAGCTTAATTAAAAACCGCGCTCTACGAAGGTAGGGCTTCAAAACCGAAAAGATAAAATTTTCGGGCTTCTCGGGAGCTTCGGGACGTGTTTCGGATGCTAAAATTGATACCGGGGCTTTGGAGAAAGTCAAAATGAGTAAAATATGGAAAAAGGGGTTAAAATGGCAAATTTCTTGAAATTAGTCGGCAAATCTCGCAATCCCCTTATTTATAGGGTGCGAGACCGAAAGCTTGTGGCTAAGGAGGCTCCACGTCGCAGCTGTGAAGCTCGGATCCGGAGGCTGAGAAGACTCAACGTAGCGGCTACAAGGCTCGGACCAGAGGCGCGTCGGATGCGAGGGCGAGGCATGTGGCTCGCTTCGGATTGGCCACCGATGCGAGGCGTGTCTAGTTCTTACTGGACCTCGGCTTCGGTCGAATCAGAAGAGGACACGAAGCGGACACGCGTTGGTCTCGGACTGGGCCACGACTTGGATACGTCAGCAAAAAGGGAACCACGTAGGCTTGCATGCGAGGGTGACGTGGTCGGCTCCTTTCCATGCGAATTTCTCGAAAAATGCACCCAAACCTTCTAAAATCCATAACTTTCTCATACGGACTCCGTTTTTGACGTTCTTTATATGCACGCGTAGGTAGAATTACGTTCTACAACTTTCTTTTAGACTTTGTCGACTAATTTTGACTTTAATGTTAATATTATTATTTTTAACAGACCGGGACATGAAAATCCATTAAAAATTCATAACTTCTTCATCCGACGTCCGTTTTCGTCAGTCTTTTTACCGTTGTACTACTATTGACGAGACCTTCGATTCTCGTTTAGGTTGTATTGGTTAAAAATCACTTGATCTAAAATTCGAGTTTTTAGCTGTCTACTGCTAAGCTGAAACTTCGAAAAATCATAACTTTCTCATACGAAGTCAGATTTTGGCGTTCTTTTTATTGAACTTCTCAGTTTAACGAATACTATGACTTTCATTTAGATTACTAAGGCTAAAAAGTAGTTTATCAAAAACTCACTTTTTACGTCATTCGGCGCCGTGCCGGTTTTGTCGCGGATCTTCGATTGGTCATAACTTCTTCATTATAACTCAGATTTTGATGAGGTTTTCGCCTACAAGTTTCTAATGAGATTATTTACAACTTTCAATAATAAAATTTTAATTATTTCAAATTTCATATTTTCGCTAAATTTCACTATTTGACTTTTAATTGGAATCTCATAAGACTTCCAATATTTTCTGAGTGATTCTAAACATAGTTTTATTTAATTTCTAGTAAAACTATATGTTAGAACTCAACACTCAATTTCACATAGTATTTCACAATTATATTCATTACAAAACACAATTTTAAAACGTGTATGTTACACATTATAAAACCATAAGTATAAAAACATCCATGATAACATCTCATGTCAAAACCAAAGTGTCAAGAATCAAGACATGTGTGGAAACATAGTGTGATGCGCTGTAATCGAGCCGACTCCTTTCTTTTGAAAACGAAGTACTTGAAACTAAAACTGAAAATCGTAAGCACGAAGCTTAGTGAGTTCCCCAAATACCACATACAATACATATCAACATGCTGCCTAACATATATGGGTGCTGGCCTACCCCTTCGGTCTCTTTGAACTGGATACTATCTAGCATATAAACACATACTCGCATACTGTCATACATAACCATGAGCCATACATATATCATAATTAGTAAAGATGGTATTGGCCAAACATAGTCTTGCTATTATGCCATGGGCCGCCACATGGTCTTTCTTGCCAAGACACGGGCCACCCCCTCGACCACACAGACAAGTTCCAAGAGTCACCTCCTGGTCTTCCATGCAAGCATCACAAAGGCAACTAGCATACATACTACTCTACTTAACTAATTAGCATATAGTGTGCCAGGAGACACCTCCTGGTCTTTCATACATAATAGCATACAGTGCGCTAGGAGCCACCTCCTAGTCTTTCATACATATTGCCTAGGGCTAACCCCCGGGTCTTCCTACGATACAAAATAACATACTGTATTCCAGGAGCCGCCTCCTAGTCTTTCATGCATAATTCCTAGTTCTAACCCCCGGTTCTTCCTATCATACATAAACTAAATGGGCCGGCATTGGTGCCTTAGACCCATACAAACAGTGAGGAGACTCACCTCACACTACTGAAGTCCCACGGATAAAGTCGTGGCTGCTGGTTGATAGATTCCCGAATCTGTCAACATGAAAATAACACCCAATTAATAATTGGGTTCCAATACATATCCATAAGTCCACGCTTGGGGTAAAAGACTGCTTTACCCCTATCTTAGCTTGATTCCAGCCCAAGGCCCAATCTAAAGGCCCATAAGTCAACTATGAGTCAAAGCATAACATATGGCCCGATTTTCCAAATTGGGCCGAAACTCCTGCATGATGTTACCCTGAGGCCTAACCATTTAGTCCAGTCCAAACATTTGGCATTTCTAATGGCCTAATATCTCATAATCATGAAGGCCCAATTATGGCCCATCTATGGCCTAATTTTCCAAATTGGGTCCAAACCTCACATGAGACTTACCCTAAAGCCCATCGATAAATTCTTAGTCCATAGGATTGTTCTTGGATGGCCCGTTAATAGCACAATCACCAAAGCCCAATTGAAAGGCCCAACACAAAGCCCAAGTGAAATTAGGGTTTTCACATAAAATGACGATTAGGGTTATGTGTTTCTTACTTAACCAATTAAGGACTTAATCCATTAAGTCCATCACTCTGCTAGGTAAGTTATATGGTGTGATTGGGTGCAAATCACAATTCCTTTCCAATAGCCCTGATAAGTCCAAGGCCCATATATCCAAAATTAGGGTTTTCTAAACCCTAATTAGGGTTTCCAACCCAATCATTGCCCAATAGGCCCAAAACTAAATCTTTAAGCCCATTAGGGTTTCCTTAGGCCAATTAGGGTTTCACTAGTCGGACACTACCCACTACCACCTCGGGTAGTGGTGGTCAATGGTGGCTCACGACGGCGGGCACCACCTCACAGTGGCGGTTATGGTTCTTTTTATTATTCTTTTTGCCAATTACAATTACAATGCTTTAATCCAAAAGTAAACACACACTAAGTAGCATAAACACACACACAACCACTCTAGTGGTGGCCGGCGGTGGTACATGGCGGCAGCCACCACCTCACGGTGGTGGTGGTGGTGGTTGTTCTTGATTTTCCAGCCATACAAACCCTACCCTACATAAAAAAAATAACACACACCTACACTCTATGCTCGGAACAGTAACACAGCCACCCAACTGGTGGCGGTTAGCGACGGAAGAACCACAAAGAGGCAGCAGCGGCAGTGATTTTGCGATGACAGCCACCATCTTATGGTGGTGGCGGCGGTTCTTTTGTTTCCCAGTCTAGCAACCACCTACACATGCTCGCAAACATGATCTGAAGACCGAAGCATTCCCCAACTCAACCACTCCAAGTGGCAGGCAACAACCAGAAACCCAAACACAACGACCAAAGCCCACCGTCGATCCCAATCAACGTTCACGACGTCAGACCACTGAAAGAACGAATGAGACGGTGTAGGTAGGAGGCGATGGTCCTACCGAGAGCTCCCTGTTGCTCATGAATCACATAGTGATGAACACAGCCGGTATTCCTTGGTCTCGACGGTTCTACGGTGCATAAGACGTCTCCGATAGTGAAGCTGTTATGGCGTTTAGATGGCGAAAGAGCGGTGGTATCCGGGGGTCATGGTGGCTAGGAGGCTGCAGCGGATGGAAGGGAGATGAGGTGATGGTGGCTGTTGGAGGACTTCCGATGATGGCGGTTGCCTTCTTGAGTTAGGTTTAGGGTTACCGGGTGACGGGTCTTATATACCCTGAGCCCATATGCAAGTATCCTATAATGACAGCTTTGATCCCTCCTTTCCCTTTTCATTTAAAATTAATCCGTATTTTACCCTTTTAGCTCTCACCGTTCTAAATTCCTTTCAATTCAGGCCTAATGATCAAACTTCAACCATGATAACCTTTTTAGTCCCTCCTCCTCTCATTCTTTTCAACTTAAGTCCCAAAACTTACACTTTAGTCCCTGACTCTATAAAATCTTTTCAATTTAAATCCCAAATTTATACTTAACCCCTAAAACTAACTCCTTGTTACACTATTTCGCATTCGGGGCTATTATTCTTTTATAAATATTTATCTATTTATTTATCTACTAAACGGGGTGTTACAATTCTCCCCCACTTAAATTAGATTTCGTCCTCGAAATCATTCCTTACCATTCCTTACATGCCAAACAACTCGAACTACATGGCCACAATCCCGAGCATGACCTAGCCTTTGCAAGGCAACCAAAACCATCCCTCGCAGGGTTCCAAAAACCCAAAGATGCATGAATTCCTGGCATTATGATCAAATTACTAATTCTGAAATATGAAGTCTCGATATGATCTGAATCCCTGATAGACCGCCGATACCGAATCATTATTATTGAACCCAATCCACTTATCTCTTAACTTTCTTCTCATCTTATGTTAACTCGAGGTTCCTACTAGAAAACAGAATCACAGATCGAATTATCCCTACTGATCACTAATACTTGCCCAAAGCTCAGAAAATCCCACTGTAAGTGACTTATCACTCCCCAATCAACCAGTTACTCCGTCCGTCCATGATATCCTAAAATACCATTACTACTTGAGACACTGAAACTGTTCGAAGCACTGAACTACCTGGAACACTGAGCTGCTTGAAACAGCATGCTGCCACCTGGCTGCTTCCCCAAAATCCACAGGGACCTCCCTGGTTCCAGCTTATCTGGAATGTTGAAGTCACGTCCGGTTGCTGAGCCAAGAGCAATCTCGCAGTCGCCCCATACGACTTCCAAACGAAATCATTGTCTAACAATAGTTTCCACTAGTTATCTTGCCTTTATGGCTCTGAGGCCTCATGATCCGACCGATCAGGTCCATGCGTCGAATCCTGACATCACCAATCCAAGGCTAAAAGTGATTGCTACATGACCAATGGTAGCCTTATATCACCAACGATCTTAAGCAATCCATTGCTTCCTTGAGCCCATAACTGTATTGGCGTTCCTACGATCTCATCACTGGCTCAACCAGGTCTAATTCATATGGGGAAATCCGTATACCAATTTGTGGATTTACCACGCCCTCACTATTGCACCCGAACTGATAGGTACCATTGTTCCTTTCGCATTCTAACAACATGCCCATGCTATCTACTAACCTAGTGAATGCTACGACTACACCCACAGACTTACAACACTCTAAAACTATCTACCAACCTTGTGAATGCAACGGCTATGCCCGCAGACCTAAAACACTCTAGCAATATCTGACTGCTAGTGAATGATACGATAACACCCACAGACTTACAACACTTTCTCACGCTATCTCAGTTGCTTATTACTAATCCGAACACATCCATCATCGAGCAGACACATGACCTATCATCCCAAACTGAAATCATGTACTGGCTGAAATCCCTAACCTGATTCCCTAAGATCTGCTATCACGTGACCCCGCTGCATCAGTACCGCACCCATGCCAATTATCGAAGCGTCACAGTAACCCATGATGCAACATCCCAAAAATTCAAGCCAATTTAAAACTTTTTAAAACATTTAAAACCATTAAGTTGTTACAGTTTGTTTTCAAAATAGTTTAATCATCAGAGTATCCCCAAAATCAAATCATAAAATCATGAGATAAGAGGAGCTGTACGATCACGCCTTCGCCTTCCCGTGATCATCAGAAGTACCTAAAACATAATCAACAACTGTAAGCCTGAAGCTTAGTGAGTTTCCCCAAAATACCAACGCCATACAAATATAACCATATCATATAACAAATATAGAACAACATGCGTAATGAGCCTTCAGCCTGACTGGACCGCCTCGCATGGCCTACAACCTATCTGGACCGCTCCTGAGCCTTCGGCATGACTGGACCACCTTGCAAGGCCTACAACCTATCCAGACCGCTTGCCGGGTATGTTGGCCTACAACACAAAGCATGGCCGCCTCAACCCAACCCCCAAGCAAACAAACATGTGCACATAAATTTCATATGCTAGCTCATTTCATATAACAGTCAAACCGATCTAACAAATCACTAATCATAGCAACATCCTAATAATCGGGATACAGACCTAACCGGTCACCAATATAACATCATCCTATAACCAGGACACTGACCTAACCAGGTCACTAAGCATAAGCATATCACCATCCTAACTACCAGGATATACTCAATAAACATATCATGCCATAACTGGATACAAATCCATGAAGGGCCGACATTGGTGCCTTAGACCCTATTGATATAGTGAGGAGAACTCACCTGACACTGCTGAAGTCATGCATATGAAACTCTAGCTGCTGGTTGACAGATTCCCGAACTGCCACTATCAAACAACACCCAATTAATAATTGGGTTCCAATCCCAAGGTCCAACTCACACTCCAAAGGCCCAAAAGTCCAACTATGGTTCAAAGCCCAACATATGGCCTAGTTTTCGAAATTGGGCCCAAGCCTTTACATGACCTTATTCAAAGGCCCAACCATTTAGTCCAGTCCAAACATTTGGCATTTCTAATGGCCCAATATCTCATAAAGGCCCCAAACTATGGCCCATCTATGGCCTAGTTTTCTAAATTGGGCCAAAGTCCTTCACATGGGCCTTACCCTAAAACTCATCCAATTATTTTGGTCCATTTACTTTTTCTTGGATAGGCCATTAATAGTCCAACCACCAAGGCCCAATAGGAAGACACAACTCAAGGCGCAAGTGAAATTAGGGTTCCTACATGAGATGACGATTAGGGTTAAGTGTTTTCTTACTTAACCCATTAAAGACTTAATCCATTAAGTCCAATATTGCCTTAGGGTAATTTGCCAATGATTATTAATTATTATTTTAGGTTTAATAATTAATTCTCGTGCGGTCCCGATCAATCCCAAAATTAGGGTTTCACATAAAATGACAATTAGGGTTAAGTGTTTCTCACTTAACCCATTAAGGACTTAATCCATTAAGTCAATCACACGTCTAAATAAATCATAGGGTGTGATTGGGCTTAATACATAGTCCAATTCCAAAGGCCCAAATGTGGGTCCCGAAGTCCAAAGCCTATAAATCCAATATTAGGGTTTTCTAAACCCTAATTAGGGTTTCCAACCCCATCTTAGCCCAATAGGCCCAATAGTTAGGTCCTTTGATCAAATAAGGTTCATTAGGCCCATTAGGGTTTCACTAGGCCCATTAGTCACATGTTTGGGCTTTTAAGTCAATTAGGGCTTCATTGGGCCCATTAGGGTTTCAGCCCCTTGTCCAAACATCCCAAACGAATCACAATACAAACGAGGCATACCGCCACCCGACATGGCGGCCGGTGGCTGCAGGAGGTAGCAGCCACCACCTCACGGTGGTGGTTATGGATTTTTCTATTATTATTTTTATACAGATTACAATTTACAGCCCAATCTGAATAACACACTCACACACTAATCTAATAAAAACATACACACACACACAGCCGCGTTGTGGCGGCAGATGGTGGCAGCCACCACCTCACGATGGTGGTGGTGGCTTTTCTCATGAAACCCGTCCAAGATAACCACACACACATGCTTGCCTGTTTGCAAATGAGTCCAGCCACCCACCTGGTGGCATATAATGATAAAGGTGACACAAGGAGGCGGCAACAACAGTAATAGCTTCGTTAGCGGTGGCAGCCGCCATGGCCGGCGGCCATGGTGGTTTGTCTTGGAGTTTTTCTGTCCATCAAGTGCCCATATCACAATCTGCAACCCAAAAACACTCCCATGCTCGCAATACATGGGATGAAATACTCACACAACAGCCGCCCTTGGGGTGGCGGATGTTGATCGGATTAGAAAATTACACAGGCGACAACGGCGACATGAATGGTTACATCCGGACTAAAAAGACGCCCTAAAGGTGGCCTTTGTTCCCAGCCATAACAGGAACAGCGGCGGCTGGAGAAAGCATGGGCGGCGGCTCACGTCTTCAGTGGCAACGGAACGACGCCAACTTGCGGCGATCGTATTCGTCGGCTACTGCAATCCGCGACGATGATGGCTTTTATGGTCTCCGGTGGACGCGATGTCGTCAGAGGTTGCAACGGGTTTGGTGGTTCCGGCGTCTACGACGGAGGTGGCGGCGACTGGAGAGAGATAAGGTGAAGATGGCGGCCGGTGTGTCCGGTTAGGGTTACGGAGGTAGTGGCTATATACCAAGCTCCCATACTAACTTTAACCCATAATGATAGAAATGGCCCTCCCTTCTCTATTTTCTTTCAAATTAAGTCCAAAAATTACCATTTAGCCCCTGACTCCATAAAATCCTTTCAACTTTGATCCGATATTTACCAAATAACCCCCATCTTCATAATTCATTACAATTCAGGTACAATACTTACCAAACACACCCTAGCTTCTTAATTCCTTTTTTTTAAATAAATCCTGAAATTACATTTTAACCCTCGAAGATTCAAATATCGTCACTTGGCTTCCCAAAACCAAGACCCCACTTATTATTATTTGGTTTTGGACAATAATAATATAAAATAATAGTAAAATTACTTCTTAGGGTTCAGGGTTTATTATTTTAATTATTTTATTTAAATGGGATGTTACAACTCTCCCCCACTTAAGTTTGATTTCGTCCTCGAAATCGTTTCTCATCATCCCTTACACACCAGTCAACTTGAACCTCATGGCCACTATTACAAGCATACGCCAACCTTTCCAAGGCAACCGTATCCAACCCTCGCATGGTTATGAAACCTGATGATACACGAATTACTTGCAATATGATCACCTTACTCAAGCCAAAATCTATAGTCTCAAGATGGACTGGCTCCCTGACAGATTGCCCATACCGAATCATTATTGTTGAATTTATTGCACTTAGCTCCCAACTGGTTACTCGACTGCTAATAACCTGAGGTTCCCACCCGGAAATAGAATCACTGATCCCATACTACTATTTGTAGTTCTCTTCTTGACAAGAGATTAGGTACTCCTTCAAGAGGAACTCGTTCTGATAACCAATTCCTAGTGGTATAATGAACAACGAGACGTAAACTGGGGGATGGACCCCTTATATCAACAAGAAAATGTTTCCTTTAGTTCCCGAACCACATACATATAATAATTGGTTCATAAGCACAACACTCATACCTGGTCCAATTAGCTTCGGGCTAGAATACCAGGCATGCCTACGACGGGTCCAGTCATCCTCAGGATGGAATAACCTTGTATCCTGCACATGTTTAGCCAAATCAACCCTTGGGTTGGAATACCAAACACACCATATCCAATCAATCATAGGGTCCGGTCATCCTCATGATGGAATACCCTAGATTGGAATACCACTATATACATAACTTGGGTCTAACCCATAACTTGAAATCCAAGGACCTATCATTGCATCTCATCTAAAATCCTCTAATTCATCACAACCGAGTACCACTCATCTGAAATACCGGGTTCTGGCCTGGTCACGAAGCTAAAGGACTCCCTCATAGTTGCCTCACACGTCTTCCGAACGAAATCCTTCCCTGGAACTAGTTACCACTAGGTATCATGCCACTGCGACTCTAACAACCTCCTGATCCAACCGATCTGATCCATGCGTCAAATCTCGTCGTTACCAAATCCACGGATAAAATCGATTGCTACTTGACCAATGGTGGCCTTACATCACAAGCAACCTTAAGCAATTCATTGCTTCCTTGGTCTCATAACTATAGTGACGTTCCTACAACCTTATCACTGGCTTAACCAGGTCTAATCCATCTGGGGAAACCCATAAACCAATCCGTAGATTTCCATATCTTCACTGCTACACCCGAACTGGTGGTTACTGTTGTCCCTTCCGCATCCTAGCAACGCGCTCATACTATCTACCAACCTAGCGAATGTTACAGCTACACCCACAGACTTACATCACTCCAACACTATTTGCTAACCTTGTGAATGCTACGGCTACCCCATATTCTTACGACACTTTCCATACTACCTGATCGCTAGCGAATGCTACGGCTACCCCTGTAGTCTTACAACACTTCCCATACTAACTGATCGCTTGTGAATGCTACGACTATCTCCGCATTCTTACAACACTTCCCATACTAATCGATCGCTAATGAATGCTACGGCTATCCATGTAGTCTTACAACACTTTCCATACCGGTTGAACACGCGCTCGACCTAACACACCACTGAACTTAATTCATGGCTATAATGCCAACCTGATTTCCCCAAGTCCTGCTATCAAGCATCGAGAAGACGTGATTCATATGCTGGGGTGTTTTACCGAACTCCCAACTCAAACAACACTCAAACCAAGCCGCCCCTTGGGTTGTCTTCCTTCCTAAAAATGATGTGAAACTTATCCCAGTTTCAAAAACGATCTTGCTTCTGCGTTCCGAGATGATTCTCCCCCACTTAGATTCAACTACGTCTTCACAATACCTGAAAATTTGAGAATTCCCAATCCTTCACACTTTCCAACGATCGATTTGATGACAACCAGACCTTTCAAAATAGTACTCCTTTACTAGCCAACCCCAAATGATCACACACATCTAATAACTAGATGAACACTTCCTGAATCCCTGGGAACCAACAGTCCCTAAAGCTCGAATGATCCCACACCCAAATCTTGAAGTCCAAAATAGATGCTCCAACTAATGTCTAAATAACGAGCTACTTCCCTTGGCGCTTTCCTCTGCTAATCAATAACGCTTACTAAAACCACTGAATCCTAACAATGCTGAATAACCATCTTGTGGGACCCTGTCCGTAGACCTCCCATATAATACCCTTCTTCCCAAAGTGCTCCAACAAATCTCCCACTCACGACTCTAGAAATCATATCATTCAGGTTCTCGCACCCTGACTCACTCACCAGCTCGATCATGCACAACTGAACTGCAATAGCTAAAACAACCTCCGCCCTAAATCGGGTTATAACTACTCCCAAGACATAGTCTACCATCCCAAAAGTGCAATAGATCGTACAATCAATCCTTACCGGCTGATACAAGAGAACCAAGGCGAACTGGACCTCCAAATTACTTATGCCACATCGACCCACCTGCACTGAAATACTCTCGCCAACCCTTGTGACTAACTGACCTGAATTGGAACACAACCTGATCCTGGGGTCCCAAGTTTGCTCACTTCTTCGAGCTCGAAAACTGAAAGGGCACAATCCTTTCACTATAAAATGACATTCGATCCACCAATTAACCATTTCACGTCCAGCTACGAAACCCCAACTGAACATAATCGTCACTCCTTTCCAGAGTCCTCGCGACTCACATTCTGGTCTCGAGCAAAACCCCCGAAGCCTCAAATCTAGGAACTCATGTGCTAAACTCTCCCGCTCAACCTGCGGAATGTAATGAGTATAGAATATCTCCTCGGTCCGAAGTAACTGCAGCCCTCTGCTTATCAGAATATGTCCCAGTAATGAGTCCCGATACTGCAAAGCTCGACCAGCTCCTCCCCTGCAGTCGTTACAGCTGCTAAAGTTGTTGCGACAGTCGTCTCAGCAATGGCTACATAGCACTCGTCGAAATACTCAACCATGGCGGTCTTAATAGACCCAAACATCTTCGATAACTGTCCCCAGACAATCTCGATCACCTCCTCCAGGATGATCTAACTGACATGATCCTCTGACAATGCTAGCCTATCCTGACTGCCAGCTCCCGATCCTACCCCGGATCTGATCTCAAGACGTCTTGTAGCCGCCATTCTGGTGATACACCAGAAAGATCTTTGATAATCTATATAATGATAGGGAACCAACACCCAACCAACCTTAGGGGTTGTGACTTCCTTGGTACACGTATGGGTCCTGTGCTTTCAGTAGTACGAGCCCATACTACCTTCCACACCTATCCATATTTGCTCAAGTATCACCACAACACCCTAACAATATACATAATCATAACGAGCACTCAATCCTCACTTAAAACATCCCAAAAATACAGTCTAAAAATGTCGTTTTAATTTAATAATATAACCATAGTCATCGAACATCATATAAAAATCATAAACAGTGTATCTCAAAATATCGTAACAATTGTCAAAATATCAAAGTATAAACATCCCAGGCTGAACAAATGGTGTGTGCATTGCAATCTTCAAACCAAAACCGAAACTGTAAGCACGAAGCTTGGTGAGCTCCCCCAAACTACCACATACCATACAATAACACATAAAGCAAATATTGGGCCTTGCCCACTGCATCGGACCGAAGTCTGGAATAACTTGGGCCTCGCCCACTACATCGGACCGAAGTCCGGAATAACTTGGGCCTCTCCCACTGCATCGGACCGAAGTACGGAATAACTTGGGGCTCACCCACTGCATCGGACCGAAGTCCAGACTAACTTGGGCCTCGCCCACTGCATCAGACCGAAGTCCGGTAACTTGGGCCTCGTCCACTGTATCGGACCGAAGTCTGGAATAACTTGGGCCTCGCCCACTGCATTAGACTAAAGTCCAGAATAACTTGGGCCTCGCCCACTGCATCGGACCGAAGTCCGGAATAAACTGAACATAACATAAACATATAACACAATCATATACACTGCATCGGGCTTGCCTGACATCGGACCGAAGTCCGGAGCATATAACACATAACATACACATGCACGAATCACAAAGATGTCAAGCATATATAACTACTTCTCGAGACCACCCCGACATCGGACCGAAGTTCGGAAACATATAGACTGCATCGGGCTAACCCCTGTATATTACCAATATATAAGCGGGTCGGCATTGGTGCCTTAGACCCGTTCCTACTAGAGGAAAATTCACCTCACATGCTGAAGTCCCGCTGAGAAAACCATAGCTGCTGGATGACAAATTCCCGATCTGTCAATATCAAAATAAGACCCAATTAATAATTGGGTTCCAACTCATAGTCATAAGTCCATGCTTGGGTAAGAGACTACCTTACCCCGATCTTAGCTTGACTCAAGCCCAAGGCCCAATCTAAAGGCCCAAAGGTCTAATAATAGACCAAAGTCCAACTATGGCCCAATTTTCCAAATTGGGCCCAACCTATACATGAGTACAACCTACCACCCACAAACAGACGGGAAAAGTGAGAGAACGATACAAACTTTAGAAGATATGCTAAGAGCCTGTGTGATTGACTTTGGAAAGGCATGGGATATCCCTTTACCCCTTGTCGAATTTTCATACAACAATAGCTATCATACAAGCATAAAGGCTGCTCCGTTCGAAGCCCTCTATGGTCGAAAGTGTAGATCCCCTCTGTGCTGGACTGAAGTTGGCGATACCCAGTTAGCTAAAGGAAGAGTTCCTGAAAGCACTCTCACCGGTCCGGAAATCATACGAGAAACGACAGAGAAGATCGTTCAGATCCGTGAACGATTAAAAGCCTCTAGAGATCGACAGAAAAGCTACGCTGACCAAAGGAGGAAACCTTTGGAATTCCAGGTAGGAGACCACGTTTTATTAAAGGTCTCACCGTGGAAGGGTTTAATACGCTTCGGAAAGCATGGGAAACTAAATCCAAGATACATAGGGCCTTTCGAGATTCTTGCCAGAATTGGCCCTGTGGCTTACAAGCTTAACCTACCGCGTGAACTTAGTAACATACATCCAACCTTCCACGTCTCAAACTTGAAAAAGTGTCTGTCCGATGAGACTCTTGTTATTCCACTCGACGAGATCGAGATCAATGAGAGCCTCAACTTTGTGGAAGAACCAGTAGAAATCATGGACCGAGAGGTCAAACAAACAAAACAAAGTCGCATACCCATCGTGAAGGTTCGCTGGAACGCCAAGCGGGGACCTGAATTCACATGGGAATGTGAAGATCAGATGAAGCAAAAGTACCCTCATCTCTTTCATGTTCACTAGTATCTTTACTACTTTAAATTTTGGGACGAAATTCCCTCTATCGGGGGGATGATGTGACAACCCGATATTTCAACTCTTTATAAATTCCCTCTATGTTTAAATATCATTAAACCATGATCGTACGTAAAAAGAACGCCCAAATCCGACTTCGTATATTGAAGTTAAGATTTTTCCAAGTTCGGCTTAGCAACAGACAGCTAAAAACTCGAATCGGAGATCGAGCGACTTTTGGCCGGAATGACCTAAATGAGAATCGAAGGTCTCGACAATGGTATTTCAGCGGTGAAAAGTCTGGCAAAAACCGACGTCAGATAAAGAAGTTATGAATTTTTAAAGAAAATTCCTTAATCACGTCATTTATAATTAAATAATAAAAATAATTTCGGAATTTGCCAACGGAGTCTAAACCAAAGTTGTAGAGCGTAGTCTCACCTTCGCGTGGATATAAAGACCATCGAAAACGGAGTTCGTATGAAGGAGATATGATTTTTTGAAGTTTATTAAATAATTTATATATATATATATATATATATATATATATATATATATATATATATATATATATATATATATATTTATATCAAAAATCGGGTAATATCCGAAGAAGGAGTCAGCATCCTCATCCGAGTTACGCGCTGCGTAACCCCGTACGCCCCGCGTACCCGAAGGCCTTGGTCTCGGTCCGTCCACGTCGCCCCTATGCGAAGCTACCGACCCGCCCCATCCGACCCGTCCCATCCAAAGCCGAGGCAGTCGAGGACTCGCTCATGCATGACGTACGCGTACGCGCTGCGTACGAGCGTACGCCCCGCGTACCGAGGCTTCCCAGACCCCCTATAAATAGAAATGCGAGGGTTCCGGGAAAATCACCCCATTTCTCTCCTTTCTCTCACGATCTTGCCTCGATTTCCGTGCCCGTTCAAACCCGAAGCCCTGGTCTTTTTGCTCAAGTCCCGAGGGTCGATTTTACTCCCGAGATTCCCGAGAATCCCGAGAAAAATCCGTTTCTCAAGACGAAACTCTGCCCGGTTTTCCATCTCGCTATCTTCAAACTTTCAAGTGAGTTCATACCCCTTAATTAACCTTTTTAAGATATTCTAAATGCTTTTATACGCTTTCAAGGGGGGGGGGGAATACAAGTAAAACACACGAGTATTATCGTGTGTTACATAAAGAATTATTTTATATGCTTTTATATATCCAAATCACATGTGATTTATAAACTTTATAGGAAACTTTCGTATATAAAATATGTTACAATAGAATTCTATCTTTTGAAATATAAATTGTTGTAATGCATGTATAAACTAAACATTTTCTTAGATTTTATGTATACTTGTCTATCTTAGGCTCTACAAAAATCTATACTTTCATAACAAGTGATTTCTTTTCTAGGTATTTCTAAACAAAAGAGACACACTTTTAGAAAACTATAATAGGTATAGTTTTACGAGGATATTGCTAAATTTTACATACTAGAAACATGATTTTCAAGAAGTCACTTTCATATACAAGAACAAACGAACATTTTAACACGTAAATCTGTTTTTATACCGCGGTTTTTTGAGACATAAACTTCACGTACGTTCGAGTACACATTTCAAGTCCTGTATTATATACCAGAATCCCTTGGAGGGGGAGCATGGTGTTTGTGTATAGATCTATATGGGCTTGACAACCCGCGCCCTGATTGTTAGCTACAGTCCACCGTTTGGGGTAACAAACGTCATAACATTCCAACGCCTGAAGAACGTTGTGTATAGGCATTCCGAGTCAATAGAATGGTTATAAAACTCACATGGGGTATTAAAAATGCATTGATTTACAAGGTTTTCAAACACATTTGGTTATTTCACACTTACTTACATTTCAGAAACAAACATTGGTCTTGAGAGAAGGCTACTTTTATACTAGTAGAAAATATAGGATTTTCTAAACACAAACAAACAAGGACAAAACACTTCATTTCATATAAACATTGTCATTTAAATACTTATGAAACTCACCAGCTTAAATGTTGATCTACTCTTTCAAAATTACTTGTATGTCCCAGGGAATTAGTAATTTCAGGTATCATTATGCTTTTGATGAAGGGATGCTGCGGCGCCAGTTTAATCTCATATTTTGACATCATATTGTAATTGGTTTTGAACATGTAACTTTTGACAAATGTAAACTTTCAATTATATATATGATGGTTGTATTGCTTTCTTTACTATGTATTCTATTGTTACGCTACCACATGAAGTCATCCGCCCCCGAACGTTTCCGCCGTTCAGGTTTGGGGGTGTGACACCATGATTGAATTCTCATACCATAACAGCTATCGCACAAGCATCAAGGTTGATCCCTTAGAAGCTCTTTATAGTCGTAAATGCAGATCACTCGCCAGTACTCTCATGAGACCAGAAACCATTTGCGAAACAACAGAGAAGATAATCCAAATCAAAGCTTGACTTCAAGCGTTGTGAGACCGACAGAAGAGCTATTCTGACAAGCGGTGTAAGCCATTAAGATGTCAAGTTGGGGATCGCGTGTTATTAAAAGAATCTCCTTGGAAAGGAATGATTCGCTTTAGGAAACGAGAAAACTAAACCCACGATACATTGGGCGGTTCGAGATTTTTGCTCGGATTGGTCCAAAGACTTATAGGCTGCAGCTGCTTGTAGAGCTGAGCAACGTAAACCCTGTGATTAGCGTACCGAGTCTGAAAAAGTGCCTATCAGGCAAAACACTTATCATTCTTTTAGAAAGAGGTCGAAATAAACAAGAATCTTATGTTCGTCGAAGAACCAGTCGAGGTATTCGATAGGGAGGTGAAGAGTACAAAACAAAGCTGCATTCCGATTGTGAAGGTTCGATGGAACGCCAAGCGTGGATCGAATTCACATGTGAACGTGAAGAACAGAGGAAGCAGAAGTACCATCAACTATTCTCTCATTCATGATTCAATCTTTTGAAAGAATTTCGGGACAAAATTCCCTCTAACGGGGGGATGATGTCACAACTGGCAATTTTAGCTAGGAAATTATGTAATCTTGTGAGCATCATCTATGATAATAATTGTAGCCCTAACTTGATACCATGCGCTATGTTCATTCTATGACAACAAACTTAATCAAAATTCACAAGTGAGGTTCAAAACTCTACACAAAGTATCCAAATAGTCAATGATGAGTTGAAAGCCCTAAAATCTCGGTTCAAGTTTATTATGGACTAGGGCTTTCTTAGTGGGCCTAATGGGCCAATAAGCCTTCAAGTCGACTATTTTGAGCCTAAATACCCTAATTGGATTTTAAATGGACTCACATTCATATAACTCAACATTTTGGGCCATCATGGGCCTAAAATGAAATAGTTTATCCTAATGGGCCTTATTGGGCTATAATTGATCCAATTAACCCTAACGAACCATAAAACCCATTCTAACATGTTATTTTGGCCGTGAACCGATCAATGAGCCCAATAGGCTGAAAAATAATAATGGGCTTACAAGAATTCGATCAAGTCAAGAGTTTGGGCTCAACACCATTTCCTTCATATCTCTAGGCCCATTCTCGGCCCAACTAAATTAAAAAAAAAGGAAAGAAATGTGGAAATGGCTAGAATTGTGCCACCTCCATATTAATTAGCATGTAAACATGCATATTACCCCACAAATATTGAGGCAACTAACCAATTAACCAGTAAGTAAAGACCAAATTCCTCACTCTTATCTCTCACTCTAACTCACGGCTTATCTCTCACTCTCCAACCTCTCCCTCATTTCAAATTCAACCCATATTCCCTAAACTCTTCTCCATCCTTCATCTCTTAAAGAAATCGTGGATTAAGAGATATCTTCAAAGAATCACTTCAAATTTCGTATTTGTGGTAAGTTTAGGACAAATCTATTGTTTTGATACAAGTTTATGCTAATAATACTTCCCTTACTCTCCAATTTTCGTGATTATGGACCTTAGAACAACCATCATTCCAAAATTTTCACCAAGAACACAAGCTAGGCTCAAGCTTCTTCTTCTTCTTCATCTACATCTCAAAAACCCCCCAAGGTGAGTTCATACCCCCTTGTTTTTGGTTTTTACTTGTTTTGGGGGAGAATACAAGTTGATTTGTGTAGATCTATGTGTATATGCATGACTATGTCTGTTTTCCATGAATTATTTGGTGATTATGTGTTGATATCTTCACTAATCTAAAAATTTGTTAAGAAACTTGAAGTTTATCACTAGGATCTTCATATGAATCTTGAGAAAAGTATTTTTTATCACAAGTATTACATGTAAACATGTAGATCTGGGATTTGTATACTTGATATAGCAAAAATAAGTGTTGTGTTCAAAGATCTATAAGCTAAACTCACAAAACAGCCCTTGACAGAAAACCTTTGGTCTAATCTCGGACTGTTTTGACCATCAAAATGGAAGTATTTTTCAAAACTGTTTTACATGGATAAAGTTCAGATTTATACCTTTAAAATGACTACTCTCACGTTTTCATACGATTTTTCTACAATGTTTGGCGAATTTTACAAAACTGCCTATCATATTTGAAATAATTTCGGACCAACCTGTGACGATGAGTAATTTCACACTAGTTTGAAGCCATCAAAAATTGTGAGAAAAATTGTGAACAAAGTAGACGAAATTTCCAAACTTCCAAAATTTACGGATCCAGATTTCGACTTACAATGAATTTTCTACAAATTTTCTAAAAACTAGTTCAGAAAAGCCAAAAACCAGAAAAATATGTAATTTCACAAAACCAAGCCAAAAATGATATTTTTGTCAAAAATGGGTTTAAAATGCTATTTTTATCACAAAGTAGTCATCAACACAAGTTTTTAACAAAATTGGAGATTAAAGTGTCTTTCTTACAAAAATTGGGCCTTAATTGTAAATTTTTGGCTTATTGGGCCAAGAACGTCATTTTTACAAAAGTGGGCTTTAGATATCACTTATGTAAATAATCAAGCTAAAATAAACAAATCAATAACAAATGGGTTAAAAACGACATTCATATCCTTATTGGGCCTGGAAATAATATACATGTTTAGTGGGCCTTAGTGTCCTTTTACATGCATATTGAGCTCGAGATAGGTATTCATATCCTTATTGGGCCTGGAAATAATATACTTGTTTAGTGGGCCTTAGTGTCCTTTTACATGTATATTGGGCTTAGGATAGACATTCACATTCCTTTTGAGCCTGGAAATAATAGACACGTATAGTGGGCCTTAGTGCTCCACTTACATGTTTATTGGGCCTAGGAATGGGTTTTATATGCGTTATTCTTTTTATGCTATTTTAGTGGATACTATTTGCATGCTATTTGGGCCTATAAATACCTTACATGTGAAATGGGCCTTAGTTGTCCTTTCACATATATTTTGGGCCCATGTTATATAATCTCATTCCCTTTAGGTCTTGAAATGATTTACATGTTTAGTGATGCCTTAGTGGTTCACTTACATGGATCATTGGTCCTAGAATGAGTTTATACATTTTTCTTCGCGTAAATTCGATTAAGGATCTAGCGAGTTTTTATCAGTTGGCACCTATTAAGTGTACGATCGTAGCCTGTAGTTATAACCAGAGTCTCTTGGAGGGAGAGCGGGGATTTGTGTATAGATCTATACGGGGATGACACCCCACACCTGAGTTGTTCGCTACAGTTGGACTAACTCAGTCTAGGGTGACAAAAACCTTATTCTATTTTCCGTCGGCGTCCAACGATGCCAAGACAGTTGAAATTGTCATAAATTAGTATGGTTATGACGGCTCGCTTAGAGGAATTAACGTTATGAAGTTTACGGAAGACCTTTCTATTTAGGCAACATCGGGTTGTCTGGGAACATTCTCGTTACATGCTCTTACATTCTCTCTCTATAATCTATTTACCTTTTTAGTCAAATAACAATAACATACATGCATTAATACAAGATCTAACACAAACACACTAAACAGTTTTCAGAAAATATTGGATTTTCTGGTGGTTTTCAAAGTTATACAAATCATTTTCACAAACATGCTTATGAACTCACCAACATTTTTATGTTGACCGTTTTCAAAATAACTTGTATTCTCAGGAAATCGTTGAAGCATGATGAACAAAACAAACTAATGGATATTGTGTTATATTTTGTTTCATCATACTCTTACTATTTTGGCATGTAATATTCAAATACAATGCTCGATGTAAACAATGAATGTTGTAATATTACATGTGTGATGATGATGATGTTATATTTCAATTATATTCACTGTAATGATATTTCAAGATAAAGTCACGCACAAGCTGCCGGACGTTTCCGCCGTCTGGTTCGGGGGTGTGACACTCTAGCACTTCCCTCAGGGGCTTCTTGTGCTGCTCTGCAGTCTTGGAATAAACCAAGATGATGTTGTGCTCTCCCAGTCCCGCAATTTGGGAAATGATCTATCACTATCCGCAAATAATTCTCAGTATGCAATTGGCATATGACATCTCTTGAAAATATAATTCAAACACAAAAAGAGGATTACCTAGAGTTACACTTACTCAAACCCTTGGAACGAAAGGCTCCCTCGTGCAGTTTCCTGCAAGTGCTGCACCGAATCTGGCCCTGGTGGTCTCTCAAAAGCAAATCCTAAATCTTGGGTCTCCTCCCGAGACCCTTCAGTATAAGCAACTGATTTGATTCCCTCTTACCAATATGCTCCAAGTCCATATCCTGTTCTCGTGCTCTAGAAGTCATATCATTCAGGGTCTTGCACTCTAAGATACTCATGATCTCCCTGGTATCATTCTGTAGGATGTTCTGATACCTTACCTTCTTCATTTCCTCATATAATGCATACTGTGGTACCATATAAGCTCTTTCCCAAGACTTAGCAGTGATCTCAGCCATAGTCTCAGTCGTCTGGTGGAGATCTAACAACTCTTACGCCAACTGTTGCGCCTCAATCACCAGGGTACACTCTACCCAAAATCTGGTCTACAAGTCAACCCATGACATAACATCAACCGCATCATCACTCAACCTTCTACCAACCTCTTCCCATCAATCACATGCCCTGTCCATCAGGAGGCACGAAGCAAGTTGGTCCTTGTCCCCTTTTGAGACTACGACTGGTATGAAAATATTGGCAACATCTGCCAATCACCTGCTACTAGCAATGGGGTCCCTAGCCCTATGATAATATGGAGCTTCTCAAGCTCTAAACTCCCAAATCATCAGCGTATGCATCCCTATCATGGTTGCAATCTCAGTGTAGAATGCACTCATCCTGTCATCACAAATCTCTATAACGTCCTCCTTGATCATACTGAAGATCACATGAGTCTAGTCAATGATACTGTGCATACCCTCAGATGGAATGAACTCCCTTATCTAACCATCAAGCTGTCCGACTCCAGAGTCCGAGCCTGATCCCTCGCCGGTACCACAACTACCATCTGGTCTATCACGTAGTGTCACTATACTCGAAAACATACCATCACAATCTTTATAATACCCATCATAACTCGAGAAATCTCACACACTACAAGTTCCCTCGGTTCATCTCAGCCTTCCTTGATTCGAGTATGGATCATCTGCTTTTAGTAGTACGGGCCCATACTATTGGGTTTTAAGAATTCTAACACTCTTATGGTGTACATGCAACCCTAAATACCTTGGATCTATGTTTTCTCTATTATACATGCAAATATCATATTTTCCAAGGTATTATCCTAACTAGCATATTATGAAGTACAAGTAATATAAAACTAGTAGAATTACATACCTCTTTGTTGGTGCTTGATTCCATGGAGCGCAAGAGCCTAGTTCCCCAAATGTGACACCTCAAATGGTTCAGACACACCATGTACACTTGGAATAACCATGAGAGAAGATATGAGTGCATAGAAATTGGCTTGCCCTCCTGTGTATACACTAGTCCAATTTCTCCAAGCAATGGGGTCTTTATATAGTGTGGCTATTAGGGTTACACCATGTAACCCATGACTTTACCCACTCCTTATGCTCCATGGATTTTAACCTCCATGGAGTATCCATGGGCCAGCACACGGGTTAAACCCAACATAAGGAATCATGGATCACAAGCCCACATATATAAGAATTAATGATTTACACAATCAATCCCCATATATTTAATTAGTCTCTTTTTGATCACTAAATTAATTCTAAATCAATTCTTGATCAATACTAATTAAATAATATGATTTCATAATAATATATTAGAACTTATAATATATTAATATGTCACAAATATCTTCTTCTCGTTAAAAGGTCTACCCAAATGTTTAGATGCCATGCAATCCAAATGGACCATGCCGGGCTGGGTCAAGTATATACCAATTATAGATATGGACTTATACACTAATCCAACAGTCTCCCACTTGGATAAGTCTAATAACTATTATAGCAAGTATAACTTCACAACCTGACCAACAATCATAGCTCTTTAAAAGTTGTTACCGAACTCTGAACAAATCAATGACGCGTCCATTAGATAAGTGATCATATATTCCTCCATTCTAGATATCATATAGACTGGCACATGGATTATAATCATTCTCTCTATCCATTTGTTGTTTCCCGATTTCTGATTTATGAAGATCGACTAATTGAACAAATGAAATCAGTCCAGGCTTGGCCAAGCACTTATGGGTGTCATCACTAAATCGTCGAGGGGCCCACAGATATCGCTTTTATCCCTTTAAGGGTAAAAGGAATGGATAAAATTTGACTCATATGCTTGTACTGACTACTTGTTAAATCATACACAAAGGCATGTTTTATAACATCGAGTTACCAATGCGTTTTTGTGCAATCAATGTATAACCAACTCATATCTCTAAGTTTGAAGAATATAAGATATTATTGTCTCACGATTCACTCGTGATAAAATCCATGAAGTGATTCAAATGAGCATAGGTTTAGTCTAATACTCAGAACTTATGAATGTTGTAGCAACCATTGCTATGTCTAATGCACATTAGACAAATCTTACAAGCCATATTCATGACAGTCTTGATTCATATCTACTTCCAACATATGACCGACTGTGGATGGTTTGAATAACTTAGTCATTCAGGAAGAACGACCTAGTTATTCTGGAAGTCAAAACATGCAAAGTGAAACACAAGAAAAATACTTAATCATATATGGTCCCAAACTCTTGAGTGTAAATAAAAACCCTTTTATTTTAGCACCATATTGATTACTCATTATTCATTGTTTCAATTTATCAACTTAATACTTGAATTGAAACAATAATCATGCCATGCACCAAGCATTCATACTATGTTCGTCCAAAAAGTAGCTATGCCATACTCCAAGTATGCACACTATGTTTACATATGGTCTTCTCTTTGTGAAACAGGATCAATTAACAATATTTCAATGATGTTTTTTTTTTCACAATTACAATCCTTATTGTAAATGTAAGAATACCAAACTCTTGCCATCTACTATAATTTGTTAGATTCTAAACTTATATGCAATGATCCCCTTGTAATGACTATGCACAGAAGTCACAAAGACTTGGCAACAGACATTACAGAGTATTCCAATGGAAAACAATTCCATGGAAATGAAGTCTCAAATTCAAAGTACATTCCGTTGAACATCCTTCTTTGCATTAAGTTCTTTAATCTTGCATAGATTCAGAGAATAACTTCCACCTATGGAAACAATTCCACGTTACCATTTTGACTATCACTTCTAAACAAGAGTTGCTTCTTTTCAAAATATGTCAATATGGTTCTTTCCAAAGTTTACATTATACTTCCAGTTGTCCACGATCAACCAATCTTTGGTAAACCTCAGATTGTCCTCGATAATTGTTTAATCATTTTAGTCATGTCTGGTTCTATTCCTTTTTATTTTCCATGTTCTCACAATTCGAACTATGAAGATGGATGCCGTAATCATAATTGAATTTTGAGAACGCAACATATATAGAATTTCCTTATGTCGAACCATTCCAACATAACATTCATATATATCTTTGACTAAAGTTGACTAAAATCGCAATCTAAGCTTGTAGAATTGGAATGAAGTATAAAATCCTCTCCCTTAATTATAGCAAAACAACTTTTAAAACCCGAATTGAAACTTTTGTTTTCTATAACTAACATTGCTAACTTGAAACACTTAACATAATAATCATGCTCCCACTAACATGATGATTATTAGCATAACACTTATGATCCCACTAGCTCTGTCATGTATCCATAAATCAGCTGGACTTCTTGAAATTAATACTTTATTGACTTTCTTACCAAAGTTCAGATTTATGATACGGGATGCTTTGATAAGTCTTTATCAAAATCATACACCTTTCCTTAGATAGCACACATGTTTGTCTAAAAAATTATGAAGAGGGATGTCGTAGTCATAATTTTTAGACCTTCTGCCATTCTCACAAGTCCATGCTAGTGTGCCGGTTAACCACACGCGCTCCACTAATGACTTGGAGAATGCAAATATCACAATTGCTATCTACTTAAAATCTACTTAGTGAAAGCGTTTCCTCACCATCATTTTCATGAATCGGAGAGAAACCTTATGACACATATATTTTTTTATGGTGTATGTGCTCCTATCCATGTAATTTGTCATAATCTTAATCACAAGACAAGGTTAGTGACAAATCCAAACTCGTGGACTAGTGATTAACAATACTCTCGATTAGTTGTTGAAACTATCTCAAGGACTTTTATGACTCCCACTGACCTCTTGACATATAAGATACTCTTTGTCAAGAACCATTCCTTGACAAAACAAATATTCAAGAGTTAGTGTGAATTCTTATCAAGACAAACACTTCACACAATTGGCCTTAGTTGGTCTTTATTTTATCCAAAACAGTACAACTTACCAATTTCAAATGTACAAGAGTAAGAAAACATTTTACTCTACAACTGAAAAGTGTTTTAAACCTTTCTATAGATTATGTCACTCAAGGCTCAATCTTGGAGTATGACTCTAAGATTTAACTTTGGAACGAAGTATGATTTATCTTTTGATTTAACCATTTCAACAATTCATGATTCCCCTCCTTAGGCGAACAAATGTACTAAGGTGTCCTTAGAAGATCAATTATGATATGGTTTTCGATAATCAATAAGATGATCATAAACCAAGATACTCAAGTACTCTCCCATCTCTTCAGATTGGAGAAACTTTAATCTTTCTGCCTTATTTGATTCTTCTCATCCGTTCTGCCATACATTGAAACTTTTCCAATGTTTCAGAATTACACCTAAACTTGTAAGTATAACCATATTTACTAAACTTTAGTAAATCATAACGAATAATCTTATCAACCTTTGTGGTGGACCTGACCAGTACACAACCAAGTGTACACAATCCTTTAGTCCTTCACTTGAATCACACATACATGTGAACAAGGACTCAGTCTTAATTTCCCATAGATGAAAAACCTCATTCATCACACAACAATTTGCATGATTCCAAGTTTCTATCCAACTGAAACTTGGGTGATAAGAATCTTTCCTTATTTGGTAAATTATGACACTACCACAAATAACGTAATCAAATCCATTTTCCAATATTGCTTATCAATGGAACCATATAAACAACAATTTTTCACAAATGCCATTGTAAGGATAATTAAAAATAAATAAAACAAATTTATTTCTTTTATTTTAAAAACTTGCTGAAAAACATATCCTTACAATGCAAATACATATGAAAACATTTTGTTGTCTATTCCTAAGCAATATATATCATAACTCTTATGCAGTAGCTCAAAATTCTGATCATCGAACCATGCGATCAAAATCCATCTTCGTGATCAGAGTTAGCATACTCCTTTTCTTAAGCTTCCATTGATTCTACAAAACATCAAAATGTAATTAGATTACATTATGTCTTAAGAATCTCCAAAAAAGGCTTAATAGAGTTAGATAATGGATGTTAACCTGAAGCAAAGTCAAACTTTTTGACTTTTACCATCCTTATGAACTTTCAGGTAAATTCAGCAGCTTCGCAACCAATGCCCCTTCTTTTGGCAAAAGTAACATATGGACTTTTTGGAAATGGTACACTTGATTGTCTCAGACTTAGCCTTTCTCTTTACCATCGAGTCAAACGACTTGACCATGGCTGATCCCTTTCCATTGGGAAGAGAAATCTTTTCTTGACTTCTAAGGTTACCATTGTCAATGTCCATGGAAGTTTGGGAAGTAGATCTTCCAATCTAATTTGCTTTAATAGTGCCCCAAATCATTGATGATTTAGCATCATCAAGCAAATAGATAAGATCACTAAGGGTCATGTCTTGATTTGTCATCAGGGAGTGACTAAAGAACCAAGTCAACAGCCAGCTACCTCGAGACTTCGACACCCTACTCTCCCGGCTTGCCAATAGGGATTGAGTGACCTTGAAATTTTCAAGAACTTGTGGGATAGGGAGAATAATTGGAGGTGGTGGTGGAAGTGAAGTATGATTTCCAGTCCCATTAATGCTCATCAAGGGATTAATCTTTCACTTTGATTGCCATATGGGATATCATCTTCATTAGGAAAGCTTGTTCCTAAAGATTTGGAAAAATCATAGCTCTCTAAACTAGACATCTACAATGGGAGAAATTCAAGTTTAGTTGATTTAAAGTCCTTAATATAACATCCAATATGAAATATTAAGGCTGGGACCCAACAACCTACTTATAACTGGAAGAGGGATGCCGTAATCCGAGTTATAAAATAGTTGAAGGTAGGTAATTGATGATTTACCAATTTCCACCATGAAAAATGAAATATAATTATGTTTTAATTGGATTTGAAACTCCTATATCTTTTGAGATACATTGAACTTTCAATGGCATGTTTGAATCTCGAATGTGTCCTCTCAAGTTTGTGATTGGGATGCCAAGTATCACAAACAAGGTGTGAATAACCATGTAAATTGCTTGGTACCCTTAACTATATCACTTAATCGATGTGCTGGTTAACCACACATGCTCCACCGATCTATAATAAAGTCAAGTTACCCTTTGTCACTCTTACTAGTCCTTATTAGTGTGCCGGTTAACCACACACGCTCCACTAACGACTTGGTAAGGTACAAAGTGTAATTTCAAGGGTTAGCACCTTTTCACATTTTCCTAAGTAACTAAGATTGGGCATTTATAAGTGTTTAGTTACTTAGTATTTATCATTATACTTTTAATGAAGGGAGAATTATAGTCCTTTCCTACCCGTTCGGCTAACGACCCTCCACCAGTCAAGGAAGTGGTGGGTGAGAGTGGACACCCATTAAACCGCCATTTTATAGGCAGTAACCTTATACCCCCCTTATAGACCGACTTCGTGAATGAGGCCTACTAATGGTAAGATTGACTTCGTCTTATACATATGTATAATAATTAAACTCTTAATATTATAAAAGTATAAAGGTTGAATTTTAAACTCTTAAAATTCTAAGGTTTTAATTTGGAATTAAAGTATTAGGATGCAAGACTTTACAAATTCCAAAACTTGAGGGAAAGTTTTGAAACTATTCAAAACCTTTCATATTCATAGATTATGAGTTTAATGTACATTAAAATGAAGACTCTTCATTTTATATAACTCCTTATTCATTAATAACACTTTTAAAGAAGTGACCTTTAAACTTCCATAACTTGAGGACAAGTTATGGAGTCATAAAACACTTTAATGAATAAGACTCTTCATTTTGTGTAACCTTTGGCAATAATTATGAGTTTTAAGATTCATAAATATGACTTTTCATATAACTTGAAGACAAGTTACATAAACATATTTTATGAACTTCTTTTAGATAAATATGGATTGAAAACAACTAACACATTATTTTTTTTTATTTATCTAAATCAACTCATAAACAAGGTAACACAAAAAAACTTTTGGTAATCCATAACTTGAGGACTAGTTATGGAATCCATACAATTTCATTAGGATCAAGAATTATACTAACAAAACAATTTACACATAATTCCTATGATCTAACTAAAACTCACAAGCATGAACATTCATAATCAACAATTTTTCAAGAATTAAATAAACATATATAAACTTGAAACTTTGATTATAGCATTGAAATTGGTTTAACATAATCATCACCACATTAAAAAAACAAATTTTATAAGTCCAAAACAGTTATAGGTAATGATTCTAGACCAATTCCAGCACTAAAACTCGAAGATACGCTATCAGGGGGGTCCAACTCGTCGAGTTCATGAACCAACTCGTCGAGTTGGTTGAATTTTGCCTTGGACTCGTCGAGTCCATCAGTGAACTCGACAAGTCCACTATCCCGGCAGCAAAAAAAAACTTCGATTTTAAGCAGTTTGCATCAAGTATAAGTGAAAAAACCCTAGGCTCTGATACCACTGTTGGGTTTTGAGCATTCTAACACTCTTATGGTGTACATGCAACCCTAAATACCTTGGATCTATGTTTTCTCTATTATACATGCAAATATCAATTTTTCTAAGGTATTATCCTAACTAGCATATTATGAAGTACAAGTAATATAAAACTAGTAGAAATTACATACCTCTTTGTTGGTGCTTGATTCCATAGAGCTGAAGAGCCTAGTGCCCCAAATGTGACACCTCAAATGGTTCACACAACACAATGAACATTTGGAATAACCATGAGAGATGATATGAGTGCATAGAAATTGGCTTGCCCTCTTGTGTATACACTAGTCCAATTTCTCCAACCAATGGGGTCTTTATATAGTGTGGCTATTAGGGTTACACCATGTAACCCATGACTTTACCCATTCCTTATACTCCATGGGTTTTAACCTCCATGGAGTATCCATGGGCCACCACATGGGTTAAACCCAACATAAGGAATCATGGATCACAAGCCCACATATATAAGAATCAATGATTTACACAATCAATCCCCATATATTAAATTAGTCTCTTTTTGATCACTAAATTAAATCCAAATTAATTCTTGACCAATACTAATTAAATAATATGATTTCATAATAATATATTAGAACTTATAATATATTAATATGCCACAAATATCTTCTTCTCATTAAAAGGTCCACCCAAATGTTCTGATACCATGCAACCCAAATGGACCATGCCAGGTCGGGTCAAGTATATAATAATTATAGTTATGGACTTAGACACTAATCCAACACATACTACCTTCCACATCTATCCGTACTTTCCTCAAAAACTGCCCTGACTCCACCAAGTCCCTTCTACTACTACTGTTGATCTCATGCTAAACTCATCCTAGGCTTTCCCTAGGGTAATCACCATCCCACTCTTCGCCATCAGCTGCATACGAAGTCCCTGCTTTCTTTCCATAACTAGCTCATGAATACTATTACATATCACTCAGACTAGATAATTCTTCGAATGAGAGATCCTACCCTACAACGGTTGGACTTAAACAAGAGTTGCGAAATAGGGCTAGACCTAACCTTCTGAAATTATTTAGTCCTTGCAATATGTAACTTAACATATTCGTTTACTAGTTAATAAAAGATAGCTAGAACTCCTAAAAGCACAAAGCAAGCAGCACTCGAGCATTGATTACACATAATCAAGCATATACTAATCAACTATCATAATAACTAATCTATACTGGCATGCAGTTCATAGAGCTGAGATACGTATAACAATATAACAGGCACATAAAGCATCCTTCCTAGATCCTTAGTCCTAAACTAACATGCAATTCTCATAAAGATGATACACATATAATAGGCACATAAGGCATCCTTCCTAGATCCTTAGTCCCAATCTAGCATGCAGTTCTCATAATCATATAATAACATAAACTTGTATTGGTACTTTGGGAGTACTTACTTGAGCTCGACCGATTGCACGCATCACACAACTTGTCCTTTCCAAAATCCTTTTCAAAATTCTTTTTATAACATGATATTTCTTTTGAAAATATTTATACCAAGTCCTTAGTTTGAGTCCAGACACACCCGAGAGTGTGTCCGAATCCCTCAAACCAAGGCTCTAATACCAACTTGTAACATCCCAAAATTCAAGGCCAAAAATTTCATTTTTAAATAAGTCATTATAAAACCATAAGTATAAAAACATCCATAATAACATCTCATGTCAAAACCAAAGTGTCAATAATCAAAACATGTTATCATAAAACAATATCAGAGTGCAATCCTAAAGATCTCATGTGCGGAAACATAGTGTGATGCGCTGCAATCGAGCCGACTCCTTTCTTTTAAAAACAAAGTACCTGAAACCAAAGCTGAAAACCATAAGCACGAAGCTTAGTGAGTTCCCCAAATACCACATACCATACATATCAACATGCTGCCCAGCATATCAGGGTGCTGGCCTAGCCCTTCGGTCTCTTTCAACTGGATATTGTCTAGCATATAAACACATACTCGCATACTGTCATAAATAACCATGATTCATACATATATCATAATCAGTAAAGATGCTATGTGCCAAACATAGTCTTGCCATTATGCCACGGGCCGCCACATGGTCTTTCTTGCCAAGCTGGGGGCCACCCCCTCGACCACACAGACAAGTGCCAAGAGTCACCTCCTGGTCTTCCATGCAAGCATCACAAAGGCAACTAGCATATATACTACTCTACTTAACTAATTAGCATTTAGTGTGCCAGGAGACACCTCCTGGTCTTTCATACATAATAGCATATAGTACACTAGGAGCCACCTCCTAGTCTTTCATATATATTGCTTAGGGGTAACCCCCGGGTCTTCCTACGATACAAAATAACATACTGTATTCTAGGAGCCGCCTCCTAGTCTTTCATGCATAATTCCTAGTGCTAACCCCCGGTTCTTCCTATCATACATAAACTAAATGGGTCGACATTGGTGCCTTAGACCCATACAAACAGTGAGGAGACTCACCTCACACTACTGAAGTCCCGCGGATAAAGTTGTGGCTACTGGTTGATAGATTCCCGAATCTATCAACATCAAAATAACACCCAATTAATAATTGGGTTCCAACACATATCCATAAGTCCATGCTTGGGGTAAAAGACTGCTTTACCCCTATCTTAGCTTGATTCCAGCCTAAGGCCCAATCTAAAGGCCCACAAGTCAACTATGAGTCAAAGCCTAATATATGACCCAATTTTACAAATTGGGCCCAAACTTCAACATGGTCTTACCCTATGGCCCAAACATTTAGTCCAGTCCAAACATTTGGCATTTCTAATGACCTAATATCACATAATCATAAAGGCCCAATTATGGCCCATCTATGGCCCACTTTTCTAAATTAGGCCCAAACCTCACATGGGCCTTACCCTAAAGCCCATCCATACATTCTTAATCCATATGATTGTTCTTGGATGGCCCGTTAATAGCCCAATCACCAAAGCCCAATAGAAAGGCCCAACACAAAGCCCAAGTGAAATTCAGGTTTTCACATAAAATGACGATTAAGGTTATGTGTTTCTTACTTAACCCATTAAGGACTTTATCCAATAAGTCCATCACTCTACTAGATAAGTCATATTGTGTGATTGGGTGTCAATCAAAAGTCCATTCCAATGGTCCAAAAGTGGGTCCTGATAAGTCTAAGGCCCATATATCCAAAATTAGGGTTTTCTAAACCCTAATTAGGGTTTCCAACCCAATCATAGCTCAATAGGCCCAAAACTAAATCTTTAAGCCCATTAGGGTTCCTTTAGGCTAATTAGGGTTTCACTAGTCGGGCACCACCCATTACCACCTTGGGTAGTGGTAGTCAATGTTGGTTCACGGCGGCGGCCACCACATCACGGTGGTGGTTATGGTTCTTTTCATTATTCTTTTTGCTAATTACAATTACAATTCTTTAATCCAAAAGTAAACACACACATAAACACTAACTAACATAAACACACACACAGCCACTCTAGTGGTGGCCGACGGTGGTACATGTGCCCAGGATATTAAGAGGGTTTCTGGGACCATACCTCTTGAGGAGTCTTTAATTCTATTACAGTTGATGGTGATCTCTTCACCAGATAGCAAGCAACGTTCACTACTTCTGCCCAGGATTGCTTAGATAACTTAACAAATATACATGTGCACCTTTCACAATACATGAGTGTTTGATTTACCCGTTCTGCCACTCCATTTTGTTGTGGTGTGTTTTATACAGTGTGGTGCCTCACTATATCTTCTGTCTTGTAGAAATTATCAAATGAAGCATTGCAGAACTGCAACCCATTGTCTGTCCTTAGAGTCTTGACCTATTTTCCAATCCTTTTCTCAACCATGGTCTTCCACTCATTGAAACTCCAATCACCTCATCTTTGTTATTCTGAAATTACAACCCAACCTTATTTGAATAATCATCAATGAACATCACTAAGTATGAGCATCCTCCTTGAGACTTCATTGGTGTAGGACCCCACATATCGAAGTGATCATACTCCAGGGTTTCCTTCTTTGTGTGTTGATTGGTACCGAATTTCACTTTGTGATGCTTTCCTTTAACACAACCTTCACAAAAATTTATCTTTCCAGTATCCTCTCCACTAAGAAATCCTTGTTTACTTAGAACTGACATGCCCTTCTTACTCATGTGCTCCAACCTACGATGCCACGACTCCGTCTTATCATCACCTTCATTCAAGGCTTAGGAGATAGCCAATGTTCCCATAACCGTGTTGTGTTCAAGAATATAGAAATCTTCATGATTTATCTTCCCTTTCATTATTACTAGAGTGTTGGATTAGTGTCTAAGTCCATAACTATTTTGGTATGTACTTGACCCGATTGTGCATGGTCCCTTTGGGTTGCCTTCACCAAAGCAACTTGATAGGATGATTTATGGAGAAAGAAGATTAATTATGATTTATTAATATATTATATGAATAATATATTAAAAGAGAAATCATATTGTTTAATTAATATTAGTCAATAATTAATTAAGAATTCATTTTATGGCTAAAACAGATTAATTAAACTTAGGGGACTGGATTTGTAATTATAAGATAATTGCAATTGGGCTATGGATTACCTAATAATATATAGGTTGGACGAATTCTATGAGGAAGCCCATTAGAAATCGTCCAAGGTATATGTTAATGGAATCCATGGGCTGCTTAGGGCCTAAGCAGTCAAATTAGGGTTTCCTTGTTTGATAACCCTAATAGCCTCACTATTTAAGGAACCCTAGAGCACCGAAAACGTGGCCAAGAGTTTCCTTAGGGTTTCTAGACGTTTTTGGGTGCTTCTCCTCTTTTCCTAAGTCATCCTCTTGCTCTTGGTGTTTGTGAGCCATTAGAGGTACTACACTTGTGGTACTTGCTTTCAAAGCTAAGGAGATTCAAGGAACTTGTTGTTATTACTATATAACAACAAAAGGTATGTATTCTATTCTTCAATGTGGATTTCGAAAATAGTGCTAGCATGCCAGGTTTCTTTTTGTGTTCATAAACTTGTATAACTAATAGTGAAACATAGATCCAACTCTAAGGTTGCATGCACACATAGGATTGTTTGTATAAAACCCATTAGTGGTATCAGAGCCATTGGTTTTTGTTTTCAATTAGCTTTATTCAAATGTATGAACTTGACATATTAGGGTTTATGGCCTATAAACCCTAGGAGGCATGAATTTTCAAAAATCAGGGTTCTTGAACCCTGATGTTCAAAATTTGACAAGGGTTTCCCAAACCCTTTCCTTAGCCTCCAAGATTTCGAAATCTAAGGTTATCTAACCCTTGGATTTAGAAATTGCCTACTTCCCCAAGATTAGATCCTAAATTTTAGGGATTTGGATAATGCCATATCTTGTAATTATCCTTTAAATGTTTAAATTTGGTAATTAAAAATTTTGATTTTATCCCATCCAATAATTTCGAATTCTAGGGGATTTAAGCGATTAGATTAAATTAATTGTTTAATTTAAAAGATATCCTTACCAAAAATAAAAGATAATTGTCAAATTAGTTAGATAATCATTTCCTTATGTGATAAACTTAATTTATTAGAATTATTTGATAGATTATCTTGCAAGAAATTGAATTAGGTCATATTTAGATAATTACTAATTAATTGGTTAATTATTATTATTATTTATAATTTGATCTAGAATCTTCTTGCTTATGTTTTGAAAAGTTTCAAAACTTGCCCTCAAGTTTTGGAATTTAAATTTTGTTTAAAAGTTTAATTTTCAAAGTCCAAAATTCTAAAACCCATAGTTTTGAAAAGTTCAAATTACACCCTTATGGTTTAGTTAAGTTAATTAAAAGTATAATTAAAAGAGAGTTAATAAATCCATAATCATATGGTTTATATTTAATCAAATTAAAAGTGTAATTTATTAAATTAAACAACCTAGTATTTTAAAAGTGTAAAATACACCTTATACTATATATAACATTAAAAGTCTAATATCATGTATGTATAACTTAAACTGCTAGTCTTACTGTTAGTAGGCCTCATTCACGAAACCGATATATAAGGGGTTATAAGGTTATGGCCTATAAAATGGTCGTTTAATGGGTGTCCACTCTCACCCACCGCTTCCTTGATTGGTGGAGGGTCGTTAGCCGAACGGGTAGGATAGGGAAAAAGTTCTCCTCATTAAAAGTATAATGAATAATAAAGTAACTAAATGTTTACAAAATTCCCAATCTTAGTTACTTTAGGAAAAAGTGAATTGATGCAATTCCATGAAATTACACTTTGTACCCTTGCTAAGACGTTAGTGGAGCGTGTGTGGTTAACTGGCACACTAATTGAGTTCTAAGAAAAGGTGGAAAAGGGTGACTCGATGTTTGTCATAGTTCGGTGGAGCGTGTGTGGTTAACCGGCACATCGAATAGGTGACTGTAACATTGGGGGCACCATGTAAGTTTGCATGGTTATTCACACCCTGTTTTGTGATCCTCGGCATCCCAGTCACAAATCGAGGGGCATATCGAGATTTAAACATGCCGTTGAAAAGTTCAATGAATCTCAAAAGATCTAGGAGTTTTCAATACATTTGAAACTTAAATTTCCTTTTCGTTTTTCATGGTGGAAATTGGTAAATCGTCATTTACCTACCTTCAAATACTCTGCAACTAGATTACGACATCCCTCTTCTAGGTTGTAGAGTATTGTGTTGGATCCTAGCCTCGATGTTTCATTTGGGTGTCACATCAAGGATTCTAATCAACTTAACTTGAATTTTCTCCCGTTTTGTAGATGTCAAAGTATGACAACTATGGTCTTCCCAAATCCCATGGAACAAGCTTTCCACATGAAGATGATATCCCACGATATGATCGAGGAACAAGAGATCATGCTTCACTACCTCCACCTCCTCCAATTATTCTCCCTAACCCACAAGTTCGAAGGCTTGAAAAGTTCAAGCTCACTCAATCCCTTTTGGCAAGTAAACATGAAGATGGAAAGTCTGTGTGTGCACACGTCTTAGAGATGAAGTCGCAAATTCATAGGTTAAGGATGTTGGGTGTCGATATCTCAGAAAAATTGACTGTTGACTGGGTTCTTCAGTCACTTCCTGAATCATATAGTGAGTTCGTTAGAGAGTACTATATCATGGATCACGACGTGACCCTCATGGATCTCACCTATTTGCTTATAGCTGTTGAATTAGCAATGATTTGGCGTGATGGTCAAGCAAATTTGTCTGGTGAGTCAAACTCCCTAACTGCAATGGACACTGGCAACATCGGAAGTCTAGAAAGAACTAAGTCTATGATTATCCGATGTGCTGTGCCAAAGGAGTCCATTTACTTTTATTGCCAAGAGAAGGGGCATTGGAGACGAAGCTGCCCTAACTACCTGAGAAATCTAAGAGATAGGAGAGTCAAGACGTATGGCTCTACTTCAGGTAAAATCCAATAACTAACTCTTTTAAGTTCCTATTCTAGATTCTTAATACATGATGTGATAAGATTACATTTTGATGTTTTGTAGGATCAAAGAAAAGAGAGGAAGCTTAAGGGAAGAAGTGAGCTAAATCTAATCGTGAAGAAATGGATTTCGATCGCATTGCTTGAAGATTAGATTCTTGAACTACTACTTGGAGTTAGAATAGATTGCCAAGAAATATGTATTAACATAGTTTTTCAATTGAATTGCATTGTAAGGACAAATTTTTCCGCAATAAAATAAATTTTGATTTTATATTATTTATTTATCCTTGCAATGGCGTGTATGAAAAATTGATGTTTGAAGGTTTCGATTATTAGCAATAATGGATTTGATTCTTAATTATGTTATTTGTGGAAATGACAAGAATTTACCAAATAGGGAGAGTTTCTCATCGCTCAAGTTTCAATTGGACAGAAACTTGGAATCATAAAACTTGGTTGCGTGATGAATGAAAACTTTCATATTTGGAAATTAGACTAATTCATTGACAAAGTGTCAAGTGAAGGACTAGGAGATCTAGTACACAAGGTTGTATGTTGATTAAGTTCACCACAAGAGTAACTAAGATATTCGTCATGATTTACTAAGGTTTAGTAAATATGATTAAATGTGATTCTGAGTTGATTGAAAGAGTTTCAATAAATAGCAGAACGAATAAATAAGAATCAAGTAGGCAGAAAGATAAAAGTTTCTCTATTCTAAGAAGAAGGGAGAGTACCTTTTATTGTGTTTTATGATAAGTCTTAATGATTAAGAACCATATCTCAATTGATCCTCTAAGCGAGTCTAGTACATTTGTATGTCTAAGAAGAGGAATCAAGAATTGTGGAAATGGTTAAATCAACAAGTCAATCATACTTCGTTCCAATATCGAATCTTAGAGTTATACTCCAAGATTGTGAATTGAGTGAAAAGTCTTAAGTAGGTTTATAACACTCAAAAAATGTGGAATTTGGAAGAGTTTCTTATTCTTGCACATTTGAAATTGGTAAGTTGTACTATCTTGAATAAGACAAATACCAACTAGGACCAATTATGTGAAGTGTTTTGTCTTGATAAGAATTACACTGACTCTTGAATATTTGTTTTGTCTAGGAAAGTTTCCTGACAAGAGAATCATGTATGTCAAGAGGTCAGTGGGAGTTTTAATAATCTTGAAAAAGGTTTCAAGAACTAATCAAGAATAAACCTTATCGATCATCACTAGCACACGACTTGAGGTTTACAACCTATCGTGTTAACATTATTTTGTTTCTGTTCCATTCCAATTGAGTTAATTATGTATGTGAGTTCTATGAGTTCTCATTTGAATGCATAAAGACAAAGCACCTTGATCGATGGAAAGTACATTGATATGTAAGGATAAGTTGCTAAACTACTTGGAAGACATGATGGGCACTCGTGTTACCATAAGGTAAGAAATCAAGATTAAGAGAGTTCGGTCCATATGTTTGGATTTGTCGCAAACTTTGGTTTTGGCAAATTCACATCGATAGGAACACATACACCATAAAATCTAAGTGTCATAAGATTCCCTCCTTCATGAAAATGAATGTGAGGAAATGCTTTCACTAAGAGAGATTTTAAGAAGATAGCAATTGTGAAAATTGTATTCTCGAAATCGATTATGATTACGACATCCCTTTCCATAGTTCGAATTGTGAGATTTAGCAATTGGTCTGAACATATGGGACTTAGTGACATAAGTTCTGATTTTCTTTAGACACACATGTGAGAATTCTAAGACAAAGGTGTATGAGTTTAGGAAGCTTAGATAAAGGTTTATCAAAGCATAGGTATTAAAAATATGAACTTAAGAAATTCAATAGGTATTTTTTTCTGGAAGTTCAACTGGTTTCTGAATACATGTCAAAGCTAGTGGGAGCATAAGTGTTATGCTTATATGATAATAATCATCATGATAGTGGGAGCATAAATGTTATGCTTGTATGATTATTAAGGCAAGTATTGCAAGTTAGCAATATTAATTATAGAAAACAAGAGTTATACTTTGCAAAGTCGCAAGGGTTGAAAAGTTGTTTTGCTATAATTAAGGGAGAGAATATTATAATTAGTTTAAAAATCTGAAGCTTAGATTGAGAAATTTTAATAAATTTAGTCAAAGGATACATAGTGTGTTCTTAAATTTCGATTATGATTATGACATCCCTCTTCATAGTTCGAATTGTAAGAACGTGACACATAAAATATTATGGCAGAAGATTGATAGAGTATCATATCTTTATGTAAGACATTATGCATCGCGTCCCATACACTTCGGGTATACGATCGATTGCAAGTGCTATAATAATTGACCGTTCCAAAATTTTCCAAATGTCTAGCGCATTAAGAGGGAAAAAGGACAAGAATCGGTTTTGACTAAGATAATTAAACAACTATCAAAGGACAATCCAAAGTTCGCTGAGGATTGGTCGCTTGTGAGTAATTGGAAGTATGGTATTTGATGGACCATATCGACATTATTATGAATAGATAAGATTCTATTAAGAATGAGTTGTCATATGGCAAATATGGAAATGTTTCCATATTGGGAGTTGGATATTGAGAGTCTATGTCTAGATTAGAAAACTTTATGCAAAAGGATGTTCAAAGGAATGTACTTTGAGTGAGAGACATCACGTCTATGGAATTGTCTTGTAACAATTTCCGATAGAATACCTTGTAATTTCATTAGCCGGGTCTTGGTGACTTTTGTGCTATGACATTACAAAAGGATCGTTGCATAAAATGTTAGAATCTAGCATATTCTAATAGTGGCCAGAAGCTTGTGTTCTTACACTAATGATAAAGATTGGGAATTATGAAATGAGCTTCATTGGAAAGGTTTTCAATTGATCTATTTCACAAAGCATGGACTATAGGAACCAAAGTGTGCATGCTTGGAGCATGGGACAATTGTAGTAATAATTCAAGTAATAAGTTAATTAACCGAAACAACAAATAATGAGTAATCGATATGGTGATGAATAAAAGGTGTTTTATTTATACTCAAAGGTTTGGGGCCATATAGGATTAGGATTATTCTTGTGTTTCACTTTGCATGTTTTGACGTCCTGAATAATTAATTATTTTAGAATAATCAAATTATTCGAATGGTCCACAGTCGTTCATATGTTGGAAGTAGGTATGAATGAAGAATGTCATGAATTGGTTTGTAGATTGTCTAAAGTGTATTAGACATAGCAAAGGTTTGCTGCAACGTTCATGGGTGCTTATGAATATGATTTTGAGCATTGGATTAAATCCACACTCACAGGAATCACTTCATGGATTTTATCACGAGTGAGTGTGAGTCGATAATATTGTATATTCTTGAAACCGAGATGTGTGAGTTGTTATTTGCTGGTCGGTTGCACATTAATGATAAGTAAACGCACCAGTAACTTGGTGTTATAAAACTTATTGTTGTGTGTGATTCGATGAGTGAATGAAAGCGAGCATATGAGTCAAAGTTTATCCATTCCTTTTACCCAAAGTGGGATAAAAGCGATATCTTTGGGCCCCTCGATGAGTTAGTGATGGCACATAAGCGCTTGGCGAAGCCGAGACTAAGTTGATGTGTTCGATTATAGTCTGTTGTCAGTCGTCATAAATCAGAAGTCGGGAAACAGTATAGAGAGAATGATTAAAATTCATGTCTCATGTCTATACGATATCTTAATAATGGAGGATTATATGATCCCTTATCTAAAGGACACGCTTCTGATAAGATCAGAGTTGACAGCGGCTTTTGAAAGCTACAATTACTAATCAGGATCTGAAGTTATACGCAGAATAGTTATTAGACTTATCCAAGTGGGAGACTGTTGGATTAGTGTCTAAGTCCATAACTATTTTGGTATGTACTTGACCCGATTGTGCATGGTCCTTTTGGGTTGCCTTCACCAAAGCAACTTGATAAGATGATTTATGGAGAAAGAAGATTAATTATGATTTATTAATATATTATATGAATAATATATTAAAAGAGAAATCATATTGTTTAATTAATATTAGTCAATAATTAATTAAGAATTCATTTTGTGGCTAAAAGAGATTAATTAAACTTCGGGGACTGGATTTGTAATTATAAGATAATTGCAATTGGGCTATGGATTACCTAATAATATATAGGTTGGACAAATTCTATGAGGAAGCCCATTAGAAATCGTCCAAGGTATATGTTAATGGAATCCATGGGCTGCTTAGTATTAAGCAGTCAAATTAGGGTTTCCTTGTTTGATAACCCTAATAGCCTCACTATTTAAGGAACCCTAGAGCACCAAAAACGTGGACAAGAGTTTCCTTAGGGTTTCTAGACGTTTTTGGGTGCTTCTCCTCTTTTCCTAAGTCATCCTCTTGCTCTTGGTGTTTGTGAGCCATTAGAGGTACTACACTTGTGGTACTTGCTTTCAAAGCTAAGGAGATTCAAGGAACTTGTTGTTATTACTATATAACAACAAAAGGTATGTATTCTATTCTTTAATGTGGATTTCGAAAATAGTGCTAGCATGCCAGGTTTCTTTTTGTGTTCATAAACTTGTATAACTAATGGTGAAAACATAGATCCAACTCTAGGGTTGCATGCACACATAGGATTGTTTGTATAAAACCCATCATAGAGAACCTTTGGTCACTTTGATCCAGTCACCTTCATCAGCATATCTCATCCTATTCTTAGCCAATGTTCCAGGAGAAATTAAATTCTTCTGAAGTTCTGGAACATACCAACAATCTAACTTCCTGACCAAGTCATCGTACATCTTGATTTGCACTGTGTCACTACCTTTGATACTACTCACTTAATCATCCCCTATCTTTACTTTACCATCCCATTCTTTGAAGGAGTCGAACTAGTCATGATTATACATCATGTGATAGGACGCTCTAGAATCAAAGACACAGGCATCAAAATAACTTGATGTACTAACAGTCAATACATCACCATTGTCCCATTCATCAGAACTTTCCTGAACAACAACAACAGTGTTATTGCTGCTTGATTCACTCTTGGACTTCCCATTCTTCAATTGTGGAAAATTTCACTTGAAGTGTCCTTTCTCCTTACAGTTATAACACTTGGCATTCGATGAACCATTAGACCTCGATTTAGAACGTGATCTCCCTCTATATCCCCCTTTCCTCTCTTCTACCCTCCCTTTGCCTACGAACAAATCAGAACTGGACACCTCCTCTCTAACTAAAACTTTTCTTTTTAGTTCCTTGGACATCATAAAGTCCTTCATATCATTCACAATAATCGTTATCCTACCATAGAGCATGGTACCAACGAAATTCTCATATGAGTTTGGAAGAGAACGTAAGAGAATGAGCGCCTGATCTTCATATTCAATCTTCACATCAACCCCTTCTAGATCCAAGATGATACGATTTAAGTTATCTAGATTATCTTCACTTGGGTATTTTCAGACATTCTGAGAGTATACAACCTTTTCTTCTGATACAACCTGTTTGTTAGTGAGTTGTTCACAGACTTTTCATAAAGTTTATCCTAGAGCCCAGAAGCAGTTGTTTGATCTACTACCTCCCTCAGTACTTCATATGTCAAGCTCAATAGAATGCCACTATGTGTCTTCATCAAAACGTCCACCTTCTTTTCATCCTCCATGTCTTTAGGTAGTGTTACCTCTCCTTCCGGTGCCGCTGCACATCCTTGTTGGACCAGAAAAGCGTTCATCTTCACCTTCCGCAGTGTGATGTCATTTGAACCATTGAATTTCTTCAAATCAAACTTGTGAGTAGACATCTTCAATCACGGGAATACAAACCGCAACTCTGATACCACTTGTTAGGAAGTAAAACGGATAACTAGCAAAACTATATGCACACAGGACACATTATTTACATGGTTCAGTCAAGAGGACTAATGTCCACAGGCAGGAGGGGAGTATTCTTTATTTTAGAGATCTCAAATAGAGGTTACAAGTACAATTACACAGAAATTCGCCTATCACTCTAGAATTCAAGATACAAAATGAGCTAGCATGCATCCCGATTTATACTTGAGGGATCAGACCTAAAATCCTAATAGGCCAAGCCCATTGGGCCATAGGCCCATGAAAGGTGTCAACCAATCACAGTCCGCCATGTAACACCTTTTGGAACATTCTTCCATGTCATACAACCTATGAGCATCGGAAACAAATATGATGGAGCACCTTGTGAAATAGTGGAGCATCATGATGTATAAGTGGCGCATCATGAACACTAATGGCCCAACATCCATCACGACGACACAACATGGTGCAATCCTTGAGCAATACCAACTTCTGAGCATCCTTAAATGATCTTGAGCATCATATAGGACTTCATAGCATACTTGGCTCATAAGGGACCAAGTCCATCTTGCGCCATGATCGCAGAACAAGTGAATGGATGGTGCAACAGGCTTCAAGTGTGGCGCAAGAACATCAAGGTTGGAGCAACATCACCATATTGGCACAACAAGAACATGCATGGTGCAACAAGGCCATGCTTGGCGCAAGAGGGAGTATCACGACACAGGAGGGAGTATCATAGCATAAGAAGGAATGTCATGGCGCAACAACATCCTTCTTGGCCCATCCCTTTATCATATGGCGCAACATGGTCCCCTTGTTGCTCCATATCACTCACAAGTGCTCCAAACCTCTTCCAGGTGCTCCAAACCCCCTTTTATATGATCCCTTCCTTTGGCACTTGATCCGTCCTTTGTCAGACGATCCATTCCTTTCTCAGATGATCCGTTCCTTTATCAAAAGCTCCATGAACCACAAGTGCTCAATTGAGTTCCAATTGCTCAAAATGCTTCACAAAACATGATCTAAATGCTCCATGAGTATGATCCAAATGCTCGAGTCACATTTAAGAAGACTTTTTAGGGGCTATGCCTTTAGGGGCGTTAGAAGGGTAATAGCGGTGACCAACTGGAGGGAAAAGAATGCGGGCTCTTTAAGGAATATTAGTGACGATGATATTGCCTCGAGTGATGTCATCACTATTAGCGATGACACGGGCTTTTAGTGACAACATCATACGAGACACGTCGAGACGAGACAAATCGAGATGAGACACACCAGGTGTTGTTGCTAAAACTCGTGTCTTCGCAAAAAACGACATCGCTAATTGTATCTTTTACTATAGTGATTTTTATGTAAGATATATGATATCTAGATATTAGGTAGAATGTATTATATTGTTTAAAATAAAAAAATTAATAGGTAAATCATAATCCATGACGCCACATAAGCGTCTCTTGACCACGTTAAAGTGAAACCCTTCTACGCTACAAGCTACATCAATCTCCGTTACTATTACTGGTGAAATGAGCTAAGGGGGTGTTTGGTACAGTGAAATAAATGAAGAGAAACGAAATTCATTTTTGTATAGTGAAATAAAGGAAGAGAAATGGAATTCATTCCATTTCACATGTTTGTTTACTAGCAAGAATAAGGAAATGGGAGAGAAAAAACCAATTCTCATTCCACCTAATTAATTATCCACATGTTAAAGAGAAATGAGGAGAAAAGGCAAAATAAACACATGGAGAAATAAAAATAATAAAATAACGGAGACCAAACTCATCTCCCGTTCCCTATGTCACTTTTTATCATCAAGTTCTACTTTTTATTCTATTTATTAATATTTAATATCTATGTTACATAATTGTTTTAACATTTCATATATATATATATATATATATATATATATATATATATATATATATATATATATATATATATATATATAAGTTCAATAGAGAACCATAATTATTGGTTCTCCAAGAAATGAAATATTTTTTTCAAGTTCTAGAGCTTTTCTTTATCGAAAAAAAAAACTAAAATTATCTAAATTCATAACTTAATATTGTGAATATTAAATATATTTTTCGGATTCACCGTGTGAATTTAGATTCACATTGTGAATTTTCAAAGATTCACATTATGAATTTGACGGAATTTTTTTTTATCGAATTTGATATCATTGAAAAAAGGATAAAAAGTTATGAATTTCTTTATTTTTATTTTTTTTTGATAAAAAATAAGTTCTAAAAGTTGAAAAAAAATTGGTTCTTTGGTTTCTTGGTTAATTATGTTTCCCTATTGAATCTCACCATATATATATATATATATATATATATATATATATATATATATATATATATATATATATATATATATATATATATGGGAAAAGTGAATATACCCTTAAAGGTATATAAACTTAGGTACCTAAACTCATCATAATACGTTGTTTTGTATCATATAATACATTCTAATTGTCTAATGTTCTTATAATTTAACTTCTAACTTGATTTACTTCCAAGATTTTTATAAATTACACATTTATTTTTCTCTTACATAATTTTCATTTTCATCTACAATATATAGCCTAATAAGTGTTCGGCAAAAAGATGTGATGTAAGAGAAAGATTATACGGAAATTTCGAATATCTTGAAAGTAAATCAACTTAAGATTGAAGTTTATGAACATTATAATTAATATATCAAACAAAACGACGTATTATAGTGTGTTCGGGTACCTAAGCTTATATACCCTTAATGGTATATTCACTTTTCCCTATATATATATATATATATATATATATATATATATATATATATATATATATATATATATATATATATTATCCTTTTTGTTTAAAACATGTTTGTCTTGCATTAGAAAATATATATGTAAAATGTTAATTAGCAATTATAAAAAAATACATGGCAGAACAAACGACAAAATAAAAAACTTAAATAATATATAATTTGACAAATTAATATATAACTCATAATGATTTATTACCAAATTAAAACGTTGTTTTAAAAATTGTAAAAAGCTTAATTATATTTTCTTGTTTAATACAACCAAACAAAAAATATTGCCAATACATTATTCTTAATTGTACCAAACAATGAAAACAATTTTTTTTCTTTGGTTTAATTCTCTTTCTTTACATTTTATGTAATTTCATTTCTCTTACCAAACTCTGTCTCAATGCTCTTTAAAATCATTTCTAATTTTAAGGATTTTGAATATCTAAAAAATATATTAGTGACCAAATCGGATCTAGTTTGTTGGCGTAATAGTGACAGGAAACCATTTTTATACAAACAATTTTCTATTATTTATTTTTTTATTTTTATAAAAAACAAGCGATCCATAACTCTTTGACATGATTAGAGTATCCATAATAAAAAACTTAATTTCAATGAAACAAAATCCCTGAAATGAATATACGTACTATAACGGACATATCAATAACAAACTTTATCCTATTTACATGTACATTAGAATTCAAATATTGTGCAAATCTTTTGAATTAGAAAATGAATATTCGTCTAACTGGATCCCTCGGATTTCTCCTTACTTCACATTTTCAAAAGTTAAAAAGAATTCATTTCCATGTTTAGTTTTTAAAACTTTGATGGTTATTTCTGTCCCGCAATCCATACATTCATCACATCCTTTGTTACAACTACATGTCTTTGAAGATGCCCACAAAGGCTGAAAGAAATGCAATTGGAATTGATCTTGGAACAACCTACTCCTGTGTTGCTATCTGGTTTGATAAGCATAATCGAGTTGAGATCATTCCAAATGAACAAGGTAACAAGATTACTCCATCATGCGTAGCTTGGAACGAGACAGAATTCTTAGTAGGTGAGGCAGCCAAAAATCAAATCAGCAGAAATCCTAAAAACACAGTTTTTGGTAAGTTCGTTCAACGGTTCAACCAAAAACCCTAGCCATTCCCTTGTTTTACTATCTAATCTATAAACCGATGAACTTTATGCCATTTCTTTCACCAATTTCCAGATGTTAAACGCTTAATGGGAAGCCAATTCAGTGAAACTAGGGTGCAGAATGACATTAGATCATGGCCGTTTAAGGTAGTTGAAGGGTCTGATGATAAGCCAATGTTTGTGTTTGAAAACGAGGCTGAAAACAAGAAGCTTTCACCTGAAGAAATATCGTCCATGATTCTAAAAAGACTGAAAGAGTCTGCTGAAGCATACATTGGAACAACATGTAGAGATGCAGTGATTACTGTTCCTGCATATTTTAATGACAAACAACGACAAGCAACTAAGGACGCTGCTACACTCGCGGGCCTCAATGTCATGCGTTTGATTAGTGAGCCCACAGCAGCAGCAATTGCGTATGGAATAGATAAGAGTGCTGACAAGAATCGTCAAGAAAAGAATGTTTTGGTATTTGATTTGGGTGGAGGAACATTTGACGTGTCTCTTCTTAATATCAGCAAGGGTGGAAACATTAGTGTTAAAGCTGTGGGTGGCGACACTCATTTAGGTGGCGAAGATTTTGACAACCTAATGGTGAATTATTGTGTCCAGCTATTCATGAAGAAAGAAAAGAAGGACATGAGTAAGAATGCAAGAGCAATGGTGAAGTTGAAAGTTGCATGTGAAAAAGCGAAGAGGGATCTGTCGTCAACCACCCTAACATCAATTTAAATTGATTCCTTGCACGAGGGAATTGATTTTTGTATGAAATTCACCAGGGCAAAATTCGAGGAGCTAAATGCTGCTTTCTTCAAGATGTGCATCAAGCATGTGGAGAATTGTTTGAAAGATGGGAATGTGCATAAGAAAGATGTTGATGATGTAGTTATTGTTGGTGGGTCTACACGGATTCCCAAAGTACAACAAATGTTGATGGAGTTCTTTGACTCAAAGCCACTATGCAAGAGCATTAACGCGGATGAAGCTATTGCTTATGGGGCAGCGGTTTTGGCTGCAAACTTAGGTGGTAATGGAAATGAAAGTGTGCGTGGATTGATATTACAAGATGTGACGCCTCTCTCCCTTGGCATCTCGATTAACTTAGATAATGTTATGAGTGTTGTGATCCCAAAGAACACACCCATACCCACCATCAAGGAGGGCATGTATAGAACATTATTCGACAATCAAGAAAATATGAAAATCGCTATATATCAGGGTGAGAGCAAAAAGGCCAAAGAAAACATCTTCCTTGGCTCGTTTGTGCTTCGTGGCATTCCTCCAGCTCCTGCAGGGTCACAAGAGGTAAAGGTTTGCTTTAACATAGATGCCAATGGCATTCTCCATGTCTCTGCTGAAGTGAAATCCACGGGTAATACACAAAGTATAAGAATTGATAAGTGGAACTTTGTCTAAGTATTAGAGTATGCTGAAAAAAGGTTTAGCGATATGGACCGTTTTATTTTTGCTTAGTTTTTGAGCTGATTTCAGACTTTTAAACACTAGCTTCTACGTTGGTTTGTGAACATTTTTGCTATTGCTTCTGCTAATGTAATACCTACCTTAATAATTTATCTTTGTTTTAGATGCTATTTGTTTTCAATTTCTAGGAAATAATTTATTTTTCGCTCAAAGCAGACGAGTCAAAGTTGTGCGTGCATGTTGGAGGAACAAACATGAAATTGAATAGACAAAAATATTTAGTTGATTTTTAAGAATCGAGACTTGCATGGATATCATGTTCAGTCCAATTCTTGTGGAATTGTACATTTAGATGTGTTTATATTTTTGGTATTTTTTGTTGTTGTCTATTCGCCCAAACGAATCAAAGAATAGATGTGTAAAACGGGTTGTAGCTAATGTTATACCCGTCCAGTGGACAAGTTAACAAATATAAAAACACTATATTGATTTACTTTCTTCTATAGCATCTTTCTTTCATTTGTTCCCATATTAGCAATGTACAATGACAAATATACCCAATTATATTACATATGAATGAATAAAAAAATTGTAATAGATTAAAAGACAATCATATAAAAAAATAGTAATTGATTAAAACACAATCAAGTGACATCAAGTTCAGCACAAAATACCATATTACAAAAAAGGTCAAAGCTATTGTTTAATTACATCTCAAATTCATTCCAATAATGTTCATTGTCATAAATATATTAACAATGTAAACTGTTATTCTCATGTGTCTCACAAGGTATATTGATGCTCAGGTGTCACCTGTATCATATAAGACCAAAATAGAATGAAACAAAAGTTCATAAGAAAATAATGGATAATACGATTGTTATAGAATTGATGAAACATCACATGGTCTCAGGTAACCAATAGTTACTTGAAATATGGATGAAAAAACAATAGATCAATTTTTCTTTCTTTTGTAGCATCAAACTTTCATTTGTTCGTATTATAGCATTATACTATATGTGTTGTGTTTACGTGCATTGTGTGAATGTGTTTGTATGTGATTTTGTGTGCAATTGCATCTTCATAAAAATAAATGGAATTATTTGTTTGGAAAAATAAGTAGTCTTAGATTAAAAACTAGGAAAAATGTCATTGAAGTCTAACGAAACTATTCTCTTTTTGTTTAAAAGGTCTTTAATGTTATTTTTTGGCATTCTAGAGGCATAAAGTCTATGTCGACCTATAAAAAACAATATTAATCTTTTTTTTTCCGGTTTCACCGGTAAAATAAAGATGACGTCATGTATATGTATATGAAACCATTATGATTTGGGGTTTGAAAAATCAGCTCTGCGGATTGTAAAGTCAAGCTACAAAGAACACCACTTTAATGGCTTCCACACTCAATTTCTTCTTTTCCTCCTCATTTGCTCTGTTAATTTCTTCAATCACTACAGACATAATCCTTGTTTTCTTTGTTCTCTCTACCTAATTTCAGTTCTTGATAACTGGAACTATGATGATCCAAATCTATGTGCATGGGAAGGTGTCACCTATGAAGATTTTTCTTGGTCGGGTACACCTGAGTCTTTCTTGGACGTCATTTTGGTTCTTCCCAATTTTCATTTTCTTAGTTCCATTCCTCAGGATTTTGGAATGATTTAGCATCTTCGTTCTCTTGATCTCTTTATTAATTCATTAAATGTAGTTTACCACCTTTGATTTTCATCGTCGACGATCTCCTGGAGTTGATAGTTGGGTTGCGAAGTCTTAAGTTGCTTAATCTATTGGATAATGCATTCTCCAGGAAATTACCGGAGACTCTAGAGTCTCCACCACAACAACAATCACAGTTATTCCCGAAAAAATGGACCTGTCTTTATCATCATCAACCACAACAGGAGCTCCGACCATTGTCGCCGGAGATTTAGCTGGTATTGGGCTTTTCGTCATTCGTTTCCTCTATGCCTACAATTTAGGAAAGAAGAAGATGAACTAAAATCTAAATAAAAATCCATCGACGAAAGCCAAAACCAAAATCCAAGAATCTAAGGTTTCAAAGGATATTTACAATACCAGAGCATTGTCCTCCAAGATCTATTCATGCTTGAATGGTGTCACTAGAGACGAAACATTGGAAAAACGACTATCGGGTGTCCAACAATGATCGCAAAAACAAAGAAGCTGACAATCGACGTCAAGGTTGAAGATAAACAATAGTGTTTGGTGATTATATATGGTGAGACAGAATCATAAAGCATTAGTCTTTGTGGTTTGACTTTACAATTAAGTTACTACCCCCAAATCACATTAATATCATATACATGCCATGTCATCCTTTTGACTTGTAAAACTATAAAAAAAATACCTTTTAACATGTTAAAAAATAAGATCATGGACCTTTTAAAACAAAAAAAAAAAAAAAACATTTGTTGGGCTACAATGACATTAACCTTAAAAGTTATTTAAAAAATGACAAAATATCATGCATATCATCATCGACTTGTTGCTTCACTAATTTGAAAAATACTTTGTAAATGAGAGCTGAGAAACAAGTAAATTCACCAAAAGGAAATATACTACAATTTAGGAAGTATATATAAAGTGTTAATATACTACTTACTATATTACAACATATTTTTAGTTGTTAAGTGAAAAATAAACAAACAGTAAAAACACACACACACATACACACACACACACACACACACACACATATATATATATATATATATATATATATATATATCCGGTAAGAAATTTTTTTTTGGTGGGAATGTAAGAAGTCTTTTTTCTACATATTTTTTTGACGAACAAAAGAAATGAATCACTAGATGATTCATTTGTAAGATGATTCACAAGAAAAAATTCCCAAAAAAACATCTTTATGATTCATTTTTAAATAAATTAAGAAAAAATTCACTTTTGTGACAATTTTAGTGAATAACAATAAAATCAGTGTATAAATGAATCATCGAGATGTTTTTTTAAGAATTTTTTCTTGTGGATCATCTTACAAATGAATCATCTAATGATTCATTTTGTTTGTTCGCGAAAAAAATATGTAGAAAAAAAACTTCTTACCTTCCTACAAAAAATTTCCTTCTTATTTGATCTTGACTCTATATATATATATATATATATATATATATATATATATATATATATATATATATATATATATATATATATATATATATATATATATATATATATATATATATATATATATATATATAGGGAGTAGTTCAAATGAGAACCACAAAAGATTAAGAACCCTAGGAACCCCCATTAATTAGTAAATATTTACATGATATTCTTATTAAAAAAGTTAAAATCCTGATTCTTTTTTTATCTTTTTGGTACAAAGGGAAAAAATTGTAATTTTTAATGTCTAATATTTTCATGACAAAACTTCAAAAATGGTCCCTGTGGTTTTCGAAAATATCAAGTTTAGTCCCTAAGTTCAAAAAACCTCACAGATGGTCCCTGTGGTTTCAAAACTTTTAACATTTGGTCCTTTTCGCTAACTCCGTTAGCTTTTGGCTGTTAAGTGAAGGGCAATTCTGTCATTTCACTTCCACAGGGACCATTTATGAAGTTTTACCTTATTTAATATATATATATATATATATATATATATATATATATAATTATTCAATATTAAAGGGTCCCACCCTCTCTCTTTCTCTCTCTCTCACACACACACACACCGTCTTCTCTCTCTCTCTCTCTCCAGATCAAGATTCCAAAAGCTATCACAAAGGTTCATCTCGTCACTCATCACTCCTACTAGCAGCAATCTCCCATCCCGGCCTCTTTAAATCGCCTTTAGATCCCAACGATTAATCATCCCCCTCGTTCAATTACCCTACTCGAATTTCTCCTTCAGTGATTGTTGAACGATGACATTAGCCATAGGAAGGAACAGGGGAAGATGCAGGTTAATCCTGGAAGGCCACCAACGAAATTGGCTAGTGAAGAAGATGGTGGAAATCGATAACTTCCACTACATCTCACTGTACCCTAATCCCTCTTTCTCTTTTCTATTCGAGTCAAATAAACAAGGTATTCTCAATTGCGTCAAAATCGGCAATATGAGATTCCACGAACCAGGACACGAGTATTCTCGTATTTAGGGCAAATAATCCCACCGACTTCACATGCCAAAATCTTTCGTCTTTGTTGCTGAATAGCTCATGAGATTAAGATAAGAGAGAGGATATTCATCAAAGTGTCAAGCGAGTTTCATCTTCTGTGGTTTGGATGTGTATTGTTTTCGGTTACGATTATGATTATAAAGTTCGGTTCCAAGCTTTGATTCCATGTATTATTTTGGTATGGTTTTAAGCTTTGATTTCAAGTTTGATAGCTTGATTTTATATATGGTTTTGACCAATGATTTCATGTACGATTATTATTTGGTGCAAGGCGTAATCGATGGTTTCCATTGGCAGAAGAACCAGAACCAGATGTGAGAAGGAGGGTGGAAGAAGTATAGATGGTGTATGGAGCAATTAAGAAAGGTCTCAATCCAATTTTGACTTTTTCAGTCAAACATTGTTCACTCATCCTTCCATACAAGATCTGGAGAGAAAGAGAGAGAGAGAGAGAGAGAGAGAGAGAGAGAGAGAGAAGACAGTGTGTATATGAGAGAGAGAGAGAAAGGGGTGGGACCCTTTAATATTATATAATTATATATATTTTCTTTTTTTTTTTAAAATAAGGTAAAACTTCATAAGTGGTCCCTGTGGAAGTGAAATGACAGAATTGCCCTTCACTTAACGGCCAAAAGCTAACGGAGTTAGCGAAAAGGACCAAATGTTAAAAGTTTTGAGACCACAGGGACCATATGTGAGGTTTTTTGAACTTAGGGACTAAACTTGATATTTTCGAAAACCACAGGGACCATTTTTGAAGTTTTGTCTATTTTCATTCATGTATATGCTCTCATATTTTAATACAAAAATCATCTAAAATACAACTTTAAATGGTCCTAACTTTAAATGGTCGTAACTTCTTCTTTCCAACTCTGTTTCCGACGTTCTTTATATCCACGAAAAGGTGTTGAAGAGCTGTACTATATTATCTAAATATCTTGGGCTAAATACTTCTCAAATAAAAATCCATATTTTATGAAAGAACCTGACCTATGACTTTTCCTTTTCTACCCTTCTGCCTAAAACACAACTCAAAGGAAAAATCTCTTAACTATCATTACATACTTCCATAAGGACTATACTTTGCCTCCTTAAGGCCCAAAACTTACAAAATCGAACTTCAGTCCATGGCTCAGAAATGGCAGGAAACATGATGTTTCACAATTATGTTTTCACTATAATGTACGATATGGGGTTTTTGGGGAGCTCACTAAGCTTTGTGCTTACAGTTTTCAGTTTATGTTTCAGGTACTTCCAGCACGAAAAGAAAGGGCCCGACATGATCGCTTCGGATCCGCCCATGTTTTATGTATTATGTGATTTTGGGATTTGTACTCTGATGACATTTTTCTATGATAAATTTTTGGTTGATTTGACATGATTATTGAATGTTTGAGAATGATTTAAACACAAATTTTGTATCTAAAATTTGGGGATGTTACAAGTTGGTATTAGAGCCTTGGTTTCAGGGTTTCGGGCATACTCTCTGGTGTGTCTGAACTCAAAATGAGGATTTGGTATATTTTTCATAAAAAGAAACATTTTATTAAGGAATTTCTACTAAAAGTAACAGGTGTGATGCCTCCAATCAGCCGAGCTTAAGTAAGTCGTCCCAAAATACACATACATCATATATGTTTTAAGCCATGATATGAGAATCGCATGCTAGATTAGGGCTAAGGATCTACTCAGGATTGCATGATCGAATGCTATGAGATATGCCTTTATGTGCCTATTATATGTGCTTATAGATTTGCATGCAAGTATTAGATCAATTATCAGATATGATGGACTGTTTAAGTTATGTTCTGATTCGAATTGCTTAATACTTGAATGTTGCATGCTTTGTGCTTTTAGGAATTCTCAATAATATGAGCTAACTAGTGGATGGATGCTCTTGGTTGCATATTGTTGAGATTAGATAATTTTAGAGGGTTAGGTTTTAACTCTGTTGTACAGCTCTTGTCTGTGTCCAACCGTTGTAGTGTGATACCTTTCACTTGAAGAGTTATCTAGTACTGATAGTCTGTAATTGTGATCGTATGGTAGTTAGATAGTATGAGTGGGAGTTCCTTCTAAAGCTGATAACATAGAGTGATGATGAAAGGAGCCCTAAGGAGTTCTTGGGATATATCTTAGCGCATAGAGCACTTTATTGTAGGAGAGGAGTACTAAATAGAAAGGAAGTGACTTGGAGGATTCGAGACAATCCTTGGGGAGGGTATAGATAGGTGTGGAAGGGAGTATTGGGCTCGTACTACTAGAAGCACAAGATCTATACCCAAGACAAGGAAGGTCATGATGAATTAAAGAAACTTCGAGGGTGTGAACCTCTTCGTGTGTATACTGATTGTTTATGTGTTATGTTTCAAGATGGTGGTGACACACAGTGGGGCATGAGGGTCAGGATTTGGATCTGGTTCAAGCTCGGGCATCAAATCGATTATTGAGGGTTTATGCAATTTCATCGCGTCTGATATTACTAGAGGTATCATCGAGTTGATGGAGGATCACCTTCGAATATTTAGTGCTGATCTGGCCGCTAGTTAGCATAGATCTTGCACTCTCTCCTTCAAGGATTTCAGGGGATGTGGGGCGCCAAAATTCTTTGGGGAGAAGGACCCTATTACAACCAGAAGATGGATAGCAGATATTGAGTGTGCCTAGATGACTAGATTGTGACCCGAGGGGTCAAAGGTGAGGTTCGTTGCATGCTGTTTGAGGGAGCAAGCTCGGTATTGGTGGGGGAGGTTGGTTATGCTCTGGGATCCCCAACCATTGAGGCCAGGACCTTGTCATACTTTGTGACCAGGTTCCAAGCGGAGTTTGGACCAGTTGTTGAGGTGCAATAGCTGGAGAGGGAGTTATTGGATATGCAACAAAAAACTGAGACCATGATAGAGATCACTGCCAAGTTGAGAGAGAGAGAGAGAGAGAGAGATAAAGAGAGAGAGAGAGAGAGCTTTATTCGTATCCCAGTAGCTACAGATAAGGAAATGAAGAAAACTCGGTACCATGACATGCTAAGATTAGACATTAGGGAGTTTATTAGTTTTTTCGCCTATCCGACATTGGATGACATGATAGCTAGTGACCGAGAGTGGGAAATTGATTTGGAGCATATAGGGAAGAGGAGGGAAGAGCCTGACAAGACGACTGGGGTTTTGGATAAGAAACCCAAGGATTTTGATTCTAGATCGAGGGGATAGCAGGGACGGTGCCGCTATGGCAAGTGCGACAAGGCGCATGATGGAGTCTGCAGGGTAGGTGGTTCGAACTACAACAAGTATGGCAAGACAAGGCACCTCATAAGGGATTGTATTTCCAGTACCACCACCCAGGTATCTGATATGATTTGCTTTCATTGCAACCAGAAGGGCCATAATAAGGCCAACTACCCGAGTTTAGTAGCGGTGGGACCAATTGCAACACCTGCTCTGACAACTGTGAGGATCACTGATGGCCGCCAGGGCAAGGTGGAGGTGCCAGTTGTTCGGAGCAGGGTATTTCAGCTGATAGTCGAGGAGGCTCGTGTTGCACCCAATGTGGTCACTAATATGTATCTTCTCCTTACCTTTTAATTTATGTTATATATCATGCTTATATGTCTATGTTACTGTTTAAGGTCGTTCCTTGTGAACGAAAACTGTGAGGATCACTGATGGCCACCAGGGCAAGGCGGAGGTGCCAGTTGTTCGGAGCAGGGTATTTCAGCTGATAGTCGAGGAGACTCATGTTGCACCCAATGTGGTCACTAATATGTATCTTCTCCTTACCTTTTTATTTATGTTATATATCATGCTTATATGTCTATGTTACTGTTTAAGGTCATTCCTTGTGAACGATATTCCCGCATTGGTTTTATTTGATTCGGTAGCTACCTGATCCTTTGTATCTCTTGTGCTTAGAAAGAGGTTTGACGATACTCCAGGGTAGTTGGATTATCCGTCAGAGGTCAAGATTGATGATGATCGTCCGATGCGAGTGTCGAGGGTTCACCGAGGTTGCACTTTGGAGTTATTCAGAGATCAGTATGCAATTGATTTGATCCTATTCCCCTGCGTGAGAGCGAGGTCAATGTGGGGATGGATTGGTGGATACCCAATGGGGCGATGATTGGTTGTGGGATTCAATTACTGCATGTTCGTGTTGGGTTTTGAGCATTCTAACACTCTTAATTGTACATGCAACCCTAAATACCTTGGATCTATGTTTTCTCTAATATATATGCAAATATGAATATTCCAAGGTATTACCCTATCTAGCATACAATCTATGATACTTGGGTAATAAAACAAGTTAGAATACATACCTTGTTGTTGTAACTTGTCTTCATGAAGCTTGAGTGCCTAGTGCCCCAAGTGTGACACCTAAAATGGTTCACACAACACCAAATGCACATGGAAATGACTTGAGAGAAATGTACCACTCCTTGAAATCGTCTAGCCCTCATATTCACACATAGTGTTCGATTTCTTGAGCCATGGGATTCTTTTATATGGTGGCTATTAGGGTTACACCATGTAACTTATAACTTTACCCATTCCTTATGCTCCATGGATTTTAACCTCCATGGAGTATCCATGGGTCACCGCATGGACTTAGTCTAACATAAGGAATCTTGTATCACAAACCCACATATATAAGAATGAATGATTTACACAATCAACCCATATATTTAATTAGTCTCCTTTTGATCACTTAATTAATTCCAAATTAATTCTTGATCAATACTAATTAAATAATCTTATTAATATATTAGAACTTATAATATATTAATAAACCTTAAGTGTTATTTCTCTCATTTTAGTCTATCCAAATGCATGATGTCATGCAACCCAAATGGACCATGCCGAGTCGGGTCAAGTCTTACCAATTATAGTTATGGACTTAGACATTAATCCAACAGTTCAAACCCCAAGTGGGGGAGAGTTGGTGATCCACAGTGAGGGTGCTCAGCATGGGCCCACTCTCTATTCGACAACGAGGGCCAGACATTATCTTCAATAGGGATATTTCGGGTTTGTGGCGTATGTGATGGACACCCAAGAAAAGGATAAGGTTACCGTGGATGATGTACCAATTGTTTGGGAATACCCAAATGTGTTCCCGGAGGATTTTCTTGGAGTGCCTCCGAAGAACCAGGTGGAGTTTCGGGTTGACATGGTTCTTGGTACGGCTCTAATAACTAAAGTAACTTATTGGTTAGCACCTCTAGAGATGCAGGAGTGGTCTATACAGCTGCAGGAGTTGTCAAACAAGGGATTCATTCAACCGAGTAGTTCATTGTGAGGAATACCGATCTTATTTGTGAAGAAAAAGGATAGGTCATGTGACAACCCGATATTTCAAGTCAATATAATGACCTAAAGTCAAGTATGGTAATCTATTTCTGATATAATAAATATAGTGTCAAAAATGAAATTTTCAAAAGTCTCAATTGGGTTGCATAAAATGATAGATATTGTGTCAAGGTTTTCAGAAATATAAAGAACACTCAAATCCGAGTTATAACGAAGAAGTTATGACCAATCAAAGATCTGCGTCAAAACCAGTAAAACACTATTAAGCTTAAAAGAGAAATTTCAATAAAATACCTTTTGGCCTTAGGTATCTAAATGAAAGTCTTAGATCTCATTAAACCGTAAATATACATAAAAAGAACGTCTAAATCTGACTTCGTATGAGGAAGTAATGATTTTTCTAAGTTTCAGCTTAGCAGTATGGAGCCCGAAGTTCGAATATGAGATCGAGGGATTTCTAGCCAAAACAATCTAAACAAGAATCTAACATCTCGTCGAGAGTAGTTCAACGGTAAAAAGACAGACAAAAACAAACATCGGATGAAGAAGTTATGAGTTTATAACGGAGTTTTCCTGTCCCGGCCTACTAAAAATAATATAATAAAAATTAAACTCAAAATTAGCCGACGGAGTCTAAACGAGAGTTGTAGAGCATAATCTCATATATTCGTGCATATAAAAATGTCGAAAACGGAGCTCGTATGCAAAAGTTATGAATTTTTGAAGTTCGGGGCACGAACCCCAACACTGTGTCAGAGTTCACAACGTGAAAAAGGGGTTCACGACATGAACTCAGTGCTGATGTCTTCTAAAGCCTGACATACTGAACATCGCGACTACGCACCTGATGACGTCCAAGGCCACGACGTGAAATGATGGTTCACGACGTGAAAATCGAAAAATCAGCCCTATAAATAGATCACAAGGGCAGCCGTTTAGGGTTGCTCAATCTCTTCTCTCTCACTCGTATTACCTCGATTTGCGTGCAATTTATACCCCCGAAGCCCCGGTATCATCCCGAGACCTGAAGCGAGTCCCGAAGCGCCGAAGATCTCGAGAAACAGAGTTCCCGATCTGAAACTCTGCCCGGGTGAAGCCCGATTTTTCACCAGAAACCCGCGGTTACGTCCGATTCACCACTTATCAAGTGAGTTCATATCCCACATTTTTCATATTTTTTACAGTTTTAAGGGGGGGGGGGATACAATTCTAACACAAATATTTTGTGGTACAAATGATTTCAAATAACGTTAAAATGACATCAAGTCATCAGAAATAATTTAAAGTGTTTAAATTCTTTAAAAGGTTATACCAACTTATATTTTTCCCCAAAAATCATATTTCTATAATTGTATATGTATATAAATATAAAAGTTATTTTATTCAGTTTCAATACTCTTTGTAACTGGTTGAGCAAGAGGTTGCATTCATGAACAGTTAGTATCAATACAGAAAATACATATAAATTATAATAGGTATAATTTATGATTCAAGAACACTAACACACGAGTCAAGTATACGCTAGTACATTGTTTTACTATAACAAGGGTTGGATTCAAAACCACACAAGTGTGAACAATTTACAAATACATTTCAAGAATACTAAACAAGAAACTTACTAACAATCATTTATTTCAAAATGATTGAGTTTTCATCATTACTATACACGTAACATCTATATACTTTTCTAGGAGTTAATATGTTCAGGTTGTTAGTACATTTAAACAAAATAGTTAAAGTCCTGAGAATCTCCATCATAGGGATCGAAACAAATTTGTATAGTTCTATATGGGATTGACAATCTCGCACCTAAATTGTTAGCTATAGTTAGACCGGCGGGTCTGGGTGACAATTGTTATCAACATTTCCAATGCCTCCAAAGCGTCGAATTAGGCCTCTAGTCATAGTATGGTTATAATAAACTCATGAAAAAAATATTAAATACACTACTAGAAAAACAGCCTTTTACGACGCTCATTGCGCGTCGTAAAACGCTCAGACGACGCACAAATGCGCGTCAAGGAAGGCCCTGTCATAACGAGAGACGACGCACATTTATGACACGAAACGCGTATGATTAAAGCCGCTGTCAAGAAAGGTCATGTCATAAATGAAGATGACACACATTTTTGCGTATCGTAATTTTTATTTTTTATTTTTTTTAATTATTTATAGATTTACTAATTTTCGAATTAAATTTGCATTTCATGTCTCATAATAGAAAATAAACTACCATATACAAAAAATACAATCCATTGCACAAAAGTTAATGTCATACAAAATACAAAATAAAATACAATAAATAAGAAAGATAATTCATTGCACTAACATGTCAAATACAAATAATCATCCCTAACTATATAACCTAATACTACATTGCTATTAAGGGACATCATCATAACTCACTGAAGGTCTTGGAACAATGTTCTCGTCATCAACTCTTACACCAACCTTACATTAGTAGATGGTCTTGGAACAATGTTCTCGTCATCAACTTGTATATCTGCCAAAAACATGAGAAAACAACAAATATTTAATGTTTATATATATAACAAGAACATATTGAATGCATAAAATAACAAGAGCTAATAGAAAGTCATAATATAAAAGGTCAAAATGCAACTTTCATGGTTTGATTGGGAAAAAGAAAAGTATTAGTGGTTCTCTTGTAGCCTACTCATAAAAGTACAAGTTAATTAATGTTGATGATAAATACATAGATAAAGAAAAACAACCGGAAACAATGATAAAAAAAATGAGAACTTACAAGAGGTGTGAGGGACTTGGTGGTTGCATTTGATTTGCGGAACTTCTTTGTAATCATGTGTTACCATGTCTTTGAGAAGACTTCACTTCACCTCACTTTTTACAGTGAACAGTGTATTGTTGGTTTTGTCGCGGATCTTCGATTGGTCATAAATTCTTTGTTATCACTCGGATTTTAGTTTTCTTTATATTTTTGGAAACCTTGTTACAATCTCTACCACTTTGTTCATCCCAATCGAGATTGTTTAATACTTTATTTTTGAGGGTCAATTATCTAAATGTACATGGTATGCAAAAATTTCTCTTTATTATTTTAAAAAAGAACTAAAAATTGAACTATATTATTACATAGGTTTGAAATAACGGTTTGTTACAATGTCTTAGATCATAAGATACCTAGAATGAAGGAATATATGATCCCTTATCTATTGGACGCGTCATTGACTAGGTCAGTGTTCGACAACGGCTTTTGAGAGCTACGATTGTTATTCAGGATTTTGGAGTCGTACTTGCAACAATAGTTATTAGATTTATCTAAGTGGGAGACTGTTGGATTAGGTGTCTAAGCCCATAACTATAATTGGTATGTACTTGACCCGAGAGTAGCATGGTCCATTTGGGTTGCCTTCACCAGAACAGTCTGATAGGATGGATATTTGAGAAAGAGGCTATTTATGATTTATTAATATATTAAAAGTATAATATAGTAATAGTGAAATCATATTATTTAATTAGTATTGATCAAGAATTAATTTAGAATTAATTTAGTGATCAAAAGGGAGTAATTAAATTAACGGGGACTGATTATGTAAATCAGTGGTTTATATATTGTTTGGGCTATTGATCCATGATGAGCTAAGTTTATGTAAGTATCCATGAAGAGTTAGCCCACATGAGATATGGATCATAACCTAAGTGTATGGAATAGGGTTTACCCATGACCCTTGGGATCCTACGATATATATATATATATATATATATATATATATATATATATATATATATATATATACACACACACACACATATATATATATATATATGTATATATATATATATATATATATATATATATATATATATATGTTATCCCTTAGCTAAAATCGACCCTATGAGAGTTCTAGGAAGAGTGATAGCCGATTTTGGAGTGTCTAGCTTCTCTCTCAAAGTCCTCCCTTGTTCTTGGTGTTTGTGAACCATTTGAGGCATCACACTTGAGGTGTTAAGCTCTTGAAAGGCCAAAACTACAAGCTACAATAAAGAGGTATTCTTCTCACTTGATTTTATGAGTTATATGTCAAAATTGTATGTTAGTTGTAGGCTTCATGGTTTGGAAATTTTATTGCATGTATAACTAGAGAAAACTTAGATCCAAAGCCATTATGGTTGTATGTGCACCATAGGCGTGTTATAGTACACAAAACCCAACAATATTGACTACCTACAATGCACCACCATGGATATATATATATATATATATATATATATATATATATATATATATATATATATATATATATATATATATATATATATGAAAGAGTCTTCTTTCATGCTAACTTTGCTGATTCCTGGCCCTAAATCACCCTCAAAGGACATTGACGTTTTCTTGAGGCCTTTGGTGGATGAGTTGAAAATGTTGTGGGCCGAAGGAGTCCAAATGAGAGATGCATCAACCAACATCATATTCAACATGCGTATGATGTTTTTATGCACTATCAATGATTTTCCAGCACGTGGAAATTTGTCAGGATGGAGTGGTCAAGGTCATTTAGCATGCCCTACTTGTAACGCAGACACATCTTCCATTCATGTCACCAACAAGATGTCTTATGTTGGTCATAAACGATTCTTGCATTTGAACCATAAGTGGAGGCAAAGTTCATTGCTTAATGGTCAACCTAAGAGAAGACCACATCCAAGACGATTCATTAATACAACTATGTTAAAGCAACTAGCTAGTTTTCCTGATCGTATTCCATGGAAATATCTTGAGCACGGGGGTGCAACACAAAAGTGGAATGTTGAAACAAGAAAAAGAGAGTTGAATTGGACAAAGGATAGTATCTTTTTTTAGCTTGAGTATTGGTCTTCCCTCGAGCTAAAACACTATATAGATTTTATGCATGTGGAGAAAAATGTGGATGAGAATATTTTAAATACTATACTGATTAATGAAAAAACCAAAAAAATAAAAATAAATAAGCAAGAGAAGACTTGAAAAATATGTGCATTCGGCCAGATCAATGGCCAAAAGAGAAAGTCAACAAGAGGAAGAAAGTCAACCAGAAGAAGGAAGACAACAAGAAAAAAGTAATATTACCACATGTTGATTACTCTTTTAAACCAATTGATCGACAATTTTTTTGTCAGTTCATTAAAGGAGTAAGGTTACCTGATGGTTTTGGATCGAACTTTAATAAGAAGGTGAATGATACTACATCAAATTTGGCTAGGCTAAAGTCTCACGATCTTTACATCCTCATTCAACGATTGCTGCTTATAGGGGTTCAAGCATTTCTCCTAGAAAATGTTTTAACAACAATCATTGACTTGTGTACATTCTTCAAAAAAAATTGCACGGTCATTAGATGTTGGCGACATGAGAAATGCCAGAAAAGAAGTGGGGAAGATTTTATGTAATCTTGAGTTGATATATCCTCTAACATTTTTCAACATCATGATTCATCTAATTCTTCATTTACCTGAAGAAGCTATTCTTGGAGGGCCTATACACATGAGATAGATGTATCCTTTTGAAAGATACATGAAAAAATTTAAAAATTATGTATGAAACAAAGCCAAGCCAGAAGGCTCAATAGTAGAGGGTTATGTTCCAAACGAAGCTTTGACATTCTGCTCTATGTATCTTGAGGTTATGCAAACCAAATTCAATCATGTTGATAGAAATGAGGATCCTTGCCTTCCAAAAAGACAATTTACTATGTTATCATCACAATGTCGACCGATGTCCACTAAGAAGCTCGCCGAACTTTGTAAAGATGCCAAAAAAAATCATTGCATTAGTTTGTACTAAACAATTGCGATGAGGATGAGCTGAAAGGCTACATATCATAAGTTTTGTGATCTATTAACTACATTTCGATAGTTTTATCATATCTTCAAACCATTATAATTGTTTTGACTCACATCCAGCGAATTCAAATCAGAATCACCTGAAAGTGATTTTAAAACAGGATTTCCTCCATGGTTCAATAGAAAGGTAATTCATATTATTACTTAAACATACAATATTATATTTCCTTATAGATTTATCGTCTCGAAAGAGAATCCCCTTCAGACTGTACTAACAAATTAAAGGCGTTGACACATGGTCTTTGGATGCAACTTCTTACATTGCTTGCATAGTAAATAGTGTTTGATTTGTTTTGCTTAGTCGTGATCTTAAACGTACTACTCAAAATAGTGGCATTCTTACATTAGGGGTAGACGATACTGTTGGATAAGGTGTCTAAGTCCATAACTTATTTGGTATATACTTGACCCGACCCGGCATGGTCCATTTGGGTTGCACTTCACCCAAACTATTTATGGATAATTTTATGAGAGTTATACACATATGTTTATTAATATATTATAAGTTATAACATATTAATATGAAGTCATGTTATTTAATTAGTCTTAGTCTTAAATTAATTATGAATTAATTTAGAGATTAAAAGGAAGACTAATTAGATTGTGGGCTATTGGTTTTATATAGTGTGGGCTAACACTCATTTGTTAATGGGCTAGGCTTATATGGAAGTCCATGGATGATCCATGGAGCTTTTAACCCATGGATCCTTGGAAAGGAAAAGACATGGGTTATTAGGGTTTCACCCTAATCATGTACACTATATAAGCATGCTTATGTTGCATGAAATAGCCACTAGTGACACTAGTGTGGTTTTGTGTGTGTGGCCGATTTTCTATGTGTGTATACACTCTCTCAAAGTTTTCCAAGTGTTTGTGGTGATTTGTGATTCCATTTGAGGCATTCACACTATTGGTGCTTGGCTCTCAAACTCCAAACAATCAACCATCATCAAAAGGTATGTATTTCTACTAGTAGTTTTATGATTCATAATCCTTATGCTATGCTAGTTAGGAAGAAACCTTGGAAATTATTATTTGCATGTATTTTAGAAGAAAACATAGATCCAAGGTTTATTAGGGTTGCATGCACACTTAGGAAGTGTTAGATTGCTCAAAACCCAACAGTGGTATCAGAGCCTAGGCTTGTTTTCTTGAGTACTTGATGCAAATTGCTGAAAATCGAAGATTTTATGCTGTCTGCACAGCTGACTCGCCGAGTCCATGAAGGGACTCGACGAGTCCAAGGCAAAACTCATCCAACTCGGCGAGTTGGTTCATGCACTCGACGAGTTGGACCCCCAGACAGCATATCTTCGAGTTTTGGTGCTGGAATTGGTCTAGAATCATTACCTTAAACTGTTTTGATCTTATAAAACCTGTTTTTGATGTGGTAATGATGATGGTGGACTAATTTCAAAGTTATAATCAAATTTCAAGTTTATATGTGTTCATATGATTCTTGAAATTGTTGATGTGGATGTTCATCTTCATATGAGTTTTGTTAGATCATAGGAATTATTTGCAAATTGTTTGTTAGTTAATTCTTGATCTTAATGGGTTTTAATGGAATTCTAAATTTGTCCTCAAGTTATGGAATTCCAAGAGTTTTTCTTTTAAATGTTTTTTAAGAAGTTGTAGGTTACATTTTCTTTTGAAGAGTTTTCTAATAAATGCTTTTATGGACTTCATAACTTGTCCTCAAGTTATGGATTTCCAAGAGACTCTTCATTAAAAGTTTTAAACACTTAATTAAAACTCATAAGTTATGAATATCCAAAAGTTTATGAATTATTCAAAACTTGCCCTCAAGTTTTGGAATTTGTAAAGTCTCACACAAACTTTAATTCCATACCCTTGAAGTTTTAAAAGTTAAAATTCTACCCTTATACTATTATAAGATTAATGGTTAATTATTATATATATGTATAAGAACAAGTCGTTTTACCGTTAGTAGGCCTCATTCACGAAGCCGGTCTATAAGGTGGGTATAAGGTTGTTGCCTATAAAATGGCAACTTAATGGGTATCCACTCTCACCCACCGCTTGCTTGATCGGTGGAGGGTCGTTAGCCGAACGGGTAGGACAATGACTTTAAATTCTCATTAAAAGTATAATGAATATTATAAAGTAACTAAATATTTTTTTTATTTAATTCCCAATCTTAGTTACTTTAGGAAAAATGTGAATTTGGTGCTAGCCCATGGAATTCACACTTTGTACCTTACCAAGTCGTTGGTGGAGCGTGTGTGGTTAACCGGCACACTAACTTGGACTAGTAAGGATCACGAAGGGTGACTTAATGTTTGTCATAGATCAATGGAGCGTGTGTGGTTAACCGGCACATTGATTGGGTGATAATATTAAGGGTACCAAGTGAATTGGTATGGTTATTCACACCTTGTTTTGTGATCCTCGGCATCCCAGTCACAAAATTTGAGAGGGCACACTCGAGATTGAAACATGCCATTGAAAAGTTCAATGAATCTTAAAAGATCTAGGAATTTCAAATCCAATTAAAACCTAATAAATTATTTCGTTTTTCATGGTGGAAATTGGTGAATCGTCATTCGCCTACCTTCAAATATTTTATAGCTTGGATTACGGCATCCCTCTTCCAAATTATAAAACATTGTGTTGGGTCCTAGCCTTAATATTTCATATTGGGTGTTATATTAAGGACTTTGAATCAACTAAATTGATTTTCTCCCATTATAGATGTCTGGTTCAGACAACTATGATCTTCCCAAATCTCTTGAAGATGGTGTCCCTCAACATCATGCTTCACTTCCTCCACCTCCTCCAATTATTCTCCCTCACCCACAAGTTCTTGAAAAGTTTAAAGTCACTCAATCCCTATTGGCAAGCATAGTCTATGTGTGCTTACATCTTGGAGATAAAGTCACATATTGACAAGCCGGGAGAGTTGGGTGTCAAAGTCCCGTGAAAGTTGGATGTTCAATCACTTTCTTAGTAACATAGTGAGTCTCTTTAGGACTACTATGAGACAGACTATGACATGACCCTTAATGATGTTATCTATTTGCTTGGTGTTGTGGAATCAGCAATGATTTGGAACACTAGTAAAGCAAATTTGATTAAAAGAACAACTTCCCAAGTCTTAAATGGACATTGACAATGGTAGCATTGGATATCTAGAAAAAGATTTCTCTTCCCAATGGAAAGGGATCGGCTATAGTCACCTCGGTTGACCAAATGGTAAAGAGAAAGGCTAAGTCTGAGATAGTCCCATGTGCCATTACCAAAGGGTTCATGTGTTTTGTTGCCAAAGGAAGGGGCATTGATTGCGAAGCTGCCCTATTCACCTGAAAGGTCATAAGATTGATCAAGTCAAGAGGTTTGACTCTACTTCGGGTAAAGTCCACTGTCTAACTCTATTAAGTTCTTATTTGGAGATTCTTATTACATAATGTGAATGGGTCACATGCTTATGTTTTTAAGAATCAAAGAAAGGATAGGAAGCTTAAAGTAAGTATACGTTGATTCTGATTGCAAAGGTGGGTTTCGATCGCATGGTTCGGTAATCAGAATTTTGAGTTGTTGCTTAAGAGTTATAATATATTGCTTATGAATAGATAACAATAAGGTTTTCATGTGGATTGTAAGGATAAGTTTTTCCGCAAAGTTTTAAAATAAAAGAAAAAGGGGTTTTAATTTTATTTATTTTAAAAATATCCTTAGAATGGCATCTGTGGAAAATTGTTGCTTATATGTTTCCAGTAATAACAATATTGGAAAGTGGATTTGATTCTTTCATTTGTGGTAGTGTCTGAATTTACCAAATGAAGAAAGTTTTTCATCACTCAAGTTTCAATTGGACAGAAACTTCGAATCATACAAGTTGTATTGTATGATGAATGAGAATTTTCATCTTTGAAAATTAAGACTAATTCTTTGATCACATGTATATGTGAGTCAATTGAAGGACTAAGGAATTAGGTACACTGGGTGTGCGCTGGTCAAGGCCCACCACAAAGATTGATTTGTCATGATTTACTGAAGATTAGTAAACATGATTATACTTATGAGGTTAAGTATAATTCTGTAACATTGGAAAGGTTACAATGTATGACAAAACAAATGAGAAAAATCAAATTAGGCAGAAAGATAAAAGTTTCTCAAATCTGACAGGATGGGAGAGTACTTTAGTATCGTATTTCATGATCATCTTAATGATTATGAAACCATATCACAAATTCATACTCTAAGGACGTCTTAGTGCATTGTTATGGCTAAGAAGAGAGGTCATGAATTGTTGGATTGGTTAAAATCAAGAAGATGAGTCATACTTCGTTCCAAAACAATTCTTAGAGTCATACTCCAAGATTGTAACTTTGAGTGACATAAAGGAAGATTTATTAACACTAGTCAAATGTAAGAGTAAAATGTTTTCTACTCTTGTACATTTGAGATTGGTAAGTTGTGATGTCTTGGATGAGACAAAGACCAACTAAGACCAATTGTGTGAAGTGTTAGTCTTGATAAGAATCCGCACTATCCCTTGAATATTTGTTTTGTCAAGGAATGGTTCTTGACTGGGGAAACTTATATATCAAGGGGATAGTGGGAGCCTTAAAGATCCCGAAAGAGTTTCAAGATTTAATCAAGAGTAAAACCTATAATTTATCACTAGCACACGACTTAAGGTTTGCAACCTATCGTGTTGACATAATTCTTATTTCTGTACCTACTTCAAATAAGTTGAATTTGCATGTGAGTTATCAGAGTTCAACTTGGAAGCATTGGTGGGCCTTGTGCTACCAAGGTGACAAGAAACTGAGATTGAACAAGTTTAATTCATGTAAGGCTGAATTTGTCAGTAACCTTATCTTGTGATTATGGTTTTGACAAATTCACATGGATAGGGACTCATACACTATAAAATCTAAGTTTCATAAGGTTTCTCTCCGATTCATGAAAATGATGATGAGGAAACGCTTTCACTAAGTAGATTTTGCGTAGATATCAATTGTGTTATTTGCATTTTCAAAAGTCGTTAGTGGAGCGCGTGTGGTTAACCGGCACACTAACATGGACTTGTGAGAAATGGCAAAGGTCTAAGAAATTGAGACTATGATTACGGCATCCCTTTTCATAGTTCTTGAAATTGCTTAGACACACATGTGAGCTATCTAAGAAAGGGTGTATGAATCTAAATTTCAGAAGTCCAGCAGATTTCTGGAAATATATCAGAGCTAAAGGGAGCATAAGTGTTATGCTGATAATCATCATGTTAGTGGGAGCATGATTATTATGATTAGTATTGCAAGCTAGCAATGTTAATTATAGAAAAACAAAAGTTTCAATTCATGAAGTTGCAGGTGTTGAAAAAGTCGTTTTGCTATAATTAAGGGAGAGGAAATTATACTTCATTTTAATTCTAGAAGCTTAGATTGAGATTTTAATCATCTTTAGGCAAGAATATATATATATATATATATATATATATATATATATATATATATATATGAATTTTATGTTGGAATGGTTCAACTTGAAGAAATTCTATATATATATTGCGTTTTCAAAATTCGATTATGATTACGGCATCCCTCTTCATAGTTAAATTTTGAAAATATGGCAAATAAAAATTATTGTAGCAAAAGACTGGTCTAGTATCATGTCTTTATGTCAAACATCATGAATCGTGTCCCATATGCTTCGGATATAGGATCGATTGCATGTACTATAATATTCATCTTTTCTAAATTTTCCAAATGGTTAAGCCATTGAGAAGGGAAAAGTCTAGAACTGGATATGACTAAAGTGATTAAGCAATTGTCGAGGACAATCTGAGGTTCACCAAAGATTGGTTGCTCAGGGAAAGTTGGAAGTATGATGTAAGTTGTCGAAAAGGACCATATTGACATATTCTGAAAAGAAGTAACTCTTGTTCGGAAGTGATAGTCAAAATGGGACTATGGAAATGTCTCCATGGGTGGAAGTTATTCAATCTATGTAAGATTAGAAAACCTTAATGCAAGAAGGATGTTCAAAGCAATGTACTTTGAATATGAGACTTCCGTTCCATAGAGGTTGACCTTCTTTGGAATACTCTGTAATGACTGGTGACAAGGTTTTGGTGACTTTGTGCATAATCATTACAAGAGGAACATTGCATAAAAGTTTAAAATCTAACAGATTTTTTTGGTAAATGATAGGAATCGGGGATTCTCACATTTACAATAAGGATTTGGGATTGTGAAATGAGTATCATTAGAATCATGTTCAATTGATCTACATCACAATGTAAGGATCATAGACAAACATAGTGTGCATACTTGGAGTATGGCATAACTATTGTTTTAGAAAAACAAAGTGTACATGCCAGGAGCATGGGACGACTGTTGTTTTTTATTCAAGTCTTAAGTTGATTGATTGAAACATTATACAATGAATAATGTGTAATCAATATGGTGATAAATAAAAGGTGGTTCTATTTATATTTAAAAGGGTTCTGAGACCATATTGGATTCGATTATATTTGTGTTTCATTTTGCATGTTTTGACTTCCAAAATAGCTAGGTTATTCTTTCCGAATGACTAAGTTATTTAAACACTCCACAGTCGTTCATATGTTGGAAGTAGGTATGAATCAAGACTGTCATGAATCGAGTTTGTAGATGGCTGAATGGGTTTAGTCATAGCAATGATGCTACAACATTCATGAGTGCTCATAAGTTATGAGTATTGGAATAAACCCACGCTCACTTGTATCACTTCATGGAATTTATCTCGAGTGATCGTAAGACGGTAATATCATATAAATCTTCAAACCTAGAGATATGAGTTGTTACCTATGAGTTGGTTGTGCATTGATTGCACGTAAACGCATCACTAACTTGATGTTATAAAACATGCCTTTGTGTACAATTCAACAAGTAGTAGAACAAGCATATGAGTCGAAGTTTATATGTTCCTTCTAGAAATAGAAGCGATATATGGGCCCCTCGATGATTTTGTTGTGACCTATGTACCGGCCGGTCAGAACTAAATTGATGTGTTCGATTAAGTTCTTTGTCAAACAAATCGAAAATCGGGAAACAAACTGCTGGACAATAAGTACGACGTTGTTCCATGTATTTGTCCGGCTGATATCATGAGAACAGAGGATTATATGATCACTTATCTAAAATGGCCCTTCATAGTTCAACAGAGTTTTCGAGAGCTACGATTGTTGGTTGGTTCCTGAAGTAACATACGCAAATATAGTTATTAGACTTATCCAAGTGGGAGTCTGTTGGATAAGGTGTCTAAGTCCATAACTTATTTGGTATATACTTGACCCGACCCGGCATGGTCCATTTGGGTTGCACTTCACCCAAACTATTTATGGATAATTTTATGAGAGTTATACACATATGTTTATTAATATATTATAAGTTATAATATATTAATATGAAGTCATGTTATTTAATTAGTCTTAGTCTTAAATTAATTATGAATTAATTTAGAGATTAAAAGGAAGACTAATTAGATTGTGGGCTATTGGTTTTATATAGTGTGGGCTAACACTCATTTGTTAATGGGCTAGGCTTATATGGAAGTCCATGGATGATCCATGGAGCTTTTAACCCATGGATCCTTGGAAAGGAAAAGACATGGGTTATTAGGGTTTCACCCTAATCATGTACACTATATAAGCATGCTTATGTTGCATGAAATAGCCACTAGTGACACTAGTGTGGTTTTGTGTGTGTGGCCGATTTTCTATGTGTGTATACACTCTCTCAAAGTTTTCCAAGTATTTGTGGTGATTTGTGATTCCATTTGAGGCATTCACACTATTGGTGCTTGGCTCTCAAACTCCAAACAATCAACCATCATCAAAAGGTATGTATTTCTACTAGTAGTTTTATGATTCATAATCCTTATGCTATGCTAGTTAGGAAGAAACCTTGGAAATTATTATTTGCATGTATTTTAGAAGAAAACATAGATCCAAGGTTTATTAGGGTTGCATGCACACTTAGGAAGTGTTAGATTGCTCAAAACCCAACAGATACACCATTCTACGGTTAACTGAAAGACATCATAGAGTTGCAATATTTACATGGTTACTCAGCTATACTCTTTCGTGGTAAATGGTTCAATGTGTCATTAGGTAATGAATGTTTAATTAGTAAAAAGAATATGGTTGTTACCGATACCAGTCATGAATGGTACGTCGGTAAAACATGGTATGCCGATCAACAAAACATCTTTGCCATTTAAGCTAAACAAGTGTTTTATCTCCAAGATCCTACTCAAAACAATAACTAGAGAGTTGTGGAAGATGTTCATCATCAAAAACTTTGGGATCATCCAAGTATCGGTGTTAATGATATAGATGTGGTGAATGACACTTGATCAAATGATTTTAGCTTGGCTGCCGATTTAGGTAATGATGATGATGATACATACTCTGTTGACGGTGATGATATGTACTCTTTAGATAATGATGATGATGGTGAATCAAGTGTGGCTCCTACTATAAACGATGACAGTTTCATTAATGATGACAATGGTGGTGGTGATATGTACTCTTCAGATAACGATGACGATTTCATGAACGATGACGAATTCATTAATGATGATGTTGTACATGTATATTAATCTAGTGATCATTTTGATTGATGGTATGTTACGATTGTTATACATTTTGAATGCTTATAATGGTTTATTAGTTTTTTTAAGTATGTTTAGTATATTTTCTAATATTTGTTAAACAGATGGCTACACATGTTGCGAGGGGGCATGGAGGAGACGGAGGGGAACGACCTCCACATGCGCTCGCATGCAAGATACCGATGGGTTCTCAATCTTGTAAGTTACATGAAATTCTTAAATATATTGGATATATTTTTAAAGTTTTAAATTTCTAAATTTTCAATTCTATGTGTCAATGTAGCAAACCCGTCGTGCCGGCGTGGAAAGGGAAGATGCTTAAATATGCAAAAAAAAGTTCAATGTCAACAGTCAAAAACCTCTACCTGTAGAAGTCGATAGCATTAGGGGGGACCTATAAATTCATAAATACAAATGGCAAAATATTAACAAGATTTATCTCAAACTTTGGGGCAGATTATGTAACACTCCATTATAGGACTTAGAGATGTGTTTCTTTCCATTACTATGAACTATGTATCCTGAGATTGAAGTAAGTACAAAATACTTTTTTATGTGAAAAGTTTTATACTTTTTAAATATATTTTTTTACTAATTAAATTTTTTTTATTGCAGATATTTTTTGATCTTGATATGTATCGGGGTACATATTTGTGGGAAGTCGTTCGAGCGGCTGTATAGACCGACTGTCAAAGAGCTTATAAAGAGCACAAATATCAACTGAAAAATTATTTTGGTAGGGTTGGTGGATATAAGGATGTGGAAGGTGCAAGACAATGTCCACTGGATGATATGGACGACGAAGCTTAGGATAAGATGACTGATCTTCTTTTTTTGGATGAGAGTTATAGGAAGCAATGCATAAAAGGTAAAGAAAGTAGGTCCAAATGTCCATATATGAATTCTCTTGGAAGTAGAACATATGCAGACATACGACGTGAGGAAGTAATTAAATTTATTTGTATTATATAAATTTTTTATTAACACTTATTGTTGGCATAATATAGAGAGAAAAAGGACAAGACCCGAAACATATCGACGGTTGGATACAGATACAATTTAAAGAAAGTCGGGGTTGGTGTACACTCCAATCAAGAGGCATAGGAGGAGGAGGAGGACAATGTTTGTTAAAAACTTTTTTTTTTGTTATTTTGTTATGTAGTAGAATTTTAATTTTAATTTTAGTAAAATTTTAATTTTAATTTTAATTTTAGTAAAATTTTAATTTTAATTTTAATTTTAATGGTATGTTATGCTTATTAAGTGTTTGATATTATTCTCAAATATACTTTTCGGATTTGTTTAAAAAAACACATTTGGTATATATAAATAATCCTATGAAAAATATATATAAAAAAAAGGTTATACCACCGACATGTCGTCGGTATAGCTTTATAACTGTAAAAACGGTTTTACCAATCCCATCGACAAGTCGTCGGTATTACTAGAATGGAAGTTGGTTGCTACTTACTTTTCAAAACGACAAGTTGTCGATATTGATGTCACTTTTCCCGACGACAAGTTGTCGGTACTGGTGTAACTTTTCCAGACGACAAGTCGTCTTGATAGAGTCCAGATAAAACTTTTTTAGATAAAACTTTTTTTACGACGATATGTCGTCCTTATTGGTTAATTTGTACCGATGACTCCTGTCACGATGACATTTTCGGATTTTACTGACGGAGCTATGTCGCCGACCTTTTACAGACGACATATCGTCTGTATAACTTCTCCCGACGCATGTCGTCGGTATAGTGTCCAGACTATCGTCTGCATAGGGCTCGATCCTTGTAATGACAAAAGACTTTCACAAGGTAATCCAGATTTCTCGTGTTGTTGACATACTTGGTTTTCAAAACTCAAACTTCTTCACGATATTTGGGCCTACTTATTTTCAAGTTTATCAATCACCCATGAAATCTTTGACTGGTTTCATTAGTTGAAGCATTGCCTTTAAACTCTTTCAAAAATATAACATCTAAAACAATGATATCACATTCCATGAAATAACAGTGAACTGTTTATATAATTATATATCATGCATACATAAGCTACACGTTTGAGAAACAGCCAAAATATAGATCACAAAACAAAGTTTAGATTAATACTATACATAAAAGGAACATACTTTAAAACTGCTGTTGATATGAAATTCATAAGACATCTTGGAAGTGTAACGTAAAGCATTATCCAATTTTGGTACTCAGCGAGTATATATACTTACCTTGCTCCACATCTTTTAGCATCTTCTATATGTCATGTTTAAACATGTTTCCACACATCGATGTTTATACTGTTGGTATTGCCTGTGGATTTTACTTCAGCCGAGACATTGAGAATGCCATTGGCATCTATGTTAAAGAAAACTTTTACCTCTTGTTCCATTGCAGGGGCTGGAGGAATACCATGAAGCTTGAACGAACCAAGGATGATGTTTTCTTTGGCTAATCTGCTCTCTCCCTGATATATATCGATTCTCATAGACACTTGATTGTCTGCCGATGTGCAGTAAGTTCCATCCTTGAGGGTGGGTATAGGTGTGTTCCTTGGTATCACAACACTCATTAAACCACGAGTATCGTCTGAATCGGCCCAGATGCCAAGGGAGAGAGGCGTTACATCTACTAATATCAAAGACTGGACACTTTCATTCCCATTACCATGTAAGTTTGCAGCCAACACTGCAGCACCATAAGCAACAGCTTCATCCGCATTAATGCTCTTGCAAAGTGGTTTTGATTCAAAGAATTGCATCAACATTTGTTGTACCTTGGGAATCCGTGTAGACCCACCAACAAGAACCACATCGTCAATATCTTTCTTTTCCATATTGCCATCTCTCAAACAATTCTCCACGTGCTCAATGCACTTCTTGAAGAAAGCATCATTTAGCTCCTCAAGTTTTGCCCTCGTGAATTTCATCGAAAAATCAATTCCCTCAAACAAGGAATCAATTTCAATTGCCGTTAAGGTTGTAGAGGATAAATCTCTCTTTGCTTTTTCACAAGCAACTTTCAACTTCATCATCGATCTTGCATTCTTACTCAAGTCCTTTTTTTGTGTTTTCTTGAATACTTGAACACAATGATTCACCATTAGCTTGTCAAAATCTTCACCACCCAAATGAGTGTCGCCACCCACAGCTTTAACACTAATGGCGCCATCCTTGCAGATATTGAGAAGAGACACATCAAATGTTCCTCCACCCAAATCAAAGACCAAAACATTCTTATCTTGACGATTCTTGTCAGCACTCTTATCTATTCCATACGCAATTGCTGCTGCTGTTGGCTCACTAATCAAGCGCATGACATTGAGGCCAGCTAGCGTACCAGCCTCCTTAGTGGCTTGCCTTTGTTTGTCACTAAAATATGCAGGAACAGTAATCACTGCATCTGTACATGTTGTTCCAAGATATGCTTTAGCGGCCTCTTTCAAATTCTTTAGAATCATGGAGGATATTTCTTCAGGCGAAAATTTCATGTTTTCAGTCTCATTTTCTAACACAATAAATGGCTCATCTGCACTCCCTTCGACCACCTTAAAAGGCCATGACTTAATGTCATCCTGCAGCCTACTTTCACTGAATCTTCTTCCCATTAAACGTTTAACATCTGAAAATTAAATATATGGTAGTTTAAAAAGTTATCATTAATTAGAATAAAGTTTTGATCAAAATAACTAACCAAAAATAGTGTTTTTAGGGTTCCTGCTGATTTGATTTTTAGCTCCTTCACCTACTAAGAGTTCGGTGCCATTCCAAGCGACGCATGATGGAGTAATCTTGTTACCTTGTTCATTAGGAATGGTGTCTACACGATTGTGCTTATCAAACCAGGCAGCAACACAGGAATATGTTGTTCCAAGATCAATTCCAATTGCAATTCCTTCAACACTTCTGGACATCTTCAGACGTGTTTGTAACAAAAGATATAATGTATGTATAGATTGTGAGACAAAGACGATCAGCAATTTCAGAAACTAAATAGAGAAAGGAAGTTATCTTTTCAAATTTGAAGAAGCCCAAGGGATACCGTTGGGAAACTAAAACGCTTTTGAGTAATCCAGAAGTCTAGTTATTTCACATCATCTATTGTCACTTTTTTTATTGGGAAACCATGCAATAACTCTTTGGTTCCAGCTTCTTTTCGGTCATCTTGACATTCATTAAGGCTAAGGGGAGTAGTAACACTCCTAACACCTTGCCACATCAGTTTTCTTAATGCCAACTCATTTTTCTCAATTTAGCACCTAATGTTAACATTTGGTAAGGAGTGGTAACACTCCTAACATTTTATAGTATTTTTATTTTCTTTTTCTAATTTAATCTAATTATTTTATTTTATTAAACAAACATTTTTTTAATATTACACAAATATATTTTTTAATTTAATTAATATAACATAAAAAAAAAATTAAAGCCACACAGTGTGTTTCTTTTCTGCTTTTCACCATCACAAATTAAACCCATATGGAATCCTCAAGCTATCAAGACCCATCTTCACCATCAGGTGCTTTTCGGCTCAACAGATACACATAAAATTTTCTCTTTTTCTTTCTCTTTTTAATTCTCAATCTTCATTCACCTTCACCATTGATATCATGGTAGCCTCACACACCGACTAGAGCTTCATGTTTCTCTCTCTTTTTTTTTTCTGAAAATTCTAAATCCCGCAGCCAAACCTTCACACTCGTTTTCCAACTGGTTCCAGCACCACATGAAATTACCTCGAGTTAGATGTTGTTTGTTTTTCTGAAGCCAAAATGTCTGCAGTCTGCGGACCACATCTGCAAGTCTCTGCAGCAGAAGAGGTGGACCAAACGTCTGCAGTCTGCAATAAGAAGACTGTTTGTTTTTTAACGTCTGCAGGCTGCTGAAATAAACTAAATTTTAAATAAAATTATTTTACAAACTTAAAATGATTTTTCAACACCAAAATTTTAATAATAATAGTCTTATAACATTGAAAATAAAATTCATACAACTAAATTAGTCATACGATAAAAAAAAATGTTTTACAATAACAATTTCATTTAAAACAATTCAATCTATATTGTGCATCAACTGATCAGCAATTTCATCACGTAACTGAGTCATATATTCACGGTCTGCTGCAGTACCATGTGTTGGAATCCCGTCTTCATCATCATCAATGGCCACATTGTTATTTCGAAACTGGACATTGGGTTCATCGTATCGTGCGAAATACTCATCACTCAATCCTTCTTTCTTTATATAATTATGAAGCGCGAAGCATGTCATGGCAATGTTTCTTTGTGTCACAAACGGGAATGATGTCATCCTCTTCAATATAGGGAAGCGTGCTTTCAAAACACCAAAAGCACGCTCAATGACATTCTGAAGTTTTGCATGTCCATGGTTAAATTTTTCTTTATTGGTCAATGCACGTCTTTGACGAAAATCTCCAAGCCAATACCTCACATTACGATAAGGGGCCATAAATCCTCGAATGTGTGCATACGCGGCATCACAAAGATAATATTTGTCTGAAAAAAAAATGCGAAACACTAATCAATTTCAAATTAAAATAAAAATATTTAAAAAAACAAAAATTTACCTGGTGGTGGAAACGGGAATGATGCTTGTGGATCGGCTACTGCTTCTGATAATATTCTAGAGTCATGCGCTACCCCTTCCCACCCGGTCACAACAAATGTAAAAATCATATTGAAGTCACAAATTGCCAATACGTTTTGGTAGCAATCTCCCTTTCCCCTACTTCTATATAAGTCTTGTTTCTTAGCAGGGACAACATCATGTATCAAAGTGTCATCAAGTGCACCAACTGCTCCTTTGAAAACCCTTCGTAGCCTCCTATTATGTCCTGGAATGTTTGGATTCGGATTAAAAGATGTTGGTACTATAACATCTTGTGCGAAAAGCATCATTTTTTCCAACACTTCATAAAAAAATTTATGAATTGTTTGCTTCGAGTGTTGAAATCTCCGCTTGATAATCACGTAACGTTGATTATGTCCGATCATCATCAAAAACATAGCCATCTTTTCCTCAACTGATACATGTTTGCTGTCCTTTAATGAGTAATTTGCTCTAAAATGAGCACATAGTCGTACAAAAGATTCACGGGACATGCGTAATACTTCAACACATTGTAAACGATTACGGTGTAATAACTCCAATGTGTATTTGTGTCCCGTCATTTCCGAATCATTATCCCGCAATCGTTTCACACCCCTCTTCCAAAAATAACGGATGTATAGGTACATTAGAATTACGAGAAGTAACTTTTGATCGTGATCCATATGAACCTAAAATTAACAAAGTAGAACTTTAAAAAACATTACATAAACCATATTTCAAGTATCAAATAAACATTCCATTTATCATATTTCAAGCCAAAATAACATTACATAAACCATATTTCAAGTATCAAATAAACATTCCATTTATCATATTTCAAGCCAAAATAACATTACATAAACCATATTTCAAGTATCAAATAAACATTCCATTAATCATATTTCAAGTACCAACAATGGCAAAAAGACCTAACAAAATAGTTCCAACAAAGGCAAAAACATTTAACAAAGTAGTTCCAACAAGGGCAAAAAGACCTAACAAAATAGTTCCAACAAAGGCAAAAACATTTAACAAAGTAGTTCCAACAAGGGCAAAAAGACATAACAAATACTTTCAACACTAGAAAATCATCGAACAATCTTCCCATCCTTCAAAACTCCTAAACTGGTACCCGTCATCTCAAGCCACCCTCGTAATATCTCGGGAACATCGGGCAAATGCATCCACATCTCTCTCATGTTCATGGTTCCTCCAAAAATATGATATGCGACAAAGCGTAAAGGATCTGTAGGGCCTAACTGAAGGACCTCTAACTTCTCTAAACACTGAGGAATTGTATACCCTTTAGTCAAACTTTGTAGAGCTTTCTTCATTTCAAATGCTAAATCGTCAGCAGTAACAGAAGTTCCATCAGGTGAAGAAGCAGACGGTGAGGCACTAGGAGCTACAGGAGTTTAGGGTTTAGCCCTTTTGTTGGGGTTACCGGATGGTATAGCAGTATATGGTGAAGCAGCAGAAGGTGAACCAGCAGAAGGTGAAGCTGCAGAAGGTGAAGCAGCAGAAGGTGGTGGCTCATGATGAGAAGTGTCAACACCATCATCATCCATTGCATCAAAAGGGGTGGCGGTGATCTGAAGTGGTGGAACACGATAGGAGGATGCGTCAGCTACTGATGATGATTGGGTTGAGTAACTCCTAAAATTACCAGTAGCACTATTTCCTTCAAAAAGACGTGCACAAAGATCTGGAAAAGGCAGTGGAATTGTTCTCAAAGAAGCAGCTTTCGGATGCCCCTAAACCCAAATGTAACAAGAAATAGTATAAGAATATTTGGCAACTTCAAACGTAAATGTTATATATATATATATATATATATATATATATATATATATATATATATATATTATTGTATATTAATGTATATGTACCTTCTTAAAATCATCCCACTCCTCGGCTGTTAAATTAAAAGTGTTTGTTTGAAAATTGTCTATATTACCGGTTTTGTTTTTTAAATATACTCATCCAGTGTATTTGGCTTTCAGATTGTCATATGCGTTTTTCATTTGTTTTTGAGTCAACTCAACCCCAAATTTCTCCTTAAGAACTCTTCCAAGCCTTATCCATGAATCTTTCTGCAAACTCAATCCTTTTCTACCAACACTCTCTACTTCTTCAATACAAGTATCCAATAAGCATTTTAAATGCTCATTGGTCCATTGTTGTTTTTCTCCCATCTCTAATAACCAAATAACAATAAACAGTCAACAAGTAACATCATTATTTCAAGAAAAAGTTTTTATTTCCACGACAAATATGTTTTACGACAAATTTGTAATTTTGTTTTATTTTCAATCACAATAATGTGAAACTTATTATTCAATTATAAATAACCTCAATTAGAGTGTTTTAATTCAAAGTTTTCTAAAAAACTTTATAAATCAAATAAACTTCACTTTAACGACAAAAACTTTATTTTTATCAAATAAACAAAACTTATGACTCTTTTTGATGCTTTCTATCATACACATACAAAATCAACAATCATATACATATACACTATCATATAAATATACACAATCAATAATCATATATATATATATATATATATATATATATATATATACACAACCAAAACTCATATACACATAAACAATCACAATCAATAATCATATACATATACACTATCATATACATATACACAATCAAAAATCATATACACATAAACAATCACAATCAACAAGAGAAAATGAAATCTTTTGATTCACAGTTATGTATATTGGCTTCAAATCAAAGAAAAATATAAATCCAATTTGTTTACAGGTAAGATTTTCTATTTGCTGGGAATTTGGCTGTCAATTTTCTGTGAAACAAGGATGTGAATCAAAAAAGAAATTGAACAAGGATGTGAATCAAACAAGAAATTGAACAAAGATATGATTCAAACAAGATGAATTGAAATTGAAATCGACAGAGAGAGAGAGAGGAAGGCAACGATGGTTTTGATCGGTCAAACAAGATGTGAATCAATCAAGATGAATTGAAATTGAAATTGAACAAAGATGTGAATCAATCAAAGAAAGAGGTGAAGACAAACCAGATTGGTCGCTAGTTGAAGTTGTCGCTGTGACCTTGTTGTTCGCTGGCTGCTGCAATCGACCGTGACGGTCGCAAAATCGGAGGACGCCGGATCGGAGAGGAAGGCGGCGATCGATGGTTTTGATCGGAGAGGAGGGTTGCGACGGTGGTGGTCGCTGCAAGATGGAGTATGATCGATCGAGGGTTTTTTCTGGGAGGTTGGACGACGACTGGAGGCGGAAACAAAAAAAAAAAAAAAAAAAAAAAAAAAAAAAAAAAAAAACGTGTTTCTTTTTAGGTTAAAGGCTTGCAGACTTTAGAAGATGCTATCCGATATCTGTGTGGTGAAGACCTCGCGCAGACGTTTTTATGTCTGCGCACTTCAGAAAAACAAACAGACTGCAAACCATTATGTCTGCGCGTGGTCTGCGCCTCGCAGACAGAAGAGGCCACGCAGACCTGCAGAGAAAAAACAAACACCCTCTTATTGATTCTTGGTGAAGATGAACGAGGTGCCAATTGATCGTTTTCTGAAAACCCTAAATCCCCCGACTGCCATTGTTAAAGCAAGCTTCGCCTGAAAGTTCATGATTTCCCACATACAAAAACTATCAAATTAAAGTGTAATCAAAGTGTTGAGTAATTGAAATTTGGGATTACCTGGATGAAGATGACTCTGGGGTTTTGTGATGGAGATTTGGGGGATTTTTTACCAATCAAATTCCTCCCTTACCTTCTCTCTCTTCTCGCCAAATTTGTAACGAGGCATGGGTAGCGACCCCCCTAGCGAGAGCTAGGGGGCGGTGTTCCTGGATCGATGGCGAGCATAGCGAGTGGGTTTGACACCACCACTCCGTTTAGTCTAATAACCGGTGATGAGTCTAAGAGCATTGGGTGTGGGCAACAAGGTGCAACACCACCTCACATGCCACATAAGCAAGTGGTGTTATAACACCAAGTGGGGAAATGGGCAACAAGATGCAACACCAACTTTTTGAAAATAAATAATTTTTTTCTTTTTTTTTTTTACTATTTCGTTTTTTTATACTTTTTTTTCATTTTATAATTTATTTTTTATTTATTTCGATTTTTTTAAATTGATACAAATATTTTTTAAATATAAATAATAAATAAAACATAATGTTTAAAAATTATAAAAAAAAATTAAAAATTTTTAAAGATTAAAATTAACATAAAGGCTAAATTACACATAATATCCAAAAACAAAAAAAAGAAATAACATCTAAATTCAAAAAAAAAAAAAAAAAAAAAAAAAAAAAGACAACGTTATTCGTTATCGTTATTGTTACCATAGAAGATATAATCCGCCAAATCCTCTCGAAGTTGTCTGTGTTTATTTGCGTCATGAATGTCAACAACGCGATGCAAATAATCTGTTGTTCCTGGTTGAAACTGAACGTGTCTGGGCTCTGTTGGGATATAGTGTGCAATATTTCTCCCTTTATCTTCTACTACCATGTTATGCATTATGATACATTCATACATGATATATCGTAAAGTTTCTAAATCCAATGGTCGTGCTGCATGTTCAACTATATGCCACTTCGCCTTCAGCACTCCAAAAGCACGTTCCACATCCTTACGTGCTCCTTCTTGTCTTCTCTTAAAAAATTTGTCTCGTTCTTCAACCGGGTGGCGGAATGCCTTCACGAATGTGGAATACTGAGGATATATTCCATCTGTAAGGTAATAGCCATATTTGTATTCGTTTCCATTCACCGTGAAAGGAGCATCCGGGGCTTTTCCATTCAAAAGATCGTCGAATATTGGCGACAGATCAAGAACGTTGACGTCGTTGTTGGAACCCGCAACCCCAAAAAATGCATGCCAAATCCATAAATCTTAAGAAGCGACAGCCTCTAACACCAATGAAGGTGATCCGTGATGACCACTTGCGTATTGCCCTTTCCATGCTACCGGACAATTTTTCCATTTCCAGTGCAATCAATGCTTCCGATCATTCCGGGAAACCCATGACGTTCTTCATGCGCCGCATACAATTCTTGCAAATCATGCAACGAAGGTTTCCGCAAATACACATCTCCAAAAATTTCAACAGCACCCCTTGACAATGTATACAAACTCTCTCTTGCGGTTCTTTCGGACATTCTCATATAGTCGTCCATGGTGTCGGGTGACTCCCCCATAGCCATCAAACGAATGGCCGCAACACATTTCTGCAACGTTGTAAACCCCCGTCTACCTCTAGCATCATTTCTTAATTGAAAAAATTCGTACCTAAACATAAATTAACTATAGTTTAAAAATATATTGCATATGTTGTAAAATTAAAGAAACATGTAGTACATTTTTTTTATTTCGTATAAAAATATAGTAAACAAATGATACCGGCTTTCCAAGGCGTTGGCGATTCGTAAGAACACATCCCTACTCAAACGAAATCTTCTTTTGAAGTCCTTCGCCCCGTATACACAATTATCCGCAAAGTAATCGCGATATACATGTTCGTGTCCTTCCTCGCGATTTCTGTTTAACATCGCACGTCTTGTTAGTAGCGGGGCTGGGTCTGGTTGTAGCAGGTCGGTAGTGTAATAATGATACATCATCCTAAAGAAAATATCGTCATCTAAATCATCGGACGAGTCGAAAGGATCCATATTTTTTTTGAAGATAATTGAAAGTATGTAGAGAGGATAAGAGAAAGTGTGTGAAAATTTTAAATAAAATGAGAGTATTTATAGGATAAAATGTTTTTTTTAATAATTAACTTTTTTTTTCAAACCGTTGCAAATCAAACGGTAATTTTTTTTTAATTTTTCTTCGTTTCTTCCCTTCGCCACCCCAACGAGATTCACCTCGACGAGAAGCAACGAGCAGGGGGGGCGGTGTTCCCCGTGTCATAACGGCGTTGAGGGGTGCCACCTCACCCCCGTTGCTTCTCGTTGGACCCATATCGACTCGTCTAAAAGTATAAAGTCACGTTGTTCACTGTTTAAAGTTATTCATTTTTTCTTTTCTTTTTTCCCTAAAACTTATAATCGTTTTGTAAAGTTATTTTTTCTTTTTTTAAAGGCCTTTTCTTCTTTTCAATAGAATTTACGTATGGGATATATATTATTAATTAATATAAAAATTCTAAATTCTAATATTTCAAATAACAAAAACAACATACTATGTAAACAAAATAAATTAATTCGGGAACTATAAATCTTCATATTCTAATAAAAGAATAGGTTTAATTTCTTATTGACAAGTGTCATACAATTAAAACACCTTATTAATGTTATATATTCATTATCATGTCACTTGTCAACCTATTATTTATTCATTTCAAATTTTAAATTTTAAATTTTTTCACTCTAATTACATTAAACTAATAATTGATTCTTTTATTTAAATTTCAAATTTTAAATTTTTCCACTCTAATTATATTAAATTAATAATATTAGATTGAAAAATAAAATAAAATAAATACATATTATAAGATGATATAACTTCATGTATTTATTTAAATCAACGATTATAATTTTATATAACTAAAAAAGTTTCTCTTAAATAATAATTTATTTAAAATAATTAATTAATAATTTTGACTTTTTATATGAAAGATTAATTAATTTTCTAACCGTGGTTCTCACGGATTATAAACTAATTTAATATATATTATTAGAATTTACTAATTTAATATATATTATTAGGATTTACACATTATTCTAGATTGATAACAAGATTGACTAAAAAGACATCTCACACACCAATCAATTTTAGTTATAGGGTTTTTAATTTACACATAACAGCATTTTGACAAATTTTTTATTGGGAGCCATGTATTTGTGTGTTGCTTCTTCCTTTTTTTTTATTTTTCTATACACACCAAGACTCAGTGTTTTTTTTCTTATATTTGTGCCATAAATTTTGATAAACTAAACTTTTATAATGTCGTTGTAATTTTAATCCGTCTATATATACTTTATTTTCATATAATAATTTTTAGTCGGTAGATTGAAATAAAAATATTAATCAGTTTTGACGGATAGCTATTAGAGATATGGCACCCTAACCTTTAATTATTTTTAAAATATATAGTTGTTATAAGGTTCATGACATTTAATCATTAATATAAAATATGGTTTCGCAAAAACTTTTATTTGATACACAACTTTGACGTGATAATCTAACATTAATA